>NC_139656.1:12184767-13384767 GCF_951799395.1 Argentina silus | reverse complement strand
ACTGTTTTAAAAGCAGTTACGAGGACTAAATAGGTGTGTGTGTGTGTGTGTGTGTGTGTCTGTCAGTATTATTTTCAAGGTTAAGGTGCATGAGGAATTCTTTCCAGCATTCTGCTCCCTAGTCCTGGAGCTGCTGCAAACTCTAGGTAAGGGCTTGTTACCACCATCCATGACAACATTAGATTGTTTACTGATACTACTTTCAAGTCATTTCACATCTAATTATATGCAACCATTATAATGTAATTATATGCTTTCTCATAAAATATAGAAAAAATGTCTGACATGGGTTGTTGGTTACATAATAAGTGACTTCTTAATTTTGTTGCTATTTCAGATGTTCATTGTCTGGATGACATTGTACCGGCTCTGAGGTTACTGAAATCGAGGGAGTTAACTTTGAGTTAACTTTTTTTTTTTTACATATTTCAATAAAACAATTGAGTCGATTGTGTTTATTCATTTATATTTTCTTTATGTTTTATAGTAATTCAAGATTCCCACATTCCATTGGCCACAGTGGTAATGCCACCAAGAATACAGAAAGGTTTGATTAGGCTAATTGACAATGTAGATTCATATGCATTTACAGTTTACAATTGGTTCGATGAAGAAAAAAGTGTTTTGAAGACTTAAGAATACAATGAGTTAAGGATGACCAATATTATCTGTCCAGAAAGGTATGATGTAAAGTAGTTTACATTTTAACTTAAGTGCTAATATGTAGACAGTTTCTGTGATCACCATGATTTTCTAAGACATTTACATTACATTTACATTTATGGCATTTAGCAGACGCCTTTATCCAAAGTGACTTACAACAAATACATTTGTTTAAGTAAGTGAATCATCTATCCATCAGTCATCATAAGATAAAGTAATCAATGCTCAGACCAGGGGCCATTGGCAGTCACAATGTTAGAAGAAGGATAAATTCCTTCTTTTTTTTTTCAGGAGAGAAACTTGTACAGGGGGGTAGTGGGGATGAAGAGGTCTTTAGGAGGGACCATTAAGATATAGCCTGAAGAGATGAGTCTTCAATCTACGGTGGAAGATTGGTAGTGACTGCAATCATGACAGCAGTGGGAAGCTCATTCCACCAGCGGGGCGCCAGGACAGTGAAAAGCCGTGACCGAGTAGTGCGGCTGCTTCATCCACATAGAGGTGGTGGTGCCAGACGCCCAGCCGAGGTGGAAGAGCGGAGTGATCGGGCAGGGGTTTAGGGGCTGACCATTGCTTGCAAGTAGGGAGGGGCAGTTCCCTTTACCACCCGGTAGGTGAGCACAAGGGACTTGAATCTGATGCGAGCTGCTGCCGGGAGCCAGTGAAGGGTGCGGAGGAGGGGAGTGACATGGGAGAATTGAGAAACACCAGACGGGCGGCAGCGTTCTGGATGAGCTGTAGAGGCCTGATGGTGGAGGCGGGAGCCCGGCCAAGAGTGCGTTGCAGTAATCAAGGCGAGAGATCACAAGTGTTTGGACCAAAAGTTGTGCTGCTTCTCTGGTGAGGAATGGATGTATCCTGATGTTGTAGAGGAAGAATCTACAGGAGCGTACTGTCGCTGTGATGTTTGCCACACAGGATAAGTGGTTGTCAAGGATCATCCCAAGGTTCTTGGCTGAATGGGAGCAGGTCACAGTAGAGTTCTCTACTGTGATGGAGAAGTCTTGGAGAGGGCAGGCTTTCCCTGGGAGGAAGAGCAGCTCAGTCTTGTTAAGGTTGAGCTTGAGGTGGTGGGCTAACATCCCAGCAGAAATGTCTGCAAGACACGCAGAGATACATGTTGCTACCTGTGAGTCAGAAGAGTTGAGTGTCATCTGCATAGCTGTGGTAGGAGAAACCACGTGAGGAAATTACCAAGCCAAGAGATTTGGTATAGAGGGAGAATAGTAAAGGCTCTAGGACAGAGCCCTGGGGGACCCCAGTGGTGAGGGCTCGTGGAAAGGACAGCGATCCAAGTAGGATGCAAACCAGGAGAGAGTGCAGAGCCAGAGATGCCCAATTCCGAGAGGGTGGAGATAAGGATCGGGTGGTTTACTGTGTCGAATGCAGTGAACAGGTCCAGAAGAATGACAACAGAGGAGAGGGAGGAAGCTCGAGCAGAATGACGGGCCTCAGTCACAGCAAGGAGAGCAGTCTCAGTAGAGTGCCCAGCCTTAAAGCCGAATTGGTGAGGGTCAGGGTCACCGCAGACGGGGAGACGGTGGGTTGAGGAGTGAGGAAAATGTGGAGAACAGTTTCCTTGGGTCAGAGGCAGATGATTGAATATTGGAATTGTAGTAAGAAGCTTTAGCAGCTGATGCAGATGAGGTGTAGTTGAGGAGGTGAGAGAGATAAGTTTCTCGGTCATCAGGGAGGCCAGTTTTTCTCCATTTCCTCTCAGCTGCCCGGAGCCCTATTCTCCAAACTTGCAGGGTTTCAGACAGCAGGGAGTGCGTGGAGAGGATTGTGCTGGCCTTGATGTCTGTGGACAGAGAGAGTTGAAGGATGAGGAAAGAGTGGACAGGAGGGTGGAGGAGGCTGCATCAGTGGATAGGGTGGATAAGACAGAGGAAGAGAGAGCGGTCAGTGAGAGGGTACGCAGGTTGTGACGAGAGGATACAGTGTGGGTGGAGACTGAATGGGAGGGGGAGGATTTGAGAGGAAGGGAGAAGGATACAACATGATGATCAGAAACCGGAAGAGGGGTAACAGTAAGGTTGGAGGTATGGGAGGATCTTGTGAAGACAAGGTCGAGCTGATTGCCCGCCTTATGAGTCGGAGGAGAGTGGGACAGGGTAAGGCCAAGGGAGGAGAGAAGGTCAGGTACTCCAGACGGGTGCAGCTTCTCCGACTGGATGTTGAAGTCACCCAGTAGTGTGAGCGGTGTGCCGTCCTCAGGGAAGAAGCTGAAAAGGACATCCATCTCATCTAAGAAGTGGCCAAGCTGACCTGGTGGACGATAGATAACAACAATGTGAAGTTTGACAGGGGAGGTGACAGAAACAGCATGGAATTCGAAGGTGGATATGGACAGGTGTGTCAGGGGAAGGACATTATGTCACCACTTTGGTGAGATGAGGAGTCCTGTTCCTCCCCCTCGACCAGAGAGTCTAGGGGAATGAGAAAAGGAGTAGGCATCAGAGAGGGCTGGCGGAGTAGCTGTGTTTTCCGGTGTAATCCATGTCTCTGTGAGAGCAAGGAAGTGGAGTGACATGAAGCAGGCATAGACTGAGATAGCCTCTGCTTTCCAGACCAGTGACTGGCATTTCCAAAGTCCTCCCGTGACAGTGAGGTTGTGGTCAGTTGAGCATGGTGGGTAAACTAGATTAGATGGGTTGCCAGTGGGGGTGTAGTGTCTATGTGTCCTCCTGAGGGATGAAATAACAGGAATGGGGAGGAAGCACATTGTGGTTGTAACAAAGTCCGTTGTACACAGAGGCAGACGCAGTATCGTAGTGAGGGATTTTGTCCCGTTTATTATCACAAACATTCACTTTATCGGCTTTTCAGCCCGTCTCAAAGTTCTAGCGGCTTTTCAGCCCGTCTCAAAGTTCCTGCGACTTTTCAGTCGTCTGTCTCGGAAGCCACTCCTGTCGTTCCCAGCCCACCTACTGAAAAGACAAAGGCACACACATCTTAAGCACTAGCCAACGAGGCTTCATTTGCAACAGGTGTGCAACGAAGCCTCACCGACACAACCCTGGCCACGGTCCTGTAGCTCCCTCTACAGGCCGAACGCTGCATGTCCCCCCACAGTGGTATTTGCCGGTATAGAGAGAGAGGGTTTGTGGGAAATACAAAATGCACTTGTATAAGCACTCAATACACTCAGAGTAGTACACTCAAGGAAATTCAGAGACTTGTCCTGAAGCCACTCCTGCGTTGTCTTGGCTGTGTGCTTAGGGTCGTTGTCCTGTTGGAAGGTGAACCTTCGCCCCAGTCTGAGAACCTGCTCCAGAGCGCTCAGGACTTCATCAAGGATCTCTATGTACTTTGCTCCGTTCATCTTTCCCTCGATCCTGATTAGTCTCCCAGTCCCTGCCGCTGAAAAACATCCCCACAGCATGATGTTGCCACCACCATGCTTCACCATAGGGATGGTATTGGCCAGGTGATGAGTGGTGCCTGGTTTCCTCCAGACGTGACGCTTGGCATTCAGGCCAAAGAGTTCAATCTTGGTTTCATCAGACCAGAGTATTTTGTTTCTCATGGTCTGAGAGTCCTTTAGGTGCCTCCAAGCGGGCTAAACTCCAAACTCCAAGCGGGCTGTCATGTGCTTTTTACTGAGGAGTGGCTTCACTTTTTCCACATTTTGTTGTGTTATAGACTCAATTTAAAAGTGATTAAATTAAAAGAATTTCCCATCAATCCACACACAATACGCCAGAATGACAAAGCGAAAACACATTTTTTAAAATTTCAGTAAATTTAGTAAAATTGAAATACAGAAATACCTCATGTACATAAGTATACTGACCCTTTGCTAAAATGCAAAAATGTCATCCACAAATCACTCAATAAGTTGAATTCAGTCCATCTTAATGCAAGGATAATAGTTAATGTAATTTTGGAATTAATATCTTTGTTTTTATAGGGTCTCTGATTTGCATAGGAATCAATTACACACTGTGGATCGGGTTGTCATTACAAACTGAGCAAATGGAGAGGAACAAAACTGCTCAGGAATGCGACCCTGAGGCCTGGGGATACTAACAAAAATCTACAAAATTCAATGGTGGAGAGGAAAAAGTACAGTCGATAGGACATCATCATCTCAGTCACTATCTCATATCCATAGTTGTGTTTGCAACAATGAATTCAAGTGATACAGCAAATAAAGTGGCTGGAAATGTGTTCATTTGGTTTTACTACAAAGCATTAAGTTTGGTGCAAATCCAGCACATGCAATGCAGTTTCTGCACCATCTCTCGCGAAGAATAGTGATAAAGTTATGGTATGTTTTTCACCAGCAGGTTGAGTTGGTAGTGACATCCTAGTCCACACAGTGTGTAATTGATTTCTATACAAATATTTCTATAGCCAATTTTAAGAGTGTCATAACAAAGGGTCTGAATACTTATGTAAATGAGGTATTTATGTATTTCAAGTTTAATAAATTAACTGAAATTTTAAAAAATGTGTTTTCACTTTGTCATTCTGGGGTATGGTGTGTGTATTGATGGTAAAATCTTTTAATTTAATAGGTTAAATTGATTCTATAACAACAAAATATGGAAAAAGTAGGGGTCTGAATACTTTCCGAAGGCACTGTATATTTTCAACTTTCAGATGTCCATTGTCTGGATGACATTGTACCGGCTCTGAGGACACTGAAATCGAGGGCGGAGTAACAGTCTTGGTTTTGTGCATTTGCTGGAGATGTTTTATGAGTTTGCTTTTTATTTACATATTTAAATAAAACAACACATTGAGTCGATTATGTTTATTAATTTATATTTGATTATATTTGATTTTAATTCAAGATTTCCACATTCCATTGGCCACAGTGGTAATGCCGCCAAGAATACAAAAAGGTTTGATTAGGCGAATTGACATTGTTTATTCATATGCATGTGAATAATCTGTTACAGTACTTATGTTGAGATATTTTAGTTGATACTAAATGTTGGTTGAATAGGAATATTTTTAATGCAATTTTCTAATGGTTCAATAAAGAAACAAGTGTTTTGAAGACTGAAGAATACAATGAGTTAAAGATACTTTGTCCCTAAGACACGTCCCTAAGAAAGCATTTAATCAAAAGATCTAAAATGAATATTTGCATGTTAGTACACTGATTCAATAAGTGACCAGTATACTCACATACTTATACTTGAAGTCACATAAATTACATAATGAATACATACATATTCTCTGTCCAAAAAGGTATGATCTAAAAACATTAACATTATAAAAGAAACATGTAATCTATTTACATTTTAACAAAAGTTCTAATATGTAGACACTACAGTCTCTGGGAACATGTTTTAGGCTTTTAAAACAGTTATTTTGTTATAATGAAAATATCAGCCAAGTCACCATGATTTTCTGATGATGAAGGATATATTGATTAAAATCACAAATTCAAAGTAGGCCTACATTCTATGTGGTTATCTTGTCCATGTATTACATGACATTGAAGTCCCATTGATTGTTTTGTTCTTTCAGAGGGGTGTTGAGTTGATATTGGATCATGCAGTCCACAACACGTGTTCTCACCAGAGGTTGTTTCTGGTGGTGTATTGTACATTATAGGATCGGCGCCTGCGCCAGCGCCTGCGGACAGCTGCACAGCAACCACACAGCATGCACTGCAAAACAAAAATGGAGAAACAGCCTAATTAACTTGTAAAATCTGTAAGAATGCAGAGATATAACACTTTTAACTCTACACTCACAGTTGCATACATAAGTCTATACTTACACATAACAGGATCCAGAGAGGAACAAGAATTATGGCAATGCCACAAGGAATGATAATGGCAAGAGCCCAGCCAGGAAAACCTCCATTCTGGTTACTTGTGGTATTCAAAGGAGTTGTAAGTAAGAGGGGAGGAAGGACTGTTGTCTGGTGGCTGGTTGTTGGGGCAACAGTGGTTGTCAGGAGAACTAGAATATAAGGGATTTGCAATGACTGACTTGAAAAATGCCAATTATTTAGAGTGCACTCCGTAAGTATGGGACAGTGAAGCATTTTTTCTTCTTTTGACTCTATACTCCAAAGCTTTGGATTTGAAATCAAACAATTATTATGAGGTTAAAGTACAGATTATCATCTTGTATTTGTGTACATATTGGTTTCACCATTTAGAAATTACAAGTCAATCTTCAGATTAAAATCCAAGTAAAATCTGAGTATAGAGCCAAAGGAAGAAAAAATTATTTACTGTCCCAATACTTATGGTGGACACTATACATAAATAGACTGTGATCTGCAAATGGTCATATTATGGATACATTTAAACCCCTTTGTATTATCAATGATTACAAAAGGATACTGTACCTGAGACTTTTAGGACTTCCTCCAAAAAGGAACTGGGGAGGTTGACATCATCTTCTTGGTAGATATATATCACGTCCGCCCTTATTTCATTGTTAACAGTACTATAGAAGTAAGATTGGATACAATTAGGGTTAAATTGTTGAATTGGTGTAAAAAAAAAGAAGAAGAAGTTTACATTTAAATAATCCTTTGTTTCCCTACAGGTTCCCTGACATGAATATGGTTAGACATGTTCTCTATACTATGGGCTCGACAGTTTACAGCCAATTTGTCAGATATACACTAGCTACACTCACTTAACACTTTATTAGGAACACTATACTAATACTGGGTAGAGCCTCCATTTGCTCTCAAAACAGCCTCAATTCTTTGTGGCATTGATTCCACAAGATGTTGGAAACATTCCTTTGAGATTCTGGTCCATGATGATATGATTGCATCACGCCATTCCTGCAGATTTTTCAGGTGCACTTTCAAGCTGTGAATCTCCCGTTCTACCACATCCCAAAGGTGTTCTATTGGATTGAGATCCGGTGACTGGGAAGGCCACTGAAGAACACTGAACTCATTGTCATGTTCATGAAACCAGTTTGAGACGACTTTTGGTTTGTGATATGGTGCATTATCACGCTGGAAGTAGCCATTATAAGATGGGTAAATTGTGACCATGAAGGGATGCACATGGTCAGTAACAATACTTGAATAGGCTGTGGCATTTAAGCGATGATTGATTGGTATTAACGGGCCCAAAGTGTGCCAAGAAAACATTCCCCACACCATTACAACACCTCCACCATGAGAAGGTGTACATCTGCAATGGGGGGGGATCACAGTTAAAGATGCTGTATGGAGGATTGACATGCTAAGGACAGACATTTGTAACCTTCCATTTTGAGCTTGGACCTCTATTATCAGATATGGATGCGAAATTCATTTCCTAGTTGACAAATTTGTAAATGTAAATTTTGTAGAATGTAAAAATGACTATATGAAACACAGTTTCAATTCAAATTCCAAACATCAATAGAATGTTTTCTTCTTCTTTTTTTTTTTCTTTTTTAAAGCTTTCTCTGACCATTTGGTGAGTGGTGAAGCCTGTTCTCCAGTCTGAGTAAATTAGTTTCATCTTGTTCTAATCAAAGTGCTGTTGAGTTGTTTGTTTTGTTGTGGCTATCCTGCCTTAAGCTCTGATAAGTAGTTTCTATTGAAAGCCATCTGTTTGAAGTCAATAGCTGTGAAGTGCTGTTAGTCTCCAGTGGGAGGGCCTATCTGGCCTTCCTGATGATCTAGACCCTTATCTCTCTCACCTCCTCAACTACACCTCATCTGCATCAGTTGCTAAAGCTTTATACTACCATTCCAAAATTCAATCCTCTGTCTCTAACCCAAGGAAACTGTTCTCCACATTTTCCTCACTCCTCAACCCCCCTCCCCCCTCCTCTCTGTCTGCCGATGACTTTGTCACCTACTTTGAAAAGAAGGTTGATGACATTAGCAGATCCTTCGCTCTACCTCTCACCAACAATGCTACCCACTGTGCAACAACCAGTCTCTGGTTTATCAGGTTTCTCCCCTGATGATGTTCTAAAACTGGTCACATCCAAGTGGGCAACCACCTGCCCCCTCGATCCTATCCCCTCCCCCCTTCTCCAATCCATCTCCAAAGACCTCCTTCCGTTCCTTACCACTTTAATCAATTCCTCTCTATCCACAGGATCTGTCCCAGCTGCCTTCAAGACAGCCAGAGTCAAGCCTCTTCTCAATAAACCAACTCTTGACCCGTCTGCTGTCCATAACTACAGAACGGTATCCCTTCTCTCCTTCTTATCTAAAACTCTTGAACATGCTGTCTCTAACCAACTGTTTCACTACCTCCTTCAGAACAACTTCCTCGACTCTCACTAATCCGGCTTTAAAGCTGGGCAGTCATACTGAAACTGCTCTCCTCGCTATCACAGAGACCCTCCACTCTGCTCGAGCTTCCTCCCTCTCCTCTGTTCTCATTCTTCTGGACCTGTCCGCTGCATTCAACACAGTAAACCACCCGATCCTTCTCTCCACCCTCTCAGAATTGGGCATCTCTGGCTCTACACTCTCCTGGTTTGCATCCTACCTGGCCGTTCACTCCTACCAGGTGACGTGGAGAGGATAGCTATGTATTTGTTGTAAGTCGCTTTGGATAAAGGCGTCTGCTAAATGCCATAAATGTAATGTAAAATGACCAAGCGAGCACTGAACAGAGACAGTTTTCAAGTGTAATAGACCCTTGTAGTTCACAACCTTTATTCCTCTATTATGAATTATCTCAATTATTTTATTTCAAGCAGCCCCTAATTAAAATTGAGCTTTTGGTCCATGAGCATGCAGATTGAGTTGTATGCAGCACTAATGATGTACATAGAGATGACCAATGAGGTCCCAATAGATACCTTGGGTGCGTGCATGTGACTAGCATGTGGCGTATGAAGGCTGACATAGTACGCAATTTTCAGGTCCAGGTCATCTAACAAGCGCCACTTTTTTCAAATAGTGGTCACATCTTGATTGTGCATCTTTCATTGCTGGGTTGTTTTGGTGAAAGCTTGTACTCACGTGAAGTTTGCATTGGGAAATTCAAATGGTTTGCCTCCAGGTTTACTGAGAATAACATGGATCTGAAGAGGCACAAAGCATAACATTGGCATTTATTTTTTTACTTCACTGTCTGTTTTAAAAAATATATGTCATAAAATCTGATTAATCAGCAAACAAGCAATATATAAATCATTGTCTGGTGAGCGTTTCTGTTGTTACTGACTACTGTCAGTTGGTAGGTGGTGAAATGATTCTTACAAGACTGTTAATTGCATCCTGTATCTGGCTGTAGGTCTCACTGGTGAATGTGACTCTCTCTCTTAGAGGCAATCTCTCCTCCAAAGTGACATTCATTATTTTGAAACCGAGGTCAACAGCAAATGAAGTACTGGAAAGTTCTGAAATTAGTAAACCAAAAGAGATGTTTGTGTGGACTTTCATCACCATTATTGGAAAATATTTTACAAATGCCAATGTAGATCATTTATCACAAAACTGACTGGTCAAAATTGCTTTCAGTATTTTCTACCCCACAACACGTATTAAAACAGATATTTAAGGATCACACACACTGTAATATGAAGATAGTGGAAACAGTTAAATTATTGATTTTAACATCAATTTATCAGGTGGAAAAAATATTCTACTGAAAAATGACATTTGACGGATTGAGTCTACAAAGCACGCTTCAAGTCATTGGAATAATTGGTGTAACTGACTGGTATAATTTGAACTCTGGAAGGTGGTTTGAGTGAATCTCTGAATTCTAAAGATTCTCAGGATTCTGAAGCGACGAGCCAGTTGTCTGTTGACAGCACTAAGGACAGCATTCTCTGAGGGGACTGGGGTGTTGAGCTGAAAAATTAGTCTGATGAAAACTACAACAGACCCAAATCTGTTGGACAGATGAAGGAGGAAAACAAATTGAATAGTCAGAAAATCTACTTTCCATAGAATCTCTGCTATTTTATGGATAGATTTATGCACATCTTAATTGTACTGGAATAATCGTATCAAATGTTTACATCATGCTTACCGAGTGACAGGACGTGCACTCTCTGGTGTCGTCAAAGATGATTCAACAGTTTCTTTTGTGGTTTTATTATCACGTGTCATTGGAGATATTCTTGTGATTGTAATTTCTGTCAAGGGTGTTGATGGAGTTGTGGTTACAGTGGAGGAAGTGGTTGGAGAGACTATGGTAATAGTTGGCCGAGGGGTTTTTGCATTCAGTAATGTTGTGGAACCAGTGGTAGTGGGCACTGGAGCAGAATTTGATGTTATAGCAACACTTGTACTTTGAACAGATGGTTGGGCTGTGCTGGAATTTTGTGAAACTGTTGTAACAATCGGAGCAGCCTCTTGTGTTGTTGTTGTTGTTCTTCTTCTTCTTGTTGGATCTCCATTAGAAGTGCTCTGTGTTGTGGTTTGTGTAAAGGTAGGGGTTGGGGAGGTTGTTGATTGGGGGGAGGACAGTGTTTTAGACGTTTCAGTCTGCTTATTAGTGGTCTGTGTAGGATTTGTTGGGGTTGAGGCTTCTATTGTAATTTTAGTTGTGGTGGGAACAGCCACTGCTGTGGTCAATGTTGCTGTTGCAGAAGATGTGGTAGATGTTTCAAAAACACTTGTAGATTCAACAAGTGGTTGGGCTGTGTTGGTAATTTGTGAAATGGTTGTCACAATGGGAGCAGCCTTTTGTGTTTTTGAAGCTCCATTAGAAGTGCTCTGTGTTCCCACACTTGATGTTGTTGTTGAGATAAATGCACTACTTCTTAATATGGATGTTGTTGAAGGAGCATTTGATGTTGTAAGACGCAGTCCAGTTGTGGAAGCTGTATCTGTTGCGGATTGTGTGAAGGTAGGGGTCGGGGAGATTGTTGTTGGGTTGGAGGACAGTGATGTAGACGTTTCAGGCTGCCTCGTCGTGGTTTTTGTCGGATTTGTTGAGGTGGAGACTGCTATTGTAGTTTCTGACGTGGTTGTGGTGAGAACAGTCCCTGCTGTTGTCAATGTTGCTGCAGCTGTTGTGGAAGATGGGGTAGATGTTTCAGCAACACTTGTGGATTCAACAGGTGGCTGAGCTGTGATGGTAATTTGTGAACCTCTTGGTGTTACAATGGAAGCAGCCTTTTGTGTTGTTGAAGCGCCATTAGAATTGCTCTGTGTTCCCATACTTGGTGTTGTTGTTGAGATAAATGCAGTACTTCTTAATATGGATGTTGTTGAAGGAGCATTTGATGTTGTAAGAGGCAGTCCAGTTGTGGTAGCTGTCTCTGTTGCGGATTGTGTGAAGGTAGGGGTTGAGGAGATTGTTGTTGGGTTGGAGGACAGTGATGTAGACGTTTCAGGCTGCCTCGTCGTGGTTTTTGTCGGATTTGTTGAGGTGGAGACTGCTATTGTAGTTTCTGACGTGGTTGTGGTGAGAACAGTCCCTGCTGTTGTCAATGTTGCTGCAGCTGTTGTGGAAGATGGGGTAGATGTTTCAGCAACACTTGTAGATTCAACAGGTGGCTGAGCTGTGATGGTAATTTGTGAACCTCTTGGTGTTACAATGGGAGCGGCCTTTTGTGTTGTTGAAGCGCCATTAGAAGTGCTCTGTGTTCCCATACTTGGTGTTGTTGTTGAGATAAAGGCAGTACTTCTTAATATGGATGTTGTTGAAGGAGCATTTGATGTTGTAAGAGGCAGTCCAGTTGTGGAAGCTGTATCTGTTGCGGATTGTGTGAAGGTAGGGGTTGGGGAGATTGTTGTTGGTGTGGAGGACATTGGTGTAGACGTTTTAGGCTGCCTCGTCGTCGTTTTTGTCGGATTTGTTGAGGTGGAGACTGCTATTGCATTTTCTGACGTGGTTGTGGTGAGAACAGTCCCTGCTGTTGTCAATGTTGCTGCAGCTGTTGTTGAAGATGGGGTAGATGTTTCAACAACACTTGTAGATTCAACAGGTGGCTGAGCTGTGATGGTAATTTGTGAACCTCTTGGTGTTACAATGGGAGCAGCCTTTTGTGTTGTTGAAGCGCCATTAGAAGTGCTCTGTGTTCCCATACTTGGTGTTGTTGTTGAGATAAATGCAGTACTTCTTAATATGGATGTTGTTGAAGGAGCATTTGATGTTGTAAGAGGCAGTCCAGTTGTGGAAACTGTATCTGTTGCGGATTGTGTGAAGGTAGGGGTTGGGGAGATTGTTGTTGGGGTGGAGGATAGTGGTGTAGACGTTTCAGGCTGCCTCGTCGTGGTTTTTGTCGGATTTGTTGAGATGGAGACTGCTATTGTTTTTTCTGACGTGGTTGTGGTGAGAACAGTCCCTGCTGTTGTCAATGTTGCTGCAACTGTTGTGGAAGATGTGGTAGATGTTTCAGCAACACTTGTAGATTCAACAGGTAGTTGAGCTGTGATGGTAATTCGTGAACCTGTTGGTTTTACAATGGGAGCAGCCTTTTGTGTTGTTGAAGCGCCATTAGAAGTGATCTGTGTTCCCATACTTGGTGTTCTTGTTGAGATGAATGCAGTACTTCTTAATATGGATATTGTTGAAGGAGCATTTGATGTTGTAAGAGGCAGTCCGGTTGTAGTAGCTGTCTCTGTTGCGGATTGTGTGAAGGTAGGGGTTGGGGAGATTGTTGTTGGGTTGGAGGACAGTGATGTAGACGTTTCAGGCTGCCTCGTCGTGGTTTTTGTCGGATTTGTTGAGGTGGAGACTGCTATTGTAGTTTCTGACGTGGTTGTGGTGAGAACAGTCCCTGCTGTTGTCAATGTTGCTGCAGCTGTTGTGGAAGATGGGGTAGATGTTTCAGCAACACTTGTAGATTCAACAGGTGGCTGAGCTGTGATGGTAATTTGTGAACCTCTTGGTGTTACAATGGGAGCAGCCTTTTGTGTTGTTGAAGCGCCATTAGAAGTGCTCTGTGTTCCCATACTTGGTGTTGTTGTTGAGATAAATGCAGTACTTCTTAATATGGATGTTGTTGAAGGAGCATTTGATGTTGTAAGAGGCAGTCCAGTTGTGGTAGCTGTCTCTGTTGCGGATTGTGTGAAGGTAGGGGTTGGGGAGATTGTTGTTGGGGTGGAGGACAGTGGTGTAGACGTTTCAGGCTGCCTCGTCGTGGTTTTTGTAGGATTTGTTGAGGTGGAGACTGCTATTGTAGTTTCTGACGTGGTTGTGGTGAGAACAGTCCCTGCTGTTGTCAATGTTGCTGCAGCTGTTGTGGAAGATGGGGTAGATGGTTCAGCAACACTTGTAGATTCAACAGGTGGTTGAGCTGTGATGGTAATTTGTGAACCTGTTGGTGTTACAATGGGATCAGCCTTTTGTGTTGTTGAAGTGCCATTAGAAGTGCTCTGTGTTCCCATACTTGGTGTTGTTGTTAAGATAAATGCAATACTTCTTAATATTGATGTTGTTGAAGGAGCATTTGATGTTGTACGAGACAGTCCAGTTGTGGTAGCTGTCTCTGTTGCGGATTGTGTAAAGGAAGGGGTTGGGAAGATTGTTGTTGGGGTGGAGGACAGTGGTGTAGATGTTTCAGGCTGCCTCGTCATGGTTTTTGTCGAATTTGTTGAGGTGGAGACTGCTATTGTAGTTTCTGACGTGGTTGTGGTGAGAACAGTCCCTGCTGTTGTCAATGTTGCTGCAGCTGATGTGGAAGATGGAGTAGATGTTTCAGCAACACTTGTAGATTCAACAGGTGGTTGAGCTGTGATGGTAATTTGTGAACCTGTTGGTGTTACAATGGGAGCAGCCTTTTGTGTTGTTGAAGCGCCATTAGAAGTGCTCTGTGTTCCCATACTTGGTGTTGTTGTTGAGATAAATGCAGTACTTCTTAATATGGATGTTGTTGAAGGAGCATTTGATGTTGTAAGAGGCAGTCCAGTTGTGGTAGCTGTCTCTGTTGCGGATTGTGTGAAGGTAGGGGTTGGGGAGATTGTTGTTGGGGTGGAGGACAGTGGTGTAGACGTTTCAGGCTGCCTCGTCGTGGTTTTTGTCGGATTTGTTGAGGTGGAGACTGCTATTGTCTTTTCTGACGTGGTTGTGGTGAGAACAGTCCCTGCTGTTGTCAATGTTGCTGCAGCTGTTGTGGAAGCTGGGGTAGATGTTTCACCAACACTTGTAGATTCAACAGGTGGTTGAGCTGTGATGGTAATTTGTGAACCTGTTGGTGTTACAATGGGAGCAGCCTTTTGTGTTGTTGAAGCGCCATTAGAAGTGCTCTGTGTTCCCATACTTGGTGTTGTTGAGATAAATGCAGTACTTCTTAATATGGATGTTGTTGAAGGAGCATTTGATGTTGTAAGAGGCAGTCGAGCTGTGGTAGATGTCTCTGTTGCGGATTGTGTGAAGGTAGGGGTTGGGGAGATTGTTTTTGGGGTGGAGGACAGTGGTGTAGACGTTTCAGGCTGCCTCGTCATGGGATTTGTCGGATTTGTTGAGGTGGAGACTGCTATTGTAGTTTCTGACGTGGTTGTGGTGAGAACATTCCCTGATGTTGTCAATGTTGCTGCAGCTGTTGTGGAAGCTGGGGTAGATGTTTCAGCAACACTTGTAGATTCAACAGGTGGTTGAGCTGTGATGGTAATTTGTGAACCTGTTGGTGTTACAATGGTAGCAGCCTTTTGTGTTGTTGAAGCGCCATTAGAAGTGCTCTGTGTTCCCATACTTGGTGTTGTTGTTGAGATAAATGCAGTACTTCTTAATATGGATGTTGTTGAAGGAGCATTTGATGTTGTAAGAGGCAGTCCAGTTGTGGTAGCTGTCTCTGTTGCGGATTGTGTGAAGGTAGGGGTTGGGGAGATTGTTGTTGGGGTGGAGGACAGTGGTGTAGACGTTTCAGGCTGCCTCGTCGTGGTTTTTGTCGGATTTGTTGAGGTGGAGACTGCTATTGTCTTTTCTGACGTGGTTGTGGTGAGAACAGTCCCTGCTGTTGTCAATGTTGCTGCAGCTGTTGTGGAAGCTGGGGTAGATGTTTCAGCAACACTTGTAGATTCAACAGGTGGTTGAGCTGTGATGGTAATTTGTGAACCTGTTGGTGTTACAATGGGAGCAGCCTTTTGTGTTGTTGAAGCGCCATTAGAAGTGCTCTGTGTTCCCATACTTGGTGTTGTTGAGATAAATGCAGTACTTCTTAATATGGATGTTGTTGAAGGAGCATTTGATGTTGTAAGAGGCAGTCGAGCTGTGGTAGATGTCTCTGTTGCGGATTGTGTGAAGGTAGGGGTTGGGGAGATTGTTTTTGGGGTGGAGGACAGTGGTGTAGACGTTTCAGGCTGCCTCGTCATGGGATTTGTCGGATTTGTTGAGGTGGAGACTGCTATTGTAGTTTCTGACGTGGTTGTGGTGAGAACATTCCCTGATGTTGTCAATGTTGCTGCAGCTGTTGTGGAAGCTGGGGTAGATGTTTCAGCAACACTTGTAGATTCAACAGGTGGTTGAGCTGTGATGGTAATTTGTGAACCTGTTGGTGTTACAATGGGAGCAGCCTTTTGTGTTGTTGAAGCGCCATTAGAAGTGCTCTGTGTTCCCATACTTGGTGTTGTTGTTGAGATAAATGCAGTACTTCTTAATATGGATGTTGTTGAAGGAGCATTTGATGTTGTAAGAGGCAGTCGAGCTGTGGTAGCTGTCTCTGTTGCGGATTGTGTGAAGGTAGGGGTTGGGGAGATTGTTTTTGGGGTGGAGGACATTGGTGTAGACGTTTCAGGCTGCCTCGTCATGGGTTTTGTCGGATTTGTTGAGGTGGAGACTGCTATTGTAGTTTCTGACATGGTTGTGGTGAGAACAGTCCCTGATGTTGTCAATGTTGCTGCAGCTGTTGTGGAAGATGGGGTAGATGTTTCAGCAACACTTGTAGATTCAACAGGTGGTTGAGCTGTGATGGTAATTTGTGAACCTGTTGGTGTTACAATGGGAGCAGCCTTTTGTGTTGTTGAAGCGCCATTAGAAGTGATCTGTGTTCCCATACTTGGTGTTCTTGTTGAGATGAATGCAGTACTTCTTAATATGGATATTGTTGAAGGAGCATTTGATGTTGTAAGAGGCAGTCCGGTTGTAGTAGCTGTCTCTGTTGCGGATTGTGTGAAGGTAGGGGTTGGGGAGATTGTTGTTGGGTTGGAGGACAGTGATGTAGACGTTTCAGGCTGCCTCGTCGTGGTTTTTGTCGGATTTGTTGAGGTGGAGACTGCTATTGTAGTTTCTGACGTGGTTGTGGTGAGAACATTCCCTGATGTTGTCAATGTTGCTGCAGCTGTTGTGGAAGCTGGGGTAGATGTTTCAGCAACACTTGTAGATTCAACAGGTGGTTGAGCTGTGATGGTAATTTGTGAACCTGTTGGTGTTACAATGGGAGCAGCCTTTTGTGTTGTTGAAGCGCCATTAGAAGTGCTCTGTGTTCCCATACTTGGTGTTGTTGTTGAGATAAATGCAGTACTTCTTAATATGGATGTTGTTGAAGGAGCATTTGATGTTGTAAGAGGCAGTCGAGCTGTGGTAGCTGTCTCTGTTGCGGATTGTGTGAAGGTAGGGGTTGGGGAGATTGTTTTTGGGGTGGAGGACATTGGTGTAGACGTTTCAGGCTGCCTCGTCATGGGTTTTGTCGGATTTGTTGAGGTGGAGACTGCTATTGTAGTTTCTGACATGGTTGTGGTGAGAACAGTCCCTGATGTTGTCAATGTTGCTGCAGCTGTTGTGGAAGATGGGGTAGATGTTTCAGCAACACTTGTAGATTCAACAGGTGGTTGAGCTGTGATGGTAATTTGTGAACCTGTTGGTGTTACAATGGGAGCAGCCTTTTGTGTTGTTGAAGCGCCATTAGAAGTGATCTGTGTTCCCATACTTGGTGTTCTTGTTGAGATGAATGCAGTACTTCTTAATATGGATATTGTTGAAGGAGCATTTGATGTTGTAAGAGGCAGTCCGGTTGTAGTAGCTGTCTCTGTTGCGGATTGTGTGAAGGTAGGGGTTGGGGAGATTGTTGTTGGGTTGGAGGACAGTGATGTAGACGTTTCAGGCTGCCTCGTCGTGGTTTTTGTCGGATTTGTTGAGGTGGAGACTGCTATTGTAGTTTCTGACGTGGTTGTGGTGAGAACAGTCCCTGCTGTTGTCAATGTTGCTGCAGCTGTTGTGGAAGATGCGGTAGATGTTTCAGCAACACTTGTAGATTCAACAGGTGGCTGAGCTGTGATGGTAATTTGTGAACCTCTTGGTGTTACAATGGGAGCAGCCTTTTGTGTTGTTGAAGCGCCATTAGAAGTGCTCTGTGTTCCCATACTTGGTGTTGTTGTTGAGATAAATGCAGTACTTCTTAATATGGATGTTGTTGAAGGAGCATTTGATGTTGTAAGAGGCAGTCCAGTTGTGGTAGCTGTCTCTGTTGCGGATTGTGTGAAGGTAGGGGTTGGGGAGATTGTTGTTGGGGTGGAGGACAGTGGTGTAGACGTTTCAGGCTGCCTCGTCGTGGTTTTTGTAGGATTTGTTGAGGTGGAGACTGCTATTTTAGTTTCTGACGTGGTTGTGGTGAGAACAGTCCCTGCTGTTGTCAATGTTGCTGCAGCTGTTGTGGAAGATGGGGTAGATGGTTCAGCAACACTTGTAGATTCAACAGGTGGTTGAGCTGTGATGGTAATTCGTGAACCTGTTGGTGTTACAATGGGATCAGCCTTTTGTGTTGTTGAAGTGCCATTAGAAGTGCTCTGTGTTCCCATACTTGGTGTTGTTGTTAAGATAAATGCAATACTTCTTAATATTGATGTTGTTGAAGGAGCATTTGATGTTGTACGAGACAGTCCAGTTGTGGTAGCTGTCTCTGTTGCGGATTGTGTAAAGGAAGGGGTTGGGAAGATTGTTGTTGGGGTGGAGGACAGTGGTGTAGATGTTTCAGGCTGCCTCGTCATGGTTTTTGTCGAATTTGTTGAGGTGGAGACTGCTATTGTAGTTTCTGACGTGGTTGTGGTGAGAACAGTCCCTGCTGTTGTCAATGTTGCTGCAGCTGATGTGGAAGATGGAGTAGATGTTTCAGCAACACTTGTAGATTCAACAGGTGGTTGAGCTGTGATGGTAATTTGTGAACCTGTTGGTGTTACAATGGGAGCAGCCTTTTGTGTTGTTGAAGCGCCATTAGAAGTGCTCTGTGTTCCCATACTTGGTGTTGTTGTTGAGATAAATGCAGTACTTCTTAATATGGATGTTGTTGAAGGAGCATTTGATGTTGTAAGAGGCAGTCCAGTTGTGGTAGTTGTCTTTGTTGCGGATTGTGTGAAGGTAGGGGTTGGGGAGATTGTTGTTTGGGTGGAGGACAGTGGTGTAGATGTTTCAGGCTGCCTCGTCGTGGTTTTTGTCGGATTTATTGAGGTTGAGACTGCTATTGTAGTTTCTGACGTGGTTGTGGTGAGAACATTCCCTGATGTTGTCAATGTTGCTGCAGCTGTTGTGGAAGATGGGGTAGATGTTTCAGCAACACTTGTAGATTCAACAGGTGGTTGAGCTGTGATGGTAATTTGTGAACCTGTTGGTGTTACAATGGGAGCAGCCTTTTGTGTTGTTGAAGCGCCATTAGAAGTGCTCTGTGTTCCCATACTTGGTGTTGTTGAGATAAATGCAGTACTTCTTAATATGGATGTTGTTGAAGGAGCATTTGATGTTGTAAGAGGCAGTCGAG
Source organism: Argentina silus (assembly GCF_951799395.1). Classification (NCBI taxonomy): domain Eukaryota; kingdom Metazoa; phylum Chordata; class Actinopteri; order Argentiniformes; family Argentinidae; genus Argentina; species Argentina silus. The sequence continues at coordinate 13,365,564 of NC_139656.1, read as the reverse complement.
CTGTGGTAGATGTCTCTGTTGCGGATTGTGTGAAGGTAGGGGTTGGGGAGATTGTTTTTGGGGTGGAGGACAGTGGTGTAGACGTTTCAGGCTGCCTCGTCATGGGTTTTGTCGGATTTGTTGAGGTGGAGACTGCTATTGTAGTTTCTGACGTGGTTGTGGTGAGAACATTCCCTGATGTTGTCAATGTTGCTGCAGCTGTTGTGGAAGCTGGGGTAGATGTTTCAGCAACACTTGTAGATTCAACAGGTGGTTGAGCTGTGATGGTAATTTGTGAACCTGTTGGTGTTACAATGGGAGCAGCCTTTTGTGTTGTTGAAGCGCCATTAGAAGTGCTCTGTGTTCCCATACTTGGTGTTGTTGTTGAGATAAATGCAGTACTTCTTAATATGGATGTTGTTGAAGGAGCATTTGATGTTGTAAGAGGCAGTCGAGCTGTGGTAGCTGTCTCTGTTGCGGATTGTGTGAAGGTAGGGGTTGGGGAGATTGTTTTTGGGGTGGAGGACAGTGGTGTAGACGTTTCAGGCTGCCTCGTCATGGGTTTTGTCGGATTTGTTGAGGTGGAGACTGCTATTGTAGTTTCTGACATGGTTGTGGTGAGAACAGTCCCTGCTGTTGTCAATGTTGCTGCAGCTGTTGTGGAAGATGGGGTAGATGTTTCAGCAACACTTGTAGATTCAACAGGTGGCTGAGCTGTGATGGTAATTTGTGAACCTCTTGGTGTTACAATGGGAGCAGCCTTTTGTGTTGTTGAAGCGCCATTAGAAGTGCTCTGTGTTCCCATACTTGGTGTTGTTGTTGAGATAAATGCAGTACTTCTTAATATGGATGTTGTTGAAGGAGCATTTGATGTTGTAAGAGGCAGTCCAGTTGTGGTAGCTGTCTCTGTTGCGGATTGTGTGAAGGTAGGGGTTGGGGAGATTGTTGTTGGGGTGGAGGACAGTGGTGTAGACGTTTCAGGCTGCCTCGTCGTGGTTTTTGTAGGATTTGTTGAGGTGGAGACTGCTATTGTAGTTTCTGACGTGGTTGTGGTGAGAACAGTCCCTGCTGTTGTCAATGTTGCTGCAGCTGTTGTGGAAGATGGGGTAGATGGTTCAGCAACACTTGTAGATTCAACAGGTGGTTGAGCTGTGATGGTAATTCGTGAACCTGTTGGTGTTACAATGGGATCAGCCTTTTGTGTTGTTGAAGTGCCATTAGAAGTGCTCTGTGTTCCCATACTTGGTGTTGTTGTTAAGATAAATGCAATACTTCTTAATATTGATGTTGTTGAAGGAGCATTTGATGTTGTACGAGACAGTCCAGTTGTGGTAGCTGTCTCTGTTGCGGATTGTGTAAAGGAAGGGGTTGGGAAGATTGTTGTTGGGGTGGAGGACAGTGGTGTAGATGTTTCAGGCTGCCTCGTCATGGTTTTTGTCGAATTTGTTGAGGTGGAGACTGCTATTGTAGTTTCTGACGTGGTTGTGGTGAGAACAGTCCCTGCTGTTGTCAATGTTGCTGCAGCTGATGTGGAAGATGGAGTAGATGTTTCAGCAACACTTGTAGATTCAACAGGTGGTTGAGCTGTGATGGTAATTTGTGAACCTGTTGGTGTTACAATGGGAGCAGCCTTTTGTGTTGTTGAAGCGCCATTAGAAGTGCTCTGTGTTCCCATACTTGGTGTTGTTGTTGAGATAAATGCAGTACTTCTTAATATGGATGTTGTTGAAGGAGCATTTGATGTTGTAAGAGGCAGTCCAGTTGTGGTAGTTGTCTTTGTTGCGGATTGTGTGAAGGTAGGGGTTGGGGAGATTGTTGTTGGGGTGGAGGACAGTGGTGTAGACGTTTCAGGCTGCCTCGTCGTGGTTTTTGTAGGATTTGTTGAGGTGGAGACTGCTATTGTAGTTTCTGACGTGGTTGTGGTGAGAACAGTCCCTGCTGTTGTCAATGTTGCTGCAGCTGTTGTGGAAGATGGGGTAGATGGTTCAGCAACACTTGTAGATTCAACAGGTGGTTGAGCTGTGATGGTAATTCGTGAACCTGTTGGTGTTACAATGGGATCAGCCTTTTGTGTTGTTGAAGTGCCATTAGAAGTGCTCTGTGTTCCCATACTTGGTGTTGTTGTTAAGATAAATGCAATACTTCTTAATATTGATGTTGTTGAAGGAGCATTTGATGTTGTACGAGACAGTCCAGTTGTGGTAGCTGTCTCTGTTGCGGATTGTGTAAAGGAAGGGGTTGGGAAGATTGTTGTTGGGGTTGAGGACAGTGGTGTAGATGTTTCAGGCTGCCTCGTCATGGTTTTTGTCGAATTTGTTGAGGTGGAGACTGCTATTGTAGTTTCTGACGTGGTTGTGGTGAGAACAGTCCCTGCTGTTGTCAATGTTGCTGCAGCTGATGTGGAAGATGGAGTAGATGTTTCAGCAACACTTGTAGATTCAACAGGTGGTTGAGCTGTGATGGTAATTTGTGAACCTGTTGGTGTTACAATGGGAGCAGCCTTTTGTGTTGTTGAAGCGCCATTAGAAGTGCTCTGTGTTCCCATACTTGGTGTTGTTGTTGAGATAAATGCAGTACTTCTTAATATGGATGTTGTTGAAGGAGCATTTGATGTTGTAAGAGGCAGTCCAGTTGTGGTAGTTGTCTTTGTTGCGGATTGTGTGAAGGTAGGGGTTGGGGAGATTGTTGTTTGGGTGGAGGACAGTGGTGTAGATGTTTCAGGCTGCCTCGTCGTGGTTTTTGTCGGATTTATTGAGGTTGAGACTGCTATTGTAGTTTCTGACGTGGTTGTGGTGAGAACATTCCCTGATGTTGTCAATGTTGCTGCAGCTGTTGTGGAAGATGGGGTAGATGTTTCAGCAACACTTGTAGATTCAACAGGTGGTTGAGCTGTGATGGTAATTTGTGAACCTGTTGGTGTTACAATGGGAGCAGCCTTTTGTGTTGTTGAAGCGCCATTAGAAGTGCTCTGTGTTCCCATACTTGGTGTTGTTGAGATAAATGCAGTACTTCTTAATATGGATGTTGTTGAAGGAGCATTTGATGTTGTAAGAGGCAGTCGAGCTGTGGTAGATGTCTCTGTTGCGGATTGTGTGAAGGTAGGGGTTGGGGAGATTGTTTTTGGGGTGGAGGACAGTGGTGTAGACGTTTCAGGCTGCCTCGTCATGGGTTTTGTCGGATTTGTTGAGGTGGAGACTGCTATTGTAGTTTCTGACGTGGTTGTGGTGAGAACATTCCCTGATGTTGTCAATGTTGCTGCAGCTGTTGTGGAAGCTGGGGTAGATGTTTCAGCAACACTTGTAGATTCAACAGGTGGTTGAGCTGTGATGGTAATTTGTGAACCTGTTGGTGTTACAATGGGAGCAGCCTTTTGTGTTGTTGAAGCGCCATTAGAAGTGCTCTGTGTTCCCATACTTGGTGTTGTTGTTGAGATAAATGCAGTACTTCTTAATATGGATGTTGTTGAAGGAGCATTTGATGTTGTAAGAGGCAGTCGAGCTGTGGTAGCTGTCTCTGTTGCGGATTGTGTGAAGGTAGGGGTTGGGGAGATTGTTTTTGGGGTGGAGGACAGTGGTGTAGACGTTTCAGGCTGCCTCGTCATGGGTTTTGTCGGATTTGTTGAGGTGGAGACTGCTATTGTAGTTTCTGACATGGTTGTGGTGAGAACAGTCCCTGCTGTTGTCAATGTTGCTGCAGCTGTTGTGGAAGATGGGGTAGATGTTTCAGCAACACTTGTAGATTCAACAGGTGGCTGAGCTGTGATGGTAATTTGTGAACCTCTTGGTGTTACAATGGGAGCAGCCTTTTGTGTTGTTGAAGCGCCATTAGAAGTGCTCTGTGTTCCCATACTTGGTGTTGTTGTTGAGATAAATGCAGTACTTCTTAATATGGATGTTGTTGAAGGAGCATTTGATGTTGTAAGAGGCAGTCCAGTTGTGGTAGCTGTCTCTGTTGCGGATTGTGTGAAGGTAGGGGTTGGGGAGATTGTTGTTGGGGTGGAGGACAGGGGTGTAGACGTTTCAGGCTGCCTCGTCGTGGTTTTTGTAGGATTTGTTGAGGTGGAGACTGCTATTGTAGTTTCTGACGTGGTTGTGGTGAGAACAGTCCCTGCTGTTGTCAATGTTGCTGCAGCTGTTGTGGAAGATGGGGTAGATGGTTCAGCAACACTTGTAGATTCAACAGGTGGTTGAGCTGTGATGGTAATTCGTGAACCTGTTGGTGTTACAATGGGATCAGCCTTTTGTGTTGTTGAAGTGCCATTAGAAGTGCTCTGTGTTCCCATACTTGGTGTTGTTGTTAAGATAAATGCAATACTTCTTAATATTGATGTTGTTGAAGGAGCATTTGATGTTGTACGAGACAGTCCAGTTGTGGTAGCTGTCTCTGTTGCGGATTGTGTAAAGGAAGGGGTTGGGAAGATTGTTGTTGGGGTGGAGGACAGTGGTGTAGATGTTTCAGGCTGCCTCGTCATGGTTTTTGTCGAATTTGTTGAGGTGGAGACTGCTATTGTAGTTTCTGACGTGGTTGTGGTGAGAACAGTCCCTGCTGTTGTCAATGTTGCTGCAGCTGATGTGGAAGATGGAGTAGATGTTTCAGCAACACTTGTAGATTCAACAGGTGGTTGAGCTGTGATGGTAATTTGTGAACCTGTTGGTGTTACAATGGGAGCAGCCTTTTGTGTTGTTGAAGCGCCATTAGAAGTGCTCTGTGTTCCCATACTTGGTGTTGTTGAGATAAATGCAGTACTTCTTAATATGGATGTTGTTGAAGGAGCATTTGATGTTGTAAGAGGCAGTCCAGTTGTGGTAGTTGTCTTTGTTGCGGATTGTGTGAAGGTAGGGGTTGGGGAGATTGTTGTTGGGGTGGAGGACAGTGGTGTAGACGTTTCAGGCTGCCTCGTCGTGGTTTTTGTAGGATTTGTTGAGGTGGAGACTGCTATTGTAGTTTCTGACGTGGTTGTGGTGAGAACAGTCCCTGCTGTTGTCAATGTTGCTGCAGCTGTTGTGGAAGATGGGGTAGATGGTTCAGCAACACTTGTAGATTCAACAGGTGGTTGAGCTGTGATGGTAATTCGTGAACCTGTTGGTGTTACAATGGGATCAGCCTTTTGTGTTGTTGAAGTGCCATTAGAAGTGCTCTGTGTTCCCATACTTGGTGTTGTTGTTAAGATAAATGCAATACTTCTTAATATTGATGTTGTTGAAGGAGCATTTGATGTTGTACGAGACAGTCCAGTTGTGGTAGCTGTCTCTGTTGCGGATTGTGTAAAGGAAGGGGTTGGGAAGATTGTTGTTGGGGTGGAGGACAGTGGTGTAGATGTTTCAGGCTGCCTCGTCATGGTTTTTGTCGAATTTGTTGAGGTGGAGACTGCTATTGTAGTTTCTGACGTGGTTGTGGTGAGAACAGTCCCTGCTGTTGTCAATGTTGCTGCAGCTGATGTGGAAGATGGAGTAGATGTTTCAGCAACACTTGTAGATTCAACAGGTGGTTGAGCTGTGATGGTAATTTGTGAACCTGTTGGTGTTACAATGGGAGCAGCCTTTTGTGTTGTTGAAGCGCCATTAGAAGTGCTCTGTGTTCCCATACTTGGTGTTGTTGTTGAGATAAATGCAGTACTTCTTAATATGGATGTTGTTGAAGGAGCATTTGATGTTGTAAGAGGCAGTCCAGTTGTGGTAGTTGTCTTTGTTGCGGATTGTGTGAAGGTAGGGGTTGGGGAGATTGTTGTTTGGGTGGAGGACAGTGGTGTAGATGTTTCAGGCTGCCTCGTCGTGGTTTTTGTCGGATTTATTGAGGTTGAGACTGCTATTGTAGTTTCTGACGTGGTTGTGGTGAGAACATTCCCTGATGTTGTCAATGTTGCTGCAGCTGTTGTGGAAGATGGGGTAGATGTTTCAGCAACACTTGTAGATTCAACAGGTGGTTGAGCTGTGATGGTAATTTGTGAACCTGTTGGTGTTACAATGGGAGCAGCCTTTTGTGTTGTTGAAGCGCCATTAGAAGTGCTCTGTGTTCCCATACTTGGTGTTGTTGAGATAAATGCAGTACTTCTTAATATGGATGTTGTTGAAGGAGCATTTGATGTTGTAAGAGGCAGTCGAGCTGTGGTAGATGTCTCTGTTGCGGATTGTGTGAAGGTAGGGGTTGGGGAGATTGTTTTTGGGGTGGAGGACAGTGGTGTAGACGTTTCAGGCTGCCTCGTCATGGGTTTTGTCGGATTTGTTGAGGTGGAGACTGCTATTGTAGTTTCTGACATGGTTGTGGTGAGAACAGTCCCTGATGTTGTCAATGTTGCTGCAGCTGTTGTGGAAGATGGGGTAGATGTTTCAGCAACACTTGTAGATTCAACAGGTGGTTGAGCTGTGATGGTAATTTGTGAACCTGTTGGTGTTACAATGGGAGCAGCCTTTTGTGTTGTTGAAGCGCCATTAGAAGTGCTCTGTGTTCCCATACTTGGTGTTGTTGTTGAGATAAATGCAGTACTTCTTAATATGGATGTTGTTGAAGGAGCATTTGATGTTGTAAGAGGCAGTCCAGTTGTGGTAGCTGTCTCTGTTGAGGATTGTGTGAAGGTAGGGGTTGGGGAGATTGTTTTTGGGGTGGAGGACAGTGGTGTAGACGTTTCATGCTGCCTCGTCGTGGGTTTTGTCGGATTTGTTGAGGTAGAGACTGCTATTGTAGTTTCTGACGTGGTTGTGGTGAGAACAGTCCCTGATGTTGTCAATGTTGCTGCAGCTGTTGTGGAAGATAGGGTAGATGGTTCAGCAACACTTGTAGATTCAACAGGTGGTTGATTTGTGATGGTAATTTGTGAACCTGTTGGTGTTACAATGGGATCAGCCTTTTGTGTTGTTGAAGCGCCATTAGAAGTGCTCTGTGTTCCCACACTTGGTGTTGTTGTTGAGATAAATGCAGTACTTCTTAATATGGATGTTGTTGAAGGAGCATTTGATGTTGTAAAAGGCAGTCGAGCTGTGGTAGCTGTCTCTGTTGCGGATTGTGTGAAGGTAGGGGTTGGGGAGATTGTTGTTGGGGTGGAGGACAGTGGTGTAGACGTTTCAGGCAGCCTCGTCGTGGTTTTTGTCGGATTTGTTGAGTAGGAGACTGCTATTGTAGTTTCTGAAGTGGTTGTGGTGAGAACATTCCCTGATGTTGTCAATGTTGCTGCAGCTGTTGTGGAAGCTGGGGTAGATGTTTCAGCAACACTTGTAGATTCAACAGGTGGTTGAGCTGTGATGGTAATTTGTGAACCTGTTGGTGTTACAATGGGAGCAGCCTTTTGTGTTGTTGAAGCGCCATTAGAAGTGCTCTGTGTTCCCATACTTGGTGTTGTTGTTGAGATAAATGCAGTACTTCTTAATATGGATGTTGTTGAAGGAGCATTTGATGTTGTAAGAGGCAGTCGAGCTGTGGTAGATGTCTCTGTTGCGGATTGTGTGAAGGTAGGGGTTGGGGAGATTGTTTTTGGGGTGGAGGACAGTGGTGTAGACGTTTCAGGCTGCCTCGTCGTGGGTTTTGTCGGATTTGTTGAGGTAGAGACTGCTATTGTAGTTTCTGACGTGGTTGTGGTGAGAACAGTCCCTGATGTTGTCAATGTTGCTGCAGCTGTTGTGGAAGATGGGGTAGATGGTTCAGCAACACTTGTAGATTCAACAGGTGGTTGAGCTGTGATGGTAATTTGTGAACCTGTTGGTGTTACAATGGGAGCAGCCTTTTGTGTTGTTGAAGCGCCATTAGAAGTGCTCTGTGTTCCCATACTTGGTGTTGTTGTTGAGATAAATGCAGTACTTCTTAATATAGATGTTGTTGAAGGAGCATTTGATGTTGTAAGAGGCAGTCGAGCTGTGGTAGATGTCTCTGTTGCGGATTGTGTGAAGGTAGGGGTTGGGGAGATTGTTGTTGGGGTGGTGGAACGTGGTGTAGACGTTTCAGGCTGCCTCGTCGTGGTTTTTGTCGGATTTGTTGAGGTGGAGACTGCTATTGTCTTTTCTGACGTGGTTGTGGTGAGAACAGTCCCTGCTGTTGTCAATGTTGCTGCAGCTGTTGTGGAAGCTGGGGTAGATGTTTCAGCAACACTTGTAGATTCAACAGGTGGTTGAGCTGTGATGGTAATTTGTGAACCTGTTGGTGTTACAATGGGAGCAGCCTTTTGTGTTGTTGAAGCGCCATTAGAAGTGCTCTGTGTTCCCATACTTGGTGTTGTTGAGATAAATGCAGTACTTCTTAATATGGATGTTGTTGAAGGAGCATTTGATGTTGTAAGAGGCAGTCGAGCTGTGGTAGATGTCTCTGTTGCGGATTGTGTGAAGGTAGGGGTTGGGGAGATTGTTTTTGGGGTGGAGGACAGTGGTGTAGACGTTTCAGGCTGCCTCGTCATAGGTTTTGTCGGATTTGTTGAGGTGGAGACTGCTATTGTAGTTTCTGACATGGTTGTGGTGAGAACAGTCCCTGATGTTGTCAATGTTGCTGCAGCTGTTGTGGAAGATGGGGTAGATGTTTCAGCAACACTTGTAGATTCAACAGGTGGTTGAGCTGTGATGGTAATTTGTGAACCTGTTGGTGTTACAATGGGATCAGCCTTTTGTGTTGTTGAAGCGCCATTAGAAGTGCTCTGTGTTCCCATACTTGGTGTTGTTGTTGAGATAAATGCAGTACTTCTTAATATGGATGTTGTTGAAGGAGCATTTGATGTTGTAAGAGGCAGTCGAGCTGTGGTAGCTGTCTCTGTTGCGGATTGTGTGAAGGTAGGGGTTGGGGAGATTGTTTTTGGGGTGGAGGACAGTGGTGTAGACGTTTCAGGCTGCCTCGTCATGGGTTTTGTCGGATTTGTTGAGGTGGAGACTGCTATTGTAGTTTCTGACATGGTTGTGGTGAGAACAGTCCCTGATGTTGTCAATGTTGCTGCAGCTGTTGTGGAAGATGGGGTAGATGTTTCAGCAACACTTGTAGATTCAACAGGTGGTTGAGCTGTGATGGTAATTTGTGAACCTGTTGGTGTTACAATGGGATCAGCCTTTTGTGTTGTTGAAGCGCCATTAGAAGTGCTCTGTGTTCCCATACTTGGTGTTGTTGTTGAGATAAATGCAGTACTTCTTAATATGGATGTTGTTGAAGGAGCATTTGATGTTGTAAGAGGCAGTCGAGCTGTGGTAGCTGTCTCTGTTGCGGATTGTGTGAAGGTAGGGGTTGGGGAGATTGTTTTTGGGGTGGAGGACAGTGGTGTAGACGTTTCAGGCTGCCTCGTCATGGGTTTTGTCGGATTTGTTGAGGTGGAGACTGCTATTGTAGTTTCTGACATGGTTGTGGTGAGAACAGTCCCTGATGTTGTCAATGTTGCTGCAGCTGTTGTGGAAGATGGGGTAGATGTTTCAGCAACACTTGTAGATTCAACAGGTGGTTGAGCTGTGATGGTAATTTGTGAACCTGTTGGTGTTACAATGGGAGCAGCCTTTTGTGTTGTTGAAGCGCCATTAGAAGTGCTCTGTGTTCCCATACTTGGTGTTGTTGTTGAGATAAATACAGTACTTCTTAATATGGATGTTGTTGAAGGAGCATTTGATGTTGTTAAAGGGAGTCCAGTGGTGGTAGCTGTCTCTGTTGAGGATTGTTTGAAGGTAGGGGTTGGGGAGATTGTTGTTGGGGTGGAGGAAAGTGGTGTAGACGTTTCAGGCTGCCTCGTCGTGGTTTTTGTCGGATTTGTTGAGGTGGAGACTGCTATTGTAGTTTCTGACGTGGTTGTGGTGAGAACATTCCCTGATGTTGTCAATGTTGCTGCAGCTGTTGTGGAAGATGGGGTAGATGGTTCATCAACACTTGTAGATTCAACAGGTGGTTGAGTTGTGATGGTAATTTGTGAACCTGTTGGTGTTACAATGGGATCAGCCTTTTGTGTTGTTGAAGCGCCATTAGAAGTGCTCTGTGTTCCCATACTTGGTGTTGTTGTTGAGATAAATGCAGTACTTCTTAATATGGATGTTGTTGAAGGAGCATTTGATGTTGTAAGAGGCAGTCGAGCTGTGGTAGCTGTCTCTGTTGCGGATTGTGTGAAGGTAGGGGTTGGGGAGATTGTTTTTGGGGTGGAGGACAGTGGTGTAGACGTTTCAGGCTGCCTCGTTGTGGGTTTTGTCGGATTTGTTGAGGTGGAGACTGCTATTGTAGTTTCTGACATGGTTGTGGTGAGAACAGTCCCTGATGTTGTCAATGTTGCTGCAGCTGTTGTGGAAGATGGGGTAGATGTTTCAGCAACACTTGTAGATTCAACAGGTGGTTGAGCTGTGATGGTAATTTGTGAACCTGTTGGTGTTACAATGGGAGCAGCCTTTTGTGTTGTTGAAGCGCCATTAGAAGTGCTCTGTGTTCCCATACTTGGTGTTGTTGTTGAGATAAATGCAGTACTTCTTAATATGGATGTTGTTGAAGGAGCATTTGATGTTGTAAGAGGCAGTCGAGCTGTGGTAGCTGTCTCTGTTGCGGATTGTGTGAAGGTAGGGGTTGGGGAGATTGTTTTTGGGGTGGAGGACAGTGGTGTAGACGTTTCAGGCTGCCTCGTCATGGGTTTTGTCGGATTTGTTGAGGTGGAGACTGCTATTGTAGTTTCTGACATGGTTGTGGTGAGAACAGTCCCTGATGTTGTCAATGTTGCTGCAGCTGTTGTGGAAGATGGGGTAGATGTTTCAGCAACACTTGTAGATTCAACAGGTGGTTGAGCTGTGATGGTAATTTGTGAACCTGTTGGTGTTACAATGGGAGCAGCCTTTTGTGTTGTTGAAGCGCCATTAGAAGTGCTCTGTGTTCCCATACTTGGTGTTGTTGTTGAGATAAATACAGTACTTCTTAATATGGATGTTGTTGAAGGAGCATTTGATGTTGTTAAAGGGAGTCCAGTGGTGGTAGCTGTCTCTGTTGAGGATTGTTTGAAGGTAGGGGTTGGGGAGATTGTTGTTGGGGTGGAGGAAAGTGGTGTAGATGTTTCAGGCTGCCTCGTCGTGGTTTTTGTCGGATTTGTTGAGGTGGAGACTGCTATTGTAGTTTCTGACGTGGTTGTGGTGAGAACATTCCCTGATGTTGTCAATGTTGCTGCAGCTGTTGTGGAAGATGGGGTAGATGGTTCATCAACACTTGTAGATTCAACAGGTGGTTGAGTTGTGATGGTAATTTGTGAACCTGTTGGTGTTACAATGGGATCAGCCTTTTGTGTTGTTGAAGCGCCATTAGAAGTGCTCTGTGTTCCCATACTTGGTGTTGTTGTTGAGATAAATGCAGTACTTCTTAATATGGATGTTGTTGAAGGAGCATTTGATGTTGTAAGAGGCAGTCGAGCTGTGGTAGCTGTCTCTGTTGCGGATTGTGTGAAGGTAGGGGTTGGGGAGATTGTTTTTGGGGTGGAGGACAGTGGTGTAGACGTTTCAGGCTGCCTCGTCGTGGGTTTTGTCGGATTTGTTGAGGTGGAGACTGCTATTGTAGTTTCTGACATGGTTGTGGTGAGAACATTCCCTGATGTTGTCAATGTTGCTGCAGCTGTTGTGGAAGATGGGGTAGATGTTTCAGCAACACTTGTAGATTCAATAGGTAGTTGAGTTGTGATGGTAATTTGTGAACCTGTTGGTGTTACAAGGGGAGCAGCCTTTTGTGTTGTTGAAGCGCCATTAGAAGTGCTCTGTGTTCCCATACTTGGTGTTGTTGTTGAGATAAATGCAGTACTTCTTAATATGGATGTTGTTGAAGGAGCATTTGATGTTGTAAGAGGCAGTCCAGTTGTGGTAGCTGTCTCTGTTGCGGATTGTGTGAAGGTAGGGGTTGGGGAGATTGTTGTTGGGGTGGAGGACAGTGGTGTAGACGTTTCAGGCTGCCTCGTCGTGGGTTTTGTTGGATTTGTTGAGGTGGAGACTGCTATTGTAGTTTCTGACGTGGTTGTGGTGAGAACATTCCCTGATGTTGTCAATGTTGCTGCAGCTGTTGTGGAAGATGGGGTAGATGTTTCAGCAACACTTGTAGATTCAACAGGTGGTTGAGTTGTGATGGTAATTTGTGAACCTGTTGGTGTTACAATGGGATCAGCCTTTTGTGTTGTTGAAGCGCCATTAGAAGTGCTCTGGGTTCCCATACTTGGTGTTGTTGTTGAGATAAATGCAGTACTTCTTAATATGGATGTTGTTGAAGGAGCATTTGATGTTGTTAAAGGGAGTCCAGTGGTGGTAGCTGTCTCTGTTGAGGATTGTTTGAAGGTAGGGGTTGGGGAGATTGTTGTTGGGGTGGAGGAAAGTGGTGTAGATGTTTCAGGCTGCCTCGTCGTGGTTTTTGTCGGATTTGTTGAGGTGGAGACTGCTATTGTAGTTTCTGACGTGGTTGTGGTGAGAACATTCCCTGATGTTGTCAATGTTGCTGCAGCTGTTGTGGAAGATGGGGTAGATGGTTCATCAACACTTGTAGATTCAACAGGTGGTTGAGTTGTGATGGTAATTTGTGAACCTGTTGGTGTTACAATGGGATCAGCCTTTTGTGTTGTTGAAGCGCCATTAGAAGTGCTCTGTGTTCCCATACTTGGTGTTGTTGTTGAGATAAATGCAGTACTTCTTAATATGGATGTTGTTGAAGGAGCATTTGATGTTGTAAGAGGCAGTCGAGCTGTGGTAGCTGTCTCTGTTGCGGATTGTGTGAAGGTAGGGGTTGGGGAGATTGTTTTTGGGGTGGAGGACAGTGGTGTAGACGTTTCAGGCTGCCTCGTCGTGGGTTTTGTCGGATTTGTTGAGGTGGAGACTGCTATTGTAGTTTCTGACATGGTTGTGGTGAGAACATTCCCTGATGTTGTCAATGTTGCTGCAGCTGTTGTGGAAGATGGGGTAGATGTTTCAGCAACACTTGTAGATTCAATAGGTAGTTGAGTTGTGATGGTAATTTGTGAACCTGTTGGTGTTACAAGGGGAGCAGCCTTTTGTGTTGTTGAAGCGCCATTAGAAGTGCTCTGTGTTCCCATACTTGGTGTTGTTGTTGAGATAAATGCAGTACTTCTTAATATGGATGTTGTTGAAGGAGCATTTGATGTTGTAAGAGGCAGTCCAGTTGTGGTAGCTGTCTCTGTTGCGGATTGTGTGAAGGTAGGGGTTGGGGAGATTGTTGTTGGGGTGGAGGACAGTGGTGTAGACGTTTCAGGCTGCCTCGTCGTGGGTTTTGTTGGATTTGTTGAGGTGGAGACTGCTATTGTAGTTTCTGACGTGGTTGTGGTGAGAACATTCCCTGATGTTGTCAATGTTGCTGCAGCTGTTGTGGAAGATGGGGTAGATGTTTCAGCAACACTTGTAGATTCAACAGGTGGTTGAGTTGTGATGGTAATTTGTGAACCTGTTGGTGTTACAATGGGATCAGCCTTTTGTGTTGTTGAAGCGCCATTAGAAGTGCTCTGGGTTCCCATACTTGGTGTTGTTGTTGAGATAAATGCAGTACTTCTTAATATGGATGTTGTTGAAGGAGCATTTGATGTTGTAAGAGGCAGTCCAGTTGTGGTAGCTGTCTCTGTTGCGGATTGTGTGAAGGTAGGGGTTGGGGAGATTGTTGTTGGGGTGGAGGACAGTGGTGTAGACGTTTCAGGCAGCCTCGTCGTGGTTTTTGGCGGATTTGTTGAGGTGGTGACTGCTATTGTAGTTTCTGACGTGGTTGTGGTGAGAACATTCCCTGATGTTGTCAATGTTGCTGCAGCTGTTGTGGAAGATGGGGTAGATGTTTCACCAACACTTGTAGATTCAACAGGTGGTTGAGCTGTGATGGTAATTTGTGAACCTGTTGGTCTTACAATGGGAGCAGCCTTTTGTGTTGTTGAAGCGCCATTTGAAGTGCTCTGTGTTCCCATACTTGGTGTTGTTGTTGAGATGAATGCAGTACTTCTTAATATGGATGTTGTTGAAGGAGCATTTGATGTTGTAAGAGGGAGTCCAGTTGTGGTAGCTGTCTCTGTTGCGGATTGTGTGAAGGTAGGGGTTGGGGAGATTGTTGTTGGGGTGGAGGACAGTGGTGTAGACGTTTCAGGCAGCCTCGTCGTGGTTTTTGGCGGATTTGTTGAGGTGGTGACTGCTATTGTAGTTTCTGACGTGGTTGTGGTGAGAACAGTCCCTGATGTTGTCAATGTTGCTGCAGCTGTTGTGGAAGATGGGGTAGATGTTTCAGCAACACTTGTCGATTCAACAGGTGGTTGAGTTGTGATGGTAATTTGTGAACCTGTTGGTGTTATAATGGGAGCAGCCTTTTGTGTTGTTGAAGCGCCATTAGAAGTGCTCTGTGTTCCCATACTTGGTGTTGTTGTTGAGATAAATGCAGTACTTCTTAATATGGATGTTGTTGAAGGAGCATTTGATGTTGTAAGAGGCAGTCCTGTTGTGGTAGCTGTCTCTGTTGCGGATTGTGTGAAGGTAGGGGTTGGGGAGATTGTTGTTGGGGTGGAGGACAGTGGTGTAGACGTTTCAGGCAGCCTCGCCGTGGTTTTTGTCGGATTTGTTGAGGTGGAGACTGCTATTGTAGTTTCTGACGTGGTTGTGGTGAGAACGGTCCCTGATGTTGTCAATGTTGCTGCAGCTGTTGTGGAAGATTGGGTAGATGTTTCAGCAACACTTGTCGATTCAACAGGTGGTTGAGTTGTGATGGTAATTTGTGAACCTGTTGGTGTTACAATGGGAGCAGCCTTTTGTGTTGTTGAAGCGCTCTGAGAAGTGCTCTGTGTTCCCATACTTGGTGTTGTTGTTGAGATAAATGCAGTACTTCTTAATATGGATGTTGTTGAAGGAGCATTTGATGTTGTAAGGGGCAGTCCAGTTGTGGTAGCTGTCTCTGTTGCGGATTGTGTGAAGGTAGGGGTTGGGGAGATTGTTGTTGGGGTGGAGGACAGTGGTGTAGACGTTTCAGGCAGCCTCGTCGTGCTTTTTGTCGGATTTGTTGAGGTGGAGACTGCTATTGTAGTTTCTGACGTGGTTGTGGTGAGAACAGTCCCTGATGTTGTCAATGTTGCTGCAGCTGTTGTGGAAGATGGGGTAGATGTTTCACCAACACTTGTAGATTCAACAGGTGGTTGAGCTGTGATGGTAATTTGTGAACCTGTTGGTCTTACAATGGGAGCAGCCTTTTGTGTTGTTGAAGCGCCATTTGAAGTGCTCTGTGTTCCCATACTTGGTGTTGTTGTTGAGATGAATGCAGTACTTCTTAATATGGATGTTGTTGAAGGAGCATTTGATGTTGTAAGAGGCAGTCCAGTTGTGGTAGCTGTCTCTGTTGCGGATTGTGTGAAGGTAGGGGTTGGGGAGATTGTTGTTGGGGTGGAGGACAGTGGTGTAGACGTTTCAGGCAGCCTCGTCGTGGTTTTTGGCGGATTTGTTGAGGTGGAGACTGCTATTGTAGTTTCTGACGTGGTTGTGGTGAGAACAGTCCCTGATGTTGTCAATGTTGCTGCAGCTGTTGTGGAAGATGGGGTAGATGTTTCAGCAACACTTGTCGATTCAACAGGTGGTTGAGTTGTGATCGTAATTTGTGAACCTGTCGGTGTTACAAGGGGAGCAGCCTTTTGTGTTGTTGAAGCGCCCTGAGAAGTGCTCTGTGTTCCCATACTTGGTGTTGTTGTTGAGATGAATGCAGTACTTCTTAATATGGATGTTGTTGAAGGAGTATTTGATGTTGTAAGAGGCAGTCCAGTTGTGGTAGCTGTCTCTTTTGCGGATTGTGTGAAGGTAGGGGTTGGGGAGATTGTTGTTGGGGTGGAGGACAGAGGTGTAGACGTTTCAGGCTGCCTCGTCGTGGTTTTTGTCGGATTTGTTGAGGTGGAGACTGCTATTGTAGTTTCTGACGTGGTTGTGGTGAGAACAGTCCCTGATCTTGTCAATGTTGCTGCAGCTGTTGTGGAAGATGGGGTAGATGTTTCAGCAACACTTGTCGATTCAACAGGTGGTTGAGTTGTGATCGTAATTTGTGAACCTGTCGGTGTTACAAGGGGAGCAGCCTTTTGTGTTGTTGAAGCGCCCTCAGAAGTGCTCTGTGTTCCCATACTTGGTGTTGTTGTTGAGATGAATGCAGTACTTCTTAATATGGATGTTGTTGAAGGAGTATTTGATGTTGTAAGAGGCATTCCAGTTGTGGTAGCTGTCTCTTTTGCGGATTGTGTGAAGGTAGGGGTTGGGGAGATTGTTGTTGGGGTGGAGGACAGAGGTGTAGACGTTTCAGGCTGCCTCGTCGTGGTTTTTGTCGGATTTGTTGAGGTGGAGACTGCTATTGTAGTTTCTGACGTGGTTGTGGTGAGAACAGTTCCTGATCTTGTCAATGTTGCTGCAGCTGTTGTGGAAGATGGGGTAGATGGTTCAGCAACACTTGTAGATTCAACAGGTGGTTGAGCTGTGATGGTAATTCGTGAACCTGTTGGTGTTACAATGGGATCAGCCTTTTGTGTTGTTGATGCGCCATTAGAAGTGCTCTGTGTTCCCATACTTGGTGTTGTTGATGAGATAAATGCAGTACTTCTCCATATGAATGTTGTTGAAGGAGCATTTGATGTTGTAAGAGGCAGTCCAGTTGTGGTAGCTGTCTCTGTTGCGGATTGTGTGAAGGTAGGGGTTGGGGAGATTGTTGTTGGGGTGGAGGACAGTGGTGTAGACGTTTCAGGCAGCCTCGTCGTGGTTTTTGGCGGATTTGTTGAGGTGGTGACTGCTATTGTAGTTTCTGACGTGGTTGTGGTGAGAACAGTCCCTGATGTTGTCAATGTTGCTGCAGCTGTTGTGGAAGATGGGGTAGATGTTTCACCAACACTTGTAGATTCAACAGGTGGTTGAGCTGTGATGGTAATTTGTGAACCTGTTGGTGTTACAAGGGGAGCAGCCTTTTGTGTTGTTGAAGTGCCATTAGAAGTGCTCTGTGTTCCCATACTTGGTGTTGTTGTTGAGATGAATTCAGTACTTCTTAATATGGATGTTGTTGAAGGAGTATTTGATGTTGTAAGAGGCAGTCCAGTTGTGGTAGCTGTCTCTTTTGCGGATTGTGTGAAGGTAGGGGTTGGGGAGATTGTTGTTTGGGTGGAGGACAGAGGTGTAGACGTTTCAGGCTGCCTCGTCGTGGTTTTTGTCGGATTTGTTGAGGTGGAGACTGCTATTGTAGTTTCTGACGTGGTTGTGGTGAGAACAGTCCCTGATCTTGTCAATGTTGCTGCAGCTGTTGTGGAAGATGGGGTAGATGTTTCACCAACACTTGTAGATTCAACAGGTGGTTGAGCTGTGATGGTAATTTGTGAACCTGTTGGTCTTACAATGGGAGCAGCCTTTTGTGTTGTTGAAGCACCATTTGAAGTGCTCTGTGTTCCCATACTTGGTGTTGTTGTTGAGATGAATGCAGTACTTCTTAATATGGATGTTGTTGAAGGAGTATTTGATGTTGTAAGAGGCAGTTCAGTTGTGGTAGCTGTCTCTTTTGCGGATTGTGTGAAGGTAGGGGTTGGGGAGATTGTTGTTGGGGTGGAGGACAGAGATGTAGACGTTTCAGGCTGCCTCGTCGTGGTTTTTGTCGGATTTGTTGACGTGGAGACTGCTATTGTAGTTTCTGACGTGGTTGTGGTGAGAACAGTCCCTGATCTTGTCAATGTTGCTGCAGCTGTTGTGGAAGATGGGGTAGATGTTTCAGCAACACTTGTCGATTCAACAGGTGGTTGAGTTGTGATGGTAATTTGTGAACCTGTTGGTGTTACAAGGGGAGCAGCCTTTTGTGTTGTTGAAGCGCCCTCAGAAGTGCTCTGTGTTCCCATACTTGGTGTTGTTGTTGAGATAAATGCAGTACGTCTTAATATGGATGTTGTTGAAGGAGCATTTGATGTTGTAAGAGGCAGTCCAGTTGTGGTAGCTGTCTCTGTTGCGGATTGTGTGAAGGTAGGGGTTGGGGAGATTGTTGTTGGGGTGGAGGACAGTGGTGTAGACGTTTCAGGCTGCCTCGTCGTGGTTTTTGTCGGATTTGTTGAGGTGGAGACTGCTATTGTACTTTCTGACGTGGTTGTGGTGAGAACAGTTCCTGATCTTGTCAATGTTGCTGCAGCTGTTGTGGAAGATGGGGTAGATGTTTCAGCAACACTTGTCGATTCAACAGGTGGTTGAGTTGTGATGGTAATTTGTGAACCTGTTGTTGTTATAATGGGAGCAGCCTTTTGTGTTGTTGAAGCGCCATTAGAAGTGCTCTGTGTTCCCATACTTGGTGTTGTTGTTGAGATAAATGCAGTACTTCTTAATATGGATGTTGTTGAAGGAGCATTTGATGTTGTAAGAGGCAGTCCTGTTGTGGTAGCTGTCTCTGTTGCGGATTGTGTGAAGGTAGGGGTTGGGGAGATTGTTGTTGGGGTGGAGGACAGTGGTGTAGACGTTTCAGGCAGCCTCGCCGTGGTTTTTGTCGGATTTGTTGAGGTGGAGACTGCTATTGTAGTTTCTGACGTGGTTGTGGTGAGAACAGTCCCTGATCTTGTCAATGTTGCTGCAGCTGTTGTGGAAGATGGGGTAGATGTTTCAGCAACACTTGTCGATTCAACAGGTGGTTGAGTTGTGATGGTAATTTGTGAACCTGTTGGTGTTACAAGGGGAGCAGCCTTTTGTGTTGTTGAAGCGCCCTCAGAAGTGCTCTGTGTTCCCATACTTGGTGTTGTTGTTGAGATAAATGCAGTACTTCTTAATATGGATGTTGTTGAAGGAGCATTTGATGTTGTAAGAGGCAGTCCAGTTGTGGTAGCTGTCTCTGTTGCGGATTGTGTGAAGGTAGGGGTTGGGGAGATTGTTGTTGGGGTGGAGGACAGTGGTGTAGACGTTTCAGGCTGCCTCGTCGTGGTTTTTGTCGGATTTGTTGAGGTGGAGACTGCTATTGTACTTTCTGACGTGGTTGTGGTGAGAACAGTTCCTGATCTTGTCAATGTTGCTGCAGCTGTTGTGGAAGATGGGGTAGATGTTTCAGCAACACTTGTCGATTCAACAGGTGGTTGAGTTGTGATGGTAATTTGTGAACCTGTTGTTGTTATAATGGGAGCAGCCTTTTGTGTTGTTGAAGCGCCATTAGAAGAGCTCTGTGTTCCCATACTTGGTGTTGTTGTTGAGATAAATGCAGTACTTCTTAATATGGATGTTGTTGAAGGAGCATTTGATGTTGTAAGAGGCAGTCCTGTTGTGGTAGCTGTCTCTGTTGCGGATTGTGTGAAGGTAGGGGTTGGAGAGATTGTTGTTGGGGTGGAGGACAGTGGTGTAGACGTTTCAGGCAGCCTCGCCGTGGTTTTTGTCGGATTTGTTGAGGTGGAAACTGCTATTGTAGTTTCTGACGTGGTTGTGGTGAGAACAGTCCCTGATGTTGTCAATGTTGCTGCAGCTGTTGTGGAAGATTGGGTAGATGTTTCAGCAACACTTGTCGATTCAACAGGTGGTTGAGTTGTGATGGTAATTTGTGAACCTGTTGGTGTTACAATGGGAGCAGCCTTTTGTGTTGTTGAAGCGCTCTGAGAAGTGCTCTGTGTTCCCATACTTGGTGTTGTTGTTGAGATAAATGCAGTACTTCTTAATATGGATGTTGTTGAAGGAGCATTTGATGTTGTAAGGGGCAGTCCAGTTGTGGTAGCTGTCTCTGTTGCGGATTGTGTGAAGGTAGGGGTTGGGGAGATTGTTGTTGGGGTGGAGGACAGTGGTGTAGACGTTTCAGGCAGCCTCGTCGTGCTTTTTGTCGGATTTGTTGAGGTGGAGACTGCTATTGTAGTTTCTGACGTGGTTGTGGTGAGAACAGTCCCTGATGTTGTCAATGTTGCTGCAGCTGTTGTGGAAGATGGGGTAGATGTTTCACCAACACTTGTAGATTCAACAGGTGGTTGAGCTGTGATGGTAATTTGTGAACCTGTTGGTCTTACAATGGGAGCAGCCTTTTGTGTTGTTGAAGCGCCATTTGAAGTGCTCTGTGTTCCCATACTTGGTGTTGTTGTTGAGATGAATGCAGTACTTCTTAATATGGATGTTGTTGAAGGAGCATTTGATGTTGTAAGAGGCAGTCCAGTTGTGGTAGCTGTCTCTGTTGCGGATTGTGTGAAGGTAGGGGTTGGGGAGATTGTTGTTGGGGTGGAGGACAGTGGTGTAGACGTTTCAGGCAGCCTCGCCGTGGTTTTTGGCGGATTTGTTGAGGTGGAGACTGCTATTGTAGTTTCTGACGTGGTTGTGGTGAGAACAGTCCCTGATCTTGTCAATGTTGCTGCAGCTGTTGTGGAAGATGGGGTAGATGTTTCAGCAACACTTGTCGATTCAACAGGTGGTTGAGTTGTGATGGTAATTTGTGAACCTGTTGTTGTTATAATGGGAGCAGCCTTTTGTGTTGTTGAAGCGCCATTAGAAGTGCTCTGTGTTCCCATACTTGGTGTTGTTGTTGAGATAAATGCAGTACTTCTTAATATGGATGTTGTTGAAGGAGCATTTGATGTTGTAAGAGGCAGTCCTGTTGTGGTAGCTGTCTCTGTTGCGGATTGTGTGAAGGTAGGGGTTGGGGAGATTGTTGTTGGGGTGGAGGACAGTGGTGTAGACGTTTCAGGCTGCCTCGTCGTGGTTTTTGTCGGATTTGTTGAGGTGGAGACTGCTATTGTACTTTCTGACGTGGTTGTGGTGAGAACAGTTCCTGATCTTGTCAATGTTGCTGCAGCTGTTGTGGAAGATGGGGTAGATGTTTCAGCAACACTTGTCGATTCAACAGGTGGTTGAGTTGTGATGGTAATTTGTGAACCTGTTGTTGTTATAATGGGAGCAGCCTTTTGTGTTGTTGAAGCGCCATTAGAAGTGCTCTGTGTTCCCATACTTGGTGTTGTTGTTGAGATAAATGCAGTACTTCTTAATATGGATGTTGTTGAAGGAGCATTTGATGTTGTAAGAGGCAGTCCTGTTGTGGTAGCTGTCTCTGTTGCGGATTGTGTGAAGGTAGGGGTTGGGGAGATTGTTGTTGGGGTGGAGGACAGTGGTGTAGACGTTTCAGGCAGCCTCGCCGTGGTTTTTGTCGGATTTGTTGAGGTGGAGACTGCTATTGTAGTTTCTGACGTGGTTGTGGTGAGAACAGTCCCTGATCTTGTCAATGTTGCTGCAGCTGTTGTGGAAGATGGGGTAGATGTTTCAGCAACACTTGTCGATTCAACAGGTGGTTGAGTTGTGATGGTAATTTGTGAACCTGTTGGTGTTACAAGGGGAGCAGCCTTTTGTGTTGTTGAAGCGCCCTCAGAAGTGCTCTGTGTTCCCATACTTGGTGTTGTTGTTGAGATAAATGCAGTACTTCTTAATATGGATGTTGTTGAAGGAGCATTTGATGTTGTAAGAGGCAGTCCAGTTGTGGTAGCTGTCTCTGTTGCGGATTGTGTGAAGGTAGGGGTTGGGGAGATTGTTGTTGGGGTGGAGGACAGTGGTGTAGACGTTTCAGGCTGCCTCGTCGTGGTTTTTGTCGGATTTGTTGAGGTGGAGACTGCTATTGTACTTTCTGACGTGGTTGTGGTGAGAACAGTTCCTGATCTTGTCAATGTTGCTGCAGCTGTTGTGGAAGATGGGGTAGATGTTTCAGCAACACTTGTCGATTCAACAGGTGGTTGAGTTGTGATGGTAATTTGTGAACCTGTTGTTGTTATAATGGGAGCAGCCTTTTGTGTTGTTGAAGCGCCATTAGAAGTGCTCTGTGTTCCCATACTTGGTGTTGTTGTTGAGATAAATGCAGTACTTCTTAATATGGATGTTGTTGAAGGAGCATTTGATGTTGTAAGAGGCAGTCCTGTTGTGGTAGCTGTCTCTGTTGCGGATTGTGTGAAGGTAGGGGTTGGGGAGATTGTTGTTGGGGTGGAGGACAGTGGTGTAGACGTTTCAGGCAGCCTCGCCGTGGTTTTTGTCGGATTTGTTGAGGTGGAAACTGCTATTGTAGTTTCTGACGTGGTTGTGGTGAGAACAGTCCCTGATGTTGTCAATGTTGCTGCAGCTGTTGTGGAAGATTGGGTAGATGTTTCAGCAACACTTGTCGATTCAACAGGTGGTTGAGTTGTGATGGTAATTTGTGAACCTGTTGGTGTTACAATGGGAGCAGCCTTTTGTGTTGTTGAAGCGCTCTGAGAAGTGCTCTGTGTTCCCATACTTGGTGTTGTTGTTGAGATAAATGCAGTACTTCTTAATATGGATGTTGTTGAAGGAGCATTTGATGTTGTAAGAGGCAGTCCAGTTGTGGTAGCTGTCTCTGTTGCGGATTGTGTGAAGGTAGGGGTTGCGGAAATTGTTGTTGGGGTGGAGGACAGTGGTGTAGACGTTTCAGGCAGCCTCGCCGTGGTTTTTGGCGGATTTGTTGAGGTGGAGACTGCTATTGTAGTTTCTGACGTGGTTGTGGTGAGAACAGTCCCTGATCTTGTCAATGTTGCTGCAGCTGTTGTGGAAGATGGGGTAGATGTTTCAGCAACACTTGTCGATTCAACAGGTGGTTGAGTTGTGATGGTAATTTGTGAACCTGTTGTTGTTATAATGGGAGCAGCCTTTTGTGTTGTTGAAGCGCCATTAGAAGTGCTCTGTGTTCCCATACTTGGTGTTGTTGTTGAGATAAATGCAGTACTTCTTAATATGGATGTTGTTGAAGGAGCATTTGATGTTGTAAGAGGCAGTCCTGTTGTGGTAGCTGTCTCTGTTGCGGATTGTGTGAAGGTAGGGGTTGGGGAGATTGTTGTTGGGGTGGAGGACAGTGGTGTAGACGTTTCAGGCTGCCTCGTCGTGGTTTTTGTCGGATTTGTTGAGGTGGAGACTGCTATTGTACTTTCTGACGTGGTTGTGGTGAGAACAGTTCCTGATCTTGTCAATGTTGCTGCAGCTGTTGTGGAAGATGGGGTAGATGTTTCAGCAACACTTGTCGATTCAACAGGTGGTTGAGTTGTGATGGTAATTTGTGAACCTGTTGTTGTTATAATGGGAGCAGCCTTTTGTGTTGTTGAAGCGCCATTAGAAGTGCTCTGTGTTCCCATACTTGGTGTTGTTGTTGAGATAAATGCAGTACTTCTTAATATGGATGTTGTTGAAGGAGCATTTGATGTTGTAAGAGGCAGTCCTGTTGTGGTAGCTGTCTCTGTTGCGGATTGTGTGAAGGTAGGGGTTGGGGAGATTGTTGTTGGGGTGGAGGACAGTGGTGTAGACGTTTCAGGCAGCCTCGCCGTGGTTTTTGTCGGATTTGTTGAGGTGGAGACTGCTATTGTAGTTTCTGACGTGGTTGTGGTGAGAACAGTCCCTGATCTTGTCAATGTTGCTGCAGCTGTTGTGGAAGATGGGGTAGATGTTTCAGCAACACTTGTCGATTCAACAGGTGGTTGAGTTGTGATGGTAATTTGTGAACCTGTTGGTGTTACAAGGGGAGCAGCCTTTTGTGTTGTTGAAGCGCCCTCAGAAGTGCTCTGTGTTCCCATACTTGGTGTTGTTGTTGAGATAAATGCAGTACTTCTTAATATGGATGTTGTTGAAGGAGCATTTGATGTTGTAAGAGGCAGTCCAGTTGTGGTAGCTGTCTCTGTTGCGGATTGTGTGAAGGTAGGGGTTGGGGAGATTGTTGTTGGGGTGGAGGACAGTGGTGTAGACGTTTCAGGCTGCCTCGTCGTGGTTTTTGTCGGATTTGTTGAGGTGGAGACTGCTATTGTACTTTCTGACGTGGTTGTGGTGAGAACAGTTCCTGATCTTGTCAATGTTGCTGCAGCTGTTGTGGAAGATGGGGTGGATGTTTCAGCAACACTTGTCGATTCAACAGGTGGTTGAGTTGTGATGGTAATTTGTGAACCTGTTGTTGTTATAATGGGAGCAGCCTTTTGTGTTGTTGAAGCGCCATTAGAAGTGCTCTGTGTTCCCATACTTGGTGTTGTTGTTGAGATAAATGCAGTACTTCTTAATATGGATGTTGTTGAAGGAGCATTTGATGTTGTAAGAGGCAGTCCTGTTGTGGTAGCTGTCTCTGTTGCGGATTGTGTGAAGGTAGGGGTTGGGGAGATTGTTGTTGGGGTGGAGGACAGTGGTGTAGACGTTTCAGGCAGCCTCGCCGTGGTTTTTGTAGGATTTGTTGAGGTGGAAACTGCTATTGTAGTTTCTGACGTGGTTGTGGTGAGAACAGTCCCTGATGTTGTCAATGTTGCTGCAGCTGTTGTGGAAGATTGGGTAGATGTTTCAGCAACACTTGTCGATTCAACAGGTGGTTGAGTTGTGATGGTAATTTGTGAACCTGTTGGTGTTACAATGGGAGCAGCCTTTTGTGTTGTTGAAGCGCTCTGAGAAGTGCTCTGTGTTCCCATACTTGGTGTTGTTGTTGAGATATATGCAGTACTTCTTAATATGGATGTTGTTGAAGGAGCATTTGATGTTGTAAGGGGCAGTCCAGTTGTGGTAGCTGTCTCTGTTGCGGATTGTGTGAAGGTAGGGGTTGGGGAGATTGTTGTTGGGGTGGAGGACAGTGGTGTAGACGTTTCAGGCAGCCTCGTCGTGCTTTTTGTCGGATTTGTTGAGGTGGAGACTGCTATTGTAGTTTCTGACGTGGTTGTGGTGAGAACAGTCCCTGATGTTGTCAATGTTGCTGCAGCTGTTGTGGAAGATGGGGTAGATGTTTCACCAACACTTGTAGATTCAACAGGTGGTTGAGCTGTGATGGTAATTTGTGAACCTGTTGGTCTTACAATGGGAGCAGCCTTTTGTGTTGTTGAAGCGCCATTTGAAGTGCTCTGTGTTCCCATACTTGGTGTTGTTGTTGAGATGAATGCAGTACTTCTTAATATGGATGTTGTTGAAGGAGCATTTGATGTTGTAAGAGGCAGTCCAGTTGTGGTAGCTGTCTCTGTTGCGGATTGTGTGAAGGTAGGGGTTGGGGAGATTGTTGTTGGGGTGGAGGACAGTGGTGTAGACGTTTCAGGCAGCCTCGCCGTGGTTTTTGTCGGATTTGTTGAGGTGGAGACTGCTATTGTAGTTTCTGACGTGGTTGTGGTGAGAACAGTCCCTGATCTTGTCAATGTTGCTGCAGCTGTTGTGGAAGATGGGGTAGATGTTTCAGCAACACTTGTCGATTCAACAGGTGGTTGAGTTGTGATGGTAATTTGTGAACCTGTTGTTGTTATAATGGGAGCAGCCTTTTGTGTTGTTGAAGCGCCATTAGAAGTGCTCTGTGTTCCCATACTTGGTGTTGTTGTTGAGATAAATGCAGTACTTCTTAATATGGATGTTGTTGAAGGAGCATTTGATGTTGTAAGAGGCAGTCCTGTTGTGGTAGCTGTCTCTGTTGCGGATTGTGTGAAGGTAGGGGTTGGGGAGATTGTTTTTGGGGTGGAGGACAGTGGTGTAGACGTTTCAGGCAGCCTCGCCGTGGTTTTTGTCGGATTTGTTGAGGTGGAAACTGCTATTGTAGTTTCTGACGTGGTTGTGGTGAGAACAGTCCCTGATGTTGTCAATGTTGCTGCAGCTGTTGTGGAAGATTGGGTAGATGTTTCAGCAACACTTGTCGATTCAACAGGTGGTTGAGTTGTGATGGTAATTTGTGAACCTGTTGGTGTTACAATGGGAGCAGCCTTTTGTGTTGTTGAAGCGCTCTGAGAAGTGCTCTGTGTTCCCATACTTGGTGTTGTTGTTGAGATAAATGCAGTACTTCTTAATATGGATGTTGTTGAAGGAGCATTTGATGTTGTAAGAGGCAGTCCAGTTGTGGTAGCTGTCTCTGTTGCGGATTGTGTGAAGGTAGGGGTTGCGGAAATTGTTGTTGGGGTGGAGGACAGTGGTGTAGACGTTTCAGGCAGCCTCGCCGTGGTTTTTGGCGGATTTGTTGAGGTGGAGACTGCTATTGTAGTTTCTGACGTGGTTGTGGTGAGAACAGTCCCTGATCTTGTCAATGTTGCTGCAGCTGTTGTGGAAGATGGGGTAGATGTTTCAGCAACACTTGTCGATTCAACAGGTGGTTGAGTTGTGATGGTAATTTGTGAACCTGTTGTTGTTATAATGGGAGCAGCCTTTTGTGTTGTTGAAGCGCCATTAGAAGTGCTCTGTGTTCCCATACTTGGTGTTGTTGTTGAGATAAATGCAGTACTTCTTAATATGGATGTTGTTGAAGGAGCATTTGATGTTGTAAGAGGCAGTCCTGTTGTGGTAGCTGTCTCTGTTGCGGATTGTGTGAAGGTAGGGGTTGGGGAGATTGTTGTTGGGGTGGAGGACAGTGGTGTAGACGTTTCAGGCTGCCTCGTCGTGGTTTTTGTCGGATTTGTTGAGGTGGAGACTGCTATTGTACTTTCTGACGTGGTTGTGGTGAGAACAGTTCCTGATCTTGTCAATGTTGCTGCAGCTGTTGTGGAAGATGGGGTAGATGTTTCAGCAACACTTGTCGATTCAACAGGTGGTTGAGTTGTGATGGTAATTTGTGAACCTGTTGTTGTTATAATGGGAGCAGCCTTTTGTGTTGTTGAAGCGCCATTAGAAGTGCTCTGTGTTCCCATACTTGGTGTTGTTGTTGAGATAAATGCAGTACTTCTTAATATGGATGTTGTTGAAGGAGCATTTGATGTTGTAAGAGGCAGTCCTGTTGTGGTAGCTGTCTCTGTTGCGGATTGTGTGAAGGTAGGGGTTGGGGAGATTGTTGTTGGGGTGGAGGACAGTGGTGTAGACGTTTCAGGCAGCCTCGCCGTGGTTTTTGTCGGATTTGTTGAGGTGGAGACTGCTATTGTAGTTTCTGACGTGGTTGTGGTGAGAACAGTCCCTGATCTTGTCAATGTTGCTGCAGCTGTTGTGGAAGATGGGGTAGATGTTTCAGCAACACTTGTCGATTCAACAGGTGGTTGAGTTGTGATGGTAATTTGTGAACCTGTTGGTGTTACAAGGGGAGCAGCCTTTTGTGTTGTTGAAGCGCCCTCAGAAGTGCTCTGTGTTCCCATACTTGGTGTTGTTGTTGAGATAAATGCAGTACTTCTTAATATGGATGTTGTTGAAGGAGCATTTGATGTTGTAAGAGGCAGTCCAGTTGTGGTAGCTGTCTCTGTTGCGGATTGTGTGAAGGTAGGGGTTGGGGAGATTGTTGTTGGGGTGGAGGACAGTGGTGTAGACGTTTCAGGCTGCCTCGTCGTGGTTTTTGTCGGATTTGTTGAGGTGGAGACTGCTATTGTACTTTCTGACGTGGTTGTGGTGAGAACAGTTCCTGATCTTGTCAATGTTGCTGCAGCTGTTGTGGAAGATGGGGTGGATGTTTCAGCAACACTTGTCGATTCAACAGGTGGTTGAGTTGTGATGGTAATTTGTGAACCTGTTGTTGTTATAATGGGAGCAGCCTTTTGTGTTGTTGAAGCGCCATTAGAAGTGCTCTGTGTTCCCATACTTGGTGTTGTTGTTGAGATAAATGCAGTACTTCTTAATATGGATGTTGTTGAAGGAGCATTTGATGTTGTAAGAGGCAGTCCTGTTGTGGTAGCTGTCTCTGTTGCGGATTGTGTGAAGGTAGGGGTTGGGGAGATTGTTGTTGGGGTGGAGGACAGTGGTGTAGACGTTTCAGGCAGCCTCGCCGTGGTTTTTGTAGGATTTGTTGAGGTGGAAACTGCTATTGTAGTTTCTGACGTGGTTGTGGTGAGAACAGTCCCTGATGTTGTCAATGTTGCTGCAGCTGTTGTGGAAGATTGGGTAGATGTTTCAGCAACACTTGTCGATTCAACAGGTGGTTGAGTTGTGATGGTAATTTGTGAACCTGTTGGTGTTACAATGGGAGCAGCCTTTTGTGTTGTTGAAGCGCTCTGAGAAGTGCTCTGTGTTCCCATACTTGGTGTTGTTGTTGAGATAAATGCAGTACTTCTTAATATGGATGTTGTTGAAGGAGCATTTGATGTTGTAAGGGGCAGTCCAGTTGTGGTAGCTGTCTCTGTTGCGGATTGTGTGAAGGTAGGGGTTGGGGAGATTGTTGTTGGGGTGGAGGACAGTGGTGTAGACGTTTCAGGCAGCCTCGTCGTGCTTTTTGTCGGATTTGTTGAGGTGGAGACTGCTATTGTAGTTTCTGACGTGGTTGTGGTGAGAACAGTCCCTGATGTTGTCAATGTTGCTGCAGCTGTTGTGGAAGATGGGGTAGATGTTTCACCAACACTTGTAGATTCAACAGGTGGTTGAGCTGTGATGGTAATTTGTGAACCTGTTGGTCTTACAATGGGAGCAGCCTTTTGTGTTGTTGAAGCGCCATTTGAAGTGCTCTGTGTTCCCATACTTGGTGTTGTTGTTGAGATGAATGCAGTACTTCTTAATATGGATGTTGTTGAAGGAGCATTTGATGTTGTAAGAGGCAGTCCAGTTGTGGTAGCTGTCTCTGTTGCGGATTGTGTGAAGGTAGGGGTTGGGGAGATTGTTGTTGGGGTGGAGGACAGTGGTGTAGACGTTTCAGGCAGCCTCGCCGTGGTTTTTGTCGGATTTGTTGAGGTGGAGACTGCTATTGTAGTTTCTGACGTGGTTGTGGTGAGAACAGTCCCTGATCTTGTCAATGTTGCTGCAGCTGTTGTGGAAGATGGGGTAGATGTTTCAGCAACACTTGTCGATTCAACAGGTGGTTGAGTTGTGATGGTAATTTGTGAACCTGTTGTTGTTATAATGGGAGCAGCCTTTTGTGTTGTTGAAGCGCCATTAGAAGTGCTCTGTGTTCCCATACTTGGTGTTGTTGTTGAGATAAATGCAGTACTTCTTAATATGGATGTTGTTGAAGGAGCATTTGATGTTGTAAGAGGCAGTCCTGTTGTGGTAGCTGTCTCTGTTGCGGATTGTGTGAAGGTAGGGGTTGGGGAGATTGTTTTTGGGGTGGAGGACAGTGGTGTAGACGTTTCAGGCAGCCTCGCCGTGGTTTTTGTCGGATTTGTTGAGGTGGAAACTGCTATTGTAGTTTCTGACGTGGTTGTGGTGAGAACAGTCCCTGATGTTGTCAATGTTGCTGCAGCTGTTGTGGAAGATTGGGTAGATGTTTCAGCAACACTTGTCGATTCAACAGGTGGTTGAGTTGTGATGGTAATTTGTGAACCTGTTGGTGTTACAATGGGAGCAGCCTTTTGTGTTGTTGAAGCGCTCTGAGAAGTGCTCTGTGTTCCCATACTTGGTGTTGTTGTTGAGATAAATGCAGTACTTCTTAATATGGATGTTGTTGAAGGAGCATTTGATGTTGTAAGGGGCAGTCCAGTTGTGGTAACTGTCTCTGTTGCGGATTGTGTGAAGGTAGGGGTTGGGGAGATTGTTGTTGGGGTGGAGGACAGTGGTGTAGACGTTTCAGGCAGCCTCGTCGTGCTTTTTGTCGGATTTGTTGAGGTGGAGACTGCTATTGTAGTTTCTGACGTGGTTGTGGTGAGAACAGTCCCTGATGTTGTCAATGTTGCTGCAGCTGTTGTGGAAGATGGGGTAGATGTTTCACCAACACTTGTAGATTCAACAGGTGGTTGAGCTGTGATGGTAATTTGTGAACCTGTTGGTCTTACAATGGGAGCAGCCTTTTGTGTTGTTGAAGCGCCATTTGAAGTGCTCTGTGTTCCCATACTTGGTGTTGTTGTTGAGATGAATGCAGTACTTCTTAATATGGATGTTGTTGAAGGAGCATTTGATGTTGTAAGAGGCAGTCCAGTTGTGGTAGCTGTCTCTGTTGCGGATTGTGTGAAGGTAGGGGTTGGGGAGATTGTTGTTGGGGTGGAGGACAGTGTTGTAGACGTTTCAGGCAGCCTCGTCGTGGTTTTTGGCGGATTTGTTGAGGTGGAGACTGCTATTGTAGTTTCTGACGTGGTTGTGGTGAGAACAGTCCCTGATGTTGTCAATGTTGCTGCAGCTGTTGTGGAAGATGGGGTAGATGTTTCAGCAACACTTGTCGATTCAACAGGTGGTTGAGTTGTGATCGTAATTTGTGAACCTGTCGGTGTTACAAGGGGAGCAGCCTTTTGTGTTGTTGAAGCGCCCTCAGAAGTGCTCTGTGTTCCCATACTTGGTGTTGTTGTTGAGATGAATGCAGTACTTCTTAATATGGATGTTGTTGAAGGAGTATTTGATGTTGTAAGAGGCAGTCCAGTTGTGGTAGCTGTCTCTTTTGCGGATTGTATGAAGGTAGGGGTTGGGGAGATTGTTGTTGGGGTGGAGGACAGAGGTGTAGACGTTTCAGGCTGCCTCGTCGTGGTTTTTGTCGGATTTGTTGAGGTGGAGACTGCTATTGTAGTTTCTGACGTGGTTGTGGTGAGAACAGTCCCTGATCTTGTCAATGTTGCTGCAGCTGTTGTGGAAGATGGGGTAGATGTTTCAGCAACACTTGTCGATTCAACAGGTGGTTGAGTTGTGATCGTAATTTGTGAACCTGTCGGTGTTACAAGGGGAGCAGCCTTTTGTGTTGTTGAAGCGCCCTCAGAAGTGCTCTGTGTTCCCATACTTGGTGTTGTTGTTGAGATGAATGCAGTACTTCTTAATATGGATGTTGTTGAAGGAGTATTTGATGTTGTAAGAGGCAGTCCAGTTGTGGTAGCTGTCTCTTTTGCGGATTGTATGAAGGTAGGGGTTGGGGAGATTGTTGTTGGGGTGGAGGACAGAGGTGTAGACGTTTCAGGCTGCCTCGTCGTGGTTTTTGTCGGATTTGTTGAGGTGGAGACTGCTATTGTAGTTTCTGACGTGGTTGTGGTGAGAACAGTCCCTGATCTTGTCAATGTTGCTGCAGCTGTTGTGGAAGATGGGGTAGATGTTTCAGCAACACTTGTCGATTCAACAGGTGGTTGAGTTGTGATCGTAATTTGTGAACCTGTCGGTGTTACAAGGGGAGCAGCCTTTTGTGTTGTTGAAGCGCCCTCAGAAGTGCTCTGTGTTCCCATACTTGGTGTTGTTGTTGAGATGAATGCAGTACTTCTTAATATGGATGTTGTTGAAGGAGTATTTGATGTTGTAAGAGGCAGTCCAGTTGTGGTAGCTGTCTCTTTTGCGGATTGTGTGAAGGTAGGGGTTGGGGAGATTGTTGTTGGGGTGGAGGACAGAGGTGTAGACGTTTCAGGCTGCCTCGTCGTGGTTTTTGTCGGATTTGTTGAGGTGGAGACTGCTATTGTAGTTTCTGACGTGGTTGTGGTGAGAACAGTCCCTGCTGTTGTCAATGTTGCTGCAGCTGTTGTGGAAGATGGGGTAGATGGTTCAGCAACACTTGTAGATTCAACAGGTGGTTGAGCCGTGATGGTAATTCGTGAACCTGTTGGTGTTACAATGGGATCAGCCCTTTGTGTTGTTGAAGCGCCATTAGAAGTGCTCTGTGTTCCCATACTTGGTGTTGTTGTTGAGATAAATGCAGTACTTCTTAATATGGATGTTGTTGAAGGAGCATTTGATGTTGTAAGAGGCAGTCCAGTTGTGGTAGCTGTCTCTGTTGCGGATTGTGTGAAGGTAGGGGTTGGGGAGATTGTTGTTGGGGTGGAGGACAGTGGTGTAGACGTTTCAGGCAGCCTCGTCGTGGTTTTTGTCGGATTTGTTGAGGTGGAGACTGCTATTGTAGTTTCTGACATGGTTGTGGTGAGAACAGTCCCTGATGTTGTCAATGTTGCTGCAGCTGTTGGAGAGGATGGGGTAGATGTTTCAGCAACACTTGTCGATTCAACAGGTGGTTGAGTTGTGATGGTAATTTGTGAACCTGTTGGTGTTACAATGGGAGCAGCCTTTTGTGTTGTTGAAGCGCCCTGAGAAGTGCTCTGTGTTCCCATACTTGGTGTTGTTGTTGAGATAAATGCAGTACTTCTTAATATGGATGTTGTTGAAGGAGCATTTGATGTTGTAAGAGGCAGTCCAGTTGTGGTAGCTGTCTCTGTTGCGGATTGTGTAAAGGTATGGGTTGGGGAGATTGTTGTTGGGGTGGAGGACAGTGGTGTAGACGTTTCAGGCTGCCTCGTCATGGTTTTTGTCGGATTTGTTGAGGTGGAGACTGCTATTGTAATTTCTGACGTGGTTGTGGTGAGAACAGTCCCTGATCTTGTCAATGTTGCTGCAGCTGTTGTGGAAGATTGGGTAGATGTTTCAGCAACACTTGTCGATTCAACAGGTGGTTGAGTTGTGAAGGTAATTTGTGAACCTGTTGGTGTTACAATGGGAGCAGCCTTTTGTGTTGTTGAAGCGCCATTAGAAGTGCTCTGTGTTCCCATACTTGGTGTTGTTGTTGAGATAAATGCAGTACTTCTTAATATGGATGTTGTTGAAGGAGCATTTGATGTTGTAAGAGGCAGTCCAGTTGTGGTAGCTGTCTCTGTTGCGGATTGTGTGAAGGTAGGGGTTGGGGAGATTGTTGTTGGGGTGGAGGACAGTGGTGTAGACGTTTCAGGCTGCCTCGTCGTGGTTTTTGTCGGATTTGTTGAGGTGGAGACTGCTATTGTAGTTTCTGACGTGGTTGTGGTGAGAACAGTCCCTGCTGTTGTCAATGTTGCTGCAGCTGTTGTGGAAGATGGGGTAGATGTTTCAGCAACACTTGTAGATTCAACAGGTGGTTGAGCCGTGATGGTAATTCGTGAACCTGTTGGTGTTACAATGGGATCAGCCTTTTGTGTTGTTGAAGCGCCATTAGAAGTGCTCTGTGTTCCCATACTTGGTGTTGTTGTTGAGATAAATGCAGTACTTCTCAATATGAATGTTGTTGAAGGAGCATTTGATGTTGTAAGAGGCAGTCCAGTTGTGGTAGTTGTCTCTGTTGCGGATTGTGTTAAGGTAGGGGTTGGGGAGATTGTTGTTGGGGTGGAGGACAGTGGTGTAGACGTTTCAGGCAGCCTCGTCGTGGTTTTTGTCGGATTTGTTGAGGTGGAGACTGCTATTGTAGTTTCTGACGTGGTTGTGGTGAGAACAGTCCCTGATCTTGTCAATGTGGCTGCAGCTGTTGTGGAAGATGGGGTAGATGTTTCAGCAACACTTGTCGATTCAACAGGTGGTTGAGTTGTGATGGTAATTTGTGAACCTGTCGGTGTTACAATGGGAGCAGCCTTTTGTGTTGTTGAAGCGCTCTGAGAAGTGCTCTGTGTTCCCATACTTGGTGTTGTTGTTGAGATAAATGCAGTACTTCTTAATATGGATGTTGTTGAAGGAGCATTTGATGTTGTAAGAGGCAGTCCAGTTGTGGTAGCTGTCTCTGTTGCGGATTGTGTGAAGGTAGGGGTTGGGGAGATTGTTGTTGGGGTGGAGGACAGTGGTGTAGACGTTTCAGGCTGCCTCGTCGTGGTTTTTGTCGGATTTGTTGAGGTGGAGACTGCTATTGTAGTTTCTGACGTGGTTGTGGTGAGAACAGTCCCTGATCTTGTCAATGTTGCTGCAGCTGTTGTGGAAGATGGGGTAGATGTTTCAGCAACACTTGTCGATTCAACAGGTGGTTGAGTTGTGAAGGTAATTTGTGAACCTGTTGGTGTTACAATAGGAGCAGCCTTTTGTGTTGTTGAAGCGCCATTAGAAGTGCTCTGTGTTCCCATACTTGTTGTTTTTGTTGAGATAAATGCAGTACTTCTTAATATGGATGTTGTTGAAGGAGCATTTGATGTTGTAAGAGGCAGTCCAGTTGTGGTAGCTGTCTCTGTTGCGGATTGTGTGAAGGTAGGGGTTGGGGAGATTGTTGTTGGGGTGGAGGACAGTGGTGTAGACGTTTCAGGCTGCCTCGTCGTGGTTTTTGTCGGATTTGTTGAGGTGGAGACTGCTATTGTAGTTTCTGACGTGGTTGTGGTGAGAACAGTCCCTGCTGTTGTCAATGTTGCTGCAGCTGTTGTGGAAGATGGGGTAGATGTTTCAGCAACACTTGTAGATTCAACAGGTGGTTGAGCCGTGATGGTAATTCGTGAACCTGTTGGTGTTACAATGGGATCAGCCTTTTGTGTTGTTGAAGCGCCATTAGTAGTGCTCTGTGTTCCCATACTTGGTGTTGTTGTTGAGATAAATGCAGTACTTCTCAATATGAATGTTGTTGAAGGAGCATTTGATGTTGTAAGAGGCAGTCCAGTTGTGGTAGTTGTCTCTGTTGCGGATTGTGTTAAGGTAGGGGTTGGGGAGATTGTTGTTGGGGTGGAGGACAGTGGTGGAGACGTTTCAGGCAGCCTCGTCGTGGTTTTTGTCGGATTTGTTGAGGTGGAGACTGCTATTGTAGTTTCTGACGTGGTTGTGGTGAGAACAGTCCCTGATCTTGTCAATGTTGCTGCAGCTGTTGTGGAAGATGGGGTAGATGTTTCAGCAACACTTGTCGATTCAACAGGTGGTTGAGTTGTGATGGTAATTTGTGAACCTGTTGGTGTTACAATGGGAGCAGCCTTTTGTGTTGTTGAAGCACCCTGAGAAGTGCTCTGTGTTCCCATACTTGGTGTTGTTGTTGAGATAAATGCAGTACTTCTTAATATGGATGTTGTTGAAGGAGCATTTGATGTTGTAAGAGGCAGTCCAGTTGTGGTAGCTGTCTCTGTTGCGGATTGTGTGAAGGTAGGGGTTGGGGAGATTGTTGTTGGGGTGGAGGACAGTGGTGTAGACGTTTCAGGCTGCCTCGTCGTGGTTTTTGTCGGATTTGTTGAGGTGGAGACTGCTATTGTAGTTTCTGACGTGGTTGTGGTGAGAACAGTCCCTGCTGTTGTCAATGTTGCTGCAGCTGTTGTGGAAGATGGGGTAGATGTTTCAGCAACACTTGTAGATTCAACAGGTGGTTGAGCCGTGATGGTAATTCGTGAACCTGTTGGTGTTACAATGGGATCAGCCTTTTGTGTTGTTGAAGCGCCATTAGAAGTGCTCTGTGTTCCCATACTTGGTGTTGTTGTTGAGATAAATGCAGTACTTCTCAATATGAATGTTGTTGAAGGAGCATTTGATGTTGTAAGAGGCAGTCCAGTTGTGGTAGTTGTCTCTGTTGCGGATTGTGTTAAGGTAGGGGTTGGGGAGATTGTTGTTGGGGTGGAGGACAGTGGTGTAGACGTTTCAGGCAGCCTCGTCGTGGTTTTTGTCGGATTTGTTGAGGTGGAGACTGCTATTGTAGTTTCTGACGTGGTTGTGGTGAGAACAGTCCCTGATCTTGTCAATGTGGCTGCAGCTGTTGTGGAAGATGGGGTAGATGTTTCAGCAACACTTGTCGATTCAACAGGTGGTTGAGTTGTGATGGTAATTTGTGAACCTGTCGGTGTTACAATGGGAGCAGCCTTTTGTGTTGTTGAAGCGCTCTGAGAAGTGCTCTGTGTTCCCATACTTGGTGTTGTTGTTGAGATAAATGCAGTACTTCTTAATATGGATGTTGTTGAAGGAGCATTTGATGTTGTAAGAGGCAGTCCAGTTGTGGTAGCTGTCTCTGTTGCGGATTGTGTGAAGGTAGGGGTTGGGGAGATTGTTGTTGGGGTGGAGGACAGTGGTGTAGACGTTTCAGGCTGCCTCGTCGTGGTTTTTGTCGGATTTGTTGAGGTGGAGACTGCTATTGTAGTTTCTGACGTGGTTGTGGTGAGAACAGTCCCTGATCTTGTCAATGTTGCTGCAGCTGTTGTGGAAGATGGGGTAGATGTTTCAGCAACACTTGTCGATTCAACAGGTGGTTGAGTTGTGAAGGTAATTTGTGAACCTGTTGGTGTTACAATAGGAGCAGCCTTTTGTGTTGTTGAAGCGCCATTAGAAGTGCTCTGTGTTCCCATACTTGTTGTTTTTGTTGAGATAAATGCAGTACTTCTTAATATGGATGTTGTTGAAGGAGCATTTGATGTTGTAAGAGGCAGTCCAGTTGTGGTAGCTGTCTCTGTTGCGGATTGTGTGAAGGTAGGGGTTGGGGAGATTGTTGTTGGGGTGGAGGACAGTGGTGTAGACGTTTCAGGCTGCCTCGTCGTGGTTTTTGTCGGATTTGTTGAGGTGGAGACTGCTATTGTAGTTTCTGACGTGGTTGTGGTGAGAACAGTCCCTGCTGTTGTCAATGTTGCTGCAGCTGTTGTGGAAGATGGGGTAGATGTTTCAGCAACACTTGTAGATTCAACAGGTGGTTGAGCCGTGATGGTAATTCGTGAACCTGTTGGTGTTACAATGGGATCAGCCTTTTGTGTTGTTGAAGCGCCATTAGTAGTGCTCTGTGTTCCCATACTTGGTGTTGTTGTTGAGATAAATGCAGTACTTCTCAATATGAATGTTGTTGAAGGAGCATTTGATGTTGTAAGAGGCAGTCCAGTTGTGGTAGTTGTCTCTGTTGCGGATTGTGTTAAGGTAGGGGTTTGGGAGATTGTTGTTGGGGTGGAGGACAGTGGTGGAGACGTTTCAGGCAGCCTCGTCGTGGTTTTTGTCGGATTTGTTGAGGTGGAGACTGCTATTGTAGTTTCTGACGTGGTTGTGGTGAGAACAGTCCCTGATCTTGTCAATGTTGCTGCAGCTGTTGTGGAAGATGGGGTAGATGTTTCAGCAACACTTGTCGATTCAACAGGTGGTTGAGTTGTGATGGTAATTTGTGAACCTGTTGGTGTTACAATGGGAGCAGCCTTTTGTGTTGTTGAAGCACCCTGAGAAGTGCTCTGTGTTCCCATACTTGGTGTTGTTGTTGAGATAAATGCAGTACTTCTTAACATGGATGTTGTTGAAGGAGCATTTGATGTTGTAAGAGGCAGTCCAGTTGTGGTAGCTGTCTCTGTTGCGGATTGTGTGAAGGTAGGGGTTGGGGAGATTGTTGTTGGGGTGGAGGACAGTGGTGTAGACGTTTCAGGCTGCCTCGTCGTGGTTTTTGTAGGATTTGTTGAGGTGGAGACTGCTATTGTAGTTTCTGACGTGGTTGTGGTGAGAACAGTCCCTGATCTTGTCAATGTTGCTGCAGTTGTTGTGGAAGATGGGGTAGATGTTTCAGCAACACTTGTCGATTCAACAGGTGGTTGAGTTGTGATGGTAATTTGTGAACCTGTTGGTGTTACAATGGGAGCAGCCTTTTGTGTTGTTGAAGCGCCATTAGAAGTGCTCTGTGTTCCCATACTTGGTGTTGTTGTTGAGATAAATGCAGTACTTCTTAATATGGATGTTGTTGAAGGAGCATTTGATGTTGTAAGAGGCAGTCCAGTTGTGGTAGCTGTCTCTGTTGCGGATGGTGTGAAGGTAGGGGTTGGGGAGATTGTTGTTGGGGTGGAGGACAGTGGTGTAGACGTTTCAGGCAGCCTCATCGTGGTTTTTGTCGGATTTGTTGAGGTGGAGACTGCTATTGTAGTTTCTGACGTGGTTGTGGTGAGAACAGTCCCTGATCTTGTCAATGTTGCTGCAGCTGTTGTGGAAGATGGGGTAGATGTTTCAGCAACACTTGTCGATTCAACAGGTGGTTGAGTTGTGATGGTAATTTGTGAACCTGTTGGTGTTACAATGGGAGCAGCCTTTTGTGTTGTTGAAGCACCCTGAGAAGTGCTCTGTGTTCCCATACTTGGTGTTGTTGTTGAGATAAATGCAGTACTTCTTAATATGGATGTTGTTGAAGGAGCATTTGATGTTGTAAGAGGCAGTCCAGTTGTGGTAGCTGTCTCTGTTGCGGATTGTGTGAAGGTAGGGGTTGGGGAGATTGTTGTTGGGGTGGAGGACAGTGGTGTAGACGTTTCAGGCTGCCTCGTCGTGGTTTTTGTAGGATTTGTTGAGGTGGAGACTGCTATTGTAGTTTCTGACGTGGTTGTGGTGAGAACAGTCCCTGATCTTGTCAATGTTGCTGCAGTTGTTGTGGAAGATGGGGTAGATGTTTCAGCAACACTTGTCGATTCAACAGGTGGTTGAGTTGTGATGGTAATTTGTGAACCTGTTGGTGTTACAATGGGAGCAGCCTTTTGTGTTGTTGAAGCGCCATTAGAAGTGCTCTGTGTTCCCATACTTGGTGTTGTTGTTGAGATAAATGCAGTACTTCTTAATATGGATGTTGTTGAAGGAGCATTTGATGTTGTAAGAGGCAGTCCAGTTGTGGTAGCTGTCTCTGTTGTGGATTGTGTGAAGGTAGGGGTTGGGGACATTGTTGTTGGGGTGGAGGACAGTGGTGTAGACGTTTCAGGCTGCCTCGTCGTGGTTTTTGTCGGATTTGTTGAGGTGGAGACTGCTATTGTAGTTTCTGACGTGGTTGTGGTGAGAACAGTCCCTGATCTTGTCAATGTTGCTGCAGCTGTTGTGGAAGATGGGGTAGATGTTTCAGCAACACTTGTCGATTCAACAGGTGGTTGAGTTGTGATGGTAATTTGTGAACCTGTTGGTGTTACAATGGGAGCAGCCTTTTGTGTTGTTGAAGCGCCCTGAGAAGTGCTCTGTGTTCCCATACGTGGTGTTGTTGTTGAGATAAATGCAGTACTTCTTAATATGGATGTCGTTGAAGGAGCATTTGATGTTGTAAGAGGCAGTCCAGTTGTGGTAGCTGTCTCTGTTGCGGATTGTGTGAAGGTAGGGGTTGGGGAGATTGTTGTTGGGGTGGAGGACAGTGGTGTAGACGTTTCAGGCTGCCTCGTCGTGGTTGTTGTCGGATTTGTTGAGGTGGAGACTGCTATTGTAGTTTCTGACGTGGTTGTGGTGAGAACAGTCCCTGCTGTTGTCAATGTTGCTGCAGCTGTTGTGGAAGATGGGGTAGATGGTTCAGCAACACTTGTAGATTCAACAGGTGGTTGAGCTGTGATGGTAATTTGTGAACCTGTTGGTGTTACAATGGGAGGAGCCTTTTGTGTTGTTGAAACGCCATTAGAAGTGCTCTGTGTTCCCATACTTGGTGTTGTTGTTGAGATAAATGCAGTACTTCTTAATATGGATGTTGTTGAAGGAGCATTTGATGTTGTAAGAGGCAGTCCAGTTGTGGTAGCTGTCTCTGTTGCGGATGGTGTGAAGGTAGGGGTTGGGGAGATTGTTGTTGGGGTGGAGGACAGTGGTGTAGACGTTTCAGGCAGCCTCGTCGTGGTTTTTGTCGGATTTGTTGAGGTGGAGACTGCTATTGTAGTTTCTGACGTGGTTGTGGTGAGAACAGTCCCTGATCTTGTCAATGTTGCTGCAGCTGTTGTGGAAGATGGGGTAGATGTTTCAGCAACACTTGTCGATTCAACAGGTGGTTGAGTTGTGATGGTAATTTGTGAACCTGTTGGTGTTACAATGGGAGCAGCCTTTTGTGTTGTTGAAGCGCCCTGAGAAGTGCTCTTTGTTCCCATACTTGGTGTTGTTGTTGAGATAAATGCAGTACTTCTTAATATGGATGTTGTTGAAGGAGCATTTGATGTTGTTAAAGGCAGTCCAGTTGTGGTAGCTGTCTCTGTTGAGGATTGTGTGAAGGTAGGGGTTGGGGAGATTGTTGTTGGGGTGGAGGAAAGTGGTGTAGACGTTTCAGGCTGCCTCGTCGTGGTTTTTGTCGGATTTGTTGAGGTGAAGACTGCTATTGTAGTTTCTGACGTGGTTGTGGTGAGAACAGTCCCTGATCTTGTCAATGTTGCTGCAGCTGTTGTGGAAGATGGGGTAGATGTTTCAGCAACACTTGTCGATTCAACAGGTGGTTGAGTTGTGATGGTAATTTGTGAACCTGTTGGTGTTACAATGGGAGCAGCCTTTTGTGTTGTTGAAGCACCCTGAGAAGTGCTCTGTGTTCTCATACTTGGTGTTGTTGTTGAGATAAATGCAGTACTTCTTAATATGGATGTTGTTGAAGGAGCATTTGATGTTGTAAGAGGCAGTCCAGTTGTGGTAGCTGTCTCTGTTGCGGATTGTGTGAAGGTAGGGGTTGGGGAGATTGTTGTTGGGGTGGAGGACAGTGGTGTAGACGTTTCAGGCTGCCTCGTCGTGGTTTTTGTAGGATTTGTTGAGGTGGAGACTGCTATTGTAGTTTCTGACGTGGTTGTGGTGAGAACAGTCCCTGATCTTGTCAATGTTGCTGCAGTTGTTGTGGAAGATGGGGTAGATGTTTCAGCAACACTTGTAGATTCAACAGGTGGTTGAGTTGTGATGGTAATTTGTGAACCTGTTGGTGTTACAATGGGAGCAGCCTTTTGTGTTGTTGAAGCGCCCTGAGAAGTGCTCTGTGTTCCCATACTTGGTGTTGTTGTTGAGATAAATGCAGTACTTCTTAATATGGATGTTGTTGAAGGAGCATTTGATGATGTTAAAGGCAGTCCAGTTGTGGTAGCTGTCTCTGTTGAGGATTGTGTGAAGGTAGGGGTTGGGGAGATTGTTGTTGGGGTGGAGGAAAGTGGTGTAGACGTTTCAGGCTGCCTCGTCGTGGTTTTTGTCGGATTTGTTGAGGTGAAGACTGCTCTTGTAGTTTCTGACGTGGTTGTGGTGAGAACAGTCCCTGATCTTGTCAATGTTGCTGCAGCTGTTGTGGAAGATGGGGTAGATGTTTCAGCAACACTTGTCGATTCAACAGGTGGTTGAGTTGTGATGGTAATTTGTGAACCTGTTGGTGTTACAATGGGAGCAGCCTTTTGTGTTGTTGAAGCACCCTGAGAAGTGCTCTGTGTTCCCATACTTGGTGTTGTTGTTGAGATAAATGCAGTACTTCTTAATATGGATGTTGT
Source organism: Argentina silus (assembly GCF_951799395.1). Taxonomy (NCBI): domain Eukaryota; kingdom Metazoa; phylum Chordata; class Actinopteri; order Argentiniformes; family Argentinidae; genus Argentina; species Argentina silus. The sequence continues at coordinate 13,325,156 of NC_139656.1, read as the reverse complement.
TGAAGGAGCATTTGATGTTGTAAGAGGCAGTCCAGTTGTGGTAGCTGTCTCTGTTGCGGATTGTGTGAAGGTAGGGGTTGGGGAGATTGTTGTTGGGGTGGAGGACAGTGGTGTAGACGTTTCAGGCTGCCTCGTCGTGGTTTTTGTAGGATTTGTTGAGGTGGAGACTGCTATTGTAGTTTCTGACGTGGTTGTGGTGAGAACAGTCCCTGATCTTGTCAATGTTGCTGCAGTTGTTGTGGAAGATGGGGTAGATGTTTCAGCAACACTTGTAGATTCAACAGGTGGTTGAGCTGTGATGGTAATTTGTGAACCTGTTGGTGTTACAATGGGAGCAGCCTTTTGTGTTGTTGAAGCGCCATCAGAAGTGCTCTGTGATCCCATACTTGGTGTTGTTGTTGAGATGAATGCAGTACTTCTTAAAATGGATGTTGTTGAAGGAGTATTTGATGTTGTAAGAGGCAGTCCAGTTGTGGTAGCTGTCTCTTTTGCGGATTGTGTGAAGGTAGGGGTTGGGGAGATTGTTGTTGGGGTGGAGGACAGTGGTGTAGACGTTTCAGGCTGCCTCGTCGTTGTTTTTGTCGGATTTGTTGAGGTGGAGACTGCTATTGTAGTTTCTGACGTTGTGGTGAGAACAGTCCCTGCTGTTGTCAATGTTGCTGCAGCTGTTGTGGAAGATGGGGTAGATGTTTCAGCAACACTTGTAAGTACAACAGGTGGTTGAGCTGTGATGGTAATTTGTGAACCTGTTGGTGTTATAATGGGAGCAGCCTTTTGTGTTGTTGAAGCGCCCTGAGAAGTGCTCTGTGTTCCCATACTTGGTGTTGTTGTTGAGATAAATGCAGTACTTCTTAATATGGATGTTGTTGAAGGAGCATTTGATGTTGTAAGAGGCAGTCCAGTTGTGGTAGCTGTCTCTGTTGCGGATTGTGTGAAGGTAGGGGTTGGGGAGATTGTTGTTGGGGTGGAGGACAGTGGTGTAGACGTTTCAGGCTGCCTCGTCGTGGTTGTTGTCGGATTTGTTGAGGTGGAGACTGCTATTGTAGTTTCTGACGTGGTTGTGGTGAGAACAGTCCCTGCTGTTGTCAATGTTGCTGCAGCTGTTGTGGAAGATGGGGTAGATGGTTCAGCAACACTTGTAGATTCAACAGGTGGTTGAGCTGTGATGGTAATTTGTGAACCTGTTGGTGTTACAATGGGAGCAGCCTTTTGTGTTGTTGAAGCGCCATTAGAAGTGCTCTGTGTTCCCATACTTGGTGTTGTTGTTGAGATAAATGCAGTACTTCTTAATATGGATGTTGTTGAAGGAGCATTTGATGTTGTAAGAGGCAGTCCAGTTGTGGTAGCTGTCTCTGTTGCGGATGGTGTGAAGGTAGGGGTTGGGGAGATTGTTGTTGGGGTGGAGGACAGTGGTGTAGACGTTTCAGGCAGCCTCGTCGTGGTTTTTGTCGGATTTGTTGAGGTGGAGACTGCTATTGTAGTTTCTGACGTGGTTGTGGTGAGAACAGTCCCTGATCTTGTCAATGTTGCTGCAGCTGTTGTGGAAGATGGGGTAGATGTTTCAGCAACACTTGTCGATTCAACAGGTGGTTGAGTTGTGATGGTAATTTGTGAACCTGTTGGTGTTACAATGGGAGCAGCCTTTTGTGTTGTTGAAGCGCCCTGAGAAGTGCTCTGTGTTCCCATACTTGGTGTTGTTGTTGAGATAAATGCAGTACTTCTTAATATGGATGTTGTTGAAGGAGCATTTGATGTTGTTAAAGGCAGTCCAGTTGTGGTAGCTGTCTCTGTTGAGGATTGTGTGAAGGTAGGGGTTGGGGAGATTGTTGTTGGGGTGGAGGACAGTGGTGTAGACGTTTCAGGCTGCCTCGTCGTGGTTTTTGTCGGATTTGTTGAGGTGAAGACTGCTATTGTAGTTTCTGACGTGGTTGTGGTGAGAACAGTCCCTGATCTTGTCAATGTTGCTGCAGCTGTTGTGGAAGATGGGGTAGATGTTTCAGCAACACTTGTCGATTCAACAGGTGGTTGAGTTGTGATGGTAATTTGTGAACCTGTTGGTGTTACAATGGGAGCAGCCTTTTGTGTTGTTGAAGCACCCTGAGAAGTGCTCTGTGTTCCCATACTTGGTGTTGTTGTTGAGATAAATGCAGTACTTCTTAATATGGATGTTGTTGAAGGAGCATTTGATGTTGTAAGAGGCAGTCCAGTTGTGGTAGCTGTCTCTGTTGCGGATTGTGTGAAGGTAGGGGTTGGGGAGATTGTTGTTGGGGTGGAGGACAGTGGTGTAGACGTTTCAGGCTGCCTCGTCGTGGTTTTTGTAGGATTTGTTGAGGTGGAGACTGCTATTGTAGTTTCTGACGTGGTTGTGGTGAGAACAGTCCCTGATCTTGTCAATGTTGCTGCAGTTGTTGTGGAAGATGGGGTAGATGTTTCAGCAACACTTGTAGATTCAACAGGTGGTTGAGCTGTGATGGTAATTTGTGAACCTGTTGGTGTTACAATGGGAGCAGCCTTTTGTGTTGTTGAAGCGCCATCAGAAGTGCTCTGTGATCCCATACTTGGTGTTGTTGTTGAGATGAATGCAGTACTTCTTAAAATGGATGTTGTTGAAGGAGTATTTGATGTTGTAAGAGGCAGTCCAGTTGTGGTAGCTGTCTCTTTTGCGGATTGTGTGAAGGTAGGGGTTGGGGAGATTGTTGTTGGGGTGGAGGACAGAGGTGTAGACGTTTCAGGCTGCCTCGTCGTGGTTTTTGTCGGATTTGTTGAGGTGGAGACTGCTATTGTAGTTTCTGACGTGGTTGTGGTGAGAACAGTCCCTGATCTTGTCAATGTTGCTGCAGCTGTTGTGGAAGATGGGGTAGATGTTTCAGCAACACTTGTCGATTCAACAGGTGGTTGAGTTGTGATGGTAATTTGTGAACCTGTTGGTGTTACAAGGGGAGCAGCCTTTTGTGTTGTTGAAGCGTCCTGAGAAGTGCTCTGTGTTCCCATACTTGGTGTTGTTGTTGAGATAAATGCAGTACTTCTTAATATGGATGTTGTTGAAGGAGCATTTGATGTTGTAAGAGGCAGTCCAGTTGTGGTAGCTGTCTCTGTTGCGGATTGTGTGAAGGTAGGGGTTGGGGAGATTGTTGTTGGGGTGGAGGACAGTGGTGTAGACGTTTCAGGCTGCCTCGTCGTTGTTTTTGTCGGATTTGTTGAGGTGGAGACTGCTATTGTAGTTTCTGACGTTGTGGTGAGAACAGTCCCTGCTGTTGTCAATGTTGCTGCAGCTGTTGTGGAAGATGGGGTAGATGTTTCAGCAACACTTGTAAGTACAACAGGTGGTTGAGCTGTGATGGTAATTTGTGAACCTGTTGGTGTTATAATGGGAGCAGCCTTTTGTGTTGTTGAAGCGCCCTGAGAAGTGCTCTGTGTTCCCATACTTGGTGTTGTTGTTGAGATAAATGCAGTACTTCTTAATATGGATGTTGTTGAAGGAGCATTTGATGTTGTAAGAGGCAGTCCAGTTGTGGTAGCTGTCTCTGTTGCGGATTGTGTGAAGGTAGGGGTTGGGGAGATTGTTGTTGGGGTGGAGGACAGTGGTGTAGACGTTTCAGGCTGCCTCGTCGTGGTTGTTGTCGGATTTGTTGAGGTGGAGACTGCTATTGTAGTTTCTGACGTGGTTGTGGTGAGAACAGTCCCTGCTGTTGTCAATGTTGCTGCAGCTGTTGTGGAAGATGGGGTAGATGGTTCAGCAACACTTGTAGATTCAACAGGTGGTTGAGCTGTGATGGTAATTTGTGAACCTGTTGGTGTTACAATGGGAGCAGCCTTTTGTGTTGTTGAAGCGCCATTAGAAGTGCTCTGTGTTCCCATACTTGGTGTTGTTGTTGAGATAAATGCAGTACTTCTTAATATGGATGTTGTTGAAGGAGCATTTGATGTTGTAAGAGGCAGTCCAGTTGTGGTAGCTGTCTCTGTTGCGGATGGTGTGAAGGTAGGGGTTGGGGAGATTGTTGTTGGGGTGGAGGACAGTGGTGTAGACGTTTCAGGCAGCCTCGTCGTGGTTTTTGTCGGATTTGTTGAGGTGGAGACTGCTATTGTAGTTTCTGACGTGGTTGTGGTGAGAACAGTCCCTGATCTTGTCAATGTTGCTGCAGCTGTTGTGGAAGATGGGGTAGATGTTTCAGCAACACTTGTCGATTCAACAGGTGGTTGAGTTGTGATGGTAATTTGTGAACCTGTTGGTGTTACAATGGGAGCAGCCTTTTGTGTTGTTGAAGCGCCCTGAGAAGTGCTCTGTGTTCCCATACTTGGTGTTGTTGTTGAGATAAATGCAGTACTTCTTAATATGGATGTTGTTGAAGGAGCATTTGATGTTGTTAAAGGCAGTCCAGTTGTGGTAGCTGTCTCTGTTGAGGATTGTGTGAAGGTAGGGGTTGGGGAGATTGTTGTTGGGGTGGAGGAAAGTGGTGTAGACGTTTCAGGCTGCCTCGTCGTGGTTTTTGTCGGATTTGTTGAGGTGAAGACTGCTATTGTAGTTTCTGACGTGGTTGTGGTGAGAACAGTCCCTGATCTTGTCAATGTTGCTGCAGCTGTTGTGGAAGATGGGGTAGATGTTTCAGCAACACTTGTCGATTCAACAGGTGGTTGAGTTGTGATGGTAATTTGTGAACCTGTTGGTGTTACAATGGGAGCAGCCTTTTGTGTTGTTGAAGCACCCTGAGAAGTGCTCTGTGTTCTCATACTTGGTGTTGTTGTTGAGATAAATGCAGTACTTCTTAATATGGATGTTGTTGAAGGAGCATTTGATGTTGTAAGAGGCAGTCCAGTTGTGGTAGCTGTCTCTGTTGCGGATTGTGTGAAGGTAGGGGTTGGGGAGATTGTTGTTGGGGTGGAGGACAGTGGTGTAGACGTTTCAGGCTGCCTCGTCGTGGTTTTTGTAGGATTTGTTGAGGTGGAGACTGCTATTGTAGTTTCTGACGTGGTTGTGGTGAGAACAGTCCCTGATCTTGTCAATGTTGCTGCAGTTGTTGTGGAAGATGGGGTAGATGTTTCAGCAACACTTGTAGATTCAACAGGTGGTTGAGTTGTGATGGTAATTTGTGAACCTGTTGGTGTTACAATGGGAGCAGCCTTTTGTGTTGTTGAAGCGCCATTAGAAGTGCTCTGTGTTCCCATACTTGGTGTTGTTGTTGAGATAAATGCAGTACTTCTTAATATGGATGTTGTTGAAGGAGCATTTGATGTTGTAAGAGGCAGTCCAGTTGTGGTAGCTGTCTCTGTTGCGGATGGTGTGAAGGTAGGGGTTGGGGAGATTGTTGTTGGGGTGGAGGACAGTGGTGTAGACGTTTCAGGCAGCCTCGTCGTGGTTTTTGTCGGATTTGTAGAGGTGGAGACTGCTATTGTAGTTTCTGACGTGGTTGTGGTGAGAACAGTCCCTGATCTTGTCAATGTTGCTGCAGCTGTTGTGGAAGATGGGGTAGATGTTTCAGCAACACTTGTCGATTCAACAGGTGGTTGAGTTGTGATGGTAATTTGTGAACCTGTTGGTGTTACAATGGGAGCAGCCTTTTGTGTTGTTGAAGCGCCATCTGAAGTGCTCTGTGATCCCATACTTGGTGTTGTTGTTGAGATGAATGCAGTACTTCTTAAAATGGATGTTGTTGAAGGAGTATTTGATGTTGTAAGAGGCAGTCCAGTTGTGGTAGCTGTCTCTTTTGCGGATTGTGTGAAGGTAGGGGTTGGGGAGATTGTTGTTGGGGTGGAGGACAGAGGTGTAGACGTTTCAGGCTGCCTCGTCGTGGTTTTTGTCGGATTTGTTGAGGTGGAGACTGCTATTGTAGTTTCTGACGTGGTTGTGGTGAGAACAGTCCCTGATCTTGTCAATGTTGCTGCAGCTGTTGTGGAAGATGGGGTAGATGTTTCAGCAACACTTGTCGATTCAACAGGTGGTTGAGTTGTGATGGTAATTTGTGAACCTGTTGGTGTTACAAGGGGAGCAGCCTTTTGTGTTGTTGAAGCGTCCTGAGAAGTGCTCTGTGTTCCCATACTTGGTGTTGCTGTTGAGATATATCCAGTACTTCTTAATATGGATGTTGTTGAAGGAGCATTTGATGTTGTAAGAGGCAGTCCAGTTGTGGTAGCTGTCTCTGTTGCGGATTGTGTGAAGGTAGGGGTTGGGGAGATTGTTGTTGGGGTGGAGGACAGTGGTGTAGACGTTTCAGGCTGCCTCGTCGTGGTTTTTGTAGGATTTGTTGAGGTGGAGACTGCTATTGTAGTTTCTGACGTGGTTGTGGTGAGAACAGTCCCTGCTGTTGTCAATGTTGCTGCAGCTGTTGTGGAAGATGGGGTAGATGTTTCAGCAACACTTGTAAGTACAACAGGTGGTTGAGCTGTGATGGTAATTTGTGAACCTGTTGGTGTTATAATGGGATCAGCCTTTTGTGTTGTTGAAGCGCCCTGAGAAGTGCTCTGTGTTCCCATACTTGGTGTTGTTGTTGAGATAAATGCAGTACTTCTTAATATGGATGTTGTTGAAGGAGCATTTGATGTTGTAAGAGGCAGTCCAGTTGTGGTAGCTGTCTCTGTTGCGGATTGTGTGAAGGTAGGGGTTGGGGAGATTGTTGTTGGGGTGGAGGACAGTGGTGTAAACGTTTCAGGCTGCCTCGTCGTGGTTTTTGTCGGATTTGTTGAGGTGGAGACTGCTATTGTAGTTTCTGACGTGGTTGTGGTGAGAACAGTCCCTGCTGTTGTCAATGTTGCTGCAGTTGTTGTGGAAGATGGGGTAGATGTTTCAGCAACACTTGTAGATTCAACAGGTGGTTGAGCTGTGATGGTAATTTGTGAACCTGTTGGTGTTACAATGGGAGCAGCCTTTTGTGTTGTTGAAGCGCCATCAGAAGTGCTCTGTGATCCCATACTTGGTGTTGTTGTTGAGATGAATGCAGTACTTCTTAATATGGATGTTGTTGAAGGAGTATTTGATGTTGTAAGAGGCAGTCCAGTTGTGGTAGCTGTCTCTTTTGCGGATTGTGTGAAGGTAGGGGTTGGGGAGATTGTTGTTGGGGTGGAGGACAGTGGTGTAGACGTTTCAGGCTGCCTCATCGTGGTTTTTGTCGGATTTGTTGAGGTGGAGACTGCTATTGTAGTTTCTGACGTGGTTGTGGTGAGAACAGTCCCTGATCTTGTCAATGTTGCTGCAGCTGTTGTGGAAGATGGGGTAGATGTTTCAGCAACACTTGTCGATTCAACAGGTGGTTGAGTTGTGATGGTAATTTGTGAACCTGTTGGTGTTACAAGGGGAGCAGCCTTTTGTGTTCTTGAAGCGTCCTGAGAAGTGCTCTGTGTTCCCATACTTGGTGTTGTTGTTGAGATAAATCCAGTACTTCTTAATATGGATGTTGTTGAAGGAGCATTTGATGTTGTAAGAGGCAGTCCAGTTGTGGTAGCTGTCTCTGTTGCGGATTGTGTGAAGGTAGGGGTTGGGGAGATTGTTGTTGGGGTGGAGGACAGTGGTGTAGACGTTTCAGGCTGCCTCGTCGTGGTTTTTGTAGGATTTGTTGAGGTGGAGACTGCTATTGTAGTTTCTGACGTGGTTGTGGTGAGAACAGTCCCTGCTGTTGTCAATGTTGCTGCAGCTGTTGTGGAAGATGGGGTAGATGTTTCAGCAACACTTGTAAGTACAACAGGTGGTTGAGCTGTGATGGTAATTTGTGAACCTGTTGGTGTTATAATGGGAGCAGCCTTTTGTGTTGTTGAAGCGCCCTGAGAAGTGCTCTGTGTTCCCATACTTGGTGTTGTTGTTGAGATAAATGCAGTACTTCTTAATATGGATGTTGTTGAAGGAGCATTTGATGTTGTAAGAGGCAGTCCAGTTGTGGTAGCTGTCTCTGTTGCGGATTGTGTGAAGGTAGGGGTTGGGGAGATTGTTGTTGGGGTGGAGGACAGTGGTGTAGACGTTTCAGGCTGCCTCGTCGTGGTTTTTGTCGGATTTGTTGAGGTGGAGACTGCTATTGTAGTTTCTGACGTGGTTGTGGTGAGAACAGTCCCTGCTGTTGTCAATGTTGCTGCAGTTGTTGTGGAAGATGGGGTAGATGTTTCAGCAACACTTGTAGATTCAACAGGTGGTTGAGCTGTGATGGTAATTTGTGAACCTGTTGGTGTTACAATGGGAGCAGCCTTTTGTGTTGTTGAAGCGCCATCAGAAGTGCTCTGTGATCCCATACTTGGTGTTGTTGTTGAGATGAATGCAGTACTTCTTAATATGGATGTTGTTGAAGGAGTATTTGATGTTGTAAGAGGCAGTCCAGTTGTGGTAGCTGTCTCTTTTGCGGATTGTGTGAAGGTAGGGGTTGGGGAGATTGTTGTTGGGGTGGAGGACAGAGGTGTAGACGTTTCAGGCTGCCTCGTCGTGGTTTTTGTCGGATTTGTTGAGGTGGAGACTGCTATTGTAGTTTCTGACGTGGTTGTGGTGAGAACAGTCCCTGATCTTGTCAATGTTGCTGCAACTGTTGTGGAAGATGGGGTAGATGTTTCAGCAACACTTGTCGATTCAACAGGTGGTTGAGTTGTGATGGTAATTTGTGAACCTGTTGGTGTTACAAGGGTAGCAGCCTTTTGTGTTGTTGAAGCGTCCTGAGAAGTGCTCTGTGTTCCCATACTTGGTGTTGTTGTTGAGATAAATCCAGTACTTCTTAATATGGATGTTGTTGAAGGAGCATTTGATGTTGTAAGAGGCAGTCCAGTTGTGGTAGCTGTCTCTGTTGCGGATTGTGTGAAGGTAGGGGTTGGGGAGATTGTTGTTGGGGTGGAGGACAGTGGTGTAGACGTTTCAGGCTGCCTCGTCGTGGTTTTTGTAGGATTTGTTGAGGTGGAGACTGCTATTGTAGTTTCTGACGTGGTTGTGGTGAGAACAGTCCCTGCTGTTGTCAATGTTGCTGCAGTTGTTGTGGAAGATGGGGTAGATGTTTCAGCAACACTTGTAGATTCAACAGGTGGTTGAGCTGTGATGGTAATTTGTGAACTTGTTGGTGTTACAATGGGAGCAGCCTTTTGTGTTGTTGAAGCGCCATCAGAAGTGCTCTGTGATCCCATACTTGGTGTTGTTGTTGAGATAAATCCAGTACTTCTTAATATGGATGTTGTTGAAGGAGCATTTGATGTTGTAAGAGGCAGTCCAGTTGTGGTAGCTGTCTCTGTTGCGGATTGTGTGAAGGTAGGGGTTGGGGAGATTGTTGTTGGGGTGGAGGACAGTGGTGTAGACGTTTCAGGCTGCCTCGTCGTGGTTTTTGTAGGATTTGTTGAGGTGGAGACTGCTATTGTAGTTTCTGACGTGGTTGTGGTGAGAACAGTCCCTGCTGTTGTCAATGTTGCTGCAGCTGTTGTGGAAGATGGGGTAGATGTTTCAGCAACACTTGTAAGTACAACAGGTGGTTGAGCTGTGATGGTAATTTGTGAACCTGTTGGTGTTATAATGGGAGCAGCCTTTTGTGTTGTTGAAGCGCCCTGAGAAGTGCTCTGTGTTCCCATACTTGGTGTTGTTGTTGAGATAAATGCAGTACTTCTTAATATGGATGTTGTTGAAGGAGCATTTGATGTTGTAAGAGGCAGTCCAGTTGTGGTAGCTGTCTCTGTTGCGGATTGTGTGAAGGTAGGGGTTGGGGACATTGTTGTTGGGGTGGAGGACAGTGGTGTAAACGTTTCAGGCTGCCTCGTCGTGGTTTTTGTCGGATTTGTTGAGGTGGAGACTGCTATTGTAGTTTCTGACGTGGTTGTGGTGAGAACAGTCCCTGATCTTGTCAATGTTGCTGCAACTGTTGTGGAAGATGGGGTAGATGTTTCAGCAACACTTGTCGATTCAACAGGTGGTTGAGTTGTGATGGTAATTTGTGAACCTGTTGGTGTTACAAGGGTAGCAGACTTTTGTGTTGTTGAAGCGTCCTGAGAAGTGCTCTGTGTTCCCATACTTGGTGTTGTTGTTGAGATAAATCCAGTACTTCTTAATATGGATGTTGTTGAAGGAGCATTTGATGTTGTAAGAGGCAGTCCAGTTGTGGTAGCTGTCTCTGTTGCGGATTGTGTGAAGGTAGGGGTTGGGGAGATTGTTGTTGGGGTGGAGGACAGTGGTGTAGACGTTTCAGGCTGCCTCGTCGTGGTTTTTGTAGGATTTGTTGAGGTGGAGACTGCTATTGTAGTTTCTGACGTGGTTGTGGTGAGAACAGTCCCTGCTGTTGTCAATGTTGCTGCAGTTGTTGTGGAAGATGGGGTAGATGTTTCAGCAACACTTGTAGATTCAACAGGTGGTTGAGCTGTGATGGTAATTTGTGAACTTGTTGGTGTTACAATGGGAGCAGCCTTTTGTGTTGTTGAAGCGCCATCAGAAGTGCTCTGTGATCCCATACTTGGTGTTGTTGTTGAGATAAATCCAGTACTTCTTAATATGGATGTTGTTGAAGGAGCATTTGATGTTGTAAGAGGCAGTCCAGTTGTGGTAGCTGTCTCTGTTGCGGATTGTGTGAAGGTAGGGGTTGGGGAGATTGTTGTTGGGGTGGAGGACAGTGGTGTAGACGTTTCAGGCTGCCTCGTCGTGGTTTTTGTAGGATTTGTTGAGGTGGAGACTGCTATTGTAGTTTCTGACGTGGTTGTGGTGAGAACAGTCCCTGCTGTTGTCAATGTTGCTGCAGCTGTTGTGGAAGATGGGGTAGATGTTTCAGCAACACTTGTAAGTACAACAGGTGGTTGAGCTGTGATGGTAATTTGTGAACCTGTTGGTGTTATAATGGGAGCAGCCTTTTGTGTTGTTGAAGCGCCCTGAGAAGTGCTCTGTGTTCCCATACTTGGTGTTGTTGTTGAGATAAATGCAGTACTTCTTAATATGGATGTTGTTGAAGGAGCATTTGATGTTGTAAGAGGCAGTCCAGTTGTGGTAGCTGTCTCTGTTGCGGATTGTGTGATGGTAGGGGTTGGGGACATTGTTGTTGGGGTGGAGGACAGTGGTGTAAACGTTTCAGGCTGCCTCGTCGTGGTTTTTGTCGGATTTGTTGAGGTGGAGACTGCTATTGTAGTTTCTGACGTGGTTGTGGTGAGAACAGTCCCTGCTGTTGTCAATGTTGCTGCAGCTGTTGTGGAAGATGGGGTAGATGTTTCAGTAACACTTGTAGATTCAACAGGTGGTTGAGCTGTGATGGTAATTTGTGAACTTGTTGGTGTTACAATGGGAGCAGCCTTTTGTGTTGTTGAAGCGCCATCAGAAGTGCTCTGTGATCCCATACTTGGTGTTGTTGTTGAGATGAATGCAGTACTTCTTAAAATGGATGTTGTTGAAGGAGTATTTGATGTTGTAAGAGGCAGTCCAGTTGTGGTAGCTGTCTCTTTTGCGGATTGTGTGAAGGTAGGGGTTGGGGAGATTGTTGTTGGGGTGGAGGACAGTGGTGTAGACATTTCAGGCTGCCTCGTCGTGGTTTTTGTCGGATTTGTTGAGGTGGAGACTGCTATTGTAGTTTCTGACGTGGTTGTGGTGAGAACAGTCCCTGCTGTTGTCAATGTTGCTGCAGCTGTTGTGGAAGATGGGGTAGATGGTTCAGCAACACTTGTAGATTCAACAGGTGGTTGAGCTGTGATGGTAATTTGTGAACCTGTTGGTGTTACAATGGGAGCAGCCTTTTGTGTTGTTGAAGCGCCATTAGAAGTGCTCTGTGTTCCCATACTTGGTGTTGTTGTTGAGATAAATGCAGTACTTCTTAATATGGATGTTGTTGAAGAAGCATTTGATGTTGTAAGAGGCAGTCCAGTTGTGGTAGCTGTCTCTGTTGCGGATTGTGTGAAGGTAGGGGTTGGGGAGATTGTTGTTGGGGTGGAGGACAGTGGTGTAGACGTTTCAGGCTGCCTCGTCGTGGTTTTTGTAGGATTTGTTGAGGTGGAGACTGCTATTGTAGTTTCTGACGTGGTTGTGGTGAGAACAGTCCCTGCTGTTGTCAATGTTGCTGCAGTTGTTGTGGAAGATGGGGTAGATGTTTCAGCAACACTTGTAGATTCAACAGGTGGTTGAGCTGTGATGGTAATTTGTGAACTTGTTGGTGTTACAATGGGAGCAGCCTTTTGTGTTGTTGAAGCGCCATCAGAAGTGCTCTGTGATCCCATACTTGGTGTTGTTGTTGAGATAAATCCAGTACTTCTTAATATGGATGTTGTTGAAGGAGCATTTGATGTTGTAAGAGGCAGTCCAGTTGTGGTAGCTGTCTCTGTTGCGGATTGTGTGAAGGTAGGGGTTGGGGAGATTGTTGTTGGGGTGGAGGACAGTGGTGTAGACGTTTCAGGCTGCCTCGTCGTGGTTTTTGTAGGATTTGTTGAGGTGGAGACTGCTATTGTAGTTTCTGACGTGGTTGTGGTGAGAACAGTCCCTGCTGTTGTCAATGTTGCTGCAGCTGTTGTGGAAGATGGGGTAGATGTTTCAGCAACACTTGTAAGTACAACAGGTGGTTGAGCTGTGATGGTAATTTGTGACCCTGTTGGTGTTACAAGGGGAGCAGCCTTTTGTGTTGTTGAAGCGTCCTGAGAAGTGCTCTGTGTTCCCATACTTGGTGTTGTTGTTGAGATAAATGCAGTACTTCTTAATATGGATGTTGTTGAAGGAGCATTTGATGTTGTAAGAGGCAGTCCAGTTGTGGTAGCTGTCTCTGTTGCGGATTGTGTGAAGGTAGGGGTTGGGGAGATTGTTGTTGGGGTGGAGGACAGTGGTGTAGACGTTTCAGGCTGCCTCGTCGTGGTTTTTGTCGGATTTGTTGAGGTGGAGACTGCTATTGTAGTTTCTGACGTGGTTGTGGTGAGAACAGTCCCTGCTGTTGTCAATGTTGCTGCAGCTGTTGTGGAAGATGGGGTAGATGGTTCAGCAACACTTGTAGATTCAACAGGTGGTTGAGCTGTGATGGTAATTTGTGAACCTGTTGGTGTTACAATGGGAGCAGCCTTTTGTGTTGTTGAAGCGCCATTAGAAGTGCTCTGTGTTCCCATACTTGGTGTTGTTGTTGAGATAAATCCAGTACTTCTTAATATGGATGTTGTTGAAGGAGCATTTGATGTTGTAAGAGGCAGTCCAGTTGTGGTAGCTGTCTCTGTTGCGGATTGTGTGAAGGTAGGGGTTGGGGAGATTGTTGTTGGGGTGGAGGACAGTGGTGTAGACGTTTCAGGCTGCCTCGTCGTGGTTTTTGTAGGATTTGTTGAGGTGGAGACTGCTATTGTAGTTTCTGACGTGGTTGTGGTGAGAACAGTCCCTGCTGTTGTCAATGTTGCTGCAGTTGTTGTGGAAGATGGGGTAGATGTTTCAGCAACACTTGTAGATTCAACAGGTGGTTGAGCTGTGATGGTAATTTGTGAACTTGTTGGTGTTACAATGGGAGCAGCCTTTTGTGTTGTTGAAGCGCCATCAGAAGTGCTCTGTGATCCCATACTTGGTGTTGTTGTTGAGATAAATCCAGTACTTCTTAATATGGATGTTGTTGAAGGAGCATTTGATGTTGTAAGAGGCAGTCCAGTTGTGGTAGCTGTCTCTGTTGCGGATTGTGTGAAGGTAGGGGTTGGGGAGATTGTTGTTGGGGTGGAGGACAGTGGTGTAGACGTTTCAGGCTGCCTCGTCGTGGTTTTTGTAGGATTTGTTGAGGTGGAGACTGCTATTGTAGTTTCTGACGTGGTTGTGGTGAGAACAGTCCCTGCTGTTGTCAATGTTGCTGCAGCTGTTGTGGAAGATGGGGTAGATGTTTCAGCAACACTTGTAAGTACAACAGGTGGTTGAGCTGTGATGGTAATTTGTGAACCTGTTGGTGTTATAATGGGAGCAGCCTTTTGTGTTGTTGAAGCGCCCTGAGAAGTGCTCTGTGTTCCCATACTTGGTGTTGTTGTTGAGATAAATGCAGTACTTCTTAATATGGATGTTGTTGAAGGAGCATTTGATGTTGTAAGAGGCAGTCCAGTTGTGGTAGCTGTCTCTGTTGCGGATTGTGTGATGGTAGGGGTTGGGGACATTGTTGTTGGGGTGGAGGACAGTGGTGTAAACGTTTCAGGCTGCCTCGTCGTGGTTTTTGTCGGATTTGTTGAGGTGGAGACTGCTATTGTAGTTTCTGACGTGGTTGTGGTGAGAACAGTCCCTGCTGTTGTCAATGTTGCTGCAGCTGTTGTGGAAGATGGGGTAGATGTTTCAGTAACACTTGTAGATTCAACAGGTGGTTGAGCTGTGATGGTAATTTGTGAACTTGTTGGTGTTACAATGTGAGCAGCCTTTTGTGTTGTTGAAGCGCCATCAGAAGTGCTCTGTGATCCCATACTTGGTGTTGTTGTTGAGATGAATGCAGTACTTCTTAAAATGGATGTTGTTGAAGGAGTATTTGATGTTGTAAGAGGCAGTCCAGTTGTGGTAGCTGTCTCTTTTGCGGATTGTGTGAAGGTAGGGGTTGGGGAGATTGTTGTTGGGGTGGAGGACAGTGGTGTAGACATTTCAGGCTGCCTCGTCGTGGTTTTTGTCGGATTTGTTGAGGTGGAGACTGCTATTGTAGTTTCTGACGTGGTTGTGGTGAGAACAGTCCCTGCTGTTGTCAATGTTGCTGCAGCTGTTGTGGAAGATGGGGTAGATGGTTCAGCAACACTTGTAGATTCAACAGGTGGTTGAGCTGTGATGGTAATTTGTGAACCTGTTGGTGTTACAATGGGAGCAGCCTTTTGTGTTGTTGAAGCGCCATTAGAAGTGCTCTGTGTTCCCATACTTGGTGTTGTTGTTGAGATAAATGCAGTACTTCTTAATATGGATGTTGTTGAAGAAGCATTTGATGTTGTAAGAGGCAGTCCAGTTGTGGTAGCTGTCTCTGTTGCGGATTGTGTGAAGGTAGGGGTTGGGGAGATTGTTGTTGGGGTGGAGGACAGTGGTGTAGACGTTTCAGGCTGCCTCGTCGTGGTTTTTGTAGGATTTGTTGAGGTGGAGACTGCTATTGTAGTTTCTGACGTGGTTGTGGTGAGAACAGTCCCTGCTGTTGTCAATGTTGCTGCAGTTGTTGTGGAAGATGGGGTAGATGTTTCAGCAACACTTGTAGATTCAACAGGTGGTTGAGCTGTGATGGTAATTTGTGAACTTGTTGGTGTTACAATGGGAGCAGCCTTTTGTGTTGTTGAAGCGCCATCAGAAGTGCTCTGTGATCCCATACTTGGTGTTGTTGTTGAGATAAATCCAGTACTTCTTAATATGGATGTTGTTGAAGGAGCATTTGATGTTGTAAGAGGCAGTCCAGTTGTGGTAGCTGTCTCTGTTGCGGATTGTGTGAAGGTAGGGGTTGGGGAGATTGTTGTTGGGGTGGAGGACAGTGGTGTAGACGTTTCAGGCTGCCTCGTCGTGGTTTTTGTAGGATTTGTTGAGGTGGAGACTGCTATTGTAGTTTCTGACGTGGTTGTGGTGAGAACAGTCCCTGCTGTTGTCAATGTTGCTGCAGCTGTTGTGGAAGATGGGGTAGATGTTTCAGCAACACTTGTAAGTACAACAGGTGGTTGAGCTGTGATGGTAATTTGTGACCCTGTTGGTGTTACAAGGGGAGCAGCCTTTTGTGTTGTTGAAGCGTCCTGAGAAGTGCTCTGTGTTCCCATACTTGGTGTTGTTGTTGAGATAAATGCAGTACTTCTTAATATGGATGTTGTTGAAGGAGCATTTGATGTTGTAAGAGGCAGTCCAGTTGTGGTAGCTGTCTCTGTTGCGGATTGTGTGAAGGTAGGGGTTGGGGAGATTGTTGTTGGGGTGGAGGACAGTGGTGTAGACGTTTCAGGCTGCCTCGTCGTGGTTTTTGTCGGATTTGTTGAGGTGGAGACTGCTATTGTAGTTTCTGACGTGGTTGTGGTGAGAACAGTCCCTGCTGTTGTCAATGTTGCTGCAGCTGTTGTGGAAGATGGGGTAGATGGTTCAGCAACACTTGTAGATTCAACAGGTGGTTGAGCTGTGATGGTAATTTGTGAACCTGTTGGTGTTACAATGGGAGCAGCCTTTTGTGTTGTTGAAGCGCCATTAGAAGTGCTCTGTGTTCCCATACTTGGTGTTGTTGTTGAGATAAATGCAGTACTTCTTAATATGGATGTTGTTGAAGAAGCATTTGATGTTGTAAGAGGCAGTCCAGTTGTGGTAGCTGTCTCTGTTGCGGATTGTGTGAAGGTAGGGGTTGGGGAGATTGTTGTTGGGGTGGAGGACAGTGGTGTAAACGTTTCAGGCTGTCTCGTCGTGGTTTTTGTCGGATTTGTTGAGGTGGAGACTGCTATTGTAGTTTCTGACGTGGTTGTGGTGAGAACAGTCCCTGCTGTTGTCAATGTTGCTGCAGCTGTTGTGGAAGATGGGGTAGATGTTTCAGTAACACTTGTAGATTCAACAGGTGGTTGAGCTGTGATGGTAATTTGTGAACTTGTTGGTGTTACAATGGGAGCAGCCTTTTGTGTTGTTGAAGCGACATTAGAAGTGCTTTGTGTTCCCATACTTGGTGTTGTTGTTGAGATAAATGCAGTACTTCTTAACATGGATGTTGTTGAAGGACTATTTGATGTTGTAAGAGGCAGTCGAGTTGTGGTAGCTGTCTCTTTTGCGGATTGTGTGAAGGTAGGGGTTGGGGAGATTGTTGTTGGGGAGGAGGACAGTGGTGTAGACGTTTCAGGCAGCCTCGTCGTGGTTTTTGTCGGATTTGTTGAGGTGGAGACTGCTATTGTAGTTTCTGACGTGGTTGTGGTGAGAACAGTCCCTGATCTTGTCAATGTTGCTGCAGCTGTTGTGGAAGATGGGGTAGATGTTTCAGCAACACTTGTAGATTCAACAGGTGGTTGAGCTGTGATGGTAATTTGTGAACCTGTTGGTGTTACAATGGGAGCAGCCTTTTGTGTTGTTGAAGCGCCATCAGAAGTGCTCTGTGTTCCCATACTTGGTGTTGTTGTTGAGATAAATGCAGTACTTCTTAATATGGATGTTGTTGAAGGAGTATTTGATGTTGTAAGAGGCAGTCCAGTTGTGGTAGCTGTCTCTTTTGCGGATTGTGTGAAGGTAGGGGTTGGGGAGATTGTTGTTGGGGTGGAGGACAGAGGTGTAGACGTTTCATGCTGCCTCGTCGTGGTTTTTGTCGGATTTGTTGAGGTGGAGACTACTATTGTAGTTTCTGACGTGGTTGTGGTGAGAACAGTCCCTGATCTTGTCAATGTTGCTGCAACTGTTGTGGAAGATGGGGTAGATGTTTCAGCAACACTTGTCGATTCAACAGGTGGTTGAGTTGTGATGGTAATTTGTGAACCTGTTGGTGTTACAAGGGGAGCAGCCTTTTGTGTTGTTGAAGCGCCATCAGAAGTGCTCTGTGATCCCATACTTGGTGTTGTTGTTGAGATGAATGCAGTACTTCTTAATATGGATGTTGTTGAAGGAGTATTTGATGTTGTAAGAGGCAGTCCAGTTGTGGTAGCTGTCTCTTTTGCGGATTGTGTGAAGGTAGGGGTTGGGGAGATTGTTGTTGGGGTGGAGGACAGAGGTGTAGACGTTTCAGGCTGCCTCGTCGTGGTTTTTGTCGGATTTGTTGAGGTGGAGACTGCTATTGTAGTTTCTGACGTGGTTGTGGTGAGAACAGTCCCTGATCTTGTCAATGTTGCTGCAACTGTTGTGGAAGATGGGGTAGATGTTTCAGCAACACTTGTCGATTCAACAGGTGGTTGAGTTGTGATGGTAATTTGTGAACCTGTTGGTGTTACAAGGGGAGCAGCCTTTTGTGTTGTTGAAGCGTCCTGAGAAGTGCTCTGTGTTCCCATACTTGGTGTTGTTGTTGAGATAAATCCAGTACTTCTTAATATGGATGTTGTTGAAGGAGCATTTGATGTTGTAAGAGGCAGTCCAGTTGTGGTAGCTGTCTCTGTTGCGGATTGTGTGAAGGTAGGGGTTGGGGAGATTGTTGTTGGGGTGGAGGACAGTGGTGTAGACGTTTCAGGCTGCCTCGTCGTGGTTTTTGTAGGATTTGTTGAGGTGGAGACTGCTATTGTAGTTTCTGACGTGGTTCTGGTGAGAACAGTCCCTGCTGTTGTCAATGTTGCTGCAGTTGTTGTGGAAGATGGGGTAGATGTTTCAGCAACACTTGTAGATTCAACAGGTGGTTGAGCTGTGATGGTAATTTGTGAACTTGTTGGTGTTACAATGGGAGCAGCCTTTTGTGTTGTTGAAGCGCCATCAGAAGTGCTCTGTGATCCCATACTTGGTGTTGTTGTTGAGATGAATGCAGTACTTCTTAATATGGATGTTGTTGAAGGAGTATTTGATGTTGTAAGAGGCAGTCCAGTTGTGGTAGCTGTCTCTGTTGCGGATTGTGTGAAGGTAGGGGTTGGGGAGATTGTTGTTGGGGTGGAGGACAGTGGTGTAGACGTTTCAGGCTGCCTCGTCGTGGTTTTTGTCGGATTTGTTGAGGTGGAGACTGCTATTGTAGTTTCTGACGTGGTTGTGGTGAGAACAGTCCCTGCTGTTGTCAATGTTGCTGCAGTTGTTGTGGAAGATGGGGTAGATGTTTCAGCAACACTTGTAGATTCAACAGGTGGTTGAGCTGTGATGGTAATTTGTGAACCTGTTGGTGTTACAATGGGAGCAGCCTTTTGTGTTGTTGAAGCGCCATCAGAAGTGCTCTGTGATCCCATACTTGGTGTTGTTGTTGAGATGAATGCAGTACTTCTTAAAATGGATGTTGTTGAAGGAGTATTTGATGTTGTAAGAGGCAGTCCAGTTGTGGTAGCTGTCTCTTTTGCGGATTGTGTGAAGGTAGGGGTTGGGGAGATTGTTGTTGGGGTGGAGGACAGAGGTGTAGACGTTTCAGGCTGCCTCGTCGTGGTTTTTGTCGGATTTGTTGAGGTGGAGACTGCTATTGTAGTTTCTGACGTGGTTGTGGTGAGAACAGTCCCTGATCTTGTCAATGTTGCTGCAACTGTTGTGGAAGATGGGGTAGATGTTTCAGCAACACTTGTCGATTCAACAGGTGGTTGAGTTGTGATGGTAATTTGTGAACTTGTTGGTGTTACAATGGGAGCAGCCTTTTGTGTTGTTGAAGCGCCATCAGAAGTGCTCTGTGATCCCATACTTGGTGTTGTTGTTGAGATGAATGCAGTACTTCTTAATATGGATGTTGTTGAAGGAGTATTTGATGTTGTAAGAGGCAGTCCAGTTGTGGTAGCTGTCTCTGTTGCGGATTGTGTGAAGGTAGGGGTTGGGGAGATTGTTGTTGGGGTGGAGGACAGAGGTGTAGACGTTTCAGGCTGCCTCGTCGTGGTTTTTGTCGGATTTGTTGAGGTGGAGACTGCTATTGTAGTTTCTGACGTGGTTGTGGTGAGAACAGTCCCTGATCTTGTCAATGTTGCTGCAGCTGTTGTGGAAGATGGGGTAGATGTTTCAGCAACACTTGTCGATTCAACAGGTGGTTGAGTTGTGATGGTAATTTGTGAACCTGTTGGTGTTACAAGGGGAGCAGCCTTTTGTGTTGTTGAAGCGTCCTGAGAAGTGCTCTGTGTTCCCATACTTGGTGTTGTTGTTGAGATAAATCCAGTACTTCTTAATATGGATGTTGTTGAAGGAGCATTTGATGTTGTAAGAGGCAGTCCAGTTGTGGTAGCTGTCTCTGTTGCGGATTGTGTGAAGGTAGGGGTTGGGGAGATTGTTGTTGGGGTGGAGGACAGTGGTGTAGACGTTTCAGGCTGCCTCGTCGTGGTTTTTGTAGGATTTGTTGAGGTGGAGACTGCTATTGTAGTTTCTGACGTGGTTGTGGTGAGAACAGTCCCTGTTGTTGTCAATGTTGCTGCAGCTGTTGTGGAAGATGGGGTAGATGTTTCAGCAACACTTGTAAGTACAACAGGTGGTTGAGCTGTGATGGTAATTTGTGAACCTGTTGGTGTTATAATGGGAGCAGCCTTTTGTGTTGTTGAAGCGCCCTGAGAAGTGCTCTGTGTTCCCATACTTGGTGTTGTTGTTGAGATAAATGCAGTACTTCTTAATATGGATGTTGTTGAAGGAGCATTTGATGTTTTAAGAGGCAGTCCAGTTGTGGTAGCTGTCTCTGTTGCGGATTGTGTGAAGGTAGGGGTTGGGGAGATTGTTGTTGGGGTGGAGGACAGTGGTGTAAACGTTTCAGGCTGCCTCGTCGTGGTTTTTGTCGGATTTGTTGAGGTGGAGACTGCTATTGTAGTTTCTGACGTGGTTGTGGTGAGAACAGTCCCTGCTGTTGTCAATGTTGCTGCAGCTGTTGTGGAAGATGGGGTAGATGTTTCAGTAACACTTGTAGATTCAACAGGTGGTTGAGCTGTGATGGTAATTTGTGAACTTGTTGGTGTTACAATGGGAGCAGCCTTTTGTGTTGTTGAAGCGACATTAGAAGTGCTTTGTGTTCCCATACTTGGTGTTGTTGTTGAGATAAATGCAGTACTTCTTAACATGGATGTTGTTGAAGGACTATTTGATGTTGTAAGAGGCAGTCGAGTTGTGGTAGCTGTCTCTTTTGCGGATTGTGTGAAGGTAGGGGTTGGGGAGATTGTTGTTGGGGAGGAGGACAGTGGTGTAGACGTTTCAGGCAGCCTCGTCGTGGTTTTTGTCGGATTTGTTGAGGTGGAGACTGCTATTGTAGTTTCTGACGTGGTTGTGGTGAGAACAGTCCCTGATCTTGTCAATGTTGCTGCAGCTGTTGTGGAAGATGGGGTAGATGTTTCAGCAACACTTGTAGATTCAACAGGTGGTTGAGCTGTGATGGTAATTTGTGAACCTGTTGGTGTTACAATGGGAGCAGCCTTTTGTGTTGTTGAAGCGCCATCAGAAGTGCTCTGTGATCCCATACTTGGTGTTGTTGTTGAGATGAATGCAGTACTTCTTAAAATGGATGTTGTTGAAGGAGTATTTGATGTTGTAAGAGGCAGTCCAGTTGTGGTAGCTGTCTCTTTTGCGGATTGTGTGAAGGTAGGGGTTGGGGAGATTGTTGTTGGGGTGGAGGACAGTGGTGTAGACGTTTCAGGCTGCCTCGTCGTGGTTTTTGTCGGATTTGTTGAGGTGGAGACTGCTATTGTAGTTTCTGACGTGGTTGTGGTGAGAACAGTCCCTGCTGTTGTCAATGTTGCTGCAGTTGTTGTGGAAGATGGGGTAGATGTTTCAGCAACACTTGTAGATTCAACAGGTGGTTGAGCTGTGATGGTAATTTGTGAACCTGTTGGTGTTACAATGGGAGCAGCCTTTTGTGTTGTTGAAGCGCCATCAGAAGTGCTCTGTGATCCCATACTTGGTGTTGTTGTTGAGATGAATGCAGTACTTCTTAAAATGGATGTTGTTGAAGGAGTATTTGATGTTGTAAGAGGCAGTCTAGTTGTGGTAGCTGTCTCTTTTGCGGATTGTGTGAAGGTAGGGGTTGGGGAGATTGTTGTTGGGGTGGAGGACAGAGGTGTAGACGTTTCAGGCTGCCTCGTCGTGGTTTTTGTCGGATTTGTTGAGGTGGAGACTGCTATTGTAGTTTCTGACGTGGTTGTGGTGAGAACAGTCCCTGATCTTGTCAATGTTGCTGCAGCTGTTGTGGAAGATGGGGTAGATGTTTCAGCAACACTTGTCGATTCAACAGGTGGTTGAGTTGTGATGGTAATTTGTGACCCTGTTGGTGTTACAAGGGGAGCAGCCTTTTGTGTTGTTGAAGCGTCCTGAGAAGTGCTCTGTGTTCCCATACTTGGTGTTGTTGTTGAGATAAATGCAGTACTTCTTAATATGGATGTTGTTGAAGGAGCATTTGATGTTGTAAGAGGCAGTCCAGTTGTGGTAGCTGTCTCTGTTGCGGATTGTGTGAAGGTAGGGGTTGGGGAGATTGTTGTTGGGGTGGAGGACAGTGGTGTAGACGTTTCAGGCTGCCTCGTCGTGGTTTTTGTCGGATTTGTTGAGGTGGAGACTGCTATTGTAGTTTCTGACGTGGTTGTGGTGAGAACAGTCCCTGCTGTTGTCAATGTTGCTGCAGCTGTTGTGCAAGATGGGGTAGATGGTTCAGCAACACTTGTAGATTCAACAGGTGGTTGAGCTGTGATGGTAATTTGTGAAACTGTTGGTGTTACAATGGGAGCAGCCTTTTGTGTTGTTGAAGCGCCATTAGAAGTGCTCTGTGTTCCCATACTTGGTGTTGTTGTTGAGATAAATGCAGTACTTCTTAATATGGATGTTGTTGAAGGAGCATTTGATGTTGTAAGAGGCAGTCCAGTTGTGGTAGCTGTCTCTTTTGCGGATTGTGTGAAGGTAGGGGTTGGGGAGATTGTTGTTGGGGTGGAGGACAGTGGTGTAGACGTTTCAGGCTGCCTCGTCGTGGTTTTTGTCGGATTTGTTGAGGTGGAGACTGCTATTGTAGTTTCTGACGTGGTTGTGGTGAGAACAGTCCCTGCTGTTGTCAATGTTGCTGCAGTTGTTGTGGAAGATGGGGTAGATGTTTCAGCAACACTTGTAGATTCAACAGGTGGTTGAGCTGTGATGGTAATTTGTGAACCTGTTGGTGTTACAATGGGAGCAGCCTTTTGTGTTGTTGAAGCGCCATCAGAAGTGCTCTGTGATCCCATACTTGGTGTTGTTGTTGAGATGAATGCAGTACTTCTTAAAATGGATGTTGTTGAAGGAGTATTTGATGTTGTAAGAGGCAGTCCAGTTGTGGTAGCTGTCTCTTTTGCGGATTGTGTGAAGGTAGGGGTTGGGGAGATTGTTGTTGGGGTGGAGGACAGAGGTGTAGACGTTTCAGGCTGCCTCGTCGTGGTTTTTGTCGGATTTGTTGAGGTGGAGACTGCTATTGTAGTTTCTGACGTGGTTGTGGTGAGAACAGTCCCTGATCTTGTCAATGTTGCTGCAGCTGTTGTGGAAGATGGGGTAGATGTTTCAGCAACACTTGTCGATTCAACAGGTGGTTGAGTTGTGATGGTAATTTGTGACCCTGTTGGTGTTACAAGGGGAGCAGCCTTTTGTGTTGTTGAAGCGTCCTGAGAAGTGCTCTGTGTTCCCATACTTGGTGTTGTTGTTGAGATAAATGCAGTACTTCTTAATATGGATGTTGTTGAAGGAGCATTTGATGTTGTAAGAGGCAGTCCAGTTGTGGTAGCTGTCTCTGTTGCGGATTGTGTGAAGGTAGGGGTTGGGGAGATTGTTGTTGGGGTGGAGGACAGTGGTGTAGACGTTTCAGGCTGCCTCGTCGTGGTTTTTGTCGGATTTGTTGAGGTGGAGACTGCTATTGTAGTTTCTGACGTGGTTGTGGTGAGAACAGTCCCTGCTGTTGTCAATGTTGCTGCAGCTGTTGTGGAAGATGGGGTAGATGGTTCAGCAACACTTGTAGATTCAACAGGTGGTTGAGCTGTGATGGTAATTTGTGAACCTGTTGGTGTTACAATGGGAGCAGCCTTTTGTGTTGTTGAAGCGCCATTAGAAGTGCTCTGTGTTCCCATACTTGGTGTTGTTGTTGAGATAAATGCAGTACTTCTTAATATGGATGTTGTTGAAGGAGCATTTGATGTTGTAAGAGGCAGTCCAGTTGTGGTAGCTGTCTCTGTTGCGGATTGTGTGAAGGTAGGGGTTGGGGAGATTGTTGTTGGGGTGGAGGACAGTGGTGTAAACGTTTCAGGCTGCCTCGTCGTGGTTTTTGTCGGATTTGTTGAGGTGGAGACTGCTATTGTAGTTTCTGACGTGGTTGTGGTGAGAACAGTCCCTGCTGTTGTCAATGTTGCTGCAGCTGTTGTGGAAGATGGGGTAGATGTTTCAGTAACACTTGTAGATTCAACAGGTGGTTGAGCTGTGATGGTAATTTGTGAACTTGTTGGTGTTACAATGGGAGCAGCCTTTTGTGTTGTTGAAGCGACATTAGAAGTGCTTTGTGTTCCCATACTTGGTGTTGTTGTTGAGATAAATGCAGTACTTCTTAACATGGATGTTGTTGAAGGAGTATTTGATGTTGTAAGAGGCAGTCGAGTTGTGGTAGCTGTCTCTTTTGCGGATTGTGTGAAGGTAGGGGTTGGGGAGATTGTTGTTGGGGTGGAGGACAGTGGTGTAGACGTTTCAGGCTGCCTCGTCGTGGTTTTTGTCGGATTTGTTGAGGTGGAGACTGCTATTGTAGTTTCTGACGTGGTTGTGGTGAGATCAGTCCCTGATCTTTTCAATGTTGCTGCAGCTGTTGTGGAAGATGGGGTAGATGTTTCAGCAACACTTGTCGATTCAACAGGTGGTTGAGTTGTGATGGTAATTTGTGAACCTGTTGGTGTTACAAGGGGAGCAGCCTTTTGTGTTGTTGAAGCGTCCTGAGAAGTGCTCTGTGTTCCCATACTTGGTGTTGTTGTTGAGATAAATCCAGTACTTCTTAATATGGATGTTGTTGAAGGAGCATTTGATGTTGTAAGAGGCAGTCCAGTTGTGGTAGCTGTCTCTGTTGCGGATTGTGTGAAGGTAGGGGTTGGGGAGATTGTTGTTGGGGTGGAGGACAGTGGTGTAGACGTTTCAGGCTGCCTCGTCGTGGTTTTTGAAGGATTTGTTGAGGTGGAGACTGCTATTGTAGTTTCTGACGTGGTTGTGGTGAGAACAGTCCCTGCTGTTGTCAATGTTGCTGCAGCTGTTGTGGAAGATGGGGTAGATGTTTCAGCAACACTTGTAAGTACAACAGGTGGTTGAGCTGTGATGGTAATTTGTGAACCTGTTGGTGTTATAATGGGAGCAGCCTTTTGTGTTGTTGAAGCGCCCTGAGAAGTGCTCTGTGTTCCCATACTTGGTGTTGTTGTTGAGATAAATGCAGTACTTCTTAATATGGATGTTGTTGAAGGAGCATTTGATGTTGTAAGAGGCAGTCCAGTTGTGGTAGCTGTCTCTTTTGCGGATTGTGTGAAGGTAGGGGTTGGGGAGATTGTTGTTGGGGTGGAGGACAGTGGTGTAGACGTTTCAGGCTGCCTCGTCGTGGTTTTTGTCGGATTTGTTGAGGTGGAGACTGCTATTGTAGTTTCTGACGTGGTTGTGGTGAGAACAGTCCCTGATCTTGTCAATGTTGCTGCAGCTGTTGTGGAAGATGGGGTAGATGTTTCAGCAACACTTGTCGATTCAACAGGTGGTTGAGTTGTGATGGTAATTTGTGACCCTGTTGGTGTTACAAGGGGAGCAGCCTTTTGTGTTCTTGAAGCGTCCTGAGAAGTGCTCTGTGTTCCCATACTTGGTGTTGTTGTTGAGATAAATGCAGTACTTCTTAATATGGATGTTGTTGAAGGAGCATTTGATGTTGTAAGAGGCAGTCCAGTTGTGGTAGCTGTCTCTGTTGCGGATTGTGTGAAGGTAGGGGTTGGGGAGATTGTTGTTGGGGTGGAGGACAGTGGTGTAGACGTTTCAGGCTGCCTCGTCGTGGTTTTTGTCGGATTTGTTGAGGTGGAGACTGCTATTGTAGTTTCTGACGTGGTTGTGGTGAGAACAGTCCCTGCTGTTGTCAATGTTGCTGCAGCTGTTGTGGAAGATGGGGTAGATGGTTCAGCAACACTTGTAGATTCAACAGGTGGTTGAGCTGTGATGGTAATTTGTGAACCTGTTGGTGTTACAATGGGAGCAGCCTTTTGTGTTGTTGAAGCGCCATTAGAAGTGCTCTGTGTTCCCATACTTGGTGTTGTTGTTGAGATAAATGCAGTACTTCTTAATATGGATGTTGTTGAAGGAGCATTTGATGTTGTAAGAGGCAGTCCAGTTGTGGTAGCTGTCTCTGTTGCGGATTGTGTGAAGGTAGGGGTTGGGGAGATTGTTGTTGGGGTGGAGGACAGTGGTGTAAACGTTTCAGGCTGCCTCGTCGTGGTTTTTGTCGGATTTGTTGAGGTGGAGACTGCTATTGTAGTTTCTGACGTGGTTGTGGTGAGAACAGTCCCTGCTGTTGTCAATGTTGCTGCAGCTGTTGTGGAAGATGGGGTAGATGTTTCAGTAACACTTGTAGATTCAACAGGTGGTTGAGCTGTGATGGTAATTTGTGAACTTGTTGGTGTTACAATGGGAGCAGCCTTTTGTGTTGTTGAAGCGACATTAGAAGTGCTTTGTGTTCCCATACTTGGTGTTGTTGTTGAGATAAATGCAGTACTTCTTAACATGGATGTTGTTGAAGGAGTATTTGATGTTGTAAGAGGCAGTCGAGTTGTGGTAGCTGTCTCTTTTGCGGATTGTGTGAAGGTAGGGGTTGGGGAGATTGTTGTTGGGGTGGAGGACAGTGGTGTAGACGTTTCAGGCAGCCTCGTCGTGGTTTTTGTCGGATTTGTTGAGGTGGAGACTGCTATTGTAGTTTCTGACGTGGTTGTGGTGAGATCAGTCCCTGATCTTTTCAATGTTGCTGCAGCTGTTGTGGAAGATGGGGTAGATGTTTCAGCAACACTTGTCGATTCAACAGGTGGTTGAGTTGTGATGGTAATTTGTGAACCTGTTGGTGTTACAAGGGGAGCAGCCTTTTGTGTTGTTGAAGCGTCCTGAGAAGTGCTCTGTGTTCCCATACTTGGTGTTGTTGTTGAGATAAATCCAGTACTTCTTAATATGGATGTTGTTGAAGGAGCATTTGATGTTGTAAGAGGCAGTCCAGTTGTGGTAGCTGTCTCTGTTGCGGATTGTGTGAAGGTAGGGGTTGGGGAGATTGTTGTTGGGGTGGAGGACAGTGGTGTAGACGTTTCAGGCTGCCTCGTCGTGGTTTTTGTAGGATTTGTTGAGGTGGAGACTGCTATTGTAGTTTCTGACGTGGTTGTGGTGAGAACAGTCCCTGCTGTTGTCAATGTTGCTGCAGCTGTTGTGGAAGATGGGGTAGATGTTTCAGCAACACTTGTAAGTACAACAGGTGGTTGAGCTGTGATGGTAATTTGTGAACCTGTTGGTGTTATAATGGGAGCAGCCTTTTGTGTTGTTGAAGCGCCCTGAGAAGTGCTCTGTGTTCCCATACTTGGTGTTGTTGTTGAGATAAATGCAGTACTTCTTAATATGGATGTTGTTGAAGGATCATTTGATGTTGTAAGAGGCAGTCCAGTTGTGGTAGCTGTCTCTGTTGCGGATTGTGTGAAGGTAGGGGTTGGGGAGATTGTTGTTGGGGTGGAGGACAGTGGTGTAGACGTTTCAGGCTGCCTCGTCGTGGTTTTTATCGGATTTGTTGAGGTGGAGACTGCTATTGTAGTTTCTGACGTGGTTGTGGTGAGAACAGTCCCTGCTGTTGTCAATGTTGCTGCAGCTGTTGTGGAAGATGGGGTAGATGGTTCAGCAACACTTGTAGATTCAACAGGTGGTTGAGCTGTGATGGTAATTTGTGAACCTGTTGGTGTTACAATGGGAGCAGCCTTTTGTGTTGTTGAAGCGCCCTGAGAAGTGCTCTGTGTTCCCATACGTGGTGTTGTTGTTGAGATAAATGCAGTACTTCTTAATATGGATGTTGTTGAAGGAGTATTTGATGTTGTAAGAGGCAGGCCAGTTGTGGTAGCTGTCTCTTTTGCGGATTGTGTGAAGGTAGGGGTTGGGGAGATTGTTGTTGGGGTGTAGGACAGAGGTGTAGACGTTTCAGGCTGCCTCGTCGTGGTTTTTGTCGGATTTGTTGAGGTGGAGACTGCTATTGTAGTTTCTGACGTGGTTGTGGTGAGAACAGTCCCTGCTGTTGTCAATGTTGCTGCAGTTGTTGTGGAAGATGGGGTAGATGTTTCAGCAACACTTGTAGATTCAACAGGTGGTTGAGCTGTGATGGTAATTTGTGAACCTGTTGGTGTTACAATGGGAGCAGCCTTTTGTGTTGTTGAAGCGCCATCAGAAGTGCTCTGTGATCCCATACTTGGTGTTGTTGTTGAGATGAATGCAGTACTTCTTAAAATGGATGTTGTTGAAGGAGTATTTGATGTTGTAAGAGGCAGTCCAGTTGTGGTAGCTGTCTCTTTTGCGGATTGTGTGAAGGTAGGGGTTGGGGAGATTGTTGTTGGGGTGGAGGACAGAGGTGTAGACGTTTCAGGCTGCCTCGTCGTGGTTTTTGTCGGATTTGTTGAGGTGGAGACTGCTATTGTAGTTTCTGACGTGGTTGTGGTGAGAACAGTCCCTGATCTTGTCAATGTTGCTGCAGCTGTTGTGGAAGATGGGGTAGATGTTTCAGCAACACTTGTCGATTCAACAGGTGGTTGAGTTGTGATGGTAATTTGTGAACCTGTTGGTGTTACAAGGGGAGCAGCCTTTTGTGTTGTTGAAGCGTCCTGAGAAGTGCTCTGTGTTCCCATACTTGGTGTTGTTGTTGAGATAAATCCAGTACTTCTTAATATGGATGTTGTTGAAGGAGCATTTGATGTTGTATGAGGCAGTCCAGTTGTGGTAGCTGTCTCTGTTGCGGATTGTGTGAAGGTAGGGGTTGGGGAGATTGTTGTTGGGGTGGAGGACAGTGGTGTAGACGTTTCAGGCTGCCTCGTCGTGGTTTTTGTAGGATTTGTTGAGGTGGAGACTGCTATTGTAGTTTCTGACGTGGTTGTGGTGAGAACAGTCCCTGCTGTTGTCAATGTTGCTGCAGCTGTTGTGGAAGATGGGGTAGATGTTTCAGCAACACTTGTAAGTACAACAGGTGGTTGAGCTGTGATGGTAATTTGTGAACCTGTTGGTGTTATAATGGGAGCAGCCTTTTGTGTTGTTGAAGCGCCCTGAGAAGTGCTCTGTGTTCCCATACTTGGTGTTGTTGTTGAGATAAATGCAGTACTTCTTAATATGGATGTTGTTGAAGGAGCATTTGATGTTGTAAGAGGCAGGCCAGTTGTGGTAGCTGTCTCTGTTGCGGATTGTGTGAAGGTAGGGGTTGGGGAGATTGTTGTTGGGGTGGAGGACAGTGGTGTAGACGTTTCAGGCTGCCTCGTCGTGGTTTTTGTCGGATTTGTTGAGGTGGAGACTGCTATTGTAGTTTCTGACGTGGTTGTGGTGAGAACAGTCCCTGCTGTTGTCAATGTTGCTGCAGTTGTTATGGAAGATGGGGTAGATGTTCCAGCAACACTTGTAGATTCAACAGGTGGTTGAGCTGTGATGGTAATTTGTGAACCTGTTGGTGTTACAATGGGAGCAGCCTTTTGTGTTGTTGAAGCGCCATCAGAAGTGCTCTGTGATCCCATACTTGGTGTTGTTGTTGAGATGAATGCAATACTTCTTAATATGGATGTTGTTGAAGGAGTATTTGATGTTGTAAGAGGCAGTCCAGTTGTGGTAGCTGTCTCTTTTGCGGATTGTGTGAAGGTAGGGGTTGGGGAGATTGTTGTTGGGGTGGAGGACAGTGGTGTAGACGTTTCAGGCTGCCTCATCGTGGTTTTTGTCGGATTTGTTGAGGTGGAGACTGCTATTGTAGTTTCTGACGTGGTTGTGGTGAGAACAGTCCCTGCTGTTGTCAATGTTGCTGCAGCTGTTGTGGAAGATGGGGTAGATGTTTCAGCAACACTTGTAAGTACAACAGGTGGTTGAGCTGTGATGGTAATTTGTGAACCTGTTGGTGTTATAATGGGAGCAGCCTTTTGTGTTGTTGAAGCGCCCTGAGAAGTGCTCTGTGTTCCCATACTTGGTGTTGTTGTTGAGATAAATGCAGTACTTCTTAATATGGATGTTGTTGAAGGAGCATTTGATGTTGTAAGAGGCAGTCCAGTTGTGGTAGTTGTCTCTGTTGCGGATTGTGTGAAGGTAGGGGTTGGGGAGATTGTTGTTGGGGTGGAGGACAGTGGTGTAAACGTTTCAGGCTGCCTCGTCGTGGTTTTTGTCGGATTTGTTGAGGTGGAGACTGCTATTGTAGTTTCTGACGTGGTTGTGGTGAGAACAGTCCCTGCTGTTGTCAATGTTGCTGCAGCTGTTGTGGAAGATGGGGTAGATGTTTCAGTAACACTTGTAGATTCAACAGGTGGTTGAGCTGTGATGGTAATTTGTGAACTTGTTGGTGTTACAATGGGAGCAGCCTTTTGTGTTGTTGAAGCGACATTAGAAGTGCTTTGTGTTCCCATACTTGGTGTTGTTGTTGAGATAAATGCAGTACTTCTTAACATGGATGTTGTTGAAGGACTATTTGATGTTGTAAGAGGCAGTCGAGTTGTGGTAGCTGTCTCTTTTGCGGATTGTGTGAAGGTAGGGGTTGGGGAGATTGTTGTTGGGGTGGAGGACAGTGGTGTAGACGTTTCAGGCAGCCTCGTCGTGGTTTTTGTCGGATTTGTTGAGGTGGAGACTGCTATTGTAGTTTCTGACGTGGTTGTGGTGAGAACAGTCCCTGATCTTGTCAATGTTGCTGCAGCTGTTGTGGAAGATGGGGTAGATGTTTCAGCAACACTTGTCGATTCAACAGGTGGTTGAGTTGTGATGGTAATTTGTGAACCTGTTGGTGTTACAATGGGAGCAGCCTTTAGTGTTCTTGAAGCGCCCTGAGAAGTGCTCTGTGTTCCCATACTTGGTGTTGTTGTTGAGATAAATGCAGTACTTCTTAATATGGATGTTGTTGAAGGAGCATTTGATGTTGTAAGAGGCAGTCCAGTTGTGGTAGCTGTCTCTGTTGCGGATTGTGTGAAGGTAGGGGTTGGGGAGATTGTTGTTGGGGTGGAGGACAGTGGTGTAGACGTTTCAGGCTGCCTCGTCGTGGTTTTTGTCGGATTTGTTGAGGTGGAGACTGCTATTGTAGTTTCTGACGTGGTTGTGGTGAGAACAGTCCCTGCTGTTGTCAATGTTGCTGCAGCTGTTGTGGAAGATGGGGTAGATGTTTCAGCAACACTTGTAAGTACAACAGGTGGTTGAGCTGTGATGGTAATTTGTGAACCTGTTGGTGTTATAATGGGAGCAGCCTTTTGTGTTGTTGAAGCGCCATCAGAAGTGCTCTGTGTTCCCATACTTGGTGTTGTTGTTGAGATAAATGCAGTACTTCTTAACATTGATGTTGTTGAAGGACTATTTGATGTTGTAAGAGGCAGTCGAGTTGTGGTAGCTGTCTCTTTTGCGGATTGTGTGAAGGTAGGGGTTGGGGAGATTGTTGTTGGGGTGGAGGACAGTGGTGTAGACGTTTCAGGCAGCCTCGTCGTGGTTTTTGTCGGATTTGTTGAGGTGGAGACTGCTATTGTAGTTTCTGACGTGGTTGTGGTGAGAACAGTCCCTGATCTTGTCAATGTTGCTGCAGCTGTTGTGGAAGATGGGGTAGATGTTTCAGCAACACTTGTCGATTCAACAGGTGGTTGAGTTGTGATGGTAATTTGTGAACCTGTTGGTGTTACAATGGGAGCAGCCTTTAGTGTTCTTGAAGCGCCCTGAGAAGTGCTCTGTGTTCCCATACTTGGTGTTGTTGTTGAGATAAATGCAGTACTTCTTAATATGGATGTTGTTGAAGGAGCATTTGATGTTGTAAGAGGCAGTCCAGTTGTGGTAGCTGTCTCTGTTGCGGATTGTGTGAAGGTAGGGGTTGGGGAGATTGTTGTTGGGGTGGAGGACAGTGGTGTAAACGTTTCAGGCTG
Source organism: Argentina silus (assembly GCF_951799395.1). Lineage (NCBI taxonomy): Eukaryota > Metazoa > Chordata > Actinopteri > Argentiniformes > Argentinidae > Argentina > Argentina silus. Next base: position 13,293,713 of record NC_139656.1, on the reverse strand, counting down.
CCTCGTCGTGGTTTTTGTCGGATTTGTTGAGGTGGAGACTGCTATTGTAGTTTCTGACGTGGTTGTGGTGAGAACAGTCCCTGCTGTTGTCAATGTTGCTGCAGTTGTTGTGGAAGATGGGGTAGATGTTTCAGCAACACTTGTAGATTCAACAGGTGGTTGAGCTGTGATGGTAATTTGTGAACCTGTTGGTGTTACAATGGGAGCAGCCTTTTGTGTTGTTGAAGCGCCATCAGAAGTGCTCTGTGATCCCATACTTGGTGTTGTTGTTGAGATGAATGCAGTACTTCTTAAAATGGATGTTGTTGAAGGAGTATTTGATGTTGTAAGAGGCAGTCCAGTTGTGGTAGCTGTCTCTTTTGCGGATTGTGTGAAGGTAGGGGTTGGGGAGATTGTTGTTGGGGTGGAGGACAGTGGTGTAGACGTTTCAGGCTGCCTCGTCGTGGTTTTTGTCGGATTTGTTGAGGTGGAGACTGCTATTGTAGTTTCTGACGTGGTTGTGGTGAGAACAGTCCCTGCTGTTGTCAATGTTGCTGCAGCTGTTGTGGAAGATGGGGTAGACGTTTCAGTAACACTTGTAGATTCAACAGGTGGTTGAGTTGTGATGGTAATTTGTGGACCTGTTGGTGTTACAAGGGGAGCAGCCTTTTGTGTTGTTGAAGCGTCCTGAGAAGTGCTCTGTGTTCCCATACTTGGTGTTGCTGTTGAGATAAATCCAGTACTTCTTAATATGGATGTTGTTGAAGGAGCATTTGATGTTGTAAGAGGCAGTCCAGTTGTGGTAGCTGTCTCTGTTGCGGATTGTGTGAAGGTAGGGGTTGGGGAGATTGTTGTTGGGGTGGAGGACAGTGGTGTAGACGTTTCAGGCTGCCTCGTCGTGGTTTTTGTAGGATTTGTTGAGGTGGAGACTGCTATTGTAGTTTCTGACGTGGTTGTGGTGAGAACAGTCCCTGCTGTTGTCAATGTTGCTGCAGCTGTTGTGGAAGATGGGGTAGATGTTTCAGCAACACTTGTCGATTCAACAGGTGGTTGAGATGTGATGGTAATTTGTGAACCTGTTGGTGTTACAAGGGGAGCAGCCTTTTGTGTTGTTGAAGCGTCCTGAGAAGTGCTCTGTGTTCCCATACTTGGTGTTGTTGTTGAGATAAATCCAGTACTTCTTAATATGGATGTTGTTGAAGGAGCATTTGATGTTGTATGAGGCAGTCCAGTTGTGGTAGCTGTCTCTGTTGCGGATTGTGTGAAGGTAGGGGTTGGGGAGATTGTTGTTGGGGTGGAGGACAGTGGTGTAGACGTTTCAGGCTGCCTCGTCGTGGTTTTTGTAGGATTTGTTGAGGTGGAGACTGCTATTGTAGTTTCTGACGTGGTTGTGGTGAGAACAGTCCCTGCTGTTGTCAATGTTGCTGCAGCTGTTGTGGAAGATGGGGTAGATGTTTCAGCAACACTTGTAAGTACAACAGGTGGTTGAGCTGTGATGGTAATTTGTGAACCTGTTGGTGTTATAATGGGAGCAGCCTTTTGTGTTGTTGAAGCGCCCTGAGAAGTGCTCTGTGTTCCCATACTTGGTGTTGTTGTTGAGATAAATGCAGTACTTCTTAATATGGATGTTGTTGAAGGAGCATTTGATGTTGTAAGAGGCAGGCCAGTTGTGGTAGCTGTCTCTGTTGCGGATTGTGTGAAGGTAGGGGTTGGGGAGATTGTTGTTGGGGTGGAGGACAGTGGTGTAGACGTTTCAGGCTGCCTCGTCGTGGTTTTTGTCGGATTTGTTGAGGTGGAGACTGCTATTGTAGTTTCTGACGTGGTTGTGGTGAGAACAGTCCCTGCTGTTGTCAATGTTGCTGCAGCTGTTGTGGAAGATGGGGTAGATGTTTCAGCAACACTTGTCGATTCAACAGGTGGTTGAGTTGTGATGGTAATTTGTGAACCTGTTGGTGTTACAAGGGGAGCAGCCTTTTGTGTTGTTGAAGCGTCCTGAGAAGTGCTCTGTGTTCCCATACTTGGTGTTGTTGTTGAGATAAATCCAGTACTTCTTAATATGGATGTTGTTGAAGGTGCATTTGATGTTGTAAGAGGCAGTCCAGTTGTGGTAGCTGTCTCTGTTGCGGATTGTGTGAAGGTAGGGGTTGGGGAGATTGTTGTTGGGGTGGAGGACAGTGGTGTAGACGTTTCAGGCTGCCTCGTCGTGGTTTTTGTAGGATTTGTTGAGGTGGAGACTGCTATTGTAGTTTCTGACGTGGTTGTGGTGAGAACAGTCCCTGCTGTTGTCAATGTTGCTGCAGCTGTTGTGGAAGATGGGGTAGATGTTTCAGCAACACTTGTAAGTACAACAGGTGGTTGAGCTGTGATGGTAATTTGTGAACCTGTTGGTGTTATAATGGGAGCAGCCTTTTGTGTTGTTGAAGCGCCCTGAGAAGTGCTCTGTGTTCCCATACTTGGTGTTGTTGTTGAGATAAATGCAGTACTTCTTAATATGGATGTTGTTGAAGGAGCATTTGATGTTGTAAGAGGCAGTCCAGTTGTGGTAGTTGTCTCTGTTGCGGATTGTGTGAAGGTAGGGGTTGGGGAGATTGTTGTTGGGGTGGAGGACAGTGGTGTAAACGTTTCAGGCTGCCTCGTCGTGGTTTTTGTCGGATTTGTTGAGGTGGAGACTGCTATTGTAGTTTCTGACGTGGTTGTGGTGAGAACAGTCCCTGCTGTTGTCAATGTTGCTGCAGCTGTTGTGGAAGATGGGGTAGATGTTTCAGTAACACTTGTAGATTCAACAGGTGGTTGAGCTGTGATGGTAATTTGTGAACTTGTTGGTGTTACAATGGGAGCAGCCTTTTGTGTTGTTGAAGCGACATTAGAAGTGCTTTGTGTTCCCATACTTGGTGTTGTTGTTGAGATAAATGCAGTACTTCTTAACATGGATGTTGTTGAAGGACTATTTGATGTTGTAAGAGGCAGTCGAGTTGTGGTAGCTGTCTCTTTTGCGGATTGTGTGAAGGTAGGGGTTGGGGAGATTGTTGTTGGGGTGGAGGACAGTGGTGTAGACGTTTCAGGCAGCCTCGTCGTGGTTTTTGTCGGATTTGTTGAGGTGGAGACTGCTATTGTAGTTTCTGACGTGGTTGTGGTGAGAACAGTCCCTGATCTTGTCAATGTTGCTGCAGCTGTTGTGGAAGATGGGGTAGATGTTTCAGCAACACTTGTCGATTCAACAGGTGGTTGAGTTGTGATGCTAATTTGTGAACCTGTTGGTGTTACAATGGGAGCAGCCTTTAGTGTTCTTGAAGCGCCCTGAGAAGTGCTCTGTGTTCCCATACTTGGTGTTGTTGTTGAGATAAATGCAGTACTTCTTAATATGGATGTTGTTGAAGGAGCATTTGATGTTGTAAGAGGCAGTCCAGTTGTGGTAGCTGTCTCTGTTGCGGATTGTGTGAAGGTAGGGGTTGGGGAGATTGTTGTTGGGGTGGAGGACAGTGGTGTAGACGTTTCAGGCTGCCTCGTCGTGGTTTTTGTCGGATTTGTTGAGGTGGAGACTGCTATTGTAGTTTCTGACGTGGTTGTGGTGAGAACAGTCCCTGCTGTTGTCAATGTTGCTGCAGCTGTTGTGGAAGATGGGGTAGATGTTTCAGCAACACTTGTAAGTACAACAGGTGGTTGAGCTGTGATGGTAATTTGTGAACCTGTTGGTGTTATAATGGGAGCAGCCTTTTGTGTTGTTGAAGCGCCCTGAGAAGTGCTCTGTGTTCCCATACTTGGTGTTGTTGTTGAGATAAATGCAGTACTTCTTAATATGGATGTTGTTGAAGGAGCATTTGATGTTGTAAGAGGCAGTCCAGTTGTGGTAGTTGTCTCTGTTGCGGATTGTGTGAAGGTAGGGGTTGGGGAGATTGTTGTTGGGGTGGAGGACAGTGGTGTAAACGTTTCAGGCTGCCTCGTCGTGGTTTTTGTCGGATTTGTTGAGGTGGAGACTGCTATTGTAGTTTCTGACGTGGTTGTGGTGAGAACAGTCCCTGCTGTTGTCAATGTTGCTGCAGCTGTTGTGGAAGATGGGGTAGATGTTTCAGTAACACTTGTAGATTCAACAGGTGGTTGAGCTGTGATGGTAATTTGTGAACTTGTTGGTGTTACAATGGGAGCAGCCTTTTGTGTTGTTGAAGCGACATTAGAAGTGCTTTGTGTTCCCATACTTGGTGTTGTTGTTGAGATAAATGCAGTACTTCTTAACATGGATGTTGTTGAAGGACTATTTGATGTTGTAAGAGGCAGTCGAGTTGTGGTAGCTGTCTCTTTTGCGGATTGTGTGAAGGTAGGGGTTGGGGAGATTGTTGTTGGGGTGCAGGACAGTGGTGTAGACGTTTCAGGCAGCCTCGTCGTGGTTTTTGTCGGATTTGTTGAGGTGGAGACTGCTATTGTAGTTTCTGACGTGGTTGTGGTGAGAACAGTCCCTGATCTTGTCAATGTTGCTGCAGCTGTTGTGGAAGATGGGGTAGATGTTTCAGCAACACTTGTCGATTCAACAGGTGGTTGAGTTGTGATGGTAATTTGTGAACCTGTTGGTGTTACAATGGGAGCAGCCTTTAGTGTTCTTGAAGCGCCCTGAGAAGTGCTCTGTGTTCCCATACTTGGTGTTGTTGTTGAGATAAATGCAGTACTTCTTAATATGGATGTTGTTGAAGGAGCATTTGATGTTGTAAGAGGCAGTCCAGTTGTGGTAGCTGTCTCTGTTGCGGATTGTGTGAAGGTAGGGGTTGGGGAGATTGTTGTTGGGGTGGAGGACAGTGGTGTAAACGTTTCAGGCTGCCTCGTCGTGGTTTTTGTCGGATTTGTTGAGGTGGAGACTGCTATTGTAGTTTCTGACGTGGTTGTGGTGAGAACAGTCCCTGCTGTTGTCAATGTTGCTGCAGTTGTTGTGGAAGATGGGGTAGATGTTTCAGCAACACTTGTAGATTCAACAGGTGGTTGAGCTGTGATGGTAATTTGTGAACCTGTTGGTGTTACAATGGGAGCAGCCTTTTGTGTTGTTGAAGCGCCATCAGAAGTGCTCTGTGATCCCATACTTGGTGTTGTTGTTGAGATGAATGCAGTACTTCTCAAAATGGATGTTGTTGAAGGAGTATTTGATATTGTAAGAGGCAGTCCAGTTGTGGTAGCTGTCTCTTTTACGGATTGTGTGAAGGTAGGGGTTGGGGAGATTGTTGTTGGGGTGGAGGACAGTGGTGTAGACGTTTCAGGCAGCCTCGTCGTGGTTTTTGTCGGATTTGTTGAGGTGGAGACTGCTATTGTAGTTTCTGACGTGGTTGTGGTGAGAACAGTCCCTGATCTTGTCAATGTTGCTGCAGCTGTTGTGGAAGATGGGGTAGATGTTTCAGCAACACTTGTCGATTCAACAGGTGGTTGAGTTGTGATGGTAATTTGTGAACCTGTTGGTGTTACAATGGGAGCAGCCTTTAGTGTTCTTGAAGCGCCCTGAGAAGTGCTCTGTGTTCCCATACTTGGTGTTGTTGTTGAGATAAATGCAGTACTTCTTAATATGGATGTTGTTGAAGGAGCATTTGATGTTGTAAGAGGCAGTCCAGTTGTGGTAGCTGTCTCTGTTGCGGATTGTGTGAAGGTAGGGGTTGGGGAGATTGTTGTTGGGGTGGAGGACAGTGGTGTAGACGTTTCAGGCTGCCTCGTCGTGGTTTTTGTCGGATTTGTTGAGGTGGAGACTGCTATTGTAGTTTCTGACGTGGTTGTGGTGAGAACAGTCCCTGCTGTTGTCAATGTTGCTGCAGCTGTTGTGGAAGATGGGGTAGATGTTTCAGCAACACTTGTAAGTACAACAGGTGGTTGAGCTGTGATGGTAATTTGTGAACCTGTTGGTGTTATAATGGGAGCAGCCTTTTGTGTTGTTGAAGCGCCCTGAGAAGTGCTCTGTGTTCCCATACTTGGTGTTGTTGTTGAGATAAATGCAGTACTTCTTAATATGGATGTTGTTGAAGGAGCATTTGATGTTGTAAGAGGCAGTCCAGTTGTGGTAGTTGTCTCTGTTGCGGATTGTGTGAAGGTAGGGGTTGGGGAGATTGTTGTTGGGGTGGAGGACAGTGGTGTAAACGTTTCAGGCTGCCTCGTCGTGGTTTTTGTCGGATTTGTTGAGGTGGAGACTGCTATTGTAGTTTCTGACGTGGTTGTGGTGAGAACAGTCCCTGCTGTTGTCAATGTTGCTGCAGCTGTTGTGGAAGATGGGGTAGATGTTTCAGTAACACTTGTAGATTCAACAGGTGGTTGAGCTGTGATGGTAATTTGTGAACTTGTTGGTGTTACAATGGGAGCAGCCTTTTGTGTTGTTGAAGCGACATTAGAAGTGCTTTGTGTTCCCATACTTGGTGTTGTTGTTGAGATAAATGCAGTACTTCTTAACATGGATGTTGTTGAAGGACTATTTGATGTTGTAAGAGGCAGTCGAGTTGTGGTAGCTGTCTCTTTTGCGGATTGTGTGAAGGTAGGGGTTGGGGAGATTGTTGTTGGGGTGGAGGACAGTGGTGTAGACGTTTCAGGCAGCCTCGTCGTGGTTTTTGTCGGATTTGTTGAGGTGGAGACTGCTATTGTAGTTTCTGACGTGGTTGTGGTGAGAACAGTCCCTGATCTTGTCAATGTTGCTGCAGCTGTTGTGGAAGATGGGGTAGATGTTTCAGCAACACTTGTCGATTCAACAGGTGGTTGAGTTGTGATGGTAATTTGTGAACCTGTTGGTGTTACAATGGGAGCAGCCTTTAGTGTTCTTGAAGCGCCCTGAGAAGTGCTCTGTGTTCCCATACTTGGTGTTGTTGTTGAGATAAATGCAGTACTTCTTAATATGGATGTTGTTGAAGGAGCATTTGATGTTGTAAGAGGCAGTCCAGTTGTGGTAGCTGTCTCTGTTGCGGATTGTGTGAAGGTAGGGGTTGGGGAGATTGTTGTTGGGGTGGAGGACAGTGGTGTAAACGTTTCAGGCTGCCTCGTCGTGGTTTTTGTCGGATTTGTTGAGGTGGAGACTGCTATTGTAGTTTCTGACGTGGTTGTGGTGAGAACAGTCCCTGCTGTTGTCAATGTTGCTGCAGTTGTTGTGGAAGATGGGGTAGATGTTTCAGCAACACTTGTAGATTCAACAGGTGGTTGAGCTGTGATGGTAATTTGTGAACCTGTTGGTGTTACAATGGGAGCAGCCTTTTGTGTTGTTGAAGCGCCATCAGAAGTGCTCTGTGATCCCATACTTGGTGTTGTTGTTGAGATGAATGCAGTACTTCTTAAAATGGATGTTGTTGAAGGAGTATTTGATGTTGTAAGAGGCAGTCCAGTTGTGGTAGCTGTCTCTTTTGCGGATTGTGTGAAGGTAGGGGTTGGGGAGATTGTTGTTGGGGTGGAGGACAGTGGTGTAGACGTTTCAGGCTGCCTCGTCGTGGTTTTTGTCGGATTTGTTGAGGTGGAGACTGCTATTGTAGTTTCTGACGTGGTTGTGGTGAGAACAGTCCCTGCTGTTGTCAATGTTGCTGCAGTTGTTGTGGAAGATGGGGTAGATGTTTCAGCAACACTTGTAGATTCAACAGGTGGTTGAGCTGTGATGGTAATTTGTGAACCTGTTGGTGTTACAATGGGAGCAGCCTTTTGTGTTGTTGAAGCGCCATCAGAAGTGCTCTGTGATCCCATACTTGGTGTTGTTGTTGAGATGAATGCAGTACTTCTTAAAATGGATGTTGTTGAAGGAGTATTTGATGTTGTAAGAGGCAGTCCAGTTGTGGTAGCTGTCTCTTTTGCGGATTGTGTGAAGGTACGGGTTGGGGAGATTGTTGTTGGGGTGGAGGACAGTGGTGTAGACGTTTCAGGCAGCCTCGTCGTGGTTTTTGTCGGATTTGTTGAGGTGGAGACTGCTATTGTAGTTTCTGACGTGGTTGTGGTGAGAACAGTCCCTGATCTTGTCAATGTTGCTGCAGCTGTTGTGGAAGATGGGGTAGATGTTTCAGCAACACTTGTCGATTCAACAGGTGGTTGAGTTGTGATGGTAATTTGTGAAACTGTTGGTGTTACAATGGGAGCAGCCTTTTGTGTTGTTGAAGCGCCCTGAGAAGTGCTCTGTGTTCCCATACTTGGTGTTGTTGTTGAGATAAATGCAGTACTTCTTAATATGGATGTTGTTGAAGGAGCATTTGATGTTGTAAGAGGCAGTCCAGTTGTGGTAGCTGTCTCTGTTGCGGATTGTGTGAAGGTAGGGGTTGGGGAGATTGTTGTTGGGGTGGAGGACAGTGGTGTAGACGTTTCAGGCTGCCTCGTCGTGGTTTTTGTCGGATTTGTTGAGGTGGAGACTGCTATTGTAGTTTCTGACGTGGTTGTGGTGAGAACAGTCCCTGCTGTTGTCAATGTTGCTGCAGTTGTTGTGGAAGATGGGGTAGATGTTTCAGCAACACTTGTAGATTCAACAGGTGGTTGAGCTGTGATGGTAATTTGTGAACCTGTTGGTGTTACAATGGGAGCAGCCTTTTGTGTTGTTGAAGCGCCATCAGAAGTGCTCTGTGATCCCATACTTGGTGTTGTTGTTGAGATGAATGCAGTACTTCTTAAAATGGATGTTGTTGAAGGAGTATTTGATGTTGTAAGAGGCAGTCCAGTTGTGGTAGCTGTCTCTTTTGCGGATTGTGTGAAGGTAGGGGTTGGGGAGATTGTTGTTGGGGTGGAGGACAGTGGTGTAGACGTTTCAGGCTGCCTCGTCGTGGTTTTTGTCGGATTTGTTGAGGTGGAGACTGCTATTGTAGTTTCTGACGTGGTTGTGGTGAGAACAGTCCCTGCTGTTGTCAATGTTGCTGCAGTTGTTGTGGAAGATGGGGTAGATGTTTCAGCAACACTTGTAGATTCAACAGGTGGTTGAGCTGTGATGGTAATTTTTGAACCTGTTGGTGTTACAATGGGAGCAGCCTTTTGTGTTGTTGAAGCGCCATCAGAAGTGCTCTGTGATCCCATACTTGGTGTTGTTGTTGAGATGAATGCAGTACTTCTTAAAATGGATGTTGTTGAAGGAGTATTTGATGTTGTAAGAGGCAGTCCAGTTGTGGTAGCTGTCTCTTTTGCGGATTGTGTGAAGGTAGGGGTTGGGGAGATTGTTGTTGGGGTGGAGGACAGAGGTGTAGACGTTTCAGGCTGCCTCGTCGTGGTTTTTGTCGGATTTGTTGAGGTGGAGACTGCTATTGTAGTTTCTGACGTGGTTGTGGTGAGAACAGTCCCTGATCTTGTCAATGTTGCTGCAGCTGTTGTGGAAGATGGGGTAGATGTTTCAGCAACACTTGTCGATTCAACAGGTGGTTGAGTTGTGATGGTAATTTGTGAACCTGTTGGTGTTACAATGGGAGCAGCCTTTTGTGTTGTTGAAGCGCCATCAGAAGTGCTCTGTGATCCCATACTTGGTGTTGTTGTTGAGATGAATGCAGTACTTCTTAAAATGGATGTTGTTGAAGGAGTATTTGATGTTGTAAGAGGCAGTCCAGTTGTGGTAGCTGTCTCTTTTGCGGATTGTGTGAAGGTAGGGGTTGGGGAGATTGTTGTTGGGGTGGAGGACAGTGGTGTAGACGTTTCAGGCTGCCTCGTCGTGGTTTTTGTCGGATTTGTTGAGGTGGAGACTGCTATTGTAGTTTCTGACGTGGTTGTGGTGAGAACAGTCCCTGCTGTTGTCAATGTTGCTGCAGTTGTTGTGGAAGATGGGGTAGATGTTTCAGCAACACTTGTAGATTCAACAGGTGGTTGAGCTGTGATGGTAATTTGTGAACCTGTTGGTGTTACAATGGGAGCAGCCTTTTGTGTTGTTGAAGCGCCATCAGAAGTGCTCTGTGATCCCATACTTGGTGTTGTTGTTGAGATGAATGCAGTACTTCTTAAAATGGATGTTGTTGAAGGAGTATTTGATGTTGTAAGAGGCAGTCCAGTTGTGGTAGCTGTCTCTTTTGCGGATTGTGTGAAGGTAGGGGTTGGGGAGATTGTTGTTGGGGTGGAGGACAGTGGTGTAGACGTTTCAGGCAGCCTCGTCGTGGTTTTTGTCGGATTTGTTGAGGTGGAGACTGCTATTGTAGTTTCTGACGTGGTTGTGGTGAGAACAGTCCCTGATCTTGTCAATGTTGCTGCAGCTGTTGTGGAAGATGGGGTAGATGTTTCAGCAACACTTGTCGATTCAACAGGTGGTTGAGTTGTGATGGTAATTTGTGAACCTGTTGGTGTTACAATGGGAGCAGCCTTTTGTGTTGTTGAAGCGCCCTGAGAAGTGCTCTGTGTTCCCATACTTGGTGTTGTTGTTGAGATAAATGCAGTACTTCTTAATATGGATGTTGTTGAAGGAGCATTTGATGTTGTAAGAGGCAGTCCAGTTGTGGTAGCTGTCTCTGTTGCGGATTGTGTGAAGGTAGGGGTTGGGGAGATTGTTGTTGGGGTGGAGGACAGTGGTGTAGACGTTTCAGGCTGCCTCGTCGTGGTTTTTGTCGGATTTGTTGAGGTGGAGACTGCTATTGTAGTTTCTGACGTGGTTGTGGTGAGAACAGTCCCTGCTGTTGTCAATGTTGCTGCAGTTGTTGTGGAAGATGGGGTAGATGTTTCAGCAACACTTGTAGATTCAACAGGTGGTTGAGCTGTGATGGTAATTTGTGAACCTGTTGGTGTTACAATGGGAGCAGCCTTTTGTGTTGTTGAAGCGCCCTGAGAAGTGCTCTGTGTTCCCATACTTGGTGTTGTTGTTGAGATAAATGCAGTACTTCTTAATATGGATGTTGTTGAAGGAGCATTTGATGTTGTAAGAGGCAGTCCAGTTGTGGTAGCTGTCTCTGTTGCGGATTGTGTGAAGGTAGGGGTTGGGGAGATTGTTGTTGGGGTGGAGGACAGTGGTGTAGACGTTTCAGGCTGCCTCGTCGTGGTTTTTGTCGGATTTGTTGAGGTGGAGACTGCTATTGTAGTTTCTGACGTGGTTGTGGTGAGAACAGTCCCTGCTGTTTTCAATGTTGCTGCAGTTGTTGTGGAAGATGGGGTAGATGTTTCAGCAACACTTGTAGATTCAACAGGTGGTTGAGCTGTGATGGTAATTTGTGAACCTGTTGGTGTTACAATGGGAGCAGCCTTTTGTGTTGTTGAAGCGCCATCAGAAGTGCTCTGTGATCCCATACTTGGTGTTGTTGTTGAGATGAATGCAGTACTTCTTAAAATGGATGTTGTTGAAGGAGTATTTGATGTTGTAAGAGGCAGTCCAGTTGTGGTAGCTGTCTCTTTTGCGGATTGTGTGAAGGTAGGGGTTGGGGAGATTGTTGTTGGGGTGGAGGACAGTGGTGTAGACGTTTCAGGCTGCCTCGTCGTGGTTTTTGTAGGATTTGTTGAGGTGGAGACTGCTATTGTAGTTTCTGACGTGGTTGTGGTGAGAACAGTCCCTGCTGTTGTCAATGTTGCTGCAGTTGTTGTGGAAGATGGGGTAGATGTTTCAGCAACACTTGTAGATTCAACAGGTGGTTGAGCTGTGATGGTAATTTGTGAACCTGTTGGTGTTACAATGGGAGCAGCCTTTTGTGTTGTTGAAGCGCCATCAGAAGTGCTCTGTGATCCCATACTTGGTGTTGTTGTTGAGATGAATGCAGTACTTCTTAAAATGGATGTTGTTGAAGGAGTATTTGATGTTGTAAGAGGCAGTCCAGTTGTGGTAGCTGTCTCTTTTGCGGATTGTGTGAAGGTAGGGGTTGGGGAGATTGTTGTTGGGGTGGAGGACAGAGGTGTAGACGTTTCAGGCTGCCTCGTCGTGGTTTTTGTCGGATTTGTTGAGGTGGAGACTGCTATTGTAGTTTCTGACGTGGTTGTGGTGAGAACAGTCCCTGATCTTGTCAATGTTGCTGCAGCTGTTGTGGAAGATGGGGTAGATGTTTCAGCAACACTTGTCGATTCAACAGGTGGTTGAGTTGTGATGGTAATTTGTGAACCTGTTGGTGTTACAATGGGAGCAGCCTTTTGTGTTGTTGAAGCGTCCTGAGAAGTGCTCTGTGTTCCCATACTTGGTGTTGTTGTTGAGATAAATCCAGTACTTCTTAATATGGATGTTGTTGAAGGAGCATTTGATGTTGTAAGAGGCAGTCCAGTTGTGGTAGCTGTCTCTGTTGCGGATTGTGTGAAGGTAGGGGTTGGGGAGATTGTTGTTGGGGTGGAGGACAGTGGTGTAGACGTTTCAGGCTGCCTCGTCGTGGTTTTTGTCGGATTTGTTGAGGTGGAGACTGCTATTGTAGTTTCTGACGTGGTTGTGGTGAGAACAGTCCCTGCTGTTGTCAATGTTGCTGCAGCTGTTGTGGAAGATGGGGTAGATGTTTCAGCAACACTTGTAAGTACAACAGGTGGTTGAGCTGTGATGGTAATTTGTGAACCTGTTGGTGTTATAATGGGAGCAGCCTTTTGTGTTGTTGAAGCGCCCTGAGAAGTGCTCTGTGTTCCCATACTTGGTGTTGTTGTTGAGATAAATGCAGTACTTCTTAATATGGATGTTGTTGAAGGATCATTTGATGTTGTAATAGGCAATCCAGTTTTGGTAGCTGTCTCTGTTGCGGATTGTGTGAAGGTAGGGGTTGGGGAGATTGTTGTTGGGGTGGAGGACAGTGGTGTAGACGTTTCAGGCTGCCTCGTCGTGGTTTTTGTCGGATTTGTTGAGGTGGAGACTGCTATTGTAGTTTCTGATGTGGTTGTGGTGAGAACAGTCCCTGCTGTTGTCAATGTTGCTGCAGCTGTTGTGGAAGATGGGGTAGATGTTTCAGCAACACTTGTCGATTCAACAGGTGGTTGAGTTGTGATGGTAATTTGTGAACTTGTTGGTGTTACAAGGGGAGCAGCCTTTTGTGTTGTTGAAGCGTCCTGAGAAGTGCTCTGTGTTCCCATACTTGGTGTTGTTGTTGAGATAAATCCAGTACTTCTTAATATGGATGTTGTTGAAGGAGCATTTGATGTTGTAAGAGGCAGTCCAGTTGTGGTAGCTGTCTCTGTTGCGGATTGTGTGAAGGTAGGGGTTGGGGAGATTGTTGTTGGGGTGAAGGACAGTGGTGTAGACGTTTCAGGCTGCCTCGTCGTGGTTTTTGTAGGATTTGTTGAGGTGGAGACTGCTATTGTAGTTTCTGACGTGGTTGTGGTGAGAACAGTCCCTGCTGTTGTCAATGTTGCTGCAGCTGTTGTGGAAGATGGGGTAGATGTTTCAGCAACACTTGTAAGTACAACAGGTGGTTGAGCTGTGATGGTAATTTGTGAACCTGTTGGTGTTATAATGGGAGCAGCCTTTTGTGTTGTTGAAGCGCCCTGAGAAGTGCTCTGTGTTCCCATACTTGGTGTTGTTGTTGAGATAAATGCAGTACTTCTTAATATGGATGTTGTTGAAGGATCATTTGATGTTGTAAGAGGCAGTCCAGTTGTGGTAGCTGTCTCTGTTGCAGATTGTGTGAAGGTAGGGGTTGGGGAGATTGTTGTTGGGGTGGAGGACAGTGGTGTAGACGTTTCAGGCTGCCTCGTCGTGGTTTTTGTCGGATTTGTTGAGGTGGAGACTGCTATTGTAGTTTCTGACGTGGTTGTGGTGAGAACAGTCCCTGCTGTTGTCAATGTTGCTGCAGCTGTTGTGGAAGATGTGGTAGATGGTTCAGCAACACTTGTAGATTCAACAGGTGGTTGAGCTGTGATGGTAATTTGTGAACCTGTTGGTGTTACAATGGGAGCAGCCTTTTGTGTTGTTGAAGCGCCATTAGAAGTGCTCTGTGTTCCCATACTTGGTGTTGTTGTTGAGATAAATGCAGTACTTCTTAATATGGATGTTGTTGAAGGAGCATTTGATGTTGTAAGAGGCAGTCCAGTTGTGGTAGCTGTCTCTGTTGCGGATTGTGTGAAGGTAGGGGTTGGGGAGATTGTTGTTGGGGTGGAGGACAGTGGTGTAAACGTTTCAGGCTGCCTCGTCGTGGTTTTTGTCGGATTTGTTGAGGTGGAGACTGCTATTGTAGTTTCTGACGTGGTTGTGGTAAGAACAGTCCCTGCTGTTGTCAATGTTGCTGCAGCTGTTGTGGAAGATGGGGTAGATGTTTCAGCAACACTTGTCGATTCAACAGGTGGTTGAGTTGTGATGGTAATTTGTGAACCTGTTGGTGTTACAATGGGAGCAGCCTTTTGTGTTGTTGAAGCGCCCTGAGAAGTGCTCTGTGTTCCCATACTTGGTGTTGTTGTTGAGATAAATGCAGTACTTCTTAATATGGATGTTGTTGAAGGAGCATTTGATGTTGTAAGAGGCAGTCCAGTTGTGGTAGCTGTCTCTGTTGCGGATTGTGTGAACGTAGGGGTTGGGGAGATTGTTGTTGGGGTGAAGGACAGTGGTGTAGACGTTTCAGGCTGCCTCATCGTGGTTTTTGTCGGATTTGTTGAGGTGGAGACTGCTATTGTAGTTTCTGACGTGGTTGTGGTGAGAACAGTCCCTGCTGTTGTCAATGTTGCTGCAGTTGTTGTGGAAGATGGGGTAGATGTTTCAGCAACACTTGTAGATTCAACAGGTGGTTGAGCTGTGATGGTAATTTGTGAACCTGTTGGTGTTACAATGGGAGCAGCCTTTTGTGTTGTTGAAGCGCCATCAGAAGTGCTCTGTGATCCCATACTTGGTGTTGTTGTTGAGATGAATGCAGTACTTCTTAAAATGGATGTTGTTGAAGGAGTTTTTGATGTTGTAAGAGGCAGTCCAGTTGTGGTAGCTGACTCTTTTGCGGATTGTGTGAAGGTAGGGGTTGGGGAGATTGTTGTTGGGGTGGAGGACAGAGGTGTAGACGTTTCAGGCTGCCTCGTCGTGGTTTTTGTCGGATTTGTTGAGGTGGAGACTGCTATTGTAGTTTCTGACGTGGTTGTGGTGAGAACAGTCCCTGATCTTGTCAATGTTGCTGCAGCTGTTGTGGAAGATGGGGTAGATGTTTCAGCAACACTTGTCGATTCAACAGGTGGTTGAGTTGTGATGGTAATTTGTGAACCTGTTGGTGTTACAAGGGGAGCAGCCTTTTGTGTTGTTGAAGCGTCCTGAGAAGTGCTCTGTGTTCCCATACTTGGTGTTGTTGTTGAGATAAATCCAGTACTTCTTAATATGGATGTTGTTGAAGGAGCATTTGATGTTGTAAGAGGCAGTCCAGTTGTGGTAGCTGTCTCTGTTGCGGATTGTGTGAAGGTAGGGGTTGGGGAGATTGTTGTTGGGGTGGAGGACAGTGGTGTAGACGTTTCAGGCTGCCTCGTCGTGGTTTTTGTAGGATTTGTTGAGGTGGAGACTGCTATTGTAGTTTCTGACGTGGTTGTGGTGAGAACAGTCCCTGCTGTTGTCAATGTTGCTGCAGCTGTTGTGGAAGATGGGGTAGATGTTTCAGCAACACTTGTAAGTACAACAGGTGGTTGAGCTGTGATGGTAATTTGTGAACCTGTTGGTGTTATAATGGGAGCAGCCTTTTGTGTTGTTGAAGCGCCCTGAGAAGTGCTCTGTGTTCCCATACTTGGTGTTGTTGTTGAGATAAATGCAGTACTTCTTAATATGGATGTTGTTGAAGGAGCATTTGATGTTGTAAGAGGCAGTCCAGTTGTGGTAGCTGTCTCTGTTGCGGATTGTGTGAAGGTAGGGGTTGGGGAGATTGTTGTTGGGGTGGAGGACAGTGGTGTAGACGTTTCAGGCTGCCTCGTCGTGGTTTTTGTAGGATTTGTTGAGGTGGAGACTGCTATTGTAGTTTCTGACGTGGTTGTGGTGAGAACAGTCCCTGCTGTTGTCAATGTTGCTGCAGCTGTTGTGGAAGATGGGGTAGATGGTTCAGCAACACTTGTTGATTCAACAGGTGGTTGAGCTGTGATGGTAATTTGTGAACTTGTTGGTGTTACAATGGGAGCAGCCTTTTGTGTTGTTGAAGCGACATTAGAAGTGCTTTGTGTTCCCATACTTGGTGTTGTTGTTGAGATAAATGCAGTACTTCTTAACATGGATGTTGTTGAAGGAGCATTTGATGTTGTAAGAGGCAGTCCAGTTGTGGTAGCTGTCTCTGTTGCGGATTGTGTGAACGTAGGGGTTGGGGAGATTGTTGTTGGGGTGGAGGACAGTGGTGTAGACGTTTCAGGCTGCCTCGTCGTGGTTTTTGTCGGATTTGTTGAGGTGGAGACTGCTATTGTAGTTTCTGACGTGGTTGTGGTGAGAACAGTCCCTGCTGTTGTCAATGTTGCTGCAGTTGTTGTGGAAGATGGGGTAGATGTTTCAGCAACACTTGTAGATTCAACAGGTGGTTGAGCTGTGATGGTAATTTGTGAACCTGTTGGTGTTACAATGGGAGCAGCCTCTTGTGTTGTTGAAGCGCCATCAGAAGTGCTCTGTGATCCCATACTTGGTGTTGTTGTTGACATGAATGCAGTACTTCTTAAAATGGATGTTGTTGAAGGAGTATTTGATGTTGTAAGAGGCAGTCCAGTTGTGGTAGCTGTCTCTTTTGCGGATTGTGTGAAGGTAGGGGTTGGGGAGATTGTTGTTGGGGTGGAGGACAGAGGTGTAGACGTTTCAGGCTGCCTCGTCGTGGTTTTTGTCGGATTTGTTGAGGTGGAGACTGCTATTGTAGTTTCTGACGTGGTTGTGGTGAGAACAGTCCCTGATCTTGTCAATGTTGCTGCAGCTGTTGTGGAAGATGGGGTAGATGTTTCAGCAACACTTGTCGATTCAACAGGTGGTTGAGTTGTGATGGTAATTTGTGAACCTGTTGGTGTTACAAGGGGAGCAGCCTTTTGTGTTGTTGAAGCGTCCTGAGAAGTGCTCTGTGTTCCCATACTTGGTGTTGTTGTTGAGATAAATCCAGTACTTCTTAATATGGATGTTGTTGAAGGAGCATTTGATGTTGTAAGAGGCAGTCCAGTTGTGGTAGCTGTCTCTGTTGCGGATTGTGTGAAGGTAGGGGTTGGGGAGATTGTTGTTGGGGTGGAGGACAGTGGTGTAGACGTTTCAGGCTGCCTCGTCGTGGTTTTTGTAGGATTTGTTGAGGTGGAGACTGCTATTGTAGTTTCTGACGTGGTTGTGGTGAGAACAGTCCCTGCTGTTGTCAATGTTGCTGCAGCTGTTGTGGAAGATGGGGTAGATGTTTCAGCAACACTTGTAAGTACAACAGGTGGTTGAGCTGTGATGGTAATTTGTGAACCTGTTGGTGTTATAATGGGAGCAGCCTTTTGTGTTGTTGAAGCGCCCTGAGAAGTGCTCTGTGTTCCCATACTTGGTGTTGTTGTTGAGATAAATGCAGTACTTCTTAATATGGATGTTGTTGAAGGATCATTTGATGTTGTAAGAGGCAGTCCAGTTGTGGTAGCTGTCTCTGTTGCAGATTGTGTGAAGGTAGGGGTTGGGGAGATTGTTGTTGGGGTGGAGGACAGTGGTGTAGACGTTTCAGGCTGCCTCGTCGTGGTTTTTGTCGGATTTGTTGAGGTGGAGACTGCTATTGTAGTTTCTGACGTGGTTGTGGTGAGAACAGTCCCTGCTGTTGTCAATGTTGCTGCAGCTGTTGTGGAAGATGTGGTAGATGGTTCAGCAACACTTGTAGATTCAACAGGTGGTTGAGCTGTGATGGTAATTTGTGAACCTGTTGGTGTTACAATGGGAGCAGCCTTTTGTGTTGTTGAAGCGCCATTAGAAGTGCTCTGTGTTCCCATACTTGGTGTTGTTGTTGAGATAAATGCAGTACTTCTTAATATGGATGTTGTTGAAGGAGCATTTGATGTTGTAAGAGGCAGTCCAGTTGTGGTAGCTGTCTCTGTTGCGGATTGTGTGAAGGTAGGGGTTGGGGAGATTGTTGTTGGGGTGGAGGACAGTGGTGTAGACGTTTCAGGCTGCCTCGTCGTGGTTTTTGTAGGATTTGTTGAGGTGGAGACTGCTATTGTAGTTTCTGACGTGGTTGTGGTGAGAACAGTCCCTGCTGTTGTCAATGTTGCTGCAGCTGTTGTGGAAGATGGGGTAGATGGTTCAGCAACACTTGTAGATTCAACAGGTGGTTGAGCTGTGATGGTAATTTGTGAACTTGTTGGTGTTACAATGGGAGCAGCCTTTTGTGTTGTTGAAGCGACATTAGAAGTGCTTTGTGTTCCCATACTTGGTGTTGTTGTTGAGATAAATGCAGTACTTCTTAACATGGATGTTGTTGAAGGAGCATTTGATGTTGTAAGAGGCAGTCCAGTTGTGGTAGCTGTCTCTGTTGCGGATTGTGTGAACGTAGGGGTTGGGGAGATTGTTGTTGGGGTGGAGGACAGTGGTGTAGACGTTTCAGGCTGCCTCGTCGTGGTTTTTGTCGGATTTGTTGAGGTGGAGACTGCTATTGTAGTTTCTGACGTGGTTGTGGTGAGAACAGTCCCTGCTGTTGTCAATGTTGCTGCAGTTGTTGTGGAAGATGGGGTAGATGTTTCAGCAACACTTGTAGATTCAACAGGTGGTTGAGCTGTGATGGTAATTTGTGAACCTGTTGGTGTTACAATGGGAGCAGCCTCTTGTGTTGTTGAAGCGCCATCAGAAGTGCTCTGTGATCCCATACTTGGTGTTGTTGTTGACATGAATGCAGTACTTCTTAAAATGGATGTTGTTGAAGGAGTATTTGATGTTGTAAGAGGCAGTCCAGTTGTGGTAGCTGTCTCTTTTGCGGATTGTGTGAAGGTAGGGGTTGGGGAGATTGTTGTTGGGGTGGAGGACAGAGGTGTAGACGTTTCAGGCTGCCTCGTCGTGGTTTTTGTCGGATTTGTTGAGGTGGAGACTGCTATTGTAGTTTCTGACGTGGTTGTGGTGAGAACAGTCCCTGATCTTGTCAATGTTGCTGCAGCTGTTGTGGAAGATGGGGTAGATGTTTCAGCAACACTTGTCGATTCAACAGGTGGTTGAGTTGTGATGGTAATTTGTGAACCTGTTGGTGTTACAAGGGGAGCAGCCTTTTGTGTTGTTGAAGCGTCCTGAGAAGTGCTCTGTGTTCCCATACTTGGTGTTGTTGTTGAGATAAATTCAGTACTTCTTAATATGGATGTTGTTGAAGGAGCATTTGATGTTGTAAGAGGCAGTCCAGTTGTGGTAGCTGTCTCTGTTGCGGATTGTGTGAAGGTAGGGGTTGGGGAGATTGTTGTTGGGGTGGAGGACAGTGGTGTAGACGTTTCAGGCTGCCTCGTCGTGGTTTTTGTAGGATTTGTTGAGGTGGAGACTGCTATTGTAGTTTCTGACGTGGTTGTGGTGAGAACAGTCCCTGCTGTTGTCAATGTTGCTGCAGCTGTTGTGGAAGATGGGGTAGATGTTTCAGCAACACTTGTAAGTACAACAGGTGGTTGAGCTGTGATGGTAATTTGTGAACCTGTTGGTGTTATAATGGGAGCAGCCTTTTGTGTTGTTGAAGCGCCCTGAGAAGTGCTCTGTGTTCCCATACTTGGTGTTGTTGTTGAGATAAATGCAGTACTTCTTAATATGGATGTTGTTGAAGGATCATTTGATGTTGTAAGAGGCAGTCCAGTTGTGGTAGCTGTCTCTGTTGCAGATTGTGTGAAGGTAGGGGTTGGGGAGATTGTTGTTGGGGTGGAGGACAGTGGTGTAGACGTTTCAGGCTGCCTCGTCGTGGTTTTTGTCGGATTTGTTGAGGTGGAGACTGCTATTGTAGTTTCTGACGTGGTTGTGGTGAGAACAGTCCCTGCTGTTGTCAATGTTGCTGCAGCTGTTGTGGAAGATGTGGTAGATGGTTCAGCAACACTTGTAGATTCAACAGGTGGTTGAGCTGTGATGGTAATTTGTGAACCTGTTGGTGTTACAATGGGAGCAGCCTTTTGTGTTGTTGAAGCGCCATTAGAAGTGCTCTGTGTTCCCATACTTGGTGTTGTTGTTGAGATAAATGCAGTACTTCTTAATATGGATGTTGTTGAAGGAGCATTTGATGTTGTAAGAGGCAGTCCAGTTGTGGTAGCTGTCTCTGTTGCGGATTGTGTGAAGGTAGGGGTTGGGGAGATTGTTGTTGGGGTGGAGGACAGTGGTGTAAACGTTTCAGGCTGCCTCGTCGTGGTTTTTGTCGGATTTGTTGAGGTGGAGACTGCTATTGTAGTTTCTGACGTGGTTGTGGTAAGAACAGTCCCTGCTGTTGTCAATGTTGCTGCAGCTGTTGTGGAAGATGGGGTAGATGTTTCAGCAACACTTGTCGATTCAACAGGTGGTTGAGTTGTGATGGTAATTTGTGAACCTGTTGGTGTTACAATGGGAGCAGCCTTTTGTGTTGTTGAAGCGCCCTGAGAAGTGCTCTGTGTTCCCATACTTGGTGTTGTTGTTGAGATAAATGCAGTACTTCTTAATATGGATGTTGTTGAAGGAGCATTTGATGTTGTAAGAGGCAGTCCAGTTGTGGTAGCTGTCTCTGTTGCGGATTGTGTGAACGTAGGGGTTGGGGAGATTGTTGTTGGGGTGGAGGACAGTGGTGTAGACGTTTCAGGCTGCCTCATCGTGGTTTTTGTCGGATTTGTTGAGGTGGAGACTGCTATTGTAGTTTCTGACGTGGTTGTGGTGAGAACAGTCCCTGCTGTCGTCAATGTTGCTGCAGTTGTTGTGGAAGATGGGGTAGATGTTTCAGCAACACTTGTAGATTCAACAGGTGGTTGAGCTGTGATGGTAATTTGTGAACCTGTTGGTGTTACAATGGGAGCAGCCTTTTGTGTTGTTGAAGCGCCATCAGATGTGCTCTGTGATCCCATACTTGGTGTTGTTGTTGAGATGAATGCAGTACTTCTTAAAATGGATGTTGTTGAAGGAGTTTTTGATGTTGTAAGAGGCAGTCCAGTTGTGGTAGCTGTCTCTTTTGCGGATTGTGTGAAGGTAGGGGTTGGGGAGATTGTTGTTGGGGTGGAGGACAGAGGTGTAGACGTTTCAGGCTGCCTCGTCGTGGTTTTTGTCGGATTTGTTGAGGTGGAGACTGCTATTGTAGTTTCTGACGTGGTTGTGGTGAGAACAGTCCCTGATCTTGTCAATGTTGCTGCAGCTTTTGTGGAAGATGGGGTAGATGTTTCAGCAACACTTGTCGATTCAACAGGTGGTTGAGTTGTGATGGTAATTTGTGAACCTGTTGGTGTTACAAGGGGAGCAGCCTTTTGTGTTGTTGAAGCGTCCTGAGAAGTGCTCTGTGTTCCCATACTTGGTGTTGTTGTTGAGATAAATCCAGTACTTCTTAATATGGATGTTGTTGAAGGAGCATTTGATGTTGTAAGAGGCAGTCCAGTTGTGGTAGCTGTCTCTGTTGCGGATTGTGTGAAGGTAGGGGTTGGGGAGATTGTTGTTGGGGTGGAGGACAGTGGTATAGACGTTTCAGGCTGCCTCGTCGTGGTTTTTGTAGGATTTGTTGAGGTGGAGACTGCTATTGTAGTTTCTGACGTGGTTGTGGTGAGAACAGTCCCTGCTGTTGTCAATGTTGCTGCAGCTGTTGTGGAAGATGGGGTAGATGTTTCAGCAACACTTGTAAGTACAACAGGTGGTTGAGCTGTGATGGTAATTTGTGAACCTGTTGGTGTTATAATGGGAGCAGCCTTTTGTGTTGTTGAAGCGCCCTGAGAAGTGCTCTGTGTTCCCATACTTGGTGTTGTTGTTGAGATAAATGCAGTACTTCTTAATATGGATGTTGTTGAAGGAGCATTTGATGTTGTAAGAGGCAGTCCAGTTGTGGTAGCTGTCTCTGTTGCGGATTGTGTGAAGGTAGGGGTTGGGGAGATTGTTGTTGGGGTGGAGGACAGTGGTGTAGACGTTTCAGGCTGCCTCGTCGTGGTTTTTGTCGGATTTGTTGAGGTGGAGACTGCTATTGTAGTTTCTGACGTGGTTGTGGTGAGAACAGTCCCTGCTGTTGTCAATGTTGCTGCAGCTGTTGTGGAAGATGGGGTAGATGGTTCAGCAACACTTGTAGATTCAACAGGTGGTTGAGCTGTGATGGTAATTTGTGAACTTGTTGGTGTTACAATGGGAGCAGCCTTTTGTGTTGTTGAAGCGACATTAGAAGTGCTTTGTGTTCCCATACTTGGTGTTGTTGTTGAGATAAATGCAGTACTTCTTAACATGGATGTTGTTGAAGGAGCATTTGATGTTGTAAGAGGCAGTCCAGTTGTGGTAGCTGTCTCTGTTGCGGATTGTGTGAACGTAGGGGTTGGGGAGATTGTTGTTGGGGTGGAGGACAGTGGTGTAGACGTTTCAGGCTGCCTCGTCGTGGTTTTTGTCGGATTTGTTGAGGTGGAGACTGCTATTGTAGTTTCTGACGTGGTTGTGTTGAGAACAGTCCCTGCTGTTGTCAATGTTGCTGCAGTTGTTGTGGAAGATGGGGTAGATGTTTCAGCAACACTTGTAGATTCAACAGGTGGTTGAGCTGTGATGGTAATTTGTGAACCTGTTGGTGTTACAATGGGAGCAGCCTTTTGTGTTGTTGAAGCGCCATCAGAAGTGCTCTGTGATCCCATACTTGGTGTTGTTGTTGAGATGAATGCAGTACTTCTTAAAATGGATGTTGTTGAAGGAGTATTTGATGTTGTAAGAGGCAGTCCAGTTGTGGTAGCTGTCTCTTTTGCGGATTGTGTGAAGGTAGGGGTTGGGGAGATTGTTGTTGGGGTGGAGGACAGAGGTGTAGACGTTTCAGGCTGCCTCGTCGTGGTTTTTGTCGGATTTGTTGAGGTGGAGACTGCTATTGTAGTTTCTGACGTGGTTGTGGTGAGAACAGTCCCTGATCTTGTCAATGTTGCTGCAGCTGTTGTGGAAGATGGGGTAGATGTTTCAGCAACACTTGTCGATTCAACAGGTGGTTGAGTTGTGATGGTAATTTGTGAACCTGTTGGTGTTACAAGGGGAGCAGCCTTTTGTGTTGTTGAAGCGTCCTGAGAAGTGCTCTGTGTTCCCATACTTGGTGTTGTTGTTGAGATAAATCCAGTACTTCTTAATATGGATGTTGTTGAAGGAGCATTTGATGTTGTAAGAGGCAGTCCAGTTGTGGTAGCTGTCTCTGTTGCGGATTGTGTGAAGGTAGGGGTTGGGGAGATTGTTGTTGGGGTGGAGGACAGTGGTGTAGACGTTTCAGGCTGCCTCGTCGTGGTTTTTGTAGGATTTGTTGAGGTGGAGACTGCTATTGTAGTTTCTGACGTGGTTGTGGTGAGAACAGTCCCTGCTGTTGTCAATGTTGCTGCAGCTGTTGTGGAAGATGGGGTAGATGTTTCAGCAACACTTGTAAGTACAACAGGTGGTTGAGCTGTGATGGTAATTTGTGAACCTGTTGGTGTTATAATGGGATCAGCCTTTTGTGTTGTTGAAGCGCCCTGAGAAGTGCTCTGTGTTCCCATACTTGGTGTTGTTGTTGAGATAAATGCAGTACTTCTTAATATGGATGTTGTTGAAGGAGCATTTGATGTTGTAAGAGGCAGTCCAGTTGTGGTAGCTGTCTCTGTTGCGGATTGTGTGAAGGTAGGGGTTGGGGAGATTGTTGTTGGGGTGGAGGACAGTGGTGTAGACGTTTCAGGCTGCCTCGTCGTGGTTTTTGTCGGATTTGTTGAGGTGGAGACTGCTATTGTAGTTTCTGACGTGGTTGTGGTGAGAACAGTCCCTGCTGTTGTCAATGTTGCTGCAGCTGTTGTGGAAGATGGGGTAGATGGTTCAGCAACACTTGTAGATTCAACAGGTGGTTGAGCTGTGATGGTAATTTGTGAACCTGTTGGTGTTACAATGGGAGCAGCCTTTTGTGTTGTTGAAGCGCCATTAGAAGTGCTCTGTGTTCCCATACTTGGTGTTGTTGTTGAGATAAATGCAGTACTTCTTAATATGGATGTTGTTGAAGGAGCATTTGATGTTGTAAGAGGCAGTCCAGTTGTGGTAGCTGTCTCTGTTGCGGATTGTGTGAAGGTAGGGGTTGGGGAGATTGTTGTTGGGGTGGAGGACAGTGGTGTAAAAGTTTCAGGCTGCCTCGTCGTGGTTTTTGTCGGATTTGTTGAGGTGGAGATTGCTATTGTAGTTTCTGACGTGGTTGTGGTGAGAACAGTCCCTGCTGTTGTCAATGTTGCTGCAGCTGTTGTGGAAGATGGGGTAGATGTTTCAGTAACACTTGTAGATTCAACAGGTGGTTGAGCTGTGATGGTAATTTGTGAACTTGTTGGTGTTACAATGGGAGCAGCCTTTTGTGTTGTTGAAGCGCCATTAGAAGTGCTTTGTGTTCCCATACTTGGTGTTGTTGTTGAGATAAATGCAGTACTTCTTAACATGGATGTTGTTGAAGGAGTATTTGATGTTGTAAGAGGCAGTCCAGTTGTGGTAGCTGTCTCTGTTGCGGATTGTGTGAACGTAGGGGTTGGGGAGATTGTTGTTGGGGTGGAGGACAGTGGTGTAGACGTTTCAGGCTGCCTCGTCGTGGTTTTTGTCGGATTTGTTGAGGTGGAGACTGCTATTGTAGTTTCTGACGTGGTTGTGGTGAGAACAGTCCCTGCTGTTGTCAATGTTGCTGCAGTTGTTGTGGAAGATGGGGTAGATGTTTCAGCAACACTTGTAGATTCAACAGGTGGTTGAGCTGTGATGGTAATTTGTGAACCTGTTGGTGTTACAATGGGAGCAGCCTTTTGTGTTGTTGAAGCGCCATCAGAAGTGCTCTGTGATCCCATACTTGGTGTTGTTGTTGAGATGAATGCAGTACTTCTTAAAATGGATGTTGTTGAAGGAGTTTTTGATGTTGTAAGAGGCAGTCCAGTTGTGGTAGCTGTCTCTTTTGCGGATTGTGTGAAGGTAGGGGTTGGGGAGATTGTTGTTGGGGTGGAGGACAGAGGTGTAGACGTTTCAGGCTGCCTCGTCGTGGTTTTTGTCGGATTTGTTGAGGTGGAGACTGCTATTGTAGTTTCTGACGTGGTTGTGGTGAGAACAGTCCCTGATCTTGTCAATGTTGCTGCAGCTTTTGTGGAAGATGGGGTAGATGTTTCAGCAACACTTGTCGATTCAACAGGTGGTTGAGTTGTGATGGTAATTTGTGAACCTGTTGGTGTTACAAGGGGAGCAGCCTTTTGTGTTGTTGAAGCGTCCTGAGAAGTGCTCTGTGTTCCCATACTTGGTGTTGTTGTTGAGATAAATCCAGTACTTCTTAATATGGATGTTGTTGAAGGAGCATTTGATGTTGTAAGAGGCAGTCCAGTTGTGGTAGCTGTCTCTGTTGCGGATTGTGTGAAGGTAGGGGTTGGGGAGATTGTTGTTGGGGTGGAGGACAGTGGTATAGACGTTTCAGGCTGCCTCGTCGTGGTTTTTGTAGGATTTGTTGAGGTGGAGACTGCTATTGTAGTTTCTGACGTGGTTGTGGTGAGAACAGTCCCTGCTGTTGTCAATGTTGCTGCAGCTGTTGTGGAAGATGGGGTAGATGTTTCAGCAACACTTGTAAGTACAACAGGTGGTTGAGCTGTGATGGTAATTTGTGAACCTGTTGGTGTTATAATGGGAGCAGCCTTTTGTGTTGTTGAAGCGTCCTGAGAAGTGCTCTGTGTTCCCATACTTGGTGTTGTTGTTGAGATAAATGCAGTACTTCTTAATATGGATGTTGTTGAAGGAGCATTTGATGTTGTAAGAGGCAGTCCAGTTGTGGTAGCTGTCTCTGTTGCGGATTGTGTGAAGGTAGGGGTTGGGGAGATTGTTGTTGGGGTGGAGGACAGTGGTGTAGACGTTTCAGGCTGCCTCGTCGTGGTTTTTGTCGGATTTGTTGAGGTGGAGACTGCTATTGTAGTTTCTGACGTGGTTGTGGTGAGAACAGTCCCTGCTGTTGTCAATGTTGCTGCAGCTGTTGTGGAAGATGGGGTAGATGGTTCAGCAACACTTGTAGATTCAACAGGTGGTTGAGCTGTGATGGTAATTTGTGAACTTGTTGGTGTTACAATGGGAGCAGCCTTTTGTGTTGTTGAAGCGACATTAGAAGTGCTTTGTGTTCCCATACTTGGTGTTGTTGTTGAGATAAATGCAGTACTTCTTAACATGGATGTTGTTGAAGGAGCATTTGATGTTGTAAGAGGCAGTCCAGTTGTGGTAGCTGTCTCTGTTGCGGATTGTGTGAACGTAGGGGTTGGGGAGATTGTTGTTGGGGTGGAGGACAGTGGTGTAGACGTTTCAGGCTGCCTCGTCGTGGTTTTTGTCGGATTTGTTGAGGTGGAGACTGCTATTGTAGTTTCTGACGTGGTTGTGGTGAGAACAGTCCCTGCTGTTGTCAATGTTGCTGCAGTTGTTGTGGAAGATGGGGTAGATGTTTCAGCAACACTTGTAGATTCAACAGGTGGTTGAGCTGTGATGGTAATTTGTGAACCTGTTGGTGTTACAATGGGAGCAGCCTTTTGTGTTGTTGAAGCGCCATCAGAAGTGCTCTGTGATCCCATACTTGGTGTTGTTGTTGAGATGAATGCAGTACTTCTTAAAATGGATGTTGTTGAAGGAGTATTTGATGTTGTAAGAGGCAGTCCAGTTGTGGTAGCTGTCTCTTTTGCGGATTGTGTGAAGGTAGGGGTTGGGGAGATTGTTGTTGGGGTGGAGGACAGAGGTGTAGACGTTTCAGGCTGCCTCGTCGTGGTTTTTGTCGGATTTGTTGAGGTGGAGACTGCTATTGTAGTTTCTGACGTGGTTGTGGTGAGAACAGTCCCTGATCTTGTCAATGTTGCTGCAGCTGTTGTGGAAGATGGGGTAGATGTTTCAGCAACACTTGTCGATTCAACAGGTGGTTGAGTTGTGATGGTAATTTGTGAACCTGTTGGTGTTACAAGGGGAGCAGCCTTTTGTGTTGTTGAAGCGTCCTGAGAAGTGCTCTGTGTTCCCATACTTGGTGTTGTTGTTGAGATAAATCCAGTACTTCTTAATATGGATGTTGTTGAAGGAGCATTTGATGTTGTAAGAGGCAGTCCAGTTGTGGTAGCTGTCTCTGTTGCGGATTGTGTGAAGGTAGGGGTTGGGGAGATTGTTGTTGGGGTGGAGGACAGTGGTGTAGACGTTTCAGGCTGCCTCGTCGTGGTTTTTGTAGGATTTGTTGAGGTGGAGACTGCTATTGTAGTTTCTGACGTGGTTGTGGTGAGAACAGTCCCTGCTGTTGTCAATGTTGCTGCAGCTGTTGTGGAAGATGGGGTAGATGTTTCAGCAACACTTGTAAGTACAACAGGTGGTTGAGCTGTGATGGTAATTTGTGAACCTGTTGGTGTTATAATGGGAGCAGCCTTTTGTGTTGTTGAAGCGCCCTGAGAAGTGCTCTGTGTTCCCATACTTGGTGTTGTTGTTGAGATAAATGCAGTACTTCTTAATATGGATGTTGTTGAAGGAGCATTTGATGTTGTAAGAGGCAGTCCAGTTGTGGTAGCTGTCTCTGTTGCGGATTGTGTGAAGGTAGGGGTTGGGGAGATTGTTGTTGGGGTGGAGGACAGTGGTGTAGACGTTTCAGGCTGCCTCGTCGTGGTTTTTGTCGGATTTGTTGAGGTGGAGACTGCTATTGTAGTTTCTGACGTGGTTGTGGTGAGAACAGTCCCTGCTGTTGTCAATGTTGCTGCAGCTGTTGTGGAAGATGGGGTAGATGGTTCAGCAACACTTGTAGATTCAACAGGTGGTTGAGCTGTGATGGTAATTTGTGAACCTGTTGGTGTTACAATGGGAGCAGCCTTTTGTGTTGTTGAAGCGCCATTAGAAGTGCTCTGTGTTCCCATACTTGGTGTTGTTGTTGAGATAAATGCAGTACTTCTTAATATGGATGTTGTTGAAGGAGCATTTGATGTTGTAAGAGGCAGTCCAGTTGTGGTAGCTGTCTCTGTTGCGGATTGTGTGAAGGTAGGGGTTGGGGAGATTGTTG
Organism: Argentina silus; assembly: GCF_951799395.1. Taxonomy (NCBI): domain Eukaryota; kingdom Metazoa; phylum Chordata; class Actinopteri; order Argentiniformes; family Argentinidae; genus Argentina; species Argentina silus. The sequence goes on along the minus strand of NC_139656.1, from coordinate 13,265,910 downwards.
TTGGGGTGGAGGACAGTGGTGTAAACGTTTCAGGCTGCCTCGTCGTGGTTTTTGTCGGATTTGTTGAGGTGGAGATTGCTATTGTAGTTTCTGACGTGGTTGTGGTGAGAACAGTCCCTGCTGTTGTCAATGTTGCTGCAGCTGTTGTGGAAGATGGGGTAGATGTTTCAGTAACACTTGTAGATTCAACAGGTGGTTGAGCTGTGATGGTAATTTGTGAACTTGTTGGTGTTACAATGGGAGCAGCCTTTTGTGTTGTTGAAGCGACATTAGAAGTGCTTTGTGTTCCCATACTTGGTGTTGTTGTTGAGATAAATGCAGTACTTCTTAACATGGATGTTGTTGAAGGAGCATTTGATGTTGTAAGAGGCAGTCCAGTTGTGGTAGCTGTCTCTTTTGCGGATTGTGTGAAGGTAGGGGTTGGGGAGATTGTTGTTGGGGTGGAGGACAGAGGTGTAGACGTTTCAGGCTGCCTCGTCGTGGTTTTTGTCGGATTTGTTGAGGTGGAGACTGCTATTGTAGTTTCTGACGTGGTTGTGGTGAGAACAGTCCCTGATCTTGTCAATGTTGCTGCAGCTTTTGTGGAAGATGGGGTAGATGTTTCAGCAACACTTGTCGATTCAACAGGTGGTTGAGTTGTGATGGTAATTTGTGAACCTGTTGGTGTTACAAGGGGAGCAGCCTTTTGTGTTGTTGAAGCGTCCTGAGAAGTGCTCTGTGTTCCCATACTTGGTGTTGTTGTTGAGATAAATCCAGTACTTCTTAATATGGATGTTGTTGAAGGAGCATTTGATGTTGTAAGAGGCAGTCCAGTTGTGGTAGCTGTCTCTGTTGCGGATTGTGTGAAGGTAGGGGTTGGGGAGATTGTTGTTGGGGTGGAGGACAGTGGTATAGACGTTTCAGGCTGCCTCGTCGTGGTTTTTGTAGGATTTGTTGAGGTGGAGATTGCTATTGTAGTTTCTGACGTGGTTGTGGTGAGAACAGTCCCTGCTGTTGTCAATGTTGCTGCAGCTGTTGTGGAAGATGGGGTAGATGTTTCAGTAACACTTGTAGATTCAACAGGTGGTTGAGCTGTGATGGTAATTTGTGAACTTGTTGGTGTTACAATGGGAGCAGCCTTTTGTGTTGTTGAAGCGACATTAGAAGTGCTTTGTGTTCCCATACTTGGTGTTGTTGTTGAGATAAATGCAGTACTTCTTAACATGGATGTTGTTGAAGGAGCATTTGATGTTGTAAGAGGCAGTCCAGTTGTGGTAGCTGTCTCTGTTGCGGATTGTGTGAACGTAGGGGTTGGGGAGATTGTTGTTGGGGTGGAGGACAGTGGTGTAGACGTTTCAGGCTGCCTCGTCGTGGTTTTTGTCGGATTTGTTGAGGTGGAGACTGCTATTGTAGTTTCTGACGTGGTTGTGGTGAGAACAGTCCCTGCTGTTGTCAATGTTGCTGCAGTTGTTGTGGAAGATGGGGTAGATGTTTCAGCAACACTTGTAGATTCAACAGGTGGTTGAGCTGTGATGGTAATTTGTGAACCTGTTGGTGTTACAATGGGAGCAGCCCTTTGTGTTGTTGAAGCGCCATCAGAAGTGCTCTGTGATCCCATACTTGGTGTTGTTGTTGAGATGAATGCAGTACTTCTTAAAATGGATGTTGTTGAAGGAGTATTTGATGTTGTAAGAGGCAGTCCAGTTGTGGTAGCTGTCTCTTTTGCGGATTGTGTGAAGGTAGGGGTTGGGGAGATTGTTGTTGGGGTGGAGGACAGTGGTGTAGACGTTTCAGGCTGCCTCGTCGTGGTTTTTGTCGGATTTGTTGAGGTGGAGACTGCTATTGTAGTTTCTGACGTGGTTGTGGTGAGAACAGTCCCTGATCTTGTCAATGTTGCTGCAGCTGTTGTGGAAGATGGGGTAGATGTTTCAGCAACACTTGTCGATTCAACAGGTGGTTGAGTTGTGATGGTAATTTGTGAACCTGTTGGTGTTACAAGGGGAGCAGCCTTTTGTGTTGTTGAAGCGTCCTGAGAAGTGCTCTGTGTTCCCATACTTGGTGTTGTTGTTGAGATAAATCCAGTACTTCTTAATATGGATGTTGTTGAAGGAGCATTTGATGTTGTAAGAGGCAGTCCAGTTGTGGTAGCTGTCTCTGTTGCGGATTGTGTGAAGGTAGGGGTTGGGGAGATTGTTGTTGGGGTGGAGGACAGTGGTGTAGACGTTTCAGGCTGCCTCGTCGTGGTTTTTGTAGGATTTGTTGAGGTGGAGACTGCTATTGTAGTTTCTGACGTGGTTGTGGTGAGAACAGTCCCTGCTGTTGTCAATGTTGCTGCAGCTGTTGTGGAAGATGGGGTAGATGTTTCAGCAACACTTGTAAGTACAACAGGTGGTTGAGCTGTGATGGTAATTTGTGAACCTGTTGGTGTTATAATGGGAGCAGCCTTTTGTGTTGTTGAAGCGCCCTGAGAAGTGCTCTGTGTTCCCATACTTGGTGTTGTTGTTGAGATAAATGCAGTACTTCTTAATATGGATGTTGTTGAAGGAGCATTTGATGTTGTAAGAGGCAGTCCAGTTGTGGTAGCTGTCTCTGTTGCGGATTGTGTGAAGGTAGGGGTTGGGGAGATTGTTGTTGGGGTGGAGGACAGTGGTGTAGACGTTTCAGGCTGCCTCGTCGTGGTTTTTGTCGGATTTGTTGAGGTGGAGACTGCTATTGTAGTTTCTGACGTGGTTGTGGTGAGAACAGTCCCTGCTGTTGTCAATGTTGCTGCAGCTGTTGTGGAAGATGGGGTAGATGTTTCAGTAACACTTGTAGATTCAACAGGTGGTTGAGCTGTGATGGTAATTTGTGAACTTGTTGGTGTTACAATGGGAGCAGCCTTTTGTGTTGTTGAAGCGACATTAGAAGTGCTTTGTGTTCCCATACTTGGTGTTGTTGTTGAGATAAATGCAGTACTTCTTAACATGGATGTTGTTGAAGGAGTATTTGATGTTGTAAGAGGCAGTCGAGTTGTGGTAGCTGTCTCTTTTGCGGATTGTGTGAAGGTAGGGGTTGGGGAGATTGTTGTTGGGGTGGAGGACAGTGGTGTAGACGTTTCAGGCAGCCTCGTCGTGGTTTTTGTCGGATTTGTTGAGGTGGAGACTGCTATTGTAGTTTCTGACGTGGTTGTGGTGAGATCAGTCCCTGATCTTTTCAATGTTGCTGCAGCTGTTGTGGAAGATGGGGTAGATGTTTCAGCAACACTTGTCGATTCAACAGGTGGTTGAGTTGTGATGGTAATTTGTGAACCTGTTGGTGTTACAAGGGGAGCAGCCTTTTGTGTTGTTGAAGCGTCCTGAGAAGTGCTCTGTGTTCCCATACTTGGTGTTGTTGTTGAGATAAATCCAGTACTTCTTAATATGGATGTTGTTGAAGGAGCATTTGATGTTGTAAGAGGCAGTCCAGTTGTGGTAGCTGTCTCTGTTGCGGATTGTGTGAAGGTAGGGGTTGGGGAGATTGTTGTTGGGGTGGAGGACAGTGGTGTAGACGTTTCAGGCTGCCTCGTCGTGGTTTTTGTAGGATTTGTTGAGGTGGAGACTGCTATTGTAGTTTCTGACGTGGTTGTGGTGAGAACAGTCCCTGCTGTTGTCAATGTTGCTGCAGCTGTTGTGTAAGATGGGGTAGATGTTTCAGCAACACTTGTCGATTCAACAGGTGGTTGAGCTGTGATGGTAATTTGTGAACCTGTTGGTGTTATAATGGGAGCAGCCTTTTGTGTTGTTGAAGCGCCCTGAGAAGTGCTCTGTGTTCCCATACTTGGTGTTGTTGTTGAGATAAATGCAGTACTTCTTAATATGGATGTTGTTGAAGGAGCATTTGATGTTGTAAGAGGCAGTCCAGTTGTGGTAGCTGTCTCTGTTGCGGATTGTGTGAAGGTAGGGGTTGGGGAGATTGTTGTTGGGGTGGAGGACAGTGGTGTAGACGTTTCAGGCTGCCTCGTCGTGGTTTTTGTCGGATTTGTTGAGGTGGAGACTGCTATTGTAGTTTCTGACGTGGTTGTGGTGAGAACAGTCCCTGCTGTTGTCAATGTTGCTGCAGCTGTTGTGGAAGATGGGGTAGATGGTTCAGCAACACTTGTAGATTCAACAGGTGGTTGAGCTGTGATGGTAATTTGTGAACCTGTTGGTGTTACAATGGGAGCAGCCTTTTGTGTTGTTGAAGCGCCATTAGAAGTGCTCTGTGTTCCCATACTTGGTGTTGTTGTTGAGATAAATGCAGTACTTCTTAATATGGATGTTGTTGAAGGAGCATTTGATGTTGTAAGAGGCAGTCCAGTTGTGGTAGCTGTCTCTGTTGCGGATTGTGTGAAGGTAGGGGTTGGGGAGATTGTTGTTGGGGTGGAGGACAGTGGTGTAAACGTTTCAGGCTGCCTCGTCGTGGTTTTTGTCGGATTTGTTGAGGTGGAGACTGCTATTGTAGTTTCTGACGTGGTTGTGGTGAGAACAGTCCCTGCTGTTGTCAATGTTGCTGCAGCTGTTGTGGAAGATGGGGTAGATGTTTCAGTAACACTTGTAGATTCAACAGGTGGTTGAGCTGTGATGGTAATTTGTGAACTTGTTGGTGTTACAATGGGAGCAGCCTTTTGTGTTGTTGAAGCGACATTAGAAGTGCTTTGTGTTCCCATACTTGGTGTTGTTGTTGAGATAAATGCAGTACTTCTTAACATGGATGTTGTTGAAGGAGTATTTGATGTTGTAAGAGGCAGTCGAGTTGTGGTAGCTGTCTCTTTTGCGGATTGTGTGAAGGTAGGGGTTGGGGAGATTGTTGTTGGGGTGGAGGACAGTGGTGTAGACGTTTCAGGCAGCCTCGTCGTGGTTTTTGTCGGATTTGTTGAGGTGGAGACTGCTATTGTAGTTTCTGACGTGGTTGTGGTGAGATCAGTCCCTGATCTTTTCAATGTTGCTGCAGCTGTTGTGGAAGATGGGGTAGATGTTTCAGCAACACTTGTCGATTCAACAGGTGGTTGAGTTGTGATGGTAATTTGTGAACCTGTTGGTGTTACAAGGGGAGCAGCCTTTTGTGTTGTTGAAGCGTCCTGAGAAGTGCTCTGTGTTCCCATACTTGGTGTTGTTGTTGAGATAAATCCAGTACTTCTTAATATGGATGTTGTTGAAGGAGCATTTGATGTTGTAAGAGGCAGTCCAGTTGTGGTAGCTGTCTCTGTTGCGGATTGTGTGAAGGTAGGGGTTGGGGAGATTGTTGTTGGGGTGGAGGACAGTGGTGTAGACGTTTCAGGCTGCCTCGTCGTGGTTTTTGTAGGATTTGTTGAGGTGGAGACTGCTATTGTAGTTTCTGACGTGGTTGTGGTGAGAACAGTCCCTGCTGTTGTCAATGTTGCTGCAGCTGTTGTGTAAGATGGGGTAGATGTTTCAGCAACACTTGTCGATTCAACAGGTGGTTGAGCTGTGATGGTAATTTGTGAACCTGTTGGTGTTATAATGGGAGCAGCCTTTTGTGTTGTTGAAGCGCCCTGAGAAGTGCTCTGTGTTCCCATACTTGGTGTTGTTGTTGAGATAAATGCAGTACTTCTTAATATGGATGTTGTTGAAGGAGCATTTGATGTTGTAAGAGGCAGTCCAGTTGTGGTAGCTGTCTCTGTTGCGGATTGTGTGAAGGTAGGGGTTGGGGAGATTGTTGTTGGGGTGGAGGACAGTGGTGTAGACGTTTCAGGCTGCCTCGTCGTGGTTTTTGTCGGATTTGTTGAGGTGGAGACTGCTATTGTAGTTTCTGACGTGGTTGTGGTGAGAACAGTCCCTGCTGTTGTCAATGTTGCTGCAGCTGTTGTGGAAGATGGGGTAGATGGTTCAGCAACACTTGTAGATTCAACAGGTGGTTGAGCTGTGATGGTAATTTGTGAACCTGTTGGTGTTACAATGGGAGCAGCCTTTTGTGTTGTTGAAGCGCCATTAGAAGTGCTCTGTGTTCCCATACTTGGTGTTGTTGTTGAGATAAATGCAGTACTTCTTAATATGGATGTTGTTGAAGGAGCATTTGATGTTGTAAGAGGCAGTCCAGTTGTGGTAGCTGTCTCTGTTGCGGATTGTGTGAAGGTAGGGGTTGGGGAGATTGTTGTTGGGGTGGAGGACAGTGGTGTAAACGTTTCAGGCTGCCTCGTCGTGGTTTTTGTCGGATTTGTTGAGGTGGAGACTGCTATTGTAGTTTCTGACGTGGTTGTGGTGAGAACAGTCCCTGCTGTTGTCAATGTTGCTGCAGCTGTTGTGGAAGATGGGGTAGATGTTTCAGTAACACTTGTAGATTCAACAGGTGGTTGAGCTGTGATGGTAATTTGTGAACTTGTTGGTGTTACAATGGGAGCAGCCTTTTGTGTTGTTGAAGCGACATTAGAAGTGCTTTGTGTTCCCATACTTGGTGTTGTTGTTGAGATAAATGCAGTACTTCTTAACATGGATGTTGTTGAAGGAGTATTTGATGTTGTAAGAGGCAGTCGAGTTGTGGTAGCTGTCTCTTTTGCGGATTGTGTGAAGGTAGGGGTTGGGGAGATTGTTGTTGGGGTGGAGGACAGTGGTGTAGACGTTTCAGGCAGCCTCGTCGTGGTTTTTGTCGGATTTGTTGAGGTGGAGACTGCTATTGTAGTTTCTGACGTGGTTGTGGTGAGATCAGTCCCTGATCTTTTCAATGTTGCTGCAGCTGTTGTGGAAGATGGGGTAGATGTTTCAGCAACACTTGTCGATTCAACAGGTGGTTGAGTTGTGATGGTAATTTGTGAACCTGTTGGTGTTACAAGGGGAGCAGCCTTTTGTGTTGTTGAAGCGTCCTGAGAAGTGCTCTGTGTTCCCATACTTGGTGTTGTTGTTGAGATAAATCCAGTACTTCTTAATATGGATGTTGTTGAAGGAGCATTTAATGTTGTAAGAGGCAGTCCAGTTGTGGTAGCTGTCTCTGTTGCGGATTGTGTGAAGGTAGGGGTTGGGGAGATTGTTGTTGGGGTGGAGGACAGTGGTGTAGACGTTTCAGGCTGCCTCGTCGTGGTTTTTGTAGGATTTGTTGAGGTGGAGACTGCTATTGTAGTTTCTGACGTGGTTGTGGTGAGAACAGTCCCTGCTGTTGTCAATGTTGCTGCAGCTGTTGTGGAAGATGGGGTAGATGTTTCAGCAACACTTGTAAGTACAACAGGTGGTTGAGCTGTGATGGTAATTTGTGAACCTGTTGGTGTTATAATGGGAGTAGCCTTTTGTGTTGTTGAAGCGCCCTGAGAAGTGCTCTGTGTTCCCATACTTGGTGTTGTTGTTGAGATAAATGCAGTACTTCTTAATATGGATGTTGTTGAAGGATCATTTGATGTTGTAAGAGGCAGTCCAGTTGTGGTTGCTGTCTCTGTTGCGGATTGTGTGAAGGTAGGGGTTGGGGAGATTGTTGTTGGGGTGGAGGACAGTGGTGTAGACGTTTCAGGCTGCCTCGTCGTGGTTTTTGTCGGATTTGTTGAGGTGGAGACTGCTATTGTAGTTTCTGACGTGGTTGTGGTGAGAACAGTCCCTGCTGTTGTCAATGTTGCTGCAGTTGTTGTGGAAGATGGGGTAGATGTTTCAGCAACACTTGTAGATTCAACAGGTGGTTGAGCTGTGATGGTAATTTGTGAACCTGTTGGTGTTACAATGGGAGCAGCCTTTTGTGTTGTTGAAGCGCCATCAGAAGTGCTCTGTGATCCCATACTTGGTGTTGTTGTTGAGATGAATGCAGTACTTCTTAAAATGGATGTTGTTGAAGGAGTATTTGATGTTGTAAGAGGCAGTCCAGTTGTGGTAGCTGTCTCTTTTGCGGATTGTGTGAAGGTAGGGGTTGGGGAGATTGTTGTTGGGGTGGAGGACAGAGGTGTAGACGTTTCAGGCTGCCTCGTCGTGGTTTTTGTCGGATTTGTTGAGGTGGAGACTGCTATTGTAGTTTCTGACGTGGTTGTGGTGAGAACAGTCCCTGATCTTGTCAATGTTGCTGCAGCTGTTGTGGAAGATGGGGTAGATTTTTCAGCAACACTTGTCGATTCAACAGGTGGTTGAGTTGTGATGGTAATTTGTGAACCTGTTGGTGTTACAAGGGGAGCAGCCTTTTGTGTTGTTGAAGCGTCCTGAGAAGTGCTCTGTGTTCCCATACTTGGTGTTGTTGTTGAGATAAATCCAGTACTTCTTAATATGGATGTTGTTGAAGGAGCATTTGATGTTGTAAGAGGCAGTCCAGTTGTGGTAGCTGTCTCTGTTGCGGATTGTGTGAAGGTAGGGGTTGGGGAGATTGTTGTTGGGGTGGAGGACAGTGGTGTAGACGTTTCAGGCTGCCTCGTCGTGGTTTTTGTAGGATTTGTTGAGGTGGAGACTGCTATTGTAGTTTCTGACGTGGTTGTGGTGAGAACAGTCCCTGTTGTTGTCAATGTTGCTGCAGCTGTTGTGGAAGATGGGGTAGATGTTTCAGCAACACTTGTAAGTACAACAGGTGGTTGAGCTGTGATGGTAATTTGTGAACCTGTTGGTGTTATAATGGGAGCAGCCTTTTGTGTTGTTGAAGCGCCCTGAGAAGTGCTCTGTGTTCCCATACTTGGTGTTGTTGTTGAGATAAATGCAGTACTTCTTAATATGGATGTTGTTGAAGGAGCATTTGATGTTGTAAGAGGCAGTCCAGTTGTGGTAGCTGTCTCTGTTGCGGATTGTGTGAAGGTAGGGGTTGGGGAGATTGTTGTTGGGGTGGAGGACAGTGGTGTAGACGTTTCAGGCTGCCTCGTCGTGGTTTTTGTCGGATTTGTTGAGGTGGAGACTGCTATTGTAGTTTCTGACGTGGTTGTGGTGAGAACAGTCCCTGCTGTTGTCAATGTTGCTGCAGCTGTTGTGGAAGATGGGGTAGATGGTTCAGCAACACTTGTAGATTCAACAGGTGGTTGAGCTGTGATGGTAATTTGTGAACCTGTTGGTGTTACAATGGGAGCAGCCTTTTGTGTTGTTGAAGCGCCATTAGAAGTGCTCTGTGTTCCCATACTTGGTGTTGTTGTTGAGATAAATGCAGTACTTCTTAATATGGATGTTGTTGAAGGAGCATTTGATGTTGTAAGAGGCAGTCCAGTTGTGGTAGCTGTCTCTGTTGCGGATTGTGTGAAGGTAGGGGTTGGGGAGATTGTTGTTGGGGTGGAGGACAGTGGTGTAAACGTTTCAGGCTGCCTCGTCGTGGTTTTTGTCGGATTTGTTGAGGTGGAGACTGCTATTGTAGTTTCTGACGTGGTTGTGGTGAGAACAGTCCCTGCTGTTGTCAATGTTGCTGCAGCTGTTGTGGAAGATGGGGTAGATGTTTCAGTAACACTTGTAGATTCAACAGGTGGTTGAGCTGTGATGGTAATTTGTGAACTTGTTGGTGTTACAATGGGAGCAGCCTTTTGTGTTGTTGAAGCGACATTAGAAGTGCTTTGTGTTCCCATACTTGGTGTTGTTGTTGAGATAAATGCAGTACTTCTTAACATGGATGTTGTTGAAGGAGTATTTGATGTTGTAAGAGGCAGTCCAGTTGTGGTAGCTGTCTCTTTTGCGGATTGTGTGAAGGTAGGGGTTGGGGAGATTGTTGTTGGGGTGGAGGACAGTGGTGTAGACGTTTCAGGCAGCCTCGTCGTGGTTTTTGTCGGATTTGTTGAGGTGGAGACTGCTATTGTAGTTTCTGACGTGGTTGTGGTGAGATCAGTCCCTGATCTTTTCAATGTTGCTGCAGCTGTTGTGGAAGATGGGGTAGATGTTTCAGCAACACTTGTCGATTCAACAGGTGGTTGAGTTGTGATGGTAATTTGTGAACCTGTTGGTGTTACAAGGGGAGCAGCCTTTTGTGTTGTTGAAGCGTCCTGAGAAGTGCTCTGTGTTCCCATACTTGGTGTTGTTGTTGAGATAAATCCAGTACTTCTTAATATGGATGTTGTTGAAGGAGCATTTAATGTTGTAAGAGGCAGTCCAGTTGTGGTAGCTGTCTCTGTTGCGGATTGTGTGAAGGTAGGGGTTGGGGAGATTGTTGTTGGGGTGGAGGACAGTGGTGTAGACGTTTCAGGCTGCCTCGTCGTGGTTTTTGTAGGATTTGTTGAGGTGGAGACTGCTATTGTAGTTTCTGACGTGGTTGTGGTGAGAACAGTCCCTGCTGTTGTCAATGTTGCTGCAGCTGTTGTGGAAGATGGGGTAGATGTTTCAGCAACACTTGTAAGTACAACAGGTGGTTGAGCTGTGATGGTAATTTGTGAACCTGTTGGTGTTATAATGGGAGTAGCCTTTTGTGTTGTTGAAGCGCCCTGAGAAGTGCTCTGTGTTCCCATACTTGGTGTTGTTGTTGAGATAAATGCAGTACTTCTTAATATGGATGTTGTTGAAGGATCATTTGATGTTGTAAGAGGCAGTCCAGTTGTGGTTGCTGTCTCTGTTGCGGATTGTGTGAAGGTAGGGGTTGGGGAGATTGTTGTTGGGGTGGAGGACAGTGGTGTAGACGTTTCAGGCTGCCTCGTCGTGGTTTTTGTCGGATTTGTTGAGGTGGAGACTGCTATTGTAGTTTCTGACGTGGTTGTGGTGAGAACAGTCCCTGCTGTTGTCAATGTTGCTGCAGTTGTTGTGGAAGATGGGGTAGATGTTTCAGCAACACTTGTAGATTCAACAGGTGGTTGAGCTGTGATGGTAATTTGTGAACCTGTTGGTGTTACAATGGGAGCAGCCTTTTGTGTTGTTGAAGCGCCATCAGAAGTGCTCTGTGATCCCATACTTGGTGTTGTTGTTGAGATGAATGCAGTACTTCTTAAAATGGATGTTGTTGAAGGAGTATTTGATGTTGTAAGAGGCAGTCCAGTTGTGGTAGCTGTCTCTTTTGCGGATTGTGTGAAGGTAGGGGTTGGGGAGATTGTTGTTGGGGTGGAGGACAGAGGTGTAGACGTTTCAGGCTGCCTCGTCGTGGTTTTTGTCGGATTTGTTGAGGTGGAGACTGCTATTGTAGTTTCTGACGTGGTTGTGGTGAGAACAGTCCCTGATCTTGTCAATGTTGCTGCAGCTGTTGTGGAAGATGGGGTAGATTTTTCAGCAACACTTGTCGATTCAACAGGTGGTTGAGTTGTGATGGTAATTTGTGAACCTGTTGGTGTTACAAGGGGAGCAGCCTTTTGTGTTGTTGAAGCGTCCTGAGAAGTGCTCTGTGTTCCCATACTTGGTGTTGTTGTTGAGATAAATCCAGTACTTCTTAATATGGATGTTGTTGAAGGAGCATTTGATGTTGTAAGAGGCAGTCCAGTTGTGGTAGCTGTCTCTGTTGCGGATTGTGTGAAGGTAGGGGTTGGGGAGATTGTTGTTGGGGTGGAGGACAGTGGTGTAGACGTTTCAGGCTGCCTCGTCGTGGTTTTTGTAGGATTTGTTGAGGTGGAGACTGCTATTGTAGTTTCTGACGTGGTTGTGGTGAGAACAGTCCCTGTTGTTGTCAATGTTGCTGCAGCTGTTGTGGAAGATGGGGTAGATGTTTCAGCAACACTTGTAAGTACAACAGGTGGTTGAGCTGTGATGGTAATTTGTGAACCTGTTGGTGTTATAATGGGAGCAGCCTTTTGTGTTGTTGAAGCGCCCTGAGAAGTGCTCTGTGTTCCCATACTTGGTGTTGTTGTTGAGATAAATGCAGTACTTCTTAATATGGATGTTGTTGAAGGAGCATTTGATGTTGTAAGAGGCAGTCCAGTTGTGGTAGCTGTCTCTGTTGCGGATTGTGTGAAGGTAGGGGTTGGGGAGATTGTTGTTGGGGTGGAGGACAGTGGTGTAGACGTTTCAGGCTGCCTCGTCGTGGTTTTTGTCGGATTTGTTGAGGTGGAGACTGCTATTGTAGTTTCTGACGTGGTTGTGGTGAGAACAGTCCCTGCTGTTGTCAATGTTGCTGCAGCTGTTGTGGAAGATGGGGTAGATGGTTCAGCAACACTTGTAGATTCAACAGGTGGTTGAGCTGTGATGGTAATTTGTGAACCTGTTGGTGTTACAATGGGAGCAGCCTTTTGTGTTGTTGAAGCGCCATTAGAAGTGCTCTGTGTTCCCATACTTGGTGTTGTTGTTGAGATAAATGCAGTACTTCTTAATATGGATGTTGTTGAAGGAGCATTTGATGTTGTAAGAGGCAGTCCAGTTGTGGTAGCTGTCTCTGTTGCGGATTGTGTGAAGGTAGGGGTTGGGGAGATTGTTGTTGGGGTGGAGGACAGTGGTGTAAACGTTTCAGGCTGCCTCGTCGTGGTTTTTGTCGGATTTGTTGAGGTGGAGACTGCTATTGTAGTTTCTGACGTGGTTGTGGTGAGAACAGTCCCTGCTGTTGTCAATGTTGCTGCAGCTGTTGTGGAAGATGGGGTAGATGTTTCAGTAACACTTGTAGATTCAACAGGTGGTTGAGCTGTGATGGTAATTTGTGAACTTGTTGGTGTTACAATGGGAGCAGCCTTTTGTGTTGTTGAAGCGACATTAGAAGTGCTTTGTGTTCCCATACTTGGTGTTGTTGTTGAGATAAATGCAGTACTTCTTAACATGGATGTTGTTGAAGGAGTATTTGATGTTGTAAGAGGCAGTCGAGTTGTGGTAGCTGTCTCTTTTGCGGATTGTGTGAAGGTAGGGGTTGGGGAGATTGTTGTTGGGGTGGAGGACAGTGGTGTAGACGTTTCAGGCAGCCTCGTCGTGGTTTTTGTCGGATTTGTTGAGGTGGAGACTGCTATTGTAGTTTCTGACGTGGTTGTGGTGAGATCAGTCCCTGATCTTTTCAATGTTGCTGCAGCTGTTGTGGAAGATGGGGTAGATGTTTCAGCAACACTTGTCGATTCAACAGGTGGTTGAGTTGTGATGGTAATTTGTGAACCTGTTGGTGTTACAAGGGGAGCAGCCTTTTGTGTTGTTGAAGCGTCCTGAGAAGTGCTCTGTGTTCCCATACTTGGTGTTGTTGTTGAGATAAATCCAGTACTTCTTAATATGGATGTTGTTGAAGGAGCATTTAATGTTGTAAGAGGCAGTCCAGTTGTGGTAGCTGTCTCTGTTGCGGATTGTGTGAAGGTAGGGGTTGGGGAGATTGTTGTTGGGGTGGAGGACAGTGGTGTAGACGTTTCAGGCTGCCTCGTCGTGGTTTTTGTAGGATTTGTTGAGGTGGAGACTGCTATTGTAGTTTCTGACGTGGTTGTGGTGAGAACAGTCCCTGCTGTTGTCAATGTTGCTGCAGCTGTTGTGGAAGATGGGGTAGATGTTTCAGCAACACTTGTAAGTACAACAGGTGGTTGAGCTGTGATGGTAATTTGTGAACCTGTTGGTGTTATAATGGGAGCAGCCTTTTGTGTTGTTGAAGCGCCCTGAGAAGTGCTCTGTGTTCCCATACTTGGTGTTGTTGTTGAGATAAATGCAGTACTTCTTAATATGGATGTTGTTGAAGGATCATTTGATGTTGTAAGAGGCAGTCCAGTTGTGGTTGCTGTCTCTGTTGCGGATTGTGTGAAGGTAGGGGTTGGGGAGATTGTTGTTGGGGTGGAGGACAGTGGTGTAGACGTTTCAGGCTGCCTCGTCGTGGTTTTTGTCGGATTTGTTGAGGTGGAGACTGCTATTGTAGTTTCTGACGTGGTTGTGGTGAGAACAGTCCCTGCTGTTGTCAATGTTGCTGCAGTTGTTGTGGAAGATGGGGTAGATGTTTCAGCAACACTTGTAGATTCAACAGGTGGTTGAGCTGTGATGGTAATTTGTGAACCTGTTGGTGTTACAATGGGAGCAGCCTTTTGTGTTGTTGAAGCGCCATCAGAAGTGCTCTGTGATCCCATACTTGGTGTTGTTGTTGAGATGAATGCAGTACTTCTTAAAATGGATGTTGTTGAAGGAGTATTTGATGTTGTAAGAGGCAGTCCAGTTGTGGTAGCTGTCTCTTTTGCGGATTGTGTGAAGGTAGGGGTTGGGGAGATTGTTGTTGGGGTGGAGGACAGAGGTGTAGACGTTTCAGGCTGCCTCGTCGTGGTTTTTGTCGGATTTGTTGAGGTGGAGACTGCTATTGTAGTTTCTGACGTGGTTGTGGTGAGAACAGTCCCTGATCTTGTCAATGTTGCTGCAGCTGTTGTGGAAGATGGGGTAGATTTTTCAGCAACACTTGTCGATTCAACAGGTGGTTGAGTTGTGATGGTAATTTGTGAACCTGTTGGTGTTACAAGGGGAGCAGCCTTTTGTGTTGTTGAAGCGTCCTGAGAAGTGCTCTGTGTTCCCATACTTGGTGTTGTTGTTGAGATAAATCCAGTACTTCTTAATATGGATGTTGTTGAAGGAGCATTTGATGTTGTAAGAGGCAGTCCAGTTGTGGTAGCTGTCTCTGTTGCGGATTGTGTGAAGGTAGGGGTTGGGGAGATTGTTGTTGGGGTGGAGGACAGTGGTGTAGACGTTTCAGGCTGCCTCGTCGTGGTTTTTGTAGGATTTGTTGAGGTGGAGACTGCTATTGTAGTTTCTGACGTGGTTGTGGTGAGAACAGTCCCTGTTGTTGTCAATGTTGCTGCAGCTGTTGTGGAAGATGGGGTAGATGTTTCAGCAACACTTGTAAGTACAACAGGTGGTTGAGCTGTGATGGTAATTTGTGAACCTGTTGGTGTTATAATGGGAGTAGCCTTTTGTGTTGTTGAAGCGCCCTGAGAAGTGCTCTGTGTTCCCATACTTGGTGTTGTTGTTGAGATAAATGCAGTACTTCTTAATATGGATGTTGTTGAAGGAGCATTTGATGTTGTAAGAGGCAGTCCAGTTGTGGTAGCTGTCTCTGTTGCGGATTGTGTGAAGGTAGGGGTTGGGGAGATTGTTGTTGGGGTGGAGGACAGTGGTGTAGACGTTTCAGGCTGCCTCGTCGTGGTTTTTGTCGGATTTGTTGAGGTGGAGACTGCTATTGTAGTTTCTGACGTGGTTGTGGTGAGAACAGTCCCTGCTGTTGTCAATGTTGCTGCAGCTGTTGTGGAAGATGGGGTAGATGGTTCAGCAACACTTGTAGATTCAACAGGTGGTTGAGCTGTGATGGTAATTTGTGAACCTGTTGGTGTTACAATGGGAGCAGCCTTTTGTGTTGTTGAAGCGCCATTAGAAGTGCTCTGTGTTCCCATACTTGGTGTTGTTGTTGAGATAAATGCAGTACTTCTTAATATGGATGTTGTTGAAGGAGCATTTGATGTTGTAAGAGGCAGTCCAGTTGTGGTAGCTGTCTCTGTTGCGGATTGTGTGAAGGTAGGGGTTGGGGAGATTGTTGTTGGGGTGGAGGACAGTGGTGTAAACGTTTCAGGCTGCCTCGTCGTGGTTTTTGTCGGATTTGTTGAGGTGGAGACTGCTATTGTAGTTTCTGACGTGGTTGTGGTGAGAACAGTCCCTGCTGTTGTCAATGTTGCTGCAGCTGTTGTGGAAGATGGGGTAGATGTTTCAGTAACACTTGTAGATTCAACAGGTGGTTGAGCTGTGATGGTAATTTGTGAACTTGTTGGTGTTACAATGGGAGCAGCCTTTTGTGTTGTTGAAGCGACATTAGAAGTGCTTTGTGTTCCCATACTTGGTGTTGTTGTTGAGATAAATGCAGTACTTCTTAACATGGATGTTGTTGAAGGAGTATTTGATGTTGTAAGAGGCAGTCGAGTTGTGGTAGCTGTCTCTTTTGCGGATTGTGTGAAGGTAGGGGTTGGGGAGATTGTTGTTGGGGTGGAGGACAGTGGTGTAGACGTTTCAGGCAGCCTCGTCGTGGTTTTTGTCGGATTTGTTGAGGTGGAGACTGCTATTGTAGTTTCTGACGTGGTTGTGGTGAGATCAGTCCCTGATCTTTTCAATGTTGCTGCAGCTGTTGTGGAAGATGGGGTAGATGTTTCAGCAACACTTGTCGATTCAACAGGTGGTTGAGTTGTGATGGTAATTTGTGAACCTGTTGGTGTTACAAGGGGAGCAGCCTTTTGTGTTGTTGAAGCGTCCTGAGAAGTGCTCTGTGTTCCCATACTTGGTGTTGTTGTTGAGATAAATCCAGTACTTCTTAATATGGATGTTGTTGAAGGAGCATTTGATGTTGTAAGAGGCAGTCCAGTTGTGGTAGCTGTCTCTGTTGCGGATTGTGTGAAGGTAGGGGTTGGGGAGATTGTTGTTGGGGTGGAGGACAGTGGTGTAGACGTTTCAGGCTGCCTCGTCGTGGTTTTTGTAGGATTTGTTGAGGTGGAGACTGCTATTGTAGTTTCTGACGTGGTTGTGGTGAGAACAGTCCCTGCTGTTGTCAATGTTGCTGCAGCTGTTGTGGAAGATGGGGTAGATGTTTCAGCAACACTTGTAAGTACAACAGGTGGTTGAGCTGTGATGGTAATTTGTGAACCTGTTGGTGTTATAATGGGAGCAGCCTTTTGTGTTGTTGAAGCGCCCTGAGAAGTGCTCTGTGTTCCCATACTTGGTGTTGTTGTTGAGATAAATGCAGTACTTCTTAATATGGATGTTGTTGAAGGAGCATTTGATGTTGTAAGAGGCAGTCCAGTTGTGGTAGCTGTCTCTGTTGCGGATTGTGTGAAGGTAGGGGTTGGGGAGATTGTTGTTGGGGTGGAGGACAGTGGTGTAGACGTTTCAGGCTGCCTCGTCGTGGTTTTTGTCGGATTTGTTGAGGTGGAGACTGCTATTGTAGTTTCTGACGTGGTTGTGGTGAGAACAGTCCCTGCTGTTGTCAATGTTGCTGCAGCTGTTGTGGAAGATGGGGTAGATGGTTCAGCAACACTTGTAGATTCAACAGGTGGTTGAGCTGTGATGGTAATTTGTGAACCTGTTGGTGTTACAATGGGAGCAGCCTTTTGTGTTGTTGAAGCGCCATTAGAAGTGCTCTGTGTTCCCATACTTGGTGTTGTTGTTGAGATAAATGCAGTACTTCTTAATATGGATGTTGTTGAAGGAGCATTTGATGTTGTAAGAGGCAGTCCAGTTGTGGTAGCTGTCTCTGTTGCGGATTGTGTGAAGGTAGGGGTTGGGGAGATTGTTGTTGGGGTGGAGGACAGTGGTGTAAACGTTTCAGGCTGCCTCGTCGTGGTTTTTGTCGGATTTGTTGAGGTGGAGACTGCTATTGTAGTTTCTGACGTGGTTGTGGTGAGAACAGTCCCTGCTGTTGTCAATGTTGCTGCAGCTGTTGTGGAAGATGGGGTAGATGTTTCAGTAACACTTGTAGATTCAACAGGTGGTTGAGCTGTGATGGTAATTTGTGAACTTGTTGGTGTTACAATGGGAGCAGCCTTTTGTGTTGTTGAAGCGACATTAGAAGTGCTTTGTGTTCCCATACTTGGTGTTGTTGTTGAGATAAATGCAGTACTTCTTAACATGGATGTTGTTGAAGGAGTATTTGATGTTGTAAGAGGCAGTCGAGTTGTGGTAGCTGTCTCTTTTGCGGATTGTGTGAAGGTAGGGGTTGGGGAGATTGTTGTTGGGGTGGAGGACAGTGGTGTAGACGTTTCAGGCAGCCTCGTCGTGGTTTTTGTCGGATTTGTTGAGGTGGAGACTGCTATTGTAGTTTCTGACGTGGTTGTGGTGAGATCAGTCCCTGATCTTTTCAATGTTGCTGCAGCTGTTGTGGAAGATGGGGTAGATGTTTCAGCAACACTTGTCGATTCAACAGGTGGTTGAGTTGTGATGGTAATTTGTGAACCTGTTGGTGTTACAAGGGGAGCAGCCTTTTGTGTTGTTGAAGCGTCCTGAGAAGTGCTCTGTGTTCCCATACTTGGTGTTGTTGTTGAGATAAATCCAGTACTTCTTAATATGGATGTTGTTGAAGGAGCATTTGATGTTGTAAGAGGCAGTCCAGTTGTGGTAGCTGTCTCTGTTGCGGATTGTGTGAAGGTAGGGGTTGGGGAGATTGTTGTTGGGGTGGAGGACAGTGGTGTAGACGTTTCAGGCTGCCTCGTCGTGGTTTTTGTAGGATTTGTTGAGGTGGAGACTGCTATTGTAGTTTCTGACGTGGTTGTGGTGAGAACAGTCCCTGCTGTTGTCAATGTTGCTGCAGCTGTTGTGGAAGATGGGGTAGATGTTTCAGCAACACTTGTAAGTACAACAGGTGGTTGAGCTGTGATGGTAATTTGTGAACCTGTTGGTGTTATAATGGGAGCAGCCTTTTGTGTTGTTGAAGCGCCCTGAGAAGTGCTCTGTGTTCCCATACTTGGTGTTGTTGTTGAGATAAATGCAGTACTTCTTAATATGGATGTTGTTGAAGGATCATTTGATGTTGTAAGAGGCAGTCCAGTTGTGGTTGCTGTCTCTGTTGCGGATTGTGTGAAGGTAGGGGTTGGGGAGATTGTTGTTGGGGTGGAGGACAGTGGTGTAGACGTTTCAGGCTGCCTCGTCGTGGTTTTTGTCGGATTTGTTGAGGTGGAGACTGCTATTGTAGTTTCTGACGTGGTTGTGGTGAGAACAGTCCCTGCTGTTGTCAATGTTGCTGCAGTTGTTGTGGAAGATGGGGTAGATGTTTCAGCAACACTTGTAGATTCAACAGGTGGTTGAGCTGTGATGGTAATTTGTGAACCTGTTGGTGTTACAATGGGAGCAGCCTTTTGTGTTGTTGAAGCGCCATCAGAAGTGCTCTGTGATCCCATACTTGGTGTTGTTGTTGAGATGAATGCAGTACTTCTTAAAATGGATGTTGTTGAAGGAGTATTTGATGTTGTAAGAGGCAGTCGAGTTGTGGTAGCTGTCTCTTTTGCGGATTGTGTGAAGGTAGGGGTTGGGGAGATTGTTGTTGGGGTGGAGGACAGTGGTGTAGACGTTTCAGGCAGCCTCGTCGTGGTTTTTGTCGGATTTGTTGAGGTGGAGACTGCTATTGTAGTTTCTGACGTGGTTGTGGTGAGATCAGTCCCTGATCTTTTCAATGTTGCTGCAGCTGTTGTGGAAGATGGGGTAGATGTTTCAGCAACACTTGTCGATTCAACAGGTGGTTGAGTTGTGATGGTAATTTGTGAACCTGTTGGTGTTACAAGGGGAGCAGCCTTTTGTGTTGTTGAAGCGTCCTGAGAAGTGCTCTGTGTTCCCATACTTGGTGTTGTTGTTGAGATAAATCCAGTACTTCTTAATATGGATGTTGTTGAAGGAGCATTTGATGTTGTAAGAGGCAGTCCAGTTGTGGTAGCTGTCTCTGTTGCGGATTGTGTGAAGGTAGGGGTTGGGGAGATTGTTGTTGGGGTGGAGGACAGTGGTGTAGACGTTTCAGGCTGCCTCGTCGTGGTTTTTGTAGGATTTGTTGAGGTGGAGACTGCTATTGTAGTTTCTGACGTGGTTGTGGTGAGAACAGTCCCTGCTGTTGTCAATGTTGCTGCAGCTGTTGTGGAAGATGGGGTAGATGTTTCAGCAACACTTGTAAGTACAACAGGTGGTTGAGCTGTGATGGTAATTTGTGAACCTGTTGGTGTTATAATGGGAGCAGCCTTTTGTGTTGTTGAAGCGCCCTGAGAAGTGCTCTGTGTTCCCATACTTGGTGTTGTTGTTGAGATAAATGCAGTACTTCTTAATATGGATGTTGTTGAAGGAGCATTTGATGTTGTAAGAGGCAGTCCAGTTGTGGTAGCTGTCTCTGTTGCGGATTGTGTGAAGGTAGGGGTTGGGGAGATTGTTGTTGGGGTGGAGGACAGTGGTGTAGACGTTTCAGGCTGCCTCGTCGTGGTTTTTGTCGGATTTGTTGAGGTGGAGACTGCTATTGTAGTTTCTGACGTGGTTGTGGTGAGAACAGTCCCTGCTGTTGTCAATGTTGCTGCAGCTGTTGTGGAAGATGGGGTAGATGGTTCAGCAACACTTGTAGATTCAACAGGTGGTTGAGCTGTGATGGTAATTTGTGAACCTGTTGGTGTTACAATGGGAGCAGCCTTTTGTGTTGTTGAAGCGCCATTAGAAGTGCTCTGTGTTCCCATACTTGGTGTTGTTGTTGAGATAAATGCAGTACTTCTTAATATGGATGTTGTTGAAGGAGCATTTGATGTTGTAAGAGGCAGTCCAGTTGTGGTAGCTGTCTCTGTTGCGGATTGTGTGAAGGTAGGGGTTGGGGAGATTGTTGTTGGGGTGGAGGACAGTGGTGTAAACGTTTCAGGCTGCCTCGTCGTGGTTTTTGTCGGATTTGTTGAGGTGGAGACTGCTATTGTAGTTTCTGACGTGGTTGTGGTGAGAACAGTCCCTGCTGTTGTCAATGTTGCTGCAGCTGTTGTGGAAGATGGGGTAGATGTTTCAGTAACACTTGTAGATTCAACAGGTGGTTGAGCTGTGATGGTAATTTGTGAACTTGTTGGTGTTACAATGGGAGCAGCCTTTTGTGTTGTTGAAGCGACATTAGAAGTGCTTTGTGTTCCCATACTTGGTGTTGTTGTTGAGATAAATGCAGTACTTCTTAACATGGATGTTGTTGAAGGAGTATTTGATGTTGTAAGAGGCAGTCGAGTTGTGGTAGCTGTCTCTTTTGCGGATTGTGTGAAGGTAGGGGTTGGGGAGATTGTTGTTGGGGTGGAGGACAGTGGTGTAGACGTTTCAGGCAGCCTCGTCGTGGTTTTTGTCGGATTTGTTGAGGTGGAGACTGCTATTGTAGTTTCTGACGTGGTTGTGGTGAGATCAGTCCCTGATCTTTTCAATGTTGCTGCAGCTGTTGTGGAAGATGGGGTAGATGTTTCAGCAACACTTGTCGATTCAACAGGTGGTTGAGTTGTGATGGTAATTTGTGAACCTGTTGGTGTTACAAGGGGAGCAGCCTTTTGTGTTGTTGAAGCGTCCTGAGAAGTGCTCTGTGTTCCCATACTTGGTGTTGTTGTTGAGATAAATCCAGTACTTCTTAATATGGATGTTGTTGAAGGAGCATTTGATGTTGTAAGAGGCAGTCCAGTTGTGGTAGCTGTCTCTGTTGCGGATTGTGTGAAGGTAGGGGTTGGGGAGATTGTTGTTGGGGTGGAGGACAGTGGTGTAGACGTTTCAGGCTGCCTCGTCGTGGTTTTTGTAGGATTTGTTGAGGTGGAGACTGCTATTGTAGTTTCTGACGTGGTTGTGGTGAGAACAGTCCCTGCTGTTGTCAATGTTGCTGCAGCTGTTGTGGAAGATGGGGTAGATGTTTCAGCAACACTTGTAAGTACAACAGGTGGTTGAGCTGTGATGGTAATTTGTGAACCTGTTGGTGTTATAATGGGAGCAGCCTTTTGTGTTGTTGAAGCGCCCTGAGAAGTGCTCTGTGTTCCCATACTTGGTGTTGTTGTTGAGATAAATGCAGTACTTCTTAATATGGATGTTGTTGAAGGATCATTTGATGTTGTAAGAGGCAGTCCAGTTGTGGTTGCTGTCTCTGTTGCGGATTGTGTGAAGGTAGGGGTTGGGGAGATTGTTGTTGGGGTGGAGGACAGTGGTGTAGACGTTTCAGGCTGCCTCGTCGTGGTTTTTGTCGGATTTGTTGAGGTGGAGACTGCTATTGTAGTTTCTGACGTGGTTGTGGTGAGAACAGTCCCTGCTGTTGTCAATGTTGCTGCAGTTGTTGTGGAAGATGGGGTAGATGTTTCAGCAACACTTGTAGATTCAACAGGTGGTTGAGCTGTGATGGTAATTTGTGAACCTGTTGGTGTTACAATGGGAGCAGCCTTTTGTGTTGTTGAAGCGCCATCAGAAGTGCTCTGTGATCCCATACTTGGTGTTGTTGTTGAGATGAATGCAGTACTTCTTAAAATGGATGTTGTTGAAGGAGTATTTGATGTTGTAAGAGGCAGTCCAGTTGTGGTAGCTGTCTCTTTTGCGGATTGTGTGAAGGTAGGGGTTGGGGAGATTGTTGTTGGGGTGGAGGACAGAGGTGTAGACGTTTCAGGCTGCCTCGTCGTGGTTTTTGTCGGATTTGTTGAGGTGGAGACTGCTATTGTAGTTTCTGACGTGGTTGTGGTGAGAACAGTCCCTGATCTTGTCAATGTTGCTGCAGCTGTTGTGGAAGATGGGGTAGATGTTTCAGCAACACTTGTCGATTCAACAGGTGGTTGAGTTGTGATGGTAATTTGTGAACCTGTTGGTGTTACAAGGGGAGCAGCCTTTTGTGTTGTTGAAGCGTCCTGAGAAGTGCTCTGTGTTCCCATACTTGGTGTTGTTGTTGAGATAAATCCAGTACTTCTTAATATGGATGTTGTTGAAGGAGCATTTGATGTTGTAAGAGGCAGTCCAGTTGTGGTAGCTGTCTCTGTTGCGGATTGTGTGAAGGTAGGGGTTGGGGAGATTGTTGTTGGGGTGGAGGACAGTGGTGTAGACGTTTCAGGCTGCCTCGTCGTGGTTTTTGTCGGATTTGTTGAGGTGGAGACTGCTATTGTAGTTTCTGACGTGGTTGTGGTGAGAACAGTCCCTGCTGTTGTCAATGTTGCTGCAGCTGTTGTGGAAGATGGGGTAGATGTTTCAGCAACACTTGTAAGTACAACAGGTGGTTGAGCTGTGATGGTAATTTGTGAACCTGTTGGTGTTATAATGGGAGCAGCCTTTTGTGTTGTTGAAGCGCCCTGAGAAGTGCTCTGTGTTCCCATACTTGGTGTTGTTGTTGAGATAAATGCAGTACTTCTTAATATGGATGTTGTTGAAGGAGCATTTGATGTTGTAAGAGGCAGTCCAGTTGTGGTAGCTGTCTCTGTTGCGGATTGTGTGAAGGTAGGGGTTGGGGAGATTGTTGTTGGGGTGGAGGACAGTGGTGTAGACGTTTCAGGCTGCCTCGTCGTGGTTTTTGTCGGATTTGTTGAGGTGGAGACTGCTATTGTAGTTTCTGACGTGGTTGTGGTGAGAACAGTCCCTGCTGTTGTCAATGTTGCTGCAGCTGTTGTGGAAGATGGGGTAGATGTTTCAGCAACACTTGTAAGTACAACAGGTGGTTGAGCTGTGATGGTAATTTGTGAACCTGTTGGTGTTATAATGGGAGCAGCCTTTTGTGTTGTTGAAGCGCCCTGAGAAGTGCTCTGTGTTCCCATACTTGGTGTTGTTGTTGAGATAAATGCAGTACTTCTTAATATGGATGTTGTTGAAGGAGCATTTGATGTTGTAAGAGGCAGTCCAGTTGTGGTAGCTGTCTCTGTTGCGGATTGTGTGAAGGTAGGGGTTGGGGAGATTGTTGTTGGGGTGGAGGACAGTGGTGTAGACGTTTCAGGCTGCCTCGTCGTGGTTTTTGTCGGATTTGTTGAGGTGGAGACTGCTATTGTAGTTTCTGACGTGGTTGTGGTGAGAACAGTCCCTGCTGTTGTCAATGTTGCTGCAGCTGTTGTGGAAGATGGGGTAGATGTTTCAGTAACACTTGTAGATTCAACAGGTGGTTGAGCTGTGATGGTAATTTGTGAACTTGTTGGTGTTACAATGGGAGCAGCCTTTTGTGTTGTTGAAGCGACATTAGAAGTGCTTTGTGTTCCCATACTTGGTGTTGTTGTTGAGATAAATGCAGTACTTCTTAACATGGATGTTGTTGAAGGAGTATTTGATGTTGTAAGAGGCAGTCGAGTTGTGGTAGCTGTCTCTTTTGCGGATTGTGTGAAGGTAGGGGTTGGGGAGATTGTTGTTGGGGTGGAGGACAGTGGTGTAGACGTTTCAGGCAGCCTCGTCGTGGTTTTTGTCGGATTTGTTGAGGTGGAGACTGCTATTGTAGTTTCTGACGTGGTTGTGGTGAGATCAGTCCCTGATCTTTTCAATGTTGCTGCAGCTGTTGTGGAAGATGGGGTAGATGTTTCAGCAACACTTGTCGATTCAACAGGTGGTTGAGTTGTGATGGTAATTTGTGAACCTGTTGGTGTTACAAGGGGAGCAGCCTTTTGTGTTGTTGAAGCGTCCTGAGAAGTGCTCTGTGTTCCCATACTTGGTGTTGTTGTTGAGATAAATCCAGTACTTCTTAATATGGATGTTGTTGAAGGAGCATTTGATGTTGTAAGAGGCAGTCCAGTTGTGGTAGCTGTCTCTGTTGCGGATTGTGTGAAGGTAGGGGTTGGGGAGATTGTTGTTGGGGTGGAGGACAGTGGTGTAGACGTTTCAGGCTGCCTCGTCGTGGTTTTTGTCGGATTTGTTGAGGTGGAGACTGCTATTGTAGTTTCTGACGTGGTTGTGGTGAGAACAGTCCCTGCTGTTGTCAATGTTGCTGCAGCTGTTGTGTAAGATGGGGTAGATGTTTCAGCAACACTTGTCGATTCAACAGGTGGTTGAGCTGTGATGGTAATTTGTGAACCTGTTGGTGTTATAATGGGAGCAGCCTTTTGTGTTGTTGAAGCGCCCTGAGAAGTGCTCTGTGTTCCCATACTTGGTGTTGTTGTTGAGATAAATGCAGTACTTCTTAATATGGATGTTGTTGAAGGAGCATTTGATGTTGTAAGAGGCAGTCCAGTTGTGGTAGCTGTCTCTGTTGCGGATTGTGTGAAGGTAGGGGTTGGGGAGATTGTTGTTGGGGTGGAGGACAGTGGTGTAGACGTTTCAGGCTGCCTCGTCGTGGTTTTTGTCGGATTTGTTGAGGTGGAGACTGCTATTGTAGTTTCTGACGTGGTTGTGGTGAGAACAGTCCCTGCTGTTGTCAATGTTGCTGCAGCTGTTGTGGAAGATGGGGTAGATGGTTCAGCAACACTTGTAGATTCAACAGGTGGTTGAGCTGTGATGGTAATTTGTGAACCTGTTGGTGTTACAATGGGAGCAGCCTTTTGTGTTGTTGAAGCGCCATTAGAAGTGCTCTGTGTTCCCATACTTGGTGTTGTTGTTGAGATAAATGCAGTACTTCTTAATATGGATGTTGTTGAAGGAGCATTTGATGTTGTAAGAGGCAGTCCAGTTGTGGTAGCTGTCTCTGTTGCGGATTGTGTGAAGGTAGGGGTTGGGGAGATTGTTGTTGGGGTGGAGGACAGTGGTGTAAACGTTTCAGGCTGCCTCGTCGTGGTTTTTGTCGGATTTGTTGAGGTGGAGACTGCTATTGTAGTTTCTGACGTGGTTGTGGTGAGAACAGTCCCTGCTGTTGTCAATGTTGCTGCAGCTGTTGTGGAAGATGGGGTAGATGTTTCAGTAACACTTGTAGATTCAACAGGTGGTTGAGCTGTGATGGTAATTTGTGAACTTGTTGGTGTTACAATGGGAGCAGCCTTTTGTGTTGTTGAAGCGACATTAGAAGTGCTTTGTGTTCCCATACTTGGTGTTGTTGTTGAGATAAATGCAGTACTTCTTAACATGGATGTTGTTGAAGGAGTATTTGATGTTGTAAGAGGCAGTCGAGTTGTGGTAGCTGTCTCTTTTGCGGATTGTGTGAAGGTAGGGGTTGGGGAGATTGTTGTTGGGGTGGAGGACAGTGGTGTAGACGTTTCAGGCAGCCTCGTCGTGGTTTTTGTCGGATTTGTTGAGGTGGAGACTGCTATTGTAGTTTCTGACGTGGTTGTGGTG
Source organism: Argentina silus (assembly GCF_951799395.1). Lineage (NCBI taxonomy): Eukaryota > Metazoa > Chordata > Actinopteri > Argentiniformes > Argentinidae > Argentina > Argentina silus. The sequence goes on along the minus strand of NC_139656.1, from coordinate 13,240,573 downwards.
AGATCAGTCCCTGATCTTTTCAATGTTGCTGCAGCTGTTGTGGAAGATGGGGTAGATGTTTCAGCAACACTTGTCGATTCAACAGGTGGTTGAGTTGTGATGGTAATTTGTGAACCTGTTGGTGTTACAAGGGGAGCAGCCTTTTGTGTTGTTGAAGCGTCCTGAGAAGTGCTCTGTGTTCCCATACTTGGTGTTGTTGTTGAGATAAATCCAGTACTTCTTAATATGGATGTTGTTGAAGGAGCATTTAATGTTGTAAGAGGCAGTCCAGTTGTGGTAGCTGTCTCTGTTGCGGATTGTGTGAAGGTAGGGGTTGGGGAGATTGTTGTTGGGGTGGAGGACAGTGGTGTAGACGTTTCAGGCTGCCTCGTCGTGGTTTTTGTAGGATTTGTTGAGGTGGAGACTGCTATTGTATTTTCTGACGTGGTTGTGGTGAGAACAGTCCCTGCTGTTGTCAATGTTGCTGCAGCTGTTGTGGAAGATGGGGTAGATGTTTCAGCAACACTTGTAAGTACAACAGGTGGTTGAGCTGTGATGGTAATTTGTGAACCTGTTGGTGTTATAATGGGAGCAGCCTTTTGTGTTGTTGAAGCGCCCTGAGAAGTGCTCTGTGTTCCCATACTTGGTGTTGTTGTTGAGATAAATGCAGTACTTCTTAATATGGATGTTGTTGAAGGATCATTTGATGTTGTAAGAGGCAGTCCAGTTGTGGTTGCTGTCTCTGTTGCGGATTGTGTGAAGGTAGGGGTTGGGGAGATTGTTGTTGGGGTGGAGGACAGTGGTGTAGACGTTTCAGGCTGCCTCGTCGTGGTTTTTGTCGGATTTGTTGAGGTGGAGACTGCTATTGTAGTTTCTGACGTGGTTGTGGTGAGAACAGTCCCTGCTGTTGTCAATGTTGCTGCAGTTGTTGTGGAAGATGGGGTAGATGTTTCAGCAACACTTGTAGATTCAACAGGTGGTTGAGCTGTGATGGTAATTTGTGAACCTGTTGGTGTTACAATGGGAGCAGCCTTTTGTGTTGTTGAAGCGCCATCAGAAGTGCTCTGTGATCCCATACTTGGTGTTGTTGTTGAGATGAATGCAGTACTTCTTAAAATGGATGTTGTTGAAGGAGTATTTGATGTTGTAAGAGGCAGTCCAGTTGTGGTAGCTGTCTCTTTTGCGGATTGTGTGAAGGTAGGGGTTGGGGAGATTGTTGTTGGGGTGGAGGACAGAGGTGTAGACGTTTCAGGCTGCCTCGTCGTGGTTTTTGTCGGATTTGTTGAGGTGGAGACTGCTATTGTAGTTTCTGACGTGGTTGTGGTGAGAACAGTCCCTGATCTTGTCAATGTTGCTGCAGCTGTTGTGGAAGATGGGGTAGATTTTTCAGCAACACTTGTCGATTCAACAGGTGGTTGAGTTGTGATGGTAATTTGTGAACCTGTTGGTGTTACAAGGGGAGCAGCCTTTTGTGTTGTTGAAGCGTCCTGAGAAGTGCTCTGTGTTCCCATACTTGGTGTTGTTGTTGAGATAAATCCAGTACTTCTTAATATGGATGTTGTTGAAGGAGCATTTGATGTTGTAAGAGGCAGTCCAGTTGTGGTAGCTGTCTCTGTTGCGGATTGTGTGAAGGTAGGGGTTGGGGAGATTGTTGTTGGGGTGGAGGACAGTGGTGTAGACGTTTCAGGCTGCCTCGTCGTGGTTTTTGTAGGATTTGTTGAGGTGGAGACTGCTATTGTAGTTTCTGACGTGGTTGTGGTGAGAACAGTCCCTGTTGTTGTCAATGTTGCTGCAGCTGTTGTGGAAGATGGGGTAGATGTTTCAGCAACACTTGTAAGTACAACAGGTGGTTGAGCTGTGATGGTAATTTGTGAACCTGTTGGTGTTATAATGGGAGCAGCCTTTTGTGTTGTTGAAGCGCCCTGAGAAGTGCTCTGTGTTCCCATACTTGGTGTTGTTGTTGAGATAAATGCAGTACTTCTTAATATGGATGTTGTTGAAGGAGCATTTGATATTGTAAGAGGCAGTCCAGTTGTGGTAGCTGTCTCTGTTGCGGATTGTGTGAAGGTAGGGGTTGGGGAGATTGTTGTTGGGGTGGAGGACAGTGGTGTAGACGTTTCAGGCTGCCTCGTCGTGGTTTTTGTCGGATTTGTTGAGGTGGAGACTGCTATTGTAGTTTCTGACGTGGTTGTGGTGAGAACAGTCCCTGCTGTTGTCAATGTTGCTGCAGCTGTTGTGGAAGATGGGGTAGATGGTTCAGCAACACTTGTAGATTCAACAGGTGGTTGAGCTGTGATGGTAATTTGTGAACCTGTTGGTGTTACAATGGGAGCAGCCTTTTGTGTTGTTGAAGCGCCATTAGAAGTGCTCTGTGTTCCCATACTTGGTGTTGTTGTTGAGATAAATGCAGTACTTCTTAATATGGATGTTGTTGAAGGAGCATTTGATGTTGTAAGAGGCAGTCCAGTTGTGGTAGCTGTCTCTGTTGCGGATTGTGTGAAGGTAGGGGTTGGGGAGATTGTTGTTGGGGTGGAGGACAGTGGTGTAAACGTTTCAGGCTGCCTCGTCGTGGTTTTTGTCGGATTTGTTGAGGTGGAGACTGCTATTGTAGTTTCTGACGTGGTTGTGGTGAGAACAGTCCCTGCTGTTGTCAATGTTGCTGCAGCTGTTGTGGAAGATGGGGTAGATGTTTCAGTAACACTTGTAGATTCAACAGGTGGTTGAGCTGTGATGGTAATTTGTGAACTTGTTGGTGTTACAATGGGAGCAGCCTTTTGTGTTGTTGAAGCGACATTAGAAGTGCTTTGTGTTCCCATACTTGGTGTTGTTGTTGAGATAAATGCAGTACTTCTTAACATGGATGTTGTTGAAGGAGTATTTGATGTTGTAAGAGGCAGTCGAGTTGTGGTAGCTGTCTCTTTTGCGGATTGTGTGAAGGTAGGGGTTGGGGAGATTGTTGTTGGGGTGGAGGACAGTGGTGTAGACGTTTCAGGCAGCCTCGTCGTGGTTTTTGTCGGATTTGTTGAGGTGGAGACTGCTATTGTAGTTTCTGACGTGGTTGTGGTGAGATCAGTCCCTGATCTTTTCAATGTTGCTGCAGCTGTTGTGGAAGATGGGGTAGATGTTTCAGCAACACTTGTCGATTCAACAGGTGGTTGAGTTGTGATGGTAATTTGTGAACCTGTTGGTGTTACAAGGGGAGCAGCCTTTTGTGTTGTTGAAGCGTCCTGAGAAGTGCTCTGTGTTCCCATACTTGGTGTTGTTGTTGAGATAAATCCAGTACTTCTTAATATGGATGTTGTTGAAGGAGCATTTGATGTTGTAAGAGGCAGTCCAGTTGTGGTAGCTGTCTCTGTTGCGGATTGTGTGAAGGTAGGGGTTGGGGAGATTGTTGTTGGGGTGGAGGACAGTGGTGTAGACGTTTCAGGCTGCCTCGTCGTGGTTTTTGTAGGATTTGTTGAGGTGGAGACTGCTATTGTAGTTTCTGACGTGGTTGTGGTGAGAACAGTCCCTGCTGTTGTCAATGTTGCTGCAGCTGTTGTGGAAGATGGGGTAGATGTTTCAGCAACACTTGTAAGTACAACAGGTGGTTGAGCTGTGATGGTAATTTGTGAACCTGTTGGTGTTATAATGGGAGCAGCCTTTTGTGTTGTTGAAGCGCCCTGAGAAGTGCTCTGTGTTCCCATACTTGGTGTTGTTGTTGAGATAAATGCAGTACTTCTTAATATGGATGTTGTTGAAGGAGCATTTGATGTTGTAAGAGGCAGTCCAGTTGTGGTAGCTGTCTCTGTTGCGGATTGTGTGAAGGTAGGGGTTGGGGAGATTGTTGTTGGGGTGGAGGACAGTGGTGTAGACGTTTCAGGCTGCCTCGTCGTGGTTTTTGTCGGATTTGTTGAGGTGGAGACTGCTATTGTAGTTTCTGACGTGGTTGTGGTGAGAACAGTCCCTGCTGTTGTCAATGTTGCTGCAGCTGTTGTGGAAGATGGGGTAGATGGTTCAGCAACACTTGTAGATTCAACAGGTGGTTGAGCTGTGATGGTAATTTGTGAACCTGTTGGTGTTACAATGGGAGCAGCCTTTTGTGTTGTTGAAGCGCCATTAGAAGTGCTCTGTGTTCCCATACTTGGTGTTGTTGTTGAGATAAATGCAGTACTTCTTAATATGGATGTTGTTGAAGGAGCATTTGATGTTGTAAGAGGCAGTCCAGTTGTGGTAGCTGTCTCTGTTGCGGATTGTGTGAAGGTAGGGGTTGGGGAGATTGTTGTTGGGGTGGAGGACAGTGGTGTAAACGTTTCAGGCTGCCTCGTCGTGGTTTTTGTCGGATTTGTTGAGGTGGAGACTGCTATTGTAGTTTCTGACGTGGTTGTGGTGAGAACAGTCCCTGCTGTTGTCAATGTTGCTGCAGCTGTTGTGGAAGATGGGGTAGATGTTTCAGTAACACTTGTAGATTCAACAGGTGGTTGAGCTGTGATGGTAATTTGTGAACTTGTTGGTGTTACAATGGGAGCAGCCTTTTGTGTTGTTGAAGCGACATTAGAAGTGCTTTGTGTTCCCATACTTGGTGTTGTTGTTGAGATAAATGCAGTACTTCTTAACATGGATGTTGTTGAAGGAGTATTTGATGTTGTAAGAGGCAGTCGAGTTGTGGTAGCTGTCTCTTTTGCGGATTGTGTGAAGGTAGGGGTTGGGGAGATTGTTGTTGGGGTGGAGGACAGTGGTGTAGACGTTTCAGGCAGCCTCGTCGTGGTTTTTGTCGGATTTGTTGAGGTGGAGACTGCTATTGTAGTTTCTGACGTGGTTGTGGTGAGATCAGTCCCTGATCTTTTCAATGTTGCTGCAGCTGTTGTGGAAGATGGGGTAGATGTTTCAGCAACACTTGTCGATTCAACAGGTGGTTGAGTTGTGATGGTAATTTGTGAACCTGTTGGTGTTACAAGGGGAGCAGCCTTTTGTGTTGTTGAAGCGTCCTGAGAAGTGCTCTGTGTTCCCATACTTGGTGTTGTTGTTGAGATAAATCCAGTACTTCTTAATATGGATGTTGTTGAAGGAGCATTTGATGTTGTAAGAGGCAGTCCAGTTGTGGTAGCTGTCTCTGTTGCGGATTGTGTGAAGGTAGGGGTTGGGGAGATTGTTGTTGGGGTGGAGGACAGTGGTGTAGACGTTTCAGGCTGCCTCGTCGTGGTTTTTGTAGGATTTGTTGAGGTGGAGACTGCTATTGTAGTTTCTGACGTGGTTGTGGTGAGAACAGTCCCTGCTGTTGTCAATGTTGCTGCAGCTGTTGTGGAAGATGGGGTAGATGTTTCAGCAACACTTGTAAGTACAACAGGTGGTTGAGCTGTGATGGTAATTTGTGAACCTGTTGGTGTTATAATGGGAGCAGCCTTTTGTGTTGTTGAAGCGCCCTGAGAAGTGCTCTGTGTTCCCATACTTGGTGTTGTTGTTGAGATAAATGCAGTACTTCTTAATATGGATGTTGTTGAAGGATCATTTGATGTTGTAAGAGGCAGTCCAGTTGTGGTTGCTGTCTCTGTTGCGGATTGTGTGAAGGTAGGGGTTGGGGAGATTGTTGTTGGGGTGGAGGACAGTGGTGTAGACGTTTCAGGCTGCCTCGTCGTGGTTTTTGTCGGATTTGTTGAGGTGGAGACTGCTATTGTAGTTTCTGACGTGGTTGTGGTGAGAACAGTCCCTGCTGTTGTCAATGTTGCTGCAGTTGTTGTGGAAGATGGGGTAGATGTTTCAGCAACACTTGTAGATTCAACAGGTGGTTGAGCTGTGATGGTAATTTGTGAACCTGTTGGTGTTACAATGGGAGCAGCCTTTTGTGTTGTTGAAGCGCCATCAGAAGTGCTCTGTGATCCCATACTTGGTGTTGTTGTTGAGATGAATGCAGTACTTCTTAAAATGGATGTTGTTGAAGGAGTATTTGATGTTGTAAGAGGCAGTCCAGTTGTGGTAGCTGTCTCTTTTGCGGATTGTGTGAAGGTAGGGGTTGGGGAGATTGTTGTTGGGGTGGAGGACAGAGGTGTAGACGTTTCAGGCTGCCTCGTCGTGGTTTTTGTCGGATTTGTTGAGGTGGAGACTGCTATTGTAGTTTCTGACGTGGTTGTGGTGAGAACAGTCCCTGATCTTGTCAATGTTGCTGCAGCTGTTGTGGAAGATGGGGTAGATGTTTCAGCAACACTTGTCGATTCAACAGGTGGTTGAGTTGTGATGGTAATTTGTGAACCTGTTGGTGTTACAAGGGGAGCAGCCTTTTGTGTTGTTGAAGCGTCCTGAGAAGTGCTCTGTGTTCCCATACTTGGTGTTGTTGTTGAGATAAATCCAGTACTTCTTAATATGGATGTTGTTGAAGGAGCATTTGATGTTGTAAGAGGCAGTCCAGTTGTGGTAGCTGTCTCTGTTGCGGATTGTGTGAAGGTAGGGGTTGGGGAGATTGTTGTTGGGGTGGAGGACAGTGGTGTAGACGTTTCAGGCTGCCTCGTCGTGGTTTTTGTAGGATTTGTTGAGGTGGAGACTGCTATTGTAGTTTCTGACGTGGTTGTGGTGAGAACAGTCCCTGCTGTTGTCAATGTTGCTGCAGCTGTTGTGGAAGATGGGGTAGATGTTTCAGCAACACTTGTAAGTACAACAGGTGGTTGAGCTGTGATGGTAATTTGTGAACCTGTTGGTGTTATAATGGGAGCAGCCTTTTGTGTTGTTGAAGCGCCCTGAGAAGTGCTCTGTGTTCCCATACTTGGTGTTGTTGTTGAGATAAATGCAGTACTTCTTAATATGGATGTTGTTGAAGGAGCATTTGATGTTGTAAGAGGCAGTCCAGTTGTGGTAGCTGTCTCTGTTGCGGATTGTGTGAAGGTAGGGGTTGGGGAGATTGTTGTTGGGGTGGAGGACAGTGGTGTAGACGTTTCAGGCTGCCTCGTCGTGGTTTTTGTCGGATTTGTTGAGGTGGAGACTGCTATTGTAGTTTCTGACGTGGTTGTGGTGAGAACAGTCCCTGCTGTTGTCAATGTTGCTGCAGCTGTTGTGGAAGATGGGGTAGATGGTTCAGCAACACTTGTAGATTCAACAGGTGGTTGAGCTGTGATGGTAATTTGTGAACCTGTTGGTGTTACAAGGGGAGCAGCCTTTTGTGTTGTTGAAGCGTCCTGAGAAGTGCTCTGTGTTCCCATACTTGGTGTTGTTGTTGAGATAAATCCAGTACTTCTTAATATGGATGTTGTTGAAGGAGCATTTGATGTTGTAAGAGGCAGTACAGTTGTGGTAGCTGTCTCTGTTGCGGATTGTGTGAAGGTAGGGGTTGGGGAGATTGTTGTTGGGGTGGAGGACAGTGGTGTAGACGTTTCAGGCTGCCTCGTCGTGGTTTTTGTAGGATTTGTTGAGGTGGAGACTGCTATTGTAGTTTCTGACGTGGTTGTGGTGAGAACAGTCCCTGCTGTTGTCAATGTTGCTGCAGCTGTTGTGGAAGATGGGGTAGATGTTTCAGCAACACTTGTAAGTACAACAGGTGGTTGAGCTGTGATGGTAATTTGTGAACCTGTTGGTGTTATAATGGGAGCAGCCTTTTGTGTTGTTGAAGCGCCCTGAGAAGTGCTCTGTGTTCCCATACTTGGTGTTGTTGTTGAGATAAATGCAGTACTTCTTAATATGGATGTTGTTGAAGGATCATTTGATGTTGTAAGAGGCAGTCCAGTTGTGGTTGCTGTCTCTGTTGCGGATTGTGTGAAGGTAGGGGTTGGGGAGATTGTTGTTGGGGTGGAGGACAGTGGTGTAGACGTTTCAGGCTGCCTCGTCGTGGTTTTTGTCGGATTTGTTGAGGTGGAGACTGCTATTGTAGTTTCTGACGTGGTTGTGGTGAGAACAGTCCCTGCTGTTGTCAATGTTGCTGCAGTTGTTGTGGAAGATGGGGTAGATGTTTCAGCAACACTTGTAGATTCAACAGGTGGTTGAGCTGTGATGGTAATTTGTGAACCTGTTGGTGTTACAATGGGAGCAGCCTTTTGTGTTGTTGAAGCGCCATCAGAAGTGCTCTGTGATCCCATACTTGGTGTTGTTGTTGAGATGAATGCAGTACTTCTTAAAATGGATGTTGTTGAAGGAGTATTTGATGTTGTAAGAGGCAGTCCAGTTGTGGTAGCTGTCTCTTTTGCGGATTGTGTGAAGGTAGGGGTTGGGGAGATTGTTGTTGGGGTGGAGGACAGAGGTGTAGACGTTTCAGGCTGCCTCGTCGTGGTTTTTGTCGGATTTGTTGAGGTGGAGACTGCTATTGTAGTTTCTGACGTGGTTGTGGTGAGAACAGTCCCTGATCTTGTCAATGTTGCTGCAGCTGTTGTGGAAGATGGGGTAGATGTTTCAGCAACACTTGTCGATTCAACAGGTGGTTGAGTTGTGATGGTAATTTGTGAACCTGTTGGTGTTACAAGGGGAGCAGCCTTTTGTGTTGTTGAAGCGTCCTGAGAAGTGCTCTGTGTTCCCATACTTGGTGTTGTTGTTGAGATAAATCCAGTACTTCTTAATATGGATGTTGTTGAAGGAGCATTTGATGTTGTAAGAGGCAGTCCAGTTGTGGTAGCTGTCTCTGTTGCGGATTGTGTGAAGGTAGGGGTTGGGGAGATTGTTGTTGGGGTGGAGGACAGTGGTGTAGACGTTTCAGGCTGCCTCGTCGTGGTTTTTGTAGGATTTGTTGAGGTGGAGACTGCTATTGTAGTTTCTGACGTGGTTGTGGTGAGAACAGTCCCTGCTGTTGTCAATGTTGCTGCAGCTGTTGTGGAAGATGGGGTAGATGTTTCAGCAACACTTGTAAGTACAATAGGTGGTTGAGCTGTGATGGTAATTTGTGAACCTGTTGGTGTTATAATGGGAGCAGCCTTTTGTGTTGTTGAAGCGCCCTGAGAAGTGCTCTGTGTTCCCATACTTGGTGTTGTTGTTGAGATAAATGCAGTACTTCTTAATATGGATGTTGTTGAAGGAGCATTTGATGTTGTAAGAGGCAGTCCAGTTGTGGTAGCTGTCTCTGTTGCGGATTGTGTGAAGGTAGGGGTTGGGGAGATTGTTGTTGGGGTGGAGGACAGTGGTGTAGACGTTTCAGGCTGCCTCGTCGTGGTTTTTGTCGGATTTGTTGAGGTGGAGACTGCTATTGTAGTTTCTGACGTGGTTGTGGTGAGAACAGTCCCTGCTGTTGTCAATGTTGCTGCAGCTGTTGTGGAAGATGGGGTAGATGGTTCAGCAACACTTGTAGATTCAACAGGTGGTTGAGCTGTGATGGTAATTTGTGAACCTGTTGGTGTTACAAGGGGAGCAGCCTTTTGTGTTGTTGAAGCGTCCTGAGAAGTGCTCTGTGTTCCCATACTTGGTGTTGTTGTTGAGATAAATCCAGTACTTCTTAATATGGATGTTGTTGAAGGAGCATTTGATGTTGTAAGAGGCAGTACAGTTGTGGTAGCTGTCTCTGTTGCGGATTGTGTGAAGGTAGGGGTTGGGGAGATTGTTGTTGGGGTGGAGGACAGTGGTGTAGACGTTTCAGGCTGCCTCGTCGTGGTTTTTGTAGGATTTGTTGAGGTGGAGACTGCTATTGTAGTTTCTGACGTGGTTGTGGTGAGAACAGTCCCTGCTGTTGTCAATGTTGCTGCAGCTGTTGTGGAAGATGGGGTAGATGTTTCAGCAACACTTGTAAGTACAACAGGTGGTTGAGCTGTGATGGTAATTTGTGAACCTGTTGGTGTTATAATGGGAGCAGCCTTTTGTGTTGTTGAAGCGCCCTGAGAAGTGCTCTGTGTTCCCATACTTGGTGTTGTTGTTGAGATAAATGCAGTACTTCTTAATATGGATGTTGTTGAAGGATCATTTGATGTTGTAAGAGGCAGTCCAGTTGTGGTTGCTGTCTCTGTTGCGGATTGTGTGAAGGTAGGGGTTGGGGAGATTGTTGTTGGGGTGGAGGACAGTGGTGTAGACGTTTCAGGCTGCCTCGTCGTGGTTTTTGTCGGATTTGTTGAGGTGGAGACTGCTATTGTAGTTTCTGACGTGGTTGTGGTGAGAACAGTCCCTGCTGTTGTCAATGTTGCTGCAGTTGTTGTGGAAGATGGGGTAGATGTTTCAGCAACACTTGTAGATTCAACAGGTGGTTGAGCTGTGATGGTAATTTGTGAACCTGTTGGTGTTACAATGGGAGCAGCCTTTTGTGTTGTTGAAGCGCCATCAGAAGTGCTCTGTGATCCCATACTTGGTGTTGTTGTTGAGATGAATGCAGTACTTCTTAAAATGGATGTTGTTGAAGGAGTATTTGATGTTGTAAGAGGCAGTCCAGTTGTGGTAGCTGTCTCTTTTGCGGATTGTGTGAAGGTAGGGGTTGGGGAGATTGTTGTTGGGGTGGAGGACAGAGGTGTAGACGTTTCAGGCTGCCTCGTCGTGGTTTTTGTCGGATTTGTTGAGGTGGAGACTGCTATTGTAGTTTCTGACGTGGTTGTGGTGAGAACAGTCCCTGATCTTGTCAATGTTGCTGCAGCTGTTGTGGAAGATGGGGTAGATGTTTCAGCAACACTTGTCGATTCAACAGGTGGTTGAGTTGTGATGGTAATTTGTGAACCTGTTGGTGTTACAAGGGGAGCAGCCTTTTGTGTTGTTGAAGCGTCCTGAGAAGTGCTCTGTGTTCCCATACTTGGTGTTGTTGTTGAGATAAATCCAGTACTTCTTAATATGGATGTTGTTGAAGGAGCATTTGATGTTGTAAGAGGCAGTCCAGTTGTGGTAGCTGTCTCTGTTGCGGATTGTGTGAAGGTAGGGGTTGGGGAGATTGTTGTTGGGGTGGAGGACAGTGGTGTAGACGTTTCAGGCTGCCTCGTCGTGGTTTTTGTAGGATTTGTTGAGGTGGAGACTGCTATTGTAGTTTCTGACGTGGTTGTGGTGAGAACAGTCCCTGCTGTTGTCAATGTTGCTGCAGCTGTTGTGGAAGATGGGGTAGATGTTTCAGCAACACTTGTAAGTACAACAGGTGGTTGAGCTGTGATGGTAATTTGTGAACCTGTTGGTGTTATAATGGGAGCAGCCTTTTGTGTTGTTGAAGCGCCCTGAGAAGTGCTCTGTGTTCCCATACTTGGTGTTGTTGTTGAGATAAATGCAGTACTTCTTAATATGGATGTTGTTGAAGGATCATTTGATGTTGTAAGAGGCAGTCCAGTTGTGGTAGCTGTCTCTGTTGCGGATTGTGTGAAGGTAGGGGTTGGGGAGATTGTTGTTGGGGTGGAGGACAGTGGTGTAGACGTTTCAGGCTGCCTCGTCGTGGTTTTTGTCGGATTTGTTGAGGTGGAGACTGCTATTGTAGTTTCTGACGTGGTTGTGGTGAGAACAGTCCCTGCTGTTGTCAATGTTGCTGCAGTTGTTGTGGAAGATGGGGTAGATGTTTCAGCAACACTTGTATATTCAACAGGTGGTTGAGCTGTGATGGTAATTTGTGAACCTGTTGGTGTTACAATGGGAGCAGCCTTTTGTGTTGTTGAAGCGCCATCAGAAGTGCTCTGTGATCCCATACTTGGTGTTGTTGTTGAGATGAATGCAGTACTTCTTAAAATGGATGTTGTTGAAGGAGTATTTGATGTTGTAAGAGGCAGTCCAGTTGTGGTAGCTGTCTCTGTTGCGGATTGTGTGAAGGTAGGGGTTGGGGAGATTGTTGTTGGGGTGGAGGACAGTGGTGTAGACGTTTCAGGCTGCCTCGTCGTGGTTTTTGTCGGATTTGTTGAGGTGGAGACTGCTATTGTAGTTTCTGACGTGGTTGTGGTGAGAACAGTCCCTGCTGTTGTCAATGTTGCTGCAGCTGTTGTGGAAGATGGGGTAGATGGTTCAGCAACACTTGTAGATTCAACAGGTGGTTGAGCTGTGATGGTAATTTGTGAACCTGTTGGTGTTACAATGGGAGCAGCCTTTTGTGTTGTTGAAGCGCCATTAGAAGTGCTCTGTGTTCCCATACTTGGTGTTGTTGTTGAGATAAATGCAGTACTTCTTAATATGGATGTTGTTGAAGGAGCATTTGATGTTGTAAGAGGCAGTCCAGTTGTGGTAGCTGTCTCTGTTGCGGATTGTGTGAAGGTAGGGGTTGGGGAGATTGTTGTTGGGGTGGAGGACAGTGGTGTAGACGTTTCAGGCTGCCTCGTCGTGGTTTTTGTTGGATTTGTTGAGGTGGAGACTGCTATTGTAGTTTCTGACGTGGTTGTGGTGAGAACAGTCCCTGCTGTTGTCAATGTTGCTGCAGTTGTTGTGGAAGATGGGGTAGATGTTTCAGCAACACTTGTATATTCAACAGGTGGTTGAGCTGTGATGGTAATTTGTGAACCTGTTGGTGTTACAATGGGAGCAGCCTTTTGTGTTGTTGAAGCGCCATCAGAAGTGCTCTGTGATCCCATACTTGGTGTTGTTGTTGAGATGAATGCAGTACTTCTTAAAATGGATGTTGTTGAAGGAGTATTTGATGTTGTAAGAGGCAGTCCAGTTGTGGTAGCTGTCTCTTTTGCGGATTGTGTGAAGGTAGGGGTTGGGGAGATTGTTGTTGGGGTGGAGGACAGAGGTGTAGACGTTTCAGGCTGCCTCGTCGTGGTTTTTGTCGGATTTGTTGAGGTGGAGACTGCTATTGTAGTTTCTGACGTGGTTGTGGTGAGAACAGTCCCTGATCTTGTCAATGTTGCTGCAGCTGTTGTGGAAGATGGGGTAGATGTTTCAGCAACACTTGTCGATTCAACAGGTGGTTGAGTTGTGATGGTAATTTGTGAATCTGTTGGTGTTACAAGGGGAGCAGCCTTTTGTGTTGTTGAAGCGTCCTGAGAAGTGCTCTGTGTTCCCATACTTGATGTTGCTGTTGAGATAAATCCAGTACTTCTTAATATGGATGTTGTTGAAGGAGCATTTGATGTTGTAAGAGGCAGTCCAGTTGTGGTAGCTGTCTCTGTTGCGGATTGTGTGAAGGTAGGGGTTGGGGAGATTGTTGTTGGGGTGGAGGACAGTGGTGTAGACGTTTCAGGCTGCCTCGTCGTGGTTTTTGTAGGATTTGTTGAGGTGGAGACTGCTATTGTAGTTTCTGACGTGGTTGTGGTGAGAACAGTCCCTGCTGTTGTCAATGTTGCTGCAGCTGTTGTGGAAGATGGGGTAGATGTTTCAGCAACACTTGTAAGTACAACAGGTGGTTGAGCTGTGATGGTAATTTGTGAACCTGTTGGTGTTATAATGGGAGCAGCCTTTTGTGTTGTTGAAGCGCCCTGAGAAGTGCTCTGTGTTCCCATACTTGGTGTTGTTGTTGAGATAAATGCAGTACTTCTTAATATGGATGTTGTTGAAGGAGCATTTGATGTTGTAAGAGGCAGTCCAGTTGTGGTAGCTGTCTCTGTTGCGGATTGTGTGAAGGTAGGGGTTGGGGAGATTGTTGTTGGGGTGGAGGACAGTGGTGTAGACGTTTCAGGCAGCCTCGTCGTGGTTTTTGTCGGATTTGTTGAGGTGGAGACTGCTATTGTAGTTTCTGACGTGGTTGTGGTGAGAACAGTCCCTGATCTTGTCAATGTTGCTGCAGCTGTTGTGGAAGATGGGGTAGATGTTTCAGCAACACTTGTCGATTCAACAGGTGGTTGAGTTGTGATGGTAATTTGTGAACCTGTTGGTGTTACAATGGGAGCAGCCTTTTGTGTTGTTGAAGCGCCATTAGAAGTGCTCTGTGTTCCCATACTTGGTGTTGTTGTTGAGATAAATGCAGTACTTCTTAATATGGATGTTGTTGAAGGAGCATTTGATGTTGTAAGAGGCAGTCCAGTTGTGGTAGCTGTCTCTGTTGCGGATTGTGTGAAGGTAGGGGTTGGGGAGATTGTTGTTGGGATGGAGGACAGTGGTGTAGATGTTTCAGGCTGCCTCGTCGTGGTTTTTGTCGGATTTGTTGAGGTGGAGACTGCTATTGTAGTTTCTGACGTAGTTGTTGTGAGAACAGTCCCTGCTGTTGTCAATGTTGCTGCAGTTGTTGTGGAAGATGGGGTAGATGTTTCAGCAACACTTGTAGATTCAACAGGTGGTTGAGCTGTGATGGTAATTTGTGAACCTGTTGGTGTTACAATGGGAGCAGCCTTTTGTGTTGTTGAAGCGCCATCAGAAGTGTTCTGTGATCCCATACTTGGTGTTGTTGTTGAGATAAATGCAGTACTTCTTAGTATGGATGTTGTTGAAGGAGCATTTGATGTTGTAAGAGGCAGTCCAGTTGTGGTAGCTGTCTCTGTTGCGGATTGTGTGAAGGTAGGGGTTGGGGAGATTGTTGTTGGGGTGGAGGACAGTGGTGTAGACGTTTCAGGCAGCCTCGTCGTGGTTTTTGTCGGATTTGTTGAGGTGGAGACTGCTATTGTAGTTTCTGACGTGGTTGTGGTGAGAACAGTCCCTGATCTTGTCAATGTTGCTGCAGCTGTTGTGGAAGATGGGGTAGATGTTTCAGCAACACTTGTCGATTCAACAGGTGGTTGAGTTGTGATGGTAATTCGTGAACCTGTTGGTGTTACAATGGGAGCAGCCTTTTGTGTTGTTGAAGCGCCATTAGAAGTGCTCTGTGTTCCCATACTTGGTGTTGTTGTTGAGATAAATGCAGTACTTCTTAATATGGATGTTGTTGAAGGAGCATTTGATGTTGTAAGAGGCAGTCCAGTTGTGGTAGCTGTCTCTGTTGCGGATTGTGTGAAGGTAGGGGTTGGGGAGATTGTTGTTGTGGTGGAGGACAGTGGTGTAGACGTTTCAGGCTGCCTCGTCGTGGGTTTTGTCGGATTTGTTGAGGTGGAGACTGCTATTGTAGTTTCTGACGTGGTTGTGGTGAGAACATTCCCTGATGTTGTCAATGTTGCTGCAGCTGTTGTGGAAGATGGGGTAGATGTTTCAGCAACACTTGTAGATTCAACAGGTGGTTGAGCTGTGATGGTAATTTGTGAACCTGTTGGTGTCACAATGGGAGCAGCCTTTTGTGTTGTTGAAGCGGCCTGAGAAGTGCTCTGTGTTCCCATACTTGGTGTTGTTGTTGAGATAAATGCAGTACTTCTTAATATGGATGTTGTTGAAGGAGCATTTGATGTTGTAAGAGGCAGTCCAGTTGTGGTAGCTGTCTCTGTTGCGGATTGTGTGAAGGTAGGGGTTGGGGAGATTGTTGTTGGGGTGGAGGACAGTGGTGTAGACGTTTCAGGCTGCCTCATCGTGGTTTTTGTCGGATTTGTTGAGGTGGAGACTGCTATTGTAGTTTCTGACGTGGTTGTGGTGAGAACAGTCCCTGCTGTTGTCAATGTTGCTGCAGCTGTTGTGGAAGATGGGGTAGATGTTTCAGTAACACTTGTAGATTCAACAGGTGGTTGAGCTGTGATGGTAATTTGTGAACTTGTTGGTGTTACAATGGGAGCAGCCTTTTGTGTTGTTGAAGCGCCATTAGAAGTGCTTTGTGTTCCCATACTTGGTGTTGTTGTTGAGATAAATGCAGTACTTCTTAACATGGATGTTGTTGAAGGAGTATTTGATGTTGTAAGAGGCAGTCCAGTTGTGGTAGCTGTCTCTGTTGCGGATTGTGTGAAGGTAGGGGTTGGGGAGATTGTTGTTGGGGTGGAGGACAGTGGTGTAGACGTTTCAGGCTGCCTCGTCGTGGTTTTTGTAGGATTTGTTGAGGTGGAGACTGCTATTGTAGTTTCTGACGTGGTTGTGGTGAGAACAGTCCCTGCTGTTGTCAGTGTTGCTGCAGCTGTTATGGAAGATGGGGTAGATGTTTCAGCAACACTTGTAGGTACAACAGGTGGTTGAGCTGTGATGGTAATTTGTGAACCTGTTGGTGTTATAATGGGAGCAGGCTTTTGTGTTGTTGAAGCGCCATTAGAAGTGCTCTGTGTTCCCCTACTTGGTGTTGTTGTTGAGATAAATGCAGTACTTCTTAATATGGATGTTGTTGAAGGAGCATTTGATGTTGTAAGAGGCAGTCGAACTGTGGTAGCTGTCTCTGTTGCGGATTGTGTGAAGGTAGGGGTTGGGGAGATTGTTGTTGGGGTGGAGGGTAGTGGTGTAGACGTTTCAGGCTGCCTCGTCGTGGTTTTTGTCGGATTTGTTGAGGTGGAGATTGCTATTGTGTTTTCTGATGTGGATGTGGTGAGAACAGTCCCTGATGTTGTCAATGTTGCTGCAGCTGTTGTGGAAGATGGGGTAGATGTTTCAGCAACACTTGTAGATTCAACAGGTGGTTGAGCTGTGATGGTAATTTGTGAACCTGTTGGTGTTACAATGGAAGCAGCCTTTTGTGTTGTTGAAGCGCCATTCGAAGTGCTCTGTGTTCCTATACTTGGTGTTGTTGTTGAGATAAATGCAGTACTTCTTAATATGGATGTTGTTGAAGGAGCATTTGATGTTGTAAGAAGCAGTCCAGTTGTGGTAGCTGTCTCTGTTGCGGATTGTGTGAAGGTAGGGGTTGGGGAGATTGTTGTTGGGGTAGAGGACAGTGGTGCAGACGTTTCAGGCTGCCTCGTCGTGGTTTTTGCCGGATTTGTTGAGGTGGAGACTGCTGTTGTTGTTTCTGACGTGGTTGTTGTGAGAACAGTCCCTGCTGTTGTCCATGTTGCTGCAGCTGTTGCGGAAGATGGGGTAGATATTTCAGCAACACTTGTAGATTCAAAAGGTGGTTGAGTTGTGCTGGTAATTTGTGAAACTGTTGGCGTTAGAATGGGAGTAGCCTTTTGTGTTGTTGAAGCTCCATTAGAAGTGCTCTGTCTTTCCACACTTGATGTTGTTGCTGAGATGAATGCCCTATTTCTTGATGTGGTTATTGAAGGACCATTTGATGTTGTAAGAGGCAGTCCAGTTGTTCTTGCTCTCTGTGTTGTGTTTTTTGTAGAGGTAGGGATAGGGGATGTTGTTCCTTGGGCAGAGGAGAGTGTTGTACCTGTTTCAGTTGGCTCAGTGGTTGTCTCTGTAGGATTTGTCGAGGTCGAGACAGGTTTTGTCGTTTCCAACTTCCCTGTGATTGAAAGCCTCACTCCTGTCGATGTTGCTGTTGCCGGTTGATTTGTTTCCTTAACTCGTGATACTGCCATTCTGACTGGAGCACTATTGGTTGTCATAGGCTTAACTCCATTTCTAGTGCTGATAGTACTTTCCTGTGATATTGTCTTTGAACCAGCAACGGTACCAGAGGCAGTACTCTCTGTTACTGTAGCTGTTGTTTCAGTTCGGATCACTGGATTAGCATGTTTTGTTGTTGTTAGAACTCCATTTGCTATGTTGGTATTTGAGGAAGTCTTTGTTGTTATCTTAGGTAAATTAGATGTCTCGTTACTGTATGATATTGGTGTGGTTTTCAGAGAGTTGTTGATTATAGATGCATCTGTTTCATTATTCTCAACGCTTTCTGGGATTGTCACATTGGTCCTAGAAAATAAAGATTTTTTAGTGGTATGTTCGCTTTTTTTGTTTAAATATTATGTCTTTAGATGTTACACGCACATTGGATACTTACATGTACCCGGAAACTTGATGGAAATGCCAACAAAACAATGCTGTGGTCAACAAGTCAAAGGGTTAGTTTATTACTTTGTGTCCATACTCTAAAGCTCACACTTCATAACTAGTGTGTTTTATTCAACAAGAACACTACTGTTATCTTCCACAGTAACTCTTCACCTTTGCCCTACTTCTACACCAATGCCATTTTCAGATAGATTCAGGCAGCAACAGACTTTGTGAGGGATTACACTGGACATGGTTTTCAAAACAGCAGCTAGAATCATAACTCAGCAAAAAAGAAAAAAACTCATATAAACAAATGCTGTTTAAGAAGCCTTATGTCATTGCAAAGACAAACCCATTTGTATATACTCTGGGCTCTACCGTTGGCCCAGTGCAACGGTATTATCATAATGTCAAACAACAATTGTTTTGGTCATTTCAGTTCTAGGCCAGCACAATGGAAACTTCAAATAACATATTATTCAGGTGTGGCTTAAGCAAATTGTAACACTTGCATCCATGGTTTGTTCAGCAACACTGTTTGCAGATAGTATGCTGTTCTACTTACCCAAGCTGAAACAAGTTGATTGAACACTCAGTGCTTTCATTTTTCACTCAGTTGATTCAAATATCATCTGTGTAAAAAGATCAGGGACTTAGAAAGGCGATCCTTAATTTAATACTGTAGAACGTGTATACTGTTTATACAGTACAAATGCAGTACAGTGTCCATTTTAGGACATCCTCAGTTATCAGCCAATAGTTTGTTGGCAGATCAAAAGGTTGTAGATCAAACTGCTATACTCTCTCAGGTGTGAGACCAAACTGCCATACTCCCTTCAACAAAAAGGCTCTACTCCTTATGGCCGTAGGCGAAACGGCTATACTCCCTAGACATTTCTTTCTATAAAATAAGGCATACAATGGAAATGACAATCCCTCGATTGGTGTACTTTGATCAGTGGGAAGCAGACAATCTGTGTAAACAGGGAATGCATTGGCAAAAGGCAGCGCTAACCCAAAACATTCTGAAGAAGTACACTTATTACACAGATTGATTTATAGGAAATCAACCGCAATCCACTGCATAGCAGTCTTGCATCCTTGTGCATTCATCCCGTTATTGAATCAGAATCAGAATTCTTTTATTTGGCCAAGTATTTTTGCACATACAGGAAATTGACTTGGTGAGGTTAGTGCATGGGACATAAAAAACAATAGCAAATATTGACAAGAATTTTACAAAATAACAAAATATTAAGAAAATACCAATAACAAATAACAATGAGGCTAGAGGCTGTGAAATGGGTATGGGGCATGTACACTATAAATTAGAATCATTTTAAATAATTATAAATTACACGTGTGTGTGTGTGTGTGTGTGTGTGTGTGTGTGTGTGTGTGTGTGTGTGTGTGTGTGTGTGTGTGTGTGTGTGTGTGTGTGTGTGTGTGTGTGTGTGTGTGTGTGTGTGTGTGTGACAGGGTGGGGGTGGGGGGTTGGAAGTCCCAGTCAGTGAGGACTCTGCCATGGGGAAGAAACTGTTCAGGTGGCGCAAGGTTTTGGTCTTGATTGACCGGAACCTTTTGCCGGATGGAAGTCTATGGAAGAGGTGGTGACCAGGATGGGAAGGATCAGCTATGATCTTTCCTGCTCTCTTATTGGTCCTGGAGTGGAACAGGTCCAGGAGAGATGGCAGGTTGCAGCTGATGACCTTCTCGGCTGACCGAATGGTCCGCTAAAGTCTGCCTTTGTCCTTGGCAGTGGGGCAGTGAACCAGATGTTGATCGATTAACTGAGGATGGACTCAGTGATGGCTGTGTAGAACTCGACCATCACTTTCTGCAGCATGTTGAATTTCTTCAGCTCCCACAGGAAGAACATCCTCTGCTGGGCCTTCTTGATGGTGGAGGTGATGTTCTCCGCCCACCTGAGGTCCTTAGAAATTATTGTCCCCAGGAATCTAAATGGCTTGGCCACTTCTTAGATGAGATGGATGTCCTTCTCAGCTTCTTCCCTGAGTACGGCACACCGCTCACACTACTGGGTGACTTCAACATCCAGTCGGAGAAGCTTCAATCGTCTGGAGCACTTGACCTTCTCTCCTCCTTCGGCCTTACCCTGTCCCACTCTCCTCCAACTCATAAGGCGGGCAATCAGCTCGACCTTGTCTTCACCAGATCCTCCCATACCTCCAACCTTACTGTTACCCCTCTTCCAGTTTCTGATCAGCCTTTTGTATCCTTCTCCCTTCTTCTCAAATCCTCCCCCTCCCAGTCAGTCTCTACCCACACTGTATCCTCTCGTCGCAACCTGTGCACCCTCTCACTCACCGCTCTCTCTTCCTCTGTCTTATCCGCCCTACCCTCTGTTGAATCCTTCTATCCACTGATGCAGCCTCCTCCACCCTCCTGTCCTCTCTTTCCTCATCCTTCGACTCTCTCTGTCCACAGATCTCAAGGCCGACACGATCCTCTCCACGCGCTCCCTGGCTGTCTGAAACCCTGCAGGCTTGTAGAATAGGGCTCCGGGCAGCTGAGAGGAAATGGAGAAAAACTGGCCTCCGTGATGACCTAGACCCTTATCTCTCTCTCCTCCTCAACTACACCTCATCTGCATCAGCTGCTAAAACTTCTTACTACCATTTCAAAATTCAATCCTCTGCCTCTGACCCAAGGAAACTGTTCTCCACATTTTCCTCACTCCTCAACCCACCTCCTCCCCCTCCTCCCTGTCTGCGGATGACTTTGTCATACTTTGAAAAAAAGGTTGATGACATTAGCAGCTCTTTCCCTCTACCTCTCACCAACACTGCTACCTTTCCTCCCAAACCCACTGTGTGACAGCCGGTCTCTGGCTTATCAGATTCCCCCACCCTCTCCCCTAATGATGTTCTAAAACTGGTCACATCCAAGCGTGCAACCACCTGCCCCCTCGATCCTATCCCCTCCCCCTTTCTCCAATCATTAACATTTACATTTATGGCATTTAGCAGACGCCTTTACATTTGTTTAAGTAAGTGAATCATCTATCCAACAGTCATCATAAGACAAAGTAATCAATGCTCACACCAGGGGCCATGGGCAGTCGTAATGCCAGAAGGCATTTTTTATTTTTTTTATTATTTATTAACCGGAGAGAACTTGTACAGGGGGGAAGGGGGGTGAAGAGGTCTCAAGGGTTGGGGTAGGGTTAGTACAGGGAGGGTAGTGGGGGTGAAGAGGTCTTAGGAAGGACTGTTAGGATGTAGCCTGAAGAGATGGGTTTTCAATCTACGGCGGAAGATCTGTAGTGACTCTGCAGTCCTGACAGTGGGGGGAAGCTCATTCCACCAGTGGGACGCCAGGATAGTGAAAAGCTGTGACCAAGTGGCACGGCCGCTGCATCCACGTAGAGGTGGCGGTGCCAGGCAGGCAGCCGAGGTGGAAGAGCGGAGTGATCGCGCAGGGGTTTGGGGGCCAACCAGGCCATCCATCTCCAAAGACCTCCTTCCGTTCCTTACCACCTTAATCAATTCCTCTCTATCCATAGGATCTGTCTCAGCTGCCTTCAAGACAGCCAGAGTCAAGCCTCTTCTCAAGAAACCAACTCTTGACCCGTCTCCTGTCCATAACTACAGACCGGTATCCCTTCTCTCCTTCTTATCTAAAACCCTTGAATGTGCTGTCTCTAAACAACCGTCTAACTACCTCCTTCAGAACAACCTCCTTGACCCTTACCAATCCGGCATTAAGGCTGGTCTCCCCGCCTCCACCATCAGGCTTCTGCAGCTCATCCAGAACGCTGCCGCCCGTCTGGTGTTCAATCTCCCATGTCACTCCTCCTCTGCACCCTTCACTGGCTCCCGGTAGCAGTTCGCATCAGATTCAAGACCCTGGTGCTCGCCTACCGGGCGGCAAAGGGAACTGCCCCACCCTACTTGCAAGCAATGGTCAGCCCCCAAACCCCTGCCCGATCACTCCACTCTTCCACCCCGGCAGGCCGCCTGGCACCGCCGCCTCGACGTGGATGCAGCTGCCGCACTACTCGATCACAGCTTTTCACTGTCCTGGCGCCCTGCTGGTGGAATGAGCTTCCCACTGCTTCCCACTGCTGTCATGACTGCAGAGTCACTACCAATCTTCCGCCGTAGATTGAAGACCCGTCTCTTCAGGCTACATCTTAACGGTCCCTCCTAAAGACCTCTTCACCCCCACTACCCCCCTGTACAAGTTTGTCTCCTGTTAATAAAAATAAATAAATAAAAAATTCCTTCTTCTAGCATTGTGACTGAGCATTGATTACTTTATTTTATGATGACTGATGGATAGATGATTCAATTACTTAAACAAATTTGTTGTAAGTCGCTTTGGATAAAGGCATCTGCTAAATGACAAATGTAAAATGTAAATGGTCTGTAGTCATTAAGGCCTGTGATCCTCTGCTTTTTGGGAACTGGGATGATGGTGGATGTTTTGAAGCAGGCAGGTACCATGCATTCGACCAGTGAGGTGTTAAGGATGTCCGTAAACACTGGAGACAGCTGGTCTGCACAGTGCTTCAGTGTGGAGGAGGAGACAGCATCTGGTCCAGCTGCCTTGCGGGGGTTCTGACTCTTTAACAGTTTGTTGACGTCTCTCTCCTAGATGGAGAGAGGTGTGATGGGGGGGAGGGGGCTGTCTGGGTCCATTGTGTAGGGGGGTTAGTGTCTCTGTCCAGGCTGGTAAAGAAGAGGTGTGATAGCTGTGGAGGGGGGGTTGGTTGTGTGGGTCAGAGTCAGGATTGTTCAATTGTCTGTCGAATCTACAGTAGAACTCATTCAGGTCGTTTGCAAGTCTGAGGTCATCCGTAGAGTCAGGGGATTTGGTTTTGCAGTCTGTGATCTCTCGAAGGCCTTTCAAGACTGACGAGGAGTCGTTGGCTGCAAATTCCAGCTTCTTTGAGTGCTGTCGTCTGGCTTCCTTAATCTCCTTGCCAAATGTGTACTTGGCCAGTCTAAACCTTTCCTTGTCTCCACTCCTGAAAGCCCTCTCCTTCTCCAAACGAAGCTGTTTGAGTCTTGCTGTGAACCAGGGCTTGTCATTGTTGTAACTCACCCTGGTGCGTGTTGGAATACATCTGTCCTCACATAAGCTGATGTATGACGTCACAGACTCTATGTATTCCTCCAGGCTGTTGGAAGCAGTCTTAAAAATGTCCCAATCTGTGGTATCTAGGCAGTCACGCAGCTCCTCCACTGCTTCTCTGCTGCTCCAATTCTTAGATCTCCACACAGCAGGTTTACAAAGTTTTAGTTTCTGCCTGTATCAGATAAATAAGAGCGTGGTCAGATAGTCCCAGAGCCGTGCGGGGAACTGCGTGATAAGCTCTGCTGATGGTGCTGTAACAATGATCCAAAATCTTCTCCTCCCTGATCGGGCATTTGATTAACTGTTTATATTTAGGGAATTCGTGAGTTAAGTTGCCCTTGTTAAAGTCCCCAAGGACAATAACTGGAGAATACGTGTTCTCTCTCCTTCTCTCCACTCCTAATATTTGGTCGGCGAGTTGACGTTGAGCCACTTTCACACATTATATAGTCAATATAAAATAAGTTAATTCACGTGGAGAGCAAAACGGTCTGCAGGTGATGACAAATGATCCCAGGCCAGGAGAACAAGTTTGCAAAATCACTTTCACGTCGTTGCACCAGCGTTGATTTATATAGAAACAGATCCCTCCACCTTTCGTTTTGCGTTAAAGTATCAGGTTGCGATCCGCACGTAACAGCTGAAGCCGGGCAGATGTACAGCGGAGTCCAGTGTAGATTCAATCAGCCACGATTCCGTGAAACACAAAACAGAAGAGAGAGAAAAGTCTCTATTTGTCCTGATAAGAAGACGCAATTCGTCCATTTTGTTCCACAGTCAGCGGACATTTGGGAGGAGTATTCCCAGTAGAGGCGAGCCTAATCCTCTCTCCCTGAAGCGCACCAGAGCCCCGGCGCGCTTACCTCTCTGTCTCCGCCTCACTGCTTGGCCAAGGGCCAGAGCACCTTTGACCAGAATGTCCAGTAAATCCACAGATGAGGCGAGAAAGTTGATACATCGACGGGCCATCAAGGATCCGTTTCCTCTCCATCTCCAATGGTTTAGTTTTGTCGAGCCAGAGAGCTCTCTGGATGACCATCGCATGCCTCATCACTCTTCCTGTAGCCTCAGCACTGGTTGAGTGGTCAGCAAGGAGGCGAAGCTCCATCAACGTCTGACCGTAACCCCTAGGACCAGGGAGTCAGAGAGAATAAAGAGAAACAAACTGGTATGGAGATAGCCCTGGCAACATCCACCCAACTCACCGTCATAGCAGATGAATCGGACCCCACAGAATAATAGTGATGGGCAAATGAAGCTTTTGTGAAGCACTGAACCACTTGAGCCAATTGTTTCGAAAATGGGTTCATTACTCGAAGCTTCAGTTACAGTGACCTCTCCTGGCGAAGTGCAAGGCTGCAGTCAAATTAGGCAGGCTAGTTGGTGGACAGGAGGCTTTTAATTACACGCACGCACGCACGCACGCACACACACACACACACACACACACACACACACACACACACACACACCTCAATGAGCAGTGTTGGAGAAACTACTTTACTTTTGTAGAAAAGATCTTTTGTTCTGAAGCATCTTTGCTTTGATCACCCTTGGATTTAAAGTATTGTAACGACCCTGTGTAAGGCCCGTTAGCAATTCCGCCAAGGGAGTTAACTCTCTTGGTGTTGTGGCTAGCGCGGCCGGTTTGTAAGCGAAAGATTGCGAGTTCGATACTTGCTTAAGGCAAGCTGCTCTACCCCGCCGTTCGCTACAATATTATAGGTGGCTCTTATGTATTATCCATCTGGATTTTGAGTGACCCATCCATACCCAGGTCGTCGCAGGAAAATGTGCATGAATGTCAGCTTTTAGGTTTCTTTGAAAATCACCCGGATGGTATCTATTTATTGCACACTCATTTGTAGAAACTAACTTAAGATGCACAGTAATATGCACATGCAATATATCAACATGAAAGAGTCTCTGTCATAACTAGTCTTCAATAAAAAAAAAAAATATATATTGTTTGGATTGGGTTAGGGTTAGCTTGATGTCACAAATGCACAGGGTAAACTCAAATTCTGAGAAGACAGAATGAATGACAATAAGCAGCTAGTTACACAATAACATTTTCATTTTCGCAACTTCAAAATAAAAGCGTGAGGTAAGATCACTGGAAGGTGGGTTAGGGATAGCAATATCTTATCATATTTTTCATGAAATGAGATAATATTACATAACAAAAAGTTTGTACAATTTCAAAAAAAGTAATTTTGGTCATTAGAACATATTAGTACATATTAGTGCAATTACATGTCATTTTACATAGAGCACATATAATGGACTGTACACAAATAATACTCCAAGGCTAAACTTGATTTTTACTACCAATCTACTACTTCCTAACCCTAAGACAGAAACACTTCTAGAAAATGAATTAAGTGAGTTTTAACCAAGAGTGGTATCATACAAAGTGTTGGCGGCTTTTTACTGTGGCCCAATAATTCGAAGTGCCCCATCTAGACTGCACAGGGCACACGTAATGGACTGTACACAAATCATTTTCCAAGGCTTAACTTTTTAATACCACTGTACTCAGCAACAATTCTAGAATATGAATTCAGTAAGTTTCAACCATGAGCGTTGTCATACAAAGTGTTGTTGGCTTTCTACTAGGGTTAGGGTAGATGGGGCTCTTTGAACTGTGTGGCCACAGTAGAAAGCCAACAACACTTTGTATGACACTGCTCAAGGTTAAACTCACTATATTCATATTCTAGAAGTGTTGCTGAGTAGAGTGATAGTACAAATTTAACAATATTTGTGCACAGTCCATTATATGTGGACCAGGTTGTCATTACAAACTGAACAAATGGAGAGGAACAAAACTGCTCAGGGGACTTACAAAAATCTACAAAGTTGAATGATGGAGAAGAAAAAGCACAGTCGATTGGACAACATCATCTCAGTCACTCTACAAAATTGGTCTATAACCAAGTGGCCAAAAAGAATCCCTAAATGGAAAATAATCTATTTCATATCCATAATTGTGTTCAGACCCTTTCGTATGACACCCTTAAAATTAGCTAAAATGTCATCAACAAATCACTCAATAAGTTGAATTGAGTCCATCTTAATGCAAGGATAATAGTTCATGATATTTTGGAATTAATATATTTGTTTTATAGGGTCTCTGATTTGCATAGGAATCAATTACACTTTGTGTAGATTAGGATGTCACTACTAACTCAGCAAATTTCATAATTTTCTCTTGATCCTGACAAACTCCCCAGTCCCTGCCAATGACAAACATACCCATAACTTGATGCATCTACCACTATTCTTCACACCAGAGATGGTGCGGAAACTGCATTGCATGTGCTGGATTTGCTTTGTAGTAAAACCAAATAAACACATTTCCAGCCACTTTCTTTGCTGTATCACTTGAATTCATTGTTGTAAACAAAATTATGGATATGAGAGATTATTTTCCATTAAGGGATTCTTTTTGGCCAAGAATTTCTTTTGAAATTTCTAAAAACCTGTTTTCGCTTTGTCGTTCTCGGGTATTGTGTGTGGATTGGTGGAAAATTATTTTAATTTAATCCATTTTAAATTGAGTCTATAACACAACAAAGTGTGGAAAAAGTGAAGGGGTCTGAATACTTTCCGAAGGCATTGTACATTACAAGAAAACTGGAAAAATACAAAATCCCCTGTCATGCTGAACAAAACTGTACTTTGTTTTTTAAACAAAAGTATGCACATCCACTTTGGTCAAATGCAAGTGTTACTTCATGACAGATACATTGTAGTTTTATCAATGGGCTCATAGCACCCCAGGAACCACTTTCTCATTGCATGCATGGACAGGTAGCCTACAAAGTATGGTTGTTTAACACACAAGACATTTTAGCTTAATCAAAGCTTCTCCCTTATTACATTAATAATATTATTGTATTACTTACCCACAGCAAATTATTCACTGCCAGCCTCCTTTCTTTTAATGTTTTCAAGTAAATTGAGAAAGGGATACTTACATGGCTAAAATAATAAATGTCAGTACTATTTGATCACAAATACGTTCTTCATAATACTGTCACATGAATACAATTCTAGTCATTTCCCCTTAGGCTGTTCTCACACTAGTGGAATGCTTGTTTCATGTCTTTCAAATGTGACGTAACGTTTTGGGTGGGTCAAGATATCGGCATGTGAATCTGTGCGAAAGAGGTTAGATACGCAGAAAGTAGGCGTATCTTTGTTTTTTGACTAGAAATGCATTGATATCAATAACTTGATCAGGACAGCCACATCGTTTCGGCTGCGCCTTTTTCAAGGAAAGGTGGCTGACATCAATACATGACTACTTAAAAAGCCTAATAAACTTCTACACGTTTTCAGAATTGTGTATTACCAGAAAAGTAACTTCATAACCAACTGTAAGTTTTCTTTATTTCCATATAATTGTCAGTAAAGCATGTTTATTCTGTGGCCCAAAATAAACACTCAAACTTTTAGATTTATTTAACAGCTTGTCAGACATCACACATCTTTCTTCAGCATGACATGTACATTTGAGAAACACATCGAGACCTCAGAATTGTAAAGTTATATCTGCGTTTGCACCCCTCCAAAAAATTATTTTTCCAACTGACCCAGGATTTGGATTTTCTGCATTTAAGGTACCCTTAGTGTGAGGACTTATTCAGCTATATGAGAGGAATACACTATAAAACAGTTCTGAGATCTAAGACTGAAATCTTTGATGCGCAATATCTCAGAACTACTTCCCGCAAAGTAGTATCTAAGTGGCTTCAATCTAGTGTTTATTAATTATCTATGAGATCTGTCACCTAAACAAAAAGATGTAACTCTCGGTCAATATTTGCTTTCCAAATATTTATTCATATAAAAACTGGCATGGCAACATTCTTGCAGGTGTGCAAATTAAAAACACTTTCAGTGATTTCAGCATACAGGGCCACCACAAAATGTAAACAATAGGGCAAATGCAGTTTAATCAGTCCTTATTACTTTAGGTTATGATGATGTACTCTTGTTCTACTGTCGTTATAGTATTTAGAAGTCATATTCATCATTATCAAGGGGTATTTTCATTAAAGTTAGAAGCCGCGAACAATGTTTTACATTGCGATTGCACCAGGATTCCAAACATCTTAACAACAGTAGAGAATGACATCTTATGCTATGAGGAACTCGAGGAACCTGTTAGAAATGTATTTTGGCCCAAAAGGATGTCATGTGCTCCACAATAGTCAACTCATAAATAATCTAAAACTACACAGGAACTGCCAACAGCACCTGAATGGATTCAATAACTTGATTAGGTAGAGGTAAATATCAATTTCATTTCCTGGAAGGTACGATGCTACTTTACTATGTGTGTTGCAGTACAGAGATAATGCAATGCCTACACAGCAAGTCTCCATACTTACATCTCATTGACCAAGGTTGTTGCTGAAAAATAAGAATACTGTATGAATCAGTCAACTAACTAGTTGATTTAAGATTAATTGCAGCATATGTACAGTTGATTACAAAGTTACTTTTCGGGCAATACACAATTCTGAAAACGTGTAAAAATGTATTAGGCTTTTCTTAACTTTTTAAGTAGTACAATTCAAATCTCCATCTTCTGCAATTAAGTCAAATCAACTAGAAATGCATTGATATCAATAACTTGATCAGGCCAGCAACATTGTTTCTGCTAGGCCTTCTTCAATGAAAGCTGGCTGACATCTATAAATGACTACTTAAAAAGTTAAGAAAAGGCTAATAAACTTTTACACGTTTTCAGAATTGTGTATTGCTCGAAAAGTAACTTTGTAATCAACTGTACGTTTGCTTTATTTGCATATTATTTTCAGTAAACATGTTTATTATGTGGCCCAAAATGAACGCTCAGACTTTTTGATTTATTTAACAGCTTGTCAGACATCACACATCTTCCTTCAGCATGACATGTACATTTGAGAAACACATCGAGACCTCAGAATTGTAAAGTTATATCTGCATTTGCACCCCCCTAAAAAAAAAAAATTCCAACTGACCCAGGATTTGCATATTCTGCATTTAAGGTATTCTTAGTGTGAGGACTTATTCAGCTATATGAGAAGAATACACAATAAAACAATTCTGAGATCTAAGACTGAAATCGTTGATGCTCAATATCTCAGAACTATACTTCCTGCAGACAGAAACGTATAATTCTAAGCTCTCGATTTACCTGTGTCAAAGTGACTTCAATCTAGCGTTTATTAATTATCTATCAGATCTGTCACCCAAAGAAAAAGATGTAACTCGGTCAATATTTGCATTCCATTCATTTATTCAAATGAAAACTGGCTTGGCAACATTCATATTATTTTGGTTATGATGAGGCACTCTTGTTCTATTGTCACTGTAGAATTTAGAAGTCATATTCATCATTATCAAGGGGTATTGTCATTAATGTTAGAAGCCGCTAACAATCTATTACATTGAGATGAGTGCACCAGGATTCCAAACATCTTAATAACAGTAGAGAATGACATCTTATGCAACTTGGTTGAGTAACCTGTTAGAAATGTATTTCGGCCCAAAAGGATGTCATGTGCTCCACAACAGTCAATTCATAAGTAATCTTATAACTTGATTAGGTAGAGATAAATATCAATTTCATTTCCTGAAAGGTACAATGCTACTTTACTATGTGTGTTACAGTACATAGATAAGCAAATCTCAAACCACCGGTTTGTACCACTCAATAGTATATTTTTTATGTTACAATATATTTAGTAGTTTGACAACATGATTGTTAAAGATATCAATAAATTAATGTTGGCTACATGATACACGAAGTATGCAATGCCTACACAGCAAGTCTGCACACTTGCATCTCATTGACCAAGGCTGTTGCTGAAAAATGAGAATACTGTATGAATCAGTCAACTAACCAGTTGAATTAAAGGCTAAAATATTTGGAGCGATGATAACTTAAAAGGCTTGAATTGTAACCTATGTGGAATACCTCATGCTATCTATCTGTACTGGTACATAAGACTTTTTTTTCAGAGTGTATTGTTTTACCCATCATGTCAACAGCAATAATGCACAGGGATACATTTCACTAATTTAAAGATTTCCTAAGATGATTTTCCAAGTATATCAGATTTTATCTTAATGTTCAATCCCAGGCTCTCTTTAAATACGAACATTAAAATGCATTTATTCAATTGACATGTCCACAAGGAGTACTAAAATCATAGCACATTTGTGTTTCGGCTGCTTAGCCTTCATCAGAGTGTGACATATAAGCAAACAGAAAGGTTTTGTAACACAACTAATGCATGAATGAAATAAAATCAGGTCTGACAGGCAACATATGGACGATCATTGCACTTTCATGAAGCAACCACAATTTGATCCGATATTATTTTGGAGGGCATCCAATGTGCTTTGTTACAGATTATTTCCTTTGGTGACCCTTTCCAGCTGAAATCCTACCTTTTTTCACGATAAAGCACAGACTCACAATTTAAATGTCACCCAAAAATGTGTTTCCCATTGAGGTCTATAGTACAGATGTTATCAAATTTAATTAAACCCTCTAAGGCTTTCATGTGATGTAAAAAGACCATCATTGTGTCGCTCACAAACCTCTGAATTGGAAACAGTTGATCAACATTACTTGTTTGAAAGAGTGCTTTGTGTGCTTGAAATAGTCTTTGTTTGAAGGTGATTCAGATTAGATCTTTGTTTACTCAGATTTGGAATGCAATATTTGTTTAAATGTCAGTATGATGTCTCTGATATTGTTTTCCAACATTCTTTCCTTATCTTAGAAACAAAGAATGTGAAATATCTTCCAAATCTAGTAGAGGTATTACTGCCAAGGCATACCAACCTCTAAAATGACTGGAACGATGTCGCAGTCATGCAAACTGGAAAAGCTGGCTCTTCATATATTACAAATGTTCTCAATTGTTTACACCATTTGTATGAAACTATAATTCACATGCCCACAACAATGAACATACACTCACTGAACACTTTATTAGGAACACCTGTACACCTTCTCATGGTGGAGGTGGTGTAATGGTGTGGGGAATGTTTTCTTGACACACTTTGGGCCTGGTAATACCAATCAATCATCGCTTGAATGCCACAGCCTATTTGAGTATTGTTGCTGATCATGTGCATCCCTTCATGGCCACAATTTACCCATCTTCTAATAGCTACTTCCAGCATGATAATGCACCATGTCACAAAGCAAAAATCATCTCAAACTGGTTTCATGAACATGACGATGAGTTCAGTGTTCTTCAGTGGCATTCCCAGTCACCGGATCTGAATCCAATAGAACACCTTTGGGATGTGGTAGAACGGGAGATTCACAGCTTGAAAGTGCACCTGAAAAATCTGCAGGAATTGCGTGATGCAATCATGTCATCATGGACCAGAATCTCAAAGGAATGTTTCCAACATCTTGTGGTATCAATGCCACGAAGAATTGAGGCTGTTTTGAGAGCAAAGGGAGGCCCTACCCAGTATTAGTATAGTGTTCCTAATAATGAGCGTACGTGAGCACAACAGTAACAATTTCAGCAAAACAGTTAGTCATTTTTCATTGCTTTTACACAAAATGCTAATGTTAATCACCTTTTTTTGCAAAACAGTTAACACAACTGTCTACATAGGATGCAAAAATCTGAGTAAATGTTGACAAACAAAGCTATATTATTTCCTTACAGCATATAGGTATTGCCCCCATTACAGTGAATTTCTACTCTACACATGTAAACTCTAATTTACATTACATTTTTAGCAGATGCTTTTATCCAAAGCGACTTACAACAAAGTACATTTGTCTAAAGTAAGTGAATATCTACATATCAGTCATCATAAGCAAAAATCTATATGGACCAGGTGCCATTGGCAGTCACAATGCTAAAAGAAGGAAGGATTACTTTTTTATTTGTATTATTAACAGTAGAAGAACTGTACAGAGGGGTAGTGGGGGTGAAGAGGTCTTTAGGAGGGACAGTCAAGATGTAGCTTGAAGAGCAGTCTACGGCGGAAGATAGATAGTGACTCTGCAGTCCTGACAGCAGTGGGAAGGTCGTTCCACCACTGGGGCGCCAAGACAGTGAAAAGCCATGACTGAACAGTACAACCGCTGCATCCTTGTAGAGGCGGCAGTGCCAGGTGGCCAACCGAGGTGGAAGAATGGAGTGATTGGGCAGGGGTTTGATGTGTTCTAGTGTCTATATAGTTCGCCACCTCATGAACTGCAGCATGTAAAGAAACTGGAGATCATACAGGGCGGGACTAGAAAGCCCAACTGTGGAAATTCAAACAGGCTTGTTCACTAGGCTTGAAGCACAGGCTGGTGTGTGTGTGTGTGCATGCATGTGTTTCAGAGATAAATACACACTTCTTCTGTGATTAAGCTAATCACGCCTAAGCGTGGCATGTTAAGATCGTTGACATTAGGACAGTAGGGTGTGTAGACAATGCTCCCCAGGCTTTTTAAACTAGAAAAACATTGACAGCAATGAATGAAAAACAAAATGTCAACAGGTGAATCACACTCTCATACAGGTAGGTAGTGCCAGCCTTTTAAAGGGTGTATTCCTGTTTACAGTTGAATGAGCCTGGCGGACGTCCTGAAGAAATCACACCCTCGCCATTTGTCAATTCCTTTGCGATTGTAATGTATCTCACACCTTGTCCTTTGTTGGGAATGCGGTTAAACTTCCATTCGTTTCCTACAGTTTGTTACTTTGAAACTATTAAATTGGTTAATTCATTGATACTCTATTCTCATTCTTCCTATGTACATTAATGTGATGTTGTGGCTAGATAAAGATTCTGTTAAAACAGCACGACATAATCGTGACGAAATTATCACAGAGTTCACCATTAATGTCTAATGTTGCATAGCATTAGCAACACGTAGACTCGAGTCATCACATCAGGTATCGGACCATGTGTAAACTCCTCACGATTTCTTCTAATTTAAAAGCATGTTCATAGCATATTGGGTATTCTTAATGGAATCTAGGATCCGATATGATCTGAGTGTCTGTCACACAGGGATGAGAAAATCATTATCAATCATTATTAATCATATAATATCTTTTGGAGTCAGATATAACGTAATGTTAACTTGTGTTGAGTTTGCTTCATCATGTCCATAACTGTTAGAAGTAATTACTGGGAATAAATGTATATGTGTTATGTTTTACTCATCTATTCTTCAGTGTTTTATTTCATACTCTTCAGGTATTGCTTCCAGTTTTGTAGTAATCAAGGTGGTGAAGTGTGAGAGTTGTTGTATTATAGTAAGTTATAGCCTCTTCAACGTCATCTTACCCTGAATGTTTCTTACTGTTAGAAATCATTTTTTATAAAAACAGTTTATTATTGCTATAATAAAAATACATTACTGCAGTGTGCTAAATTTACTAATGTGATGGTCTGTTGATAAATGAGCATTAGTCCCATAGTACGCATGAGTCCCATAGTACGTTGGATTAATACATGGAGAGGTTAAGCCAGGTCATCAAGAAAGATGTTGCAACACACGTTTACACAAAGAGCTATAGTGAAAAAGTACCAGGCTAGGGAGGACAGGCTAGGGAGGACATACCAGAGAAGGTATCTTATCTCTTACAGGGTGCTGACTCAGCAGATGGGATGAATGGTGTGACCAGCCCGTGAACAACAAGGGATGCCAAGTCTAAACCGCGGTTCCTCCCCAACCAAATAGCCAATCACAATCATTTTGTATACTGTAAATGCTTTGTTTGACTGTTTGAATGCATCCATTTTTGGAGGGTTGGTTACAGATTAACAGCTTGCTGACTGTGATTTTCTTCTCCAAAAGTGATCCTTGTACTAGCCTAGAATTCTGACATATAAATAAATAGCTAAAAGTAAGAAGTAGTTTGTCTTCTCCTTCAAATAAAGAACATGTTTTCTCACATTACATGTTAATGGAATAAAATGAAATACCTCTATCAGTATTACAGTACAAAAATACATGGAGCAAGCTTAGTTCAGGTACTTTGGTCACTGACTCTTAGTCATTGCTAGCTGTCTGTCAGGTGACAGTTCAGCTGTTTACACCGGACACAATCACATGTTACATGTTGATATGGCAGCCTACTTAAGTGGCCAGTATACACCTCTCCGTAGCCTACAATATTGTTGCTGGTAATGTTGGTAGTTACTGTGCTATGAGAGTGTTGCTATTGTTTTTTGATCTATGGAGAACAAATAGTTAACGTAATACACTGGTAAAGTGATTGCATCACAATCAAAGAATATCATTGGACAACGGAAATATCTGGAGACTAACATAGCAAGCTTGTATAGAAAGCTCCATAGGATACTGTAACGTGACCAGTCGAAAACTGATTTTTGAAAATATTAATTCAATGAAAAATATACAATGCTCAAAAAAATTAAGGGAACACTTAAGGGACACATCAGATCTTGATGAAAGAATTATTCAAGTTTAAAATCTTTACTGATGTACATTGTATAATTTGTTGAGAACAAAATGACGTAACAACTGTCAATGGAAACCAAAATCATCAACCCATTGAGGGCTGGATTCAAAATCACACCGAAAATCAAAGTAAAAAATTCAAATCACAGGCTGATCCAACTTGTGTGAATTTTATCACGGCAACTCATGATGTGATTCAGTAGTGTGTATGGCCCCCGCGTGCCTGTACGCACTCCCGACAACGTCTGGGCATGCTCCTGATGAGTCAGCAGATGGTGTCCTGGGGGATCTCCTCCCAGACCTGGATCAGGGCATCAGTGAGCTCCTGGACAGTCTGTGGCGGTACTTGGTGGCATCGGATGCACCAATACATAACGTCCCATAGGTGCTCAATTGGATTTAGGTCAGGGGAACGAGAGGGCCATTCAATGGCATCAATGCCTTCTTCATCCAGGAACTGCCTACACACTCTGGCTACATGAGGCCGGGCATTGTCCTGCACTAGGAGGAACCCAGGGCCCACTGCACCAGCGTAAGGTCTGACAATGTGTCTGAGGATCTCATACCTAACAGCAGTCAGGGTACCGTTGGCTATGACATGGAGGTCTGTGCGACCCTCCAAGGATATGCCTCCCCAGACCATCACTGACCCATCGCCAAACCGGTCATGCTGGATGATGTTACAGGCAGCATTACGTTCACCACGGTGTCTCCAGACTCTTTCATGCCTGTCACATGTGCTCAGTGTGAACCTGCTCTCATCTGTGAAGAGAACAGGACGCCAATAGCGGACCTGCTAATTCTGGTGTTCTCTCACGAATGCCAATCAAGCTGCACAGTGCTGGGCAGTGAGCACAGGTCCCACTAGAGGACGTTGGGCCCTCATGCCACCCTCATGGAGTCTGTTTCTGACAGTTTGGTCAGACACATGCACACCAGTAGCTGGCTGGAGGTCATTTTGTAGGGCTCTGGCAGTGCTCCTCCTGTTCCTTCTCGCACAAAGGAGTAGATACCAGTCCTGCTGTTGTGTTGATGCCCTTCTACGACCCTGTCCAGCTCTCCTCGTGTAACGGCCGGCCTCCTGGTATCTCCTCCATGCTCCTGAGACTGTGCTGGGAGACACAGCAAACCTTCTTGCGACCGCACGTATGGATGTGCCGTCCTGGAGGAGCTGGACTTACCTGTGCAACCTGAGTGGGCTGCAGGTACCGCCTCATGCTACCAGTAGTGACAAGGACACTAGCAGAACACAAAACTAGAGAAGAATCAGTCAGGAAGGATAAGGAGAGAGCAATTGTCTGGCCACCACCTTTTACCTTTTTGGGGGTTGTCTTGCTTTTGCCTCTCCAGTGCACCTGTTGTCACTTTCATTTGCACCAAAGCAGGTGAAATTGATTCACAATCACTTGTGCTTCCTAAATGGGCAGACTGATATCCCTGAAGTTTAACTGACTTGGTGTTACACTGTGACGATTAAGTGTTCCCTTAATTTTTTTGAGCAGTGTATATTGTTGTGATGTTGTCATATGTCTTTTTGAAGTGTGTTGAGACACCTGCACTTTAAATAAAGTTTTATTGATTGATTAAGACCCTACCTATTATAACATAGTTCACTGAACTCATATCTGAGAGAGGTGACCACTCAGGGCAGTTGGCAACAATGTTCTTCATGTTGGTACGTGTTTAATAACAAATGCATTTATGCTCTTCAACGGACGATAAGTCAATAGCTAGAATATTTACTTCAACGCTTAATAGATAATTGTCTGTGTGATATACATATTTGGGTCCCTTTATGACCACAGTGTACCCATCTTCTCATGGCTACTTCCAGCAGGATAACGCGCCATGTCACAAAGCTCACATCATCTCAAACAGGTTTCTTGAACATGACAATGAGTTCACTGTACTCCAAAGGCCTCCACAGTCACCAGATCTCAATCCAATAGAGCACCTTTGGGATGTGGTGGAACAGGAGATTCGCATCATGGATTTGCAGCCGACAAATCTGCAGCAACTGCGTGATGCTATCATGTCAATATGGACCAAAATCTCTGAGGAATGTTTCCAAAAATCCAGTATCGGCCAGGTTCTAGAAATATTCATATAAGCATTTTTTGGGGGAAAGTAAAGTGCATCTCTGCTTTGAATGAAGTTGGTTTCAGATCATTCTGTCATTTGGTTTAAATGCTATTGAATTTTAGAGGAAAGAAAAATGTATATAAATTCAAAAAAGCCTTTTTTAAGAAAAACAAAGGCTGTGCAACCTTGCCAGTGTGTCTCTGGTTTGAATGAAGTTGGTTTTAGATATCTGTATTGTACGGCTAAAAAAATTTTTTTTAATTATTATTATTAACAGGAGAGAACTATTTACAATAAAAGGGTATGAATCTGCCTGGTCTCATTTAATTGTGTGCTACATTCTCAGTTGGTGTTCTGCTAATATCAATGGTTGTGCATTATAGTTCACTGTTTGGAATACAACTTGGAACACGACTCCTCGCGTCCTCTCTTCCATCCTCCACTTGTGTCCTACTGAAAACGCATTGGTGGAGAAGATCGAAGTTACTCCCCTTTTTGAGGACGAAGCAAGTGGATGACTGAGAGCACACAAGAAGTCATTCCTAACAATTGAGAAAAGGCTAATGTCTTCCTCTGACTCTTCCACTAGTGCACAAGCTGGTGTCCTCTAAGAAGCGATGTTTGGTCGTTACATAGATGTTTTACTAGAATCAGTTCCTCACAGCTTCTATGGGTTTCTACGGTGTACTAAATACTCTACTTGGGTATGACTTTGATCCTTCTTATGATCTCTCTCTGACCTAAATACAGTATGTAAATCACGTCACATGTTCATGATAAATCTTAAACACCCAAGTATGATAGATTTAGCAAAGTACTCCCATCGTAATTTCTCAAACTAATACTGAATCTGTCCTGCTATTTGCAAAGTTAACCACTGGTGATGCCTAAACCACTGACTGTCACTGAGGCGGGCAAACCCATGACGAGGTACTGGTTTGTCTCCGGCTTCCATGCTAATGTGGTGGACTGTCTCCTGAGAAATACACAGCACACTCTTCCACATTGGTGAGGCCATCTCATCTGCCGCCAGGAGTGTCGACAGATACCCTGATGGATATGGGTGGATAGTCCTCATCAGCATACAGACATTACATTGGATTATATACATAAGATATTGTTGCAGTAAAGTTGTAAAATGTTAGTAAAGTGGACATTCAATCTTGATTTCGCCTCTGCATCTCAGCTGAGGTGCGGTGGGATACCTCGAGGGTCGTCCTGAGTGATCTCAGGAAAAAGCATTTGTCCGCTGTACATATTCATCTTATTGGCTGACTGATCTGCTAGCTGTTTTGGGGGGTTGATAGATGTATGGACTCCCTGCCATGTAATATACATGTATGTGTTGTAGTCGTTTATAATCTCAGGCAGGGAGCTCTCAAAAGAGCAGAGCCATTCAAATATGCCAATATAACCATTTTATATTCAACTAGAAAAGGAAGTTCCTGAAGAAACGTTGTGGCCTTGCAAAGTCTTATTTTGGTAGTTGATAAAGTTAAATGATGGTTTGGACAATAGATAGTTCGATACATGGATAGATTCATAGATGGAGGGAGAGACTGTAAATGTGTTTAATGTTAACAAAAAAAAAAAAGTCTAAATAGTAGGGTAATCTATATAGAAGTAGGGTCAGTCAGTGTACGTTTTAAAGTTGGATTGAGTTGTCAAGCTTAAAAGATGAAAGAGGAGATGCATTTTAACATGTCATAGGAACACAATGGTCCTCATAGAAACCCATGTTAATTCATGCAACTTAAAAACTTTGAAAGGAAGTTCTTTAAGTGGAGTCATTCTACACATTTTAAAGTTAAATTGAGTTGTCAAGCTTAAAATATGAAAAAGTGCATACAATTTGAAATGTCCCTATTCAGAGCGAATGGCCATAGAAATGAATAGGCAATTTCAAGTACAGCTCAAAAAGTAAATGGTATGAAAAATGTATTTTCAAGCAACTCAAGTTACACAAGTCTGGGCATTTAAAAGTTTATTTGAAGTTAATAGGTTTGGCGGTTTAGGCTGTGCATGCAGCAGTACAGGCATGAATAGGATTTCCTACAAGTTCCAGTACAGCTCAAAAAGTGTAACTAGTGTCAAAAATCTGAATGGAAGTTATTTAAGTGGAGTCAGATACATAAAGTGCCCTGCATAAGTAATTGAATGGTGAAGCTTTTTTTTCTTCTTTTGGCTCTGGACTCCAAAAGTTACTATGAGGTTAAAGTAGAGATTATCAGGTTTTACTTGACGATATTTGTGAACATATTGGTTTCACCATTTATAAATGACAACACTTTTTATACATAGTCATACATTTCAGGGCACCAAAAGTAATGGGACAATTGTCTTGACAGGTGTTTCTGGTTAGTCAGGTGTGCTCTGTCACATACTTTGTGCAGGCATAAGAGTGCTGTCAATGTGTTGTATTGATTCTAGGCTTTGAATTTGCCTTTGGAGTGTGCTATGGGTGTCTGTCAACATGAGGACTAAAGAGGTGTCAATGAAAGTCAAGGAAAAGCAGACGAAATGTAGCTGAGGAACAGCTAGTCTGTTAGATATTCAAGTACAATTTCGCTTTCATAGCAGATGGTGGAAACACCGTCTGAGGCTCTCTACGGATGCTCATCTGATTCATCAACCAATCAGGAATCAGACTTGAGGTCACCCGGCTAATGTTTAATAAAGTCAGATAGGGATATGCGAAGCATACGGTCTTTGATGAACTTTACACCATCTCCGATAGTAGAGTCCACGTTGTAATCGTTTCTCACTTATGAAATAATTCCTAAAGATGAAATAAGATGAATTACTCAATAAAAGCCTAACATAGCCTCACCATCGTTGGTCAAACTCAAAACATGTTCTTTTTTAACATGTTAAAAAAAAGATAGGAATGCGCGTAATACAAATTATGTTGACAATGTTTGAAAAATATGCTATGATTGTCACAATCAGTAGTCTATCACAGTGCTTCTCCACCTTTTGTCAAACCCCCCAAAACAGTATGTCAAGACGCAACCCCCCCCCCCCCCCCCTTGAACAATCAGAGTAGAGTCATCCTGATCTACAACATTAATTATAATAAAAAACTTGTGTGAAGCACAGAATTTGTTGAGACACTCCTTACCAGAAATTGATCATTTGGCGCCCTCTTGCTGTGGTAAAGAAATTGATACGTATCCACATCGTTGGTTATTTATGCATGGTGATTTCAAAAAGATAAAACAAAATATACATTTATCAATACTCAGGCTAGTATTTCACATATAGTCTTCATGAAATTTGAGTTTTTCTAGTACAAAAGTGGGTAGTTTGTTTTCTACAAGTTTATACAATATGGAAAATGACTGAAAATCAATCTGTGAAGATGTAAATCCAAGTATTCGGGATTTAATCACAATAAAGAGGCAACCAATTGTACCAACCCAAACCATTTTCTGTATTTTCTGTAAGTCTGTTTTAAAACAAAAACAATGGACCTAACCCTAACATTTCAGTAAAAACTAAAATAGACAAGATCTTGCAACCTTGTAGAGGTAAATAACTATACATTTATGGAAAAATCACACTGATTAACTCCCTAGTCATATCTCAGCTCACATATTTACTTATTGCTTATCAACTCCAGATGACTTCAAATTATATGAAAACATATCAGTTTATTTGGAATGGTAAACCAGACATAATTAAACGTACCTGTCTATATAATAAACATGAATATGGGGGGTTGGAATTATTAAATATCAAAGAATTGAACCTCTTACTAAAAGCTTCAATAATTACTGTAAAAAGGTAAAAGTAAAAAACTATACTTACACCGAAACTGGTTCTCTAGCAGATTACTAAGAGAAGCTCACCCTCTATTTAAAAATGGCCCTTTTGCCTTTATGCAGACTACAACACCTCATTTTCGGGACATTGAAAAAGAAATACTGTACAAAGTATCATCTTTCTTAAAACAAGCCATACAAAGCTGGTTACAATTTAAATGTTATCCTCCAGAACCGTCAGATCAAATATTACAGCAAATAATATTACATTGTGTCATATTATGGTACTGTATGCTCAATCCAAAATTACAATCAACTGATTGCAGCCTTGCTACAAAATTGGAAGAGTAAAATTGGAAGAGCATGTTGTTTGTCACAAATGGCTGAAAAAGATTAGTATAAATAGATCAGTATACCATTTTCAGTTAAGGTCAAAAACACTGACCGCTGCGCCATACAGGATACCAGATTACTGAACAGATATTTGACGTCTCCTCGTACTCCTAAACAATCTCGATGGCAAGAAGCAATTTCACCGTAGTTTATCAAAGTGAATTATTGGCTTGCTCAAGAAGTCCAACTGTTGTTATTGCTCATACTTAATTAATAATTATTCAAATTCTTCAGATTTTTCGGTATGCTACTTCTCCTACAGCTTTAAGCTATTCACACCAATCAAACTTTAAAACGTGCAGAGGTCTAACTTGAGTTGCTTAGATCTATATTTTTCAAACTCATTATACTTTTAACACTATTCAGGAGTTTTGAGTTACAAAAAGCTATCTTAACACGGGTAGAATGTTAACCCTAACCCGCACAACACATTCCCAAAACGATCTATCCAACAAATCTATCCATCGAAACATCTTCAAACCCCCCCACCACCAAATAAAACGTGCAAGCCGACGAGTCTCCTCTGAACTCTTTTTCTAGTTCGTAAATGTCCCGCCTTTATGGTAGAACCATCATACAGTCCCATCAAAATAGTCCCGGTGGTGTTGTAGAAAGCTTGTGACATATTGTAGCGAACGGCGGGGTAGAGTAGCTTGCCTTAAGCGGGTATCGAACTCGCAACCTCTCGCTTACAAACCTTGGCGGAGCTGCTAACGGGCCTTACCCAGGGTCGTTACAATACTCTTTAAGCGAAAAGACAAAACTAATAGCACAAATCTTTCAAATTGTCAATCCTAATAATGATCACTCAGTTAGCATACTTTAGCTTGTAAACCAGCTAACAAGGACCCCAACCAGATGACAATAAAAGCAAGCATCCCTGATGGCCAGCTGCCTTCCTCCTTAAAGTGCCTGACTTAACCTTTGTGAACTTCAATTGTGTCACCTCATAGCTTGTAAACGTATATCTTGGAAATATGTTAATTAACTATGATTTCAATACTTGTTCATTCCTTTTCTGTCTATACATATGAGTGTTTACTTTAAGCCAGCCCTGATGTTATACCAAAACAAGTGTTGTGCCCCCAGGAAATGAAAATCTGTGTGGTAGTTAATTAACAGTAAATTCCAATAAATGACAGAATTTACCTTATCTGCAAACTTGTTAGTTAGCTTCCGCTCAGATTTACTTTTGCTCACAATCATAAAGGTGACTTCTGTCTCCAAAAATGATGAGTGTCTCCAGATATGTTTACATTCTTGAACATGTCAATGTTGCATGTGTGGGTTTAGGTTGTCCCCTTCCACTCAGGAATGCCTAATCTAATGCATTCTGGGAAACTCTTTTACCCCTAAAAACGAGTGGATTTTTAGCATTTAAATATTTTTAGACAAGGTATTTGTATATTCCAACAAGTGTACAGTAAACATGTTGTCCCCCACACCTCTCTATGAAAGGAGATCGATGGAGAAACCTGTGAATGAAGCAAGATGTTTATTCATAAACATTTTACTATGACACTCTGGTTGTCTGTGTTTTACAGTGCTGTGTCCCTGTTGCGCACAGGAAGGGCTTTTCTCTTGGTGCAATCACCTTCTGTGACCAAGTAGAACAATAATTTGGGCTTATGTACTAACTCTTATTGATATAAGAAGCAGGCTAAGACAAGGCTAAGACAAAATATTTGCATAGTCAATATTTCCATCAGTCTTGCTTCTTAAAGCTTTGCGTTGATTCCTCAAAATATGATTCCAAATGTGTTAGCTAAAACTAAATATTTGCACAGGCAAATTATGTGGTTACAAATGCGACTGACTATAAACCAAGGTTAAACAAGTCCGTTTCCATATTGATAAAGGCCAAGTTTCGTAATTAAATTATGCAGCATAACAGACTTCTTGAGGCTACATGCCTACTGTATTTAAGGTGCCGTGTCCACAGCAAGCTTTAAACAGCGGCTGTTTATCTCAATGGAACAGGTTGCTTTTTCAGCGCTGTAAAACCAAAGCGTGGAGCTGAGCTTTTTTTTCCCGCTGAGCTCCTGAACGCCGTTTTGTTTTTTGAGAAAAAGGTTCAACTTTTAATAAAAAGCTTCTCCCTTCAATGTCACTTTTACACCAGCCGACCAATCAGTTTAAAGGAGGGGCGGGACAAACACAAATTTCACAACAAAATGGCAGCTACTTCAGTTGATAATGAGGATGTCTTCCACTGGATGTCTTTCAGTTTCTGAAATAAATATACACTCCTTTTGTATGAAACAAACACTCTCTAAATGTATTTTACCCCCTCCTGCTAGCAAGCTACTCTCTTACTAGCATAGAAATGCCTACAAAGTTCATATTAGCATAATCGTTCATCGTTGCTTGCTACCTTGCCAGCTAAAGCACTGTATCAGGTAGCCAAGCAACAGAAAAACTCCAGCGTTGTGTACACGCCCCCTTGCTACACTCCTAGCTTTCCACTTTGCACCCTAGTATGATGTGTTAAATGACATCACTTTGAAACTCATAAACAATATCTATGGCAAGACCCATCATTCACCCAAGTTTCATCAAAATTGTCCCAGTGGTGTCGGAGAAAAAGCTTGTGACATACGAACCGACAGAGACCATTTCATCGGTGGGGGACAATAAACTTCCATAGTATTGTATAGAATAAAACAGATAAATGAAATGTAATTGAAATGTCAATATAATTGTATTCTACCTCCTTCAACAGTGAAAAGACAATATATAGACCCAAAAACATCTGGGAGTATAAATATAGTCAGGGACAGTATGAAAGATTGTGCAGAAGTCCAAAAAGGTGAAGTCCTCTTACCCCAGAATACCCCAAACTGCCCCAAAATACCCCAAACACCACAAATGACCCCAAACGCACTCCTGAGTTAAACAGCATGCCTCATATCGGCATGTTTTCTGATGAGAGGAGGACTTGGACTAGGAGGAGGTGTGTGCGTGTGTGTGTGTGTGTGTGTGTGTGTGTGTGTGTGTGTGTGTGTGTGTGTGCGTGCTAGCCAGACATATAGGAATGTTATTGCATTTTCACAAATCTTTTCTATGTGGGATACATACATGTATTGCATATGTTTTTTATATTGCATTTTCTGTATGTCTTCTTCAAAGCTTGTCTGTCTCAGACATGACTAGAATCTACCATGAATTGTATATGCCATATGCATTACTAGTAAGTTCCAGATACAGCATATATACGTATCCTATAGAGTTTTTATAGAACATTTCCAAATAGGCATGACGTGTATAGTACAGTGTCCAGTTAATTAAAAAGCACAGACACAATGGATGAATCGGCAGAATTACAGGCATAGTACACTCAACAAAATATATATTGCACATACACATGTATGCTTGTCTATCTCTACACATGCATAGATGTTGAGGGTGTGGAAATAAAGTTAAGTGGGGAGAGTGATAATTGAATTAGGAGAGGACAGATGTACTGTATGTGATGAACAGTAATCTATAATTTAGGCCTGCTTTTTGCGGTCCATGGCCCTTTTAAGGTTGGCATTGAAAGACAGGCCTTGGAGCAGTTTAGTAGCTTTCTTTTTGGTGAAGGTGTTGGTCTCATTCCCAAGTGTTCTCCTCCTCTTCTCACCCACTTTACTTTTCTCTTCCAGGCACAGTCTCTTCAGTTGCTTGAGAAACAAGTGTTGCATGAAGCCTACAGATCGCGTCGCTCACCAGCCCTGCAGCCCACAGATCGACTGGCCCATCCGGGAATTCTCCCGGTGCTCCAGATGGCCAGTCCGCTACTGCCTCCATGTGGCATCTTTGTTAAG
The DNA here is from genome assembly GCF_951799395.1 of Argentina silus. Taxonomy (NCBI): domain Eukaryota; kingdom Metazoa; phylum Chordata; class Actinopteri; order Argentiniformes; family Argentinidae; genus Argentina; species Argentina silus. Next base: position 13,196,516 of record NC_139656.1, on the reverse strand, counting down.
TTCTGCTTACCGGATGTGCAAGAATTTGACATTCACAACCAGCTACATCATCCCATGCATAAGAGAGGAGAGCTTTGTTTCATGTTATTTGCACTGTTGCTTCTCTGCCAGGGTTAGGGTTGTAAAATTGATTTCTACAGTTTTGGGTATCACCTGAACAGAAGGAAAACGTACTGACCATCTTAGTCATTGCTCTACCATGCACAGCCTTGTAATGACAAGCTTCTAAAAAACAGGTGTACTAAAGAAGGTGTAGAAGACGATGTACCAAAATCCATGCTTCAAACTAGCATCAGAACCAGTCAACATGGTTGACTCACATGTAACTGAGGACTGCGATTGTCATTTGGTGTGTCTATCAATTGTTTGCAATGTATGTGTGTTTGTTTGTAATTTGACCACAACATTGTTCCCCCCTGCCGCTGTCTTGGACCAGGTTTCTCTTGAAAAATATGTATTATCATGAGACTGAACTGGGTAAATAAGGGTTAAATAAATAAGGCTGGAGTTTGATGAGCGGGAGACACGGTTTCATCCCAGTCAGGTTGCACCTGCATGTCCCAGCCAGCATCATCTGCAGCTGTGGAGCGCCTCTTCAGCATTGGAGGGCCAGGTAATTGCTCACTATCATGCAAGCTTAGAAACTTTTGCAATTCAACTGTGATTAAGTGTGTCTAAGCCCGCTCATAAGGAACATGCTCGTTTAAAGTACCACATGTTATAATTAATGAAAAGCGTTTATTTTTTTCTGAATCATGATGAAGAAACTCATCCAAATGTTAATGGATGATGATTTCAAAGGTCTCCAAACTTTTGGACAAATGTGAGAGGAAGCCTGGAGATCAAGGTTCACCTTTTCATAAGGTTGTACTCCATTGTTTGTGCTGTTGTTGCCATTTCAGCCATTGTAAACAAACAATATGATCACATTTGTCATGAACTGTCACTGCTTGCATCCATCTATGAACGTGAGAGTGGGTTGCCTTCATTTTCCTAGACCCATCCCTCAGCTTACCAAAGAAAGTAGCGGTATCATGCTGTTGAAATGACAGGTTATGACTTTCCATACACATTTTGCAAAATCCAAGTGCCATCCATGATATGATGATATAATTGATCTGCTGACACAAATTACTTCCATGAACGTGACATAGGCCTACATGTATTTTAATATAAACTATTGTATGTCAACTGACCTCCCTTTATATATCGTGGGCTATCCACAATATGAACCAATGTATGATGTCCTTTTCTTTCCATTGATGTTGCCTTTGTATCGTGTCTCATAAAGTAATTGATGTGATGTCACCTTGATTTCACTGTATGCTTCCTGATAATTTGGTGAACATTTGACTTGCTCTTCCCCCCACCTGGTATTGTACAGAGTAACAGTAAATGTCCTGAATGTTATTAAGACGTTGTATTCGTCTTGCCGTCTCGGAACAATACTCAACTGTAATGTTCTCTCTGTGTGGTTACTTGGGCTGTCTCTCAAGCAAACGTCCAATCACGAACAGGCTTACATGATAAGGATATTTTCACTCATGTACAGTACATGTTGCAAAAACTGTTCTGATCAGAGAAACACATAAGATAGGTTGAAAGAAGTGTACACTGGCTCAATTGGGGCACCACACCATATATCTTTAAATTCACTGGATGGCCTGTTGCGGGTGAGTGCTGGCATACTTTGACTGTTACACTTAATTTTCTGAACACTTCTCCGATCCCCCAGTACACAACACCCAGGAAGCTATATGAAGTACACAAACAGTGGCTTTCTGTTTAAATGCAATCATCAGTTTATCACTCTAATTACGTCACTTCAGTGACCTGATCTAAAAACGGCTTTGCAAAAATAAAGTTTGTTTTAGATGTGTGTGCGCTGAGGCCAGAATCTGAGTGGTGATGACACGGCTATAGGCCAGTCAGTGCTTGGCTATGAACATCATACTGCACAAGGCTTCGCAAGCCCATAGAACACTTTACGCGAACGGGGGGAGGGTAGATTAGACAAGATGAGAAATTTTGTCGAGGAAAACGAAAGTACTGCAACGTAATGTAACTGGACATTTCTCTAATTTTGACCGAATTCGCGCATTTTTATAGTTAATTACTGATTTCGGGTTGCTGTCATACATCTCGCGTTGACGGTGGCATTCATCCGGTGAAGAAGTGTTCCCATTTGTGTTATTGTACAGCCAGTGCAGGACTGTTATGATGTGTCAATAAGTTTTAAGGTGGACGCTGCTGGGGATGAGAGGGCCCTGGCATTCGAGTTGGATATCAGAGGTATGTTTTGATCTTAGAATACCGTCATGACAGAGAACTTGTTGGTATTTTATCCCTAAACAAAATCCTAGAGCCGTTTTCCAAAAAACACTCAGTCATCCAGTATGAGATTTGTACCAGTTATATCGCCGCTCTGGAAGTACAGTCTGCATGGTGCTTTTGGTTTTTCTTGAATGTGTTTATCCTACACGAGCTTCTATTTGTAAACGTGTGGTTTATATTGTAAATTAAAGCTTTCAATGTCATCTGGGATTCATTTTATGTCACTGATCTGTTAAAAAAAAAAAAAAAAAAAAAAAAAAACTACTCTGCAAAAGCCTGAGACAACATGTACGACATGGCATAGCGAGAGTATTTGCTTTCCTCTGAGAAACGGTATGAGCACTTCCCCCATGTAATGCACGGCAACATTGTTACTAACGAATGATGACATCGTTGGATTGCGCGAAACACATCAAACAAAGTTAAGTTTAGGATTCTATGTTTCTCACGAAGTGGCTTGCGTGGGCTTTTGGAACCATTGCATGTTCAGCCTATGACACGTTCAGCGGGCTGGAGAGATTCGCGATTGAGAGCTAGCAAGCTAAGCTACTTTTATTCCTAGTAACTGGTAGGAAATGTAGATCATGCCCACTAAATGTATTGCTGCAAATGTCTGAACGGAAAATCCCTAGTTTAAGTAATGAAAGGTGCCGATTTGTCCAAGGGGATGCCTTTGTCAATGAATGCATTTGGGTTTGACATGAGTGAGATTTATAGTTCATTTTCCCCAAAGCAAGATGGACTCTCGTTTGCTGTCTGTCTTGTGAGACCCTACATCGACATTTTGCACGAAGATGCACATTTGAGCTTAGTGATTGGCAGGATAGCGGGGTAGATAAACAAAATATTTGTTCATGAATCATGTATTTGCCCATAGAATGTTCATCACGGCTTTACTTGCGACACTTGATAATTCCGACCATGGCAGCCCAATCGGGTTGCACCCGTCTCACCTGAAAACAACCTCCTTGCTGCAATAGCTAAATCGACGCTATTGAACTGCATCTACCTGATTTTGAGTCTTTTTTATTATATACTATATGGTCATTGCTTGTCATATGCCTACGTTCCTGTTTTTTTCCAAGACTAGTCGTGTCCTATGGTCTGAGCAAAATTGGAATCTACACAAAAATGTCCCGTATTGTTTTAGGCTTGATCACTTTGGGAGCTGTACGTCGAACAAATGTTTTAAAGTTCACCGTCACATTTTAGTGGTGGCAAATAAGCATGTTATGTTTGCTGAAGAATACACCAGACGAATGCTACTCTTTGGTGGTTTGGTGCATAAACCAACCATTGCAAATGTATCGCTTGACTGAGAGCAGTGTCTTGTATTTTATAGGTCATCATCATCGCATGACAAAGCCTGACTGACAGATTCATCTTCATCATTCAGATACAGCATTTCCATAGTCTGTACCTAAGTAAGTATGCCACCAATCCATCTCATATCAACAAATTGAAGGGGTCTTTGTTTATTTGTTTTTTTTAACAATTGCTCATGGTATCAGTCATTTAAATCCTCTGAAGTAGCCTACATGGTCTCATTTCAACATTACATTTCATCAGTAGACTTGTTTTTAGAGCAGGTTTGATGGCAGCTTTTACAGTTGTGCCTAATTGTGTAAAACAGTGACAACAAAATAGACAGCTACTATTGGCAACAATAGTGTAGCCTATACGATTTGAATGTGTTTACATACGTTATACATTACACACATTTGAGCAATCCGAGGATTCAATATTTGCAGCAAGCCTGCACACCAGCTGTGTCTTAGTGTTTTCAATTCAATAATTTGCAGATAACAGGTTTCCAGCAAAACTCAGAAACATGATTCATCTTGTACAGGATTGTGTGGATTCATTTCCTCCACAACAATGAAACCATCTGAAACTAAAACAGTAGTCTACTACCGGTTACTGCATTTCAAAATCAACATGCTTTCTTGCAACAAGAAGAAATTTGAATGAATGATTCTGTAATTTGTTTCTGAAAAAACTAAAATGATTCTGCATCATGTAATTTGTTAAATTGTTATTGCAAATAATAGAAATAGGAAATAATGTTTTTGCCACTAAATATGTTTGTTGTAGTTGACACTTGCTTACAGCTTATTTTAAAACAGCCCTATAAAGTAATTCACAGTTCTCATGCAGCAAAGTATTTTAAGACTTGCCTTTATAGTTACTTATGAAACTTTATCAACCTTTACAAATGTCATGATGCATTCGTAATGATACATTATTGATGGATATTTGTGCGTGTGCGTGTGCGTGTGCGTGTGTGTGTGTGTGTGTGTGGCATAGTGGCCATAGACTGGGATGTCAAGTCACTGAAATGCCTGAATTTACAACAGGGATGCAGCATATATTTGTGAATTGATAGTTCAGAGGTGGGCTAAACTCTACAGATAAAGCTTTTATTGTGGATTTTCATATTGTGTGTGAATTCAGTGTAAGATCTATCATCATTTATGATTATTCAGAAGATGCATACAATGTCAATTATTTGTGTCTGACTGTATTGCAAAAGTACGTTTTAACAATCTGGGTGTAGCATGTGTGATAAGGCTTTGCTAGGAGTGGAAAAACTAACTTTACTCTAATGCGAGCACAGTTGTTATCTTAGTGGTCAACCCATTGCGTAGCATGATTGGGGGCGCTTTGATAGCAATCTTTGAAATTTGAAATCTACTCGTACAGCAGGAGCAGTACAGGTTAACTTCTCCCCTATAGGCTTGTATATTATCACCCTTTTTTCATGACCTCTTGCCCTGTCTTGTCTGAAAGAGACAGGCTTCAAAAGTTGGCCCTTTGGAATTCAATCAATAGTCAGTCATATATTTGAATACTGCTTTTTGACAAAGTTGTCACAATCAAAACAACAACAAGGCTGAAATTGTGGTAAAATTTCAAATGGCACCCTATTCCTCATATAGGCTGGAATCCAAACTTTCCAGATGGCCAACAAAAACATATAATTTAACAAAAAGATTTTATTCCAACTGGTTTTTCACATGCAAAATCTTGGCTTCCCCAATAATTCACACACACCTTTTAATTAAGAATACTCTTATTGTGCCATAAAATGTAGTGAATCCAATGCCATCATTGAGAAATAATTTTCAGCTCTGCTTGAATGCTTATAAGTGTGTGTAGGCAAATAATTCCCAACTCGATTCTCTTAAAATGGGCCTACTGAATTTTGTTCTGATGAAATGTACGGATTGAACCCCCATGCCATGGAAATCCACAAAGTGATTGTAAAGCAATGATGGCAGTTCATCATAACTTAACATTTTCAGTGATTCCGTTTGGTGATATAGTGGCCTCACAAATTGGCTATGAACTGTTTCATACCTCCTGATCTATTAGGCTATATCGATTGAATATACATATCAATGTCTCACACCACTTGCTGTGGAACCTTTTGCGATTCCGATATATGTGCTCATCCACAGAAGGTGCCCTTATGCCCACATGGGTACAATCAATGGCCCCAAGAATGTTAGGGAAACCAGTAACACTGTGGAACCCAGCTTTTATGCACTTTTTTTCAGCGGGTGTACTGCGGAATTGGATGAAGGTGTTTGGTGTGCCTTAACATCCCAGCAAGGAATTTGTCAAGGTCATCTGATAGGATTATGTTCAAACAAGGCCTGAACACCATCTCACCCCTGGGGACATCACGTCTCCAGCGCCTCTCCCAATCCCTAAAAAAACGTGACATGTAAAGCAGGGCACATCGTGGCTATACACTGTATAGTGTACATAGACAGAACAGGTGGTTTTTATATACATTTACAGAATGTTGTTGACCAATTAAATAGACACACTTACAAATAACAGGTGATGATAATCACAATACGTCATGTATTTCACCTCCTTATTAATGATAATATGTTATCTAAGGACTATGCATAACCTGCATTTTCTTTCAATAGTTTATCAAGATATGTCATCATTCCAATGGCCCAAGCCTGAAAATGTCCTTCTATCATTCATCTTCACAATTGGTTTAATAAGACGTGATTCTACATAATATCATTTATTCCACCGTTTTGTTAGAGTAGAAGCCACACAACAAATTGTGCGTAAATATGGGTTTAGGATTCGCTTAGCTTGGAAATGTATTGGACACACCCACATTTTAGTCAAACTCCTCTTCAAACGTGTATTTCTCATTATGGGCACTTAACACTAGAACCTCCGACCCCTCATAATTTACCAACAACGACATGGGACGTCCATTGTTTGACGTTAGTGTTTTTGGTGTAATCATTGAATTAGATCAATACCATGCAAAAATAATGCACTGGTTGTGTTTAGTCAGGACTTAAGAATCATTAGAATTTCACATTTTGTATTTTAAAGAGCTACATATTGAATATAACATAATGACAAACATAATTGGTGTAAATGTAAGGAAAACAAGCCACAATTTCATCAATGTAATCGATTTTATTTCTACATCGTGTAGGTACAATAAGAAACTGAATAAGTGTTTTTTTATGAATAAAACAGTAAACAAGTGTTTCAACCAGTGGGCAAATGTGCAAAGGCGAATGCTTGATAAAAGGTATAAAAAAAAAAATAACACAAATGTGAAGCAATAATGACATTGTAATTAAATATAAGTGTACATCTATGCAAGAAGGTCTATACACCAGTCATTTGTTAAAGTTAAAGAAATTAAAGTGTATACAAAATCGCTTCTTCTTTCAGCGCCTATGCACCTTTACGCAAATGTGTTAGTAAAGTCCACAGCCAAATCTGTCGGCTGTTATGCTCCCAATTTTAGCATTCAAAACAAAGCTTCGGATGTTTCTTTGTGCAAGGTCCACAGACAAGTCGTTTGCACATTACACGTGTCTCGGGTTTTGTTTCCGTGTGCATCTGTCCAACTTACATTGTCTCTTTGCGAGCAGGGGTGCAGGCTGGAGTGCACCAGGCTGGGTTTGATGAGTTTGAACAATCGGAGGCCGTGGTGCTGCTTTCCTGGCCCTCATGAAGTTTTCCCTTAGCTCCCTTGCCAGACGAAACATGAACTCCCTCCTGCTTATTTTCTTGTTCATGCATTGCTTGTACAAAATGTGCGCGTTGATACAAGAGAGGTTTGATCACGACATTCTCAGACACACTCTATCCCGCTGGCCAAGATGCATCTTTCACCAGGTATGGAAATCCATTCAGCATGTATTTGGTGCCCACGTCGGCTGTTAACCAAAACTTTTGGCCAAACTTGTTGGGCTTGTTAGCCATATACTGCGTAAAGCAGCACCAAGCTTTTGTTGGAAAGAACAGTGATGTTGTCTTCTGGCTTATAACAAGCAAGCGAGTTACGCACAAAAGTGTTCCAAATGTCTGTGAGGTGGGCAAGTCCTTATCATCAAAGCAGAGGAACCGCATAATTTTACAAAACTGTTCCGTGGCATAGTCTCTGGGAAGATAGGCATTCTGTGGTCAGCTCTCCAGAAGCTCTCCAATTCCATGGCCCTTGTGCCAAAGGCTCTGCGGAAGTAGGAGACAAATTAACGCTTTCAGTTCATCAACAGACAGGTCCTATGTATTGGCTCCGGTGCGTCTCAGCAACAGTACGGTCTCTGATTTGTTGCAACATCCCCATGTCAAATAAACAATGGAAACTGTCGAGTGCACTGTGGATTTTTCCACTTGTGTGAGCTATAGGCCCTGGCCTCTCTGTAATGACATTGTGTGATGCCATTCTACCTGCTGCGTTGTTGCCTGCAGGCTGTTCTTTCCAAACTGTCCCATCCTTCCCAGTCTCCTGCCGCACCATGGCTGGTGGTGACACCGGCTGAGTCAGTTCCATTCTGGGTTTTTTGCATGGAGCCTGAGGCGTCTGAGGATCAGGCTCGTAGTTAGAATCGGTATCACTGTAATCATCACTATCATAAGTGATGGTAGCAGGCATTTCATCAGTCATTTCATCAGGGTCCGAATCACCGTCAACATTCTGTAGCCACTCCAACGCTGCCTTCAGATCAGATCTCTTTCCTGCCATTGTGAATTAGACACACTGATTAGATCTCACTTGAGCTGACTGACTGCTTATATCACGTAAATTAAAAAAATAAATCCACCTCTAATTATTTGATCCATGCCTTCATCAGGGTGTGATGAAGGGTGTCTCTTCGGACGCTGTGTGCACGCTTCTATTCACATGTAATCACGGTCATGCAAATAAAAGCTATTGTCTTTCTGCGAATGTTGCTGATAGCCATTATGGTTGAAATAGGTAAGCCATTCATAACTATAAGGTCAGTCTCAATTTACTATTATGAGGGTAAATCGAGGGTGAAGCACAAACAACAGGTGCTAATCGCGCCTCACTACGTGACTTGGAGGTGTCTGCTATGAGTATAAGGTATGGTAGGCATGAAAATGCTTCCAGATTTTGAAATTGTAACAACACTAACATGTTAAAAACAGGAAAGGATGGGGCCATTGGTTTCACAAAAATGTTGATTATAAAGTGTCACATGACGGTCGTGGGCACCTGTGGAGGCCATTGTGTTAAGCACTCCAGGTTAGAAATCTGGGCGTGGCTAAGTGTGCTTCACTGGAGTTAGGATTCTGCCCATACTGAAGTACTTTTGGGTAGTGCTGGTATAGTAGTGAGTTATATGGGAAATTGAGTGTAATTTGAGAAGCAGCCTGTGAGGAAATTGTGACCGTCTATCTCTTTCTCAGGCTCAGCAGCGCCATGAAGGGTGGAGGAAGGGGTAAGGAGCCACCTGTGGAGGGAGAGGTGAGCGGCAAGCGCCCCAAGCGCAAGTGTCTGCAGTGGCACCCGCTGCTCTCCAAGAAGGCCCTAGACTTCTCTGAAGAGGAAGAGGAGGAGGATGAGGAGGAACTGGATAAGGTGGGTGTCAGCATTTGTGAGCATTATATTTGTGTGTAGTTGGGGCTACTGTATATAAAGGGTTGTTAAAGGGACAAACATTTAAAAAATACATACATTCCAAATCTTCAGTAACCTGTCTCTTGTCATGCTCTAACTGAACTATACTGTAGCTCAATGATACATTTACGACAGTCTATTGTTAGTGTTCTGTATATTATGAAGTGACCTCCCACTCCTTAAAAAAATGTCAGCCTCAGCACTTTCCCCCCTCCTGGCTATGGTGATAGACTCTGCACTCTCCAGGACAAGGCATATGTGATGATACAGAAATAGGACTGGAACCCCCTCACTGAGCAATTGTTTCTGATCATGTTCAAACATTTATATGATTGGAAGAAAAGACTGATGTCTCTATCTAGGGCTGTAATTATCAATCCCTCCAGAGTAGGAAAAAGGTCCTTAGAGCTTAAAAATTATTATGCAAATTTGGTCCCACTTTTACGCCTTGAAATAAAAGCTAGTTCTCAATATATAGTATATATTGTTGATATTCATGATATATCTGCCCTCAGGTGCCTCTGCTGTGCAGGGAGAGCCGGGGCCCAGAGGTGCAGTGTGGAGGCCCAATGGAGGGGGTGGGAGGGGAGGAGGACTCATCAGAGCAACGGGCCCGTCGGCCCATGAATGCCTTCCTGCTGTTCTGCAAGCGCCACCGCTCCCTAGTGCGGCAGGAGCACCCCCGGCTGGACAACCGCGGGGCCACCAAGATCCTGGCCGACTGGTGGGCTGTGCTGGAGCCGAAAGAGAAGCAGAAGTATACGGACATGGCCAAGGAGGTGAGAACCGTAGCCTCACACTGGAAATGTTGCTAAGCATCATGATGAGTTTATATTGTATTTGAGTATTTATAAACATAGTTTGTTAGTACCATGTCATGATCATCCTGATTTGATATCAGCCATTTTTATTCCATCGGAAAATTTCCAAAAATAGAAAGATAATAACATATTATGGCATTGATGATTACAGATTCTAAAGGCTCATACATTCTTATATCTAACTAACTTACAAATTATTAATAAGTAATAATGCACTGTACCTGTTGGCTGACTTATCAGCTTTCACTGTTACTGTACGTGTTATATATTGCTGCTTATTATGTTTAGCTTTTTGTGACTATCATGCCATTGACATGAATGCATGATTTATGCCAGATATTTAAATGTGATATGGATCAAGTCAGGCTTTGGCTGTTAGTGTGTGGCTGAAGTATGTGTAAAAACATCCCCCAAATGATTAATGTGTGGTTATCTGAATTTTGTATTTTGCATATGCTGCATTTTGCTTGAGTAGGTGTTAGACCTTTTTGTTGTTCCTTTCCTTTTTCTGTTAAACTCATATGTCCTGCTCTCTGCTGCCTTTTAGTACAAGGATGCCTTCATGAAGGCCAATCCAGGCTACAAGTGGTGCCCGACAACCAACAAGCCAGTCAAGAGCCCTTCCTGCTACACCGTTGGCAACGCTCGCAAAAAAGTCTGGTCTTTCCCTTCCAACTCTCCCAAGGACTGTGCCACCTCCAAAAAAATGCCCAAGACCGACAGCACACCACAGCTTAACTTTGCCATGGCAGGTGCGTGGCAGCGATGTGGCACATTGTTATAAAACAACTAGTATGATTTGACAGTCGTGTCTCTGTATTGCTGACATTGAATTAATGCAAATGAATGTCAATGGCAGACTTTTTCTTAATTTGCCTCCATTTTTGTACCTCCTCAGATCCCACGAAGATGGGGGGGCTAAGCATGCTATTGTTGGCTGGGGAACATGCTCTTACTGCCAGAGAGGTATGTTACAGTAGCTACTAAGTACTGTGCTGTAATGAATCCATTCTTCATCAGGGGACCTAAGTCTGTGTTCAGGCTAGGGATGTCACAGTGCACCGGTTCTGCAGTAAACCACGGTGTCAAAACCTAAGGTTATCAAACTGAAAGAATTTATGTAGGTTCACCGGTGTTATCGATACAGCGGTGTTGTCAGTTCACCAGTGTTACTGCTCAATGTACTGCTAAAACTAGTGCCTGTGTGTTCCACAAGTGAGGAGCCAAGAAGCCAACTACCAACTCATTATCAGCTGCTTTTTAACTTAAAAACTACTTTTAATACACACATTATAATCTATTGATAACTGCCAATCAACTGCCAATATTCTGTCAACATAGAATATGTTGCTCAAGTGTTTCAGTGGCCCTGCAAAAATAATATAAGTGGATGAACTTGTGTGGGCGGTACAGAAGGTCAGTGTTTCACAGGTTCATGGTTGAACGACGGTATCGCGGAGGTACCGTGACAGTCAACTGGCCTTTTTCCACAGATTTTATTTGAGGTATTTCACCTCAGCAATACAACCACCAGGAGGCATAGTTGAGAAATTCTAATGGATGGGCTTGTTGTGAAACAGTAGCTCATATCTGCGTTTTCGCTTGCCTAATTTGTGAGCTAATATTAATTGTAGACTTTCTGAATTAACAGGAAAAATTATTTTCTGGTTGGAGAAATTCCATATTGTGTGACAGAGACAGGTATAGGAGTGCATTTTGCATTGTAATATGTAGTGCATTGTGCATACAGTAAGCCTATCAAATGTGTGACTGATGATTCACAATAACAGCTCCAAGAGGAATAAGTTCTTATATTACAGATATATATATATATATATATACACACACACACACACACACACACACTCACCGGCCACTTTATTACGTACACCTGTTCAACGGCTTGTTAACTCAAATATCTAATGGTGTGGGAGATATTTTCTTGGCACACTTTGGGCCCCTTAGTACCAATTGAGCATTGTTTAAACGCCACACCCTGGCTAAGTATTGTTGCTGACCATGTCCATCCCTTTATGACCAGTGTACCCATCTTCTGATGGCTACTTCTAGCAGGATAACGTGCCATGTCACAAAGCTCATCATCTCAAACTGGTTTCTTGAACATGACAATGAGTTCACTGTACTCCAATGGCCTCTACAGTCACCAGATCTCAATCCAATAGAGCACCTTTGGGATGTGGTGGAACGGGAGATTCGCACCATGGATGTACAGCCGACAAATCTGCAGCAATGATGCTGTCATGTCAATATGGACCAAAATCTCTGAGGAATGTTTCCAGCACCTTGTTGAATCTATGCCACAAAGAATTAAGGCAGTTCTGAAGGCAAAAGGGGGTCCAACCCGGTACTAGCAAGGTGTACTTAATAAAGTGTGTGTGTGTGTGTGTGTGTGTGTGTATATAAAAATATATGTGTGTGTGTGTGTGTATATAAATATATACATACATACAGTGCCCTTTAAAATGGATTAAATTTAAAGAATTTGCCATCAATCCACACACAATACCCCAGAATGACAAAGCGAAAACACATTTTTTGAAATTTCAGTAAATTGATTAAAATTGAAATACAGAAATACCTCATGTACAATGTATTCAGACCCCTTAACCTTTTCCACATTTTGTGATGTTACAGCCTTATTCAAAAATGGATTCAATTCATTATTTTCCTGAACAATCTATACACAATACCCCATAATGACAAAGTGAAAACAGGTTTTTAGAAATGATTGCTAATTTATTAAAAATAAAAAACTGATATCACATTTACATAAGTATTCAGACCCTTTGCTATGACACTCGAAATTGACCTCAGGTGCATCCTGTTTCCATTGATCATCCTTGAGATTGATCCTTGATCGGAGTCCACCTGTGGTAAATTCAATTGATTGGACATGATTTGTAACGGCACACACCTGTCTATATAAGGTCCCACAGTTGACAGTGCATGTTAGAGCAAAAACCAGGCCATGAGGTCGAAGGAATTGTCTGTAGATCTCCAAGACAGGGTTGTGTCGAGGCACAGATCTGGGGAAGGGTACAAAAAAATGTCTGCAGTATTGAAGGTCCCCAAGAACACAGTAACCTCCATCATTCTGAAATGGAAGGAGTTTGGAACCACCAAGACTCTTCCTGGCCGAGCTGGCCGCCCGGCCAAACTGAGCAATAGGGGGAGAAGGGATATCGTCAGGGAGGTGACCAAGAACCCAATGGTCACTCTGACAGAGCTCCAGAGTTCTTCTGTGGAGATGGGAGAACCTTCCAGAAGGACAAACATCTCTACAGCACTCCACCAATCAGGCCTTTATGGTAGAGTGGCCAGACGGAAGCCACTCCTCAGTAAAAAGCAAATGACAGCCCGCTTGGAGTTTGCCAAAAGGCACCTAATGGAATCTCAGACCCAGAGAAACAAGATTCTGTGGTCTGATGAAACCAAGATTGAACTCTATGGCCTGAATGCCAAGTGTCAAGTCTGGAGGAAACCAGGCACCACTCATCACCTGGCCAATACCATCCCTACGTTGAAGCATGGTGGTGGCAGCATCATGCTGTGGGGATGTTTTTGAGCGGCATGAACTGGGAGACTAGTCAGGATCGAGGGAAAGATGAATGGAGCAAAATACAGAGATCCTTGATGAAAACCTGCTCCAGAGCACTCAGGACCTCAGACTGGAGTGAATGTTCACCTTCCAACAGGACAACGATCCTAAGCACAAGTTCTGCATTAAGTTCTGTACTGGTCCAAATCCAGTACATGCAATGCAGTTTCCGCACCATTTCTCGTGTGAAGAATAGTGGTAGCTGCATCAAGTTATGGGTATGTTTGTCACTGGCAGGGACTGGGGAGTTTGTCAGGATCAAGAGAAAAATTATGAAATTTGCTGAGTTGGTAGTGTGTAATTGATTCCTATGGAAATCAGAGACCCTATAAAAACAAAGATATTCATTCCAAAATTACATGAACTATTATCCTTGCATTAAGATGGACTCAATTCAACTTATTGAGTGATTTGTTGATGACATTTTTGCATTTTAGCTCATTTTAAAAGTGTCATAGCAAAGGGTCTGAATACTTCTGTACATGAGGTATTTCTGTATTTCACCGGCACACAAGAAAATGCACTGCCCTTTTGGTTTAGACACACGCTCTACTATATATCTCTCTCCCCTATTTTTATTTTATTTACATTTTAGCATTGTTAGAATTTCCAAATTACAAATAGACCACCAACATACTGCCAAGTCATTAGAACATTGATTTCCCCCAAGCGCAAATCTGTCATTCCTCACTGATGATAATGCCATTGATAACTAGTGGTTTGCAACTTGCAGTGGAACCTCTGTAGTTCGGCTGGTGACGTGTTCTGCAGATGTTAGTCTCCGACACATTCACACCTACTTCCTGGAGAGTGTTCTTGATATGTGGGACAGTTGTTTGGGGGTTTTTCTTAATTATGGTGAGCTTTCTTTGGTCATCCACTGTGGAAGTCTTTCTTGAACTACCAGCCTGTTTGCGATAGCTGAGCTCACCAGAGCTTTTTTCTTTTTCTTTTTAATGATGTTCCAAACTGTTGATTTTGGAAAGCCTAAGGTTTTGGCTATGTTTCAGCCTAAAAATGGCTTCCTTAACTTTCATTGACACCTCTTCCTTCGGCCCTTACAAAAGGCAGACTCCAAAGGCAACCGCAAAGTCTTGAATCAATACTAGACATTGACAGCTCTTTTATGCCTGCATAAATTATGTGACGTAACACACCTGACTTACCAGAAACACCTCTCGCCAATTGTCCCATTACTTTTGGTGCCCTGAAATAGGGGAACTATGTATAAAAAGTGTTGTCATTTATAAATGGAGAAACTAATATTTACACAAATACCCTAAACTATACTCTGAGAATCTCTGCTCCATAATAATTGTTTGATTTAAAATCCAAACTTTTGGAGTATAGAGCCAAAAGAAGAAAAAATGTTTCACTGTCCCATTTCTTACGCAGGGCACTGATTATGATTATTTGGTATGTTTTTTCTTCTCTTTTTTTCTCATCTTCCGATCTGAATCTATCAAAACATGTTTCTTTAAATGTATATTTTGCATGCTGAAAGGGAAGCAAGGAAGAGCAAATGTTTCAGAGTAACAATCATTATTCGTCATTGCTCTCTGAAATCTAAAATTTAATAGGATACGAATTAGTTAAACTCCATCTGTAATGCATAATCGGTGCAGTGTAGGGGCATTTGGGTTAACATTTTGACATAAAAAAACAGACAGCTATGACAATTGTGTATCCCCATAACCAAGTGTCTGCTGCCACCACCACATTTTAGACCACATAGATAGTTATGTCTGTGAAGAAGTGACCCACGTGTGAGTCATAAGTGACACAATGCCAACATTGCTCTGGAGAGCACATGCATGTCTTGCATGCTACAAAATGGAAGTTAATGTTCTTGTCCCCACCACAGGATTCTCTAACTCAGATCCTGTAGAGCTACTGGGTATTTAGGCCTCCCAATGGAGCCCAGCAATAACATGCATGCTTCAAATAATCATTTAAGAATGTATTCCACCATGACCATTGATTAACTGAATCAAGCATGCTGGTGCTGAAATGGAACAAAAGCCTGAAAGTTGCTCACCAGGACCTGTCATGTAATGGTTGAGAACTTGACATGTACTCTTGGAATGATAGGCTGAACATGGTGTATTTTTCATTGGCTCTGCTCTGTGAACGTGTTTTATATGTGAACTTTAACCCCCACAGATTTCCTCCAGCTCCTCACAGTCTGGAGGCACAGATGTTGCTAAGCACCCTGGAAAATCCTCCTTCTTCCAACTTGCTGAGGTAACACCACCTGGAAAGGGAGGGCCACCATACTTACACCAGCTACATAACAGTAACAACAGCGACAATCTATCTCCCTTAGGCCCCCTGAAAGCTTTTATGTAGCTGATGATGATTTAGGAATTGCTTGATTTACTGATTTAACTGAACTATTCAATTCATTGAAATGGTGAAACTGAATACTTTTGAGGTTGCAGCCACAGTCTGCCTAATACTTGAGGCAGCAATAGGGAAAAGGAAGTGGGGCTCATTCCTGTTGAAATAGGTCAGCTAACCCTCAATTGTGTGTCCCTTCCCAGAACTCTTCCAGCACTCCTCAGCCCAGTTTAGCAGACACAGCTGGTGAGGGGAAGCCTGTTCAGGGAGACCAGGCAGAAGTGGGTATTCTCTGCATCATGATATTTGTGACCACATACAGTATTTATTCAGTTTGATTTTATTGGACTGTAAACACTCAGGTGATAATCATGCCAAGTCGAGGTTTGATTGATGAGGAATGAAAATACACTACTTTACCAGAAATATTCACTGCCTTGTTTTCATATGTTGTGGCCTCAGAGTCTGAAACTTGAAATTGGAGTCAACACCAACATAACCAAACCTTAATAGAACACAGCTGAGCTATACCGATTAATCTCATACTGTTTAACCTCAGATGTCATCTGGGACCTCACTGAAGAGAGTGCCTGACGTACCTAAGGGCAGCGTCAAGTCTCCTCTATTTCATCTGGCAGAGGTACAGTGTGCAAATATACATAACTGTTATAGTTCTAGGTCAAGTATGTAGATTTAAGCTATAAAATAGTGCTAAATGGCCATGATAAAACGGTAGCGATCAAGGAATGATAAAGAACAACCAGTAAAGAGGACTGTTTTGGTCCAAACAAAGTGCTTTCTAAAATATGGTATCATGGTAAAGCACTGGGCTTGACATATTACATATACCTATTTTCCGTTTTGTTTGTTTACAAGAATATGCAGCTGTTTGCCGCTGAGAAAACCTAGCATATTTACGTTGCCAAAGAGCCCAGCAAAGTGTTGCCGGTGTGCTGCACCTATGGGTGTTGTTGTGCGTTGTGTTCTGGCACGGGTCATGAACAAGGAGTCATTGCTGAAGGTCAGGGGGTCAGGGTTTATTCTGGTTGACATGGGACACAAACAAAAAGGACACATCAGCGGGCTGTGATCGGGCTCCCCTGCACTCGGTCATAGAAAACAACCCTGCCCATTACACCTACATTCTCAATGTAGTAGAAGTAACAAATACATTTGAATAAAATACACATTAAATTTCAATAAGATATTAGATTAAAATCCTCTCATTTTCATTTCAATAAGGAGGTTATTATAATATGGAATGAATGCTCTTATTGGACATAGATTAGACTAAAATCAATACATTCAACCAATATAGGATGAAAAGTGAAGGGTTTTCTTTTGATCAGATTAGACTGACATACTGACAAATGTATGCAACGCTCTCTTGATCAGAGCTGTTTCTTTGTTTTATTCTCTAATTGCACATGGCATGTAAACAATTTTTACTGATTCATGAAAGGTCTCATTTCAATCATTTCCAGAGCAGAGAATGAATGACACAAACTGTGCTCTTTGCTTTGTGAGTGTGCTGTCCATATACAGTAGCCTACTGCTGAAATGCGCGCAATCAACTGAGTAACATTATATCCAAATGGAAACAACAACTGCTAAAGCTGCTATAAGCTACTCTCCACGTAATTATCAGGCGGCAATGTTTGTAAACACACTGTAAAGATATCCATCATGCTCAACAATGCCTCCTGGTGGTGGTTCTGACAAGGTGAATAAACCCCCCAAAAAACTCAGCAGCGGCTTGGCTCTAAACTTCGGCCTACTGTAGGTGTTTGAATATGCCAAGTCCCCTTGACACGTCCACCAAAAACTCCCATTTACTGTCCCGCCTATATCTTTGCGGTGACCCAGAATTACCAAAACGGGCTTTGCACACGGTTATAGTGTTTAGCGGAAGCAAGTTGGGGCGCTATAAACGGCCAGTGGCGGTAATCAAGAACATTTGCGAACATTTGTGACCCTTAGCTTACTAGCTAGCTTGTCGATCTTCTCTGAAAGTGAAGATTCGATAAAAGCATATATTTCCCATTCCCAGATTAAAACATAATACAGTACATACATAATGTTACGTCGTAGAAAGCAACCCTGACCGCGTATGTGAACATGCACATGCTGACGTTAAGTTCTGAGCCCCAAACAAATAATAATAAAAAAAATGAATGAAAAGGAGTCTGTGGAATATTCACATATTATATTATACATATTATATATTATCTAACCCTTTTACACAAAGCACAAAACTACATGCTTTACCTTTCAAGTATTGGTTGATAGAAGTAGTCATTTATTTGACTGAGGCAATCTCTCTGTTGTAAATTTCAACCCAAACCCATTTAGTTAATACTTGTCATGATGATACTGTTGCAATTTTGAGAGGAGCCTTGTTTCTGGGAGCATATTTGGCTTGGTGATGCATAGAAGTGAATTGTTGTCTTGTTTTTTCTCTGTTGTGTATAAAAAGGAGATTTCCTCAGTCACAGCCCAGTCTGCTGTGCCAGAGGGAAAGCAGTGCGGGCAATCCGCTCTTTTCCAGCTCGCTGAGGTAATGAAGGCCCTTTCAAGAAAATAACCTTGCCATCTAGTTGAATTAAGGGTAACAGTAAGGGTGCATGAATTAACATGTATTAATGCAATAGTTAACATGAATGCATTCATTAACTAATGCATTTGCAAAGCCTAAACCATTCTTATATAGGTTTACTACACAATTGACAAAGGCACTTATGAAGGAAGTGTTAAACAATGTATTTTTGATGCTGTTTTGTATAGATGTGTTTGGCCTCCGAGGCAGGGAAGATTGAGACAGCAGCCTCACAGCCACAAGATGATACCTCTGCGACTTGCACACTACACGTCAAAACCAAGACCATAGTCAAGGAGGAGACTGAGGACGCCCATGATCTTCTTCTCTCTTCTCCCCCCGCCTCCTCCTCCTCCTCCACCCCTACTGAAACAAGTCCCCCAACTCCCAGTAGCCAAACCACAAATGTGAAAAAGAAGAAGAAGAAGAAGAAAGACGGGCTGAGAGAGGTGCCCAAAGCAGGGGACAAGGACAAGAGCCCTGGCTCACCCAAAAAGACCATCAAGAAGCGACAGTCGTCTGAGTCAGAGATGGACAGCGTCCTCTACACCATCGAGGCTGTGGCAAAGGGTGCCTGGGGAGACATGGAGGAGACATTCAAGAAGAAGGTTCGCTCCGCTATCGGCGATCGCGCCAGTCCCGGCGACCCCGGCTCGCCCAAAAAGAACATCAAGCCCAAAGCCAAGAAGCCCCTCAAGACTAAAGAAGAACTAGAGGGGGAGATGGAGGAAGATGAGGACTGTGAGCACCCAGAGCCATCAACAGTGGACATGGAGGTGGAACTGACCCCACCCAGTCCCAAGAGCGAAGCAGACGAAGCCAGTATCGGCAGCCCAGAGCCTGGGAACATAAAAGAGCTTGCCGCCCCTCCAAGCCCCCCGCATATCAAGCACAAAGGCGAGGAGAGGGACAGGGAGAGGGACACAGAGGCCAGTGCAGAGGGCTCTGGGTCCAGAAAGTCGGAGAGGAGCTGTAAAGGGGCTCTGTACAAGACCCTGGTGTCCGAAGGAATGCTAACCTCACTGAGGGCCAACGTAGACCGAGGTATGCACTAGTAACTGTCCGCATAATGACTCTTTGTAACTCCTCTCTCCGCAATGATTATTTAGCGCACACATTTGTAATATTTTCGTTCTCTGCAAATTCTTGTTTCAGTCGGTAGAGTTGTATGATTTGTTGTATGTCTTCCTATATGCTTTCACTGGTTGTCTCTTCTGACGTGTGTGTGTATGTGTATGTGTGTGTGTGTGTGATGTGTTTTGTTTTTATCATAGGTAAAAGGGGCTCTTTTCGTGCATCTGACAATGAAGCGGGCTGGACTGATGAGAGCTGGGCTTTCTCACAGACGGGACCCAACAACCCCAAAAAGCTGAAGAAGTCAAAATCCAAAGATGAGTCAGCTCCTGGGTGAGCCTCATAGAATCCTCTGTATCTGATATTAGTCAATACAATGGCACAGTGCTGTGGACTGTTTGGATTTCACCCAAAATACAAATGAACATGATCTCACTCGTACAGTGCATCAGTATTTGGACAGTGAAGCATTTTTTCTTCTTTTGGCGCTCAATAATCCAAAAGTTTGAATTTGAAATGAAACAATTAATATGAGGTACAGATTGTCAGCTTTTATATTAGGTTATTTGTTTAAATATTGGTTTCACCATTTAGAAACAACAACACTTATTATACAGTCCCCCTATATTTCAGGGCATTTGGACAGATTAATATTATGTCCAAATTAAGCAATCATGTTTAGTATTTGGTTGCATATCCTTTGTATGCAATAACTGCCTGAAGTCTGCGACCTATTGACCCCGCTAGATGCTGGGTATTTTCTCTGGTAATGCTTTGCCAGATCTCTTCTTCATCTTTTTTGTTTTTAGGTCTTTTTGCCTTAACTCTCATCTTCAGCAAATTAAATGCATGTTCAATTGGATTTAAATCTGGAGATTGACTTGGTCAGTCAATAACTTTCTACGTTTCTGCCCTGAAACTCCAGTGACATGCCCAAGCAATAACACCTCCTCCACCATGTTTCACAGATGAGGTGGTATGTTGTGGATCTTGGGCATTTCCTATTTTTCTCCACACTTTCCTCTTGCTCTTCAATAACTCTTCAGGCTCTTTTAGGTACTTTTAGGCAAACTGTAACCTGGTAATCCTGTTTTTGAAGCTAACTAGTGCCTTGCATCTCTGTAGTTCTGCTGGTGAAGTCTTCTGCAGATGGTTGTCTTTGACACATCCAGCCCTATCTCCTTTCCTAGTTTCTTAATTGTGCTGAACATTCTTCGGTCATCTACTGTAGAGGTCTTCCTTGGCCTACTAGGCCGTTTGCGATATCTGAACTCGCTAGTGCTTTCTTTCTTTCTAATGATGTACCAAACTATTGTGGTAAGCCTAAGATTTGGGCAATTTCTCTGATCGTTTTTTCAGCCTCATAATGGCTTCCTTGTCTTTCATTGACACCTCTTTTCTGTCATGTTGAAAGACACCAATAGCAAACTCTAGACTCAAAGACTAGACATTGACAGCTCTCTTATGCCTGCACAAATGATGCAACAGAACACACCTGACTAATCAAGCCAATCAAGTCAAGCCAATTGACCAAATACTTTTGGTGCCCTGAAATAGGGGGGATATATATAAAAAGTGCTTTTGTTTCTAAATGGTGAAACCAATATTTATACAAATACCCTATGATGAAAGCTGACAATCTGTACTTTAACCCCATATTAATTGTATGAATCCAAACTTTTGAAGTGTAGTGAAAAATGATTCACTGTCCAAATACTTACGCAGGGCACTGTGCCTTTGCTGTGGTCG
Organism: Argentina silus; assembly: GCF_951799395.1. Classification (NCBI taxonomy): domain Eukaryota; kingdom Metazoa; phylum Chordata; class Actinopteri; order Argentiniformes; family Argentinidae; genus Argentina; species Argentina silus. The sequence goes on along the minus strand of NC_139656.1, from coordinate 13,175,058 downwards.
ATTCACCTAGACAGTTTTGGAATATTTAGTTCCTTTATTGAGATACTAGCCATATTATGTTGAGTCAGCATTGTCATAGATCCCAATTCATTCAGATAACATACATTCTAATCCAACTCCTCTCACACCTGTATGTCTCTCTATCATATGTATGCTTTAGGCTTGAGAAAAGTATTAGTACATTTATTGTGCTGAAATCTACATTTAAATTCATGTTTTGATCATGTTTCACATCATCAAAATTCAAAACTGTATTATACTGTCCCTGTGTATCTCCTCCTCATATGCAGTTTGGGGAAACTGGAGGAGGAGTTTGAGAAGAAGTTTAACAGTCTGCCACAGTACAGTCCTCTGACATTCGACAAGAAGAGCAGCACTGTTACAAAGAAGAAGAAAACAGACAGTGTCACCGGACCGGATGAGCCCCCTAAACCAAGCAAGGGTAAGAGGACAACATTATTATAATGTTCACTCAGTGTTTAAACAGTGTTTTTATTACCGCAGCAATCGCCCATCTCACCCATGCCTCATACCACTCTTCTTAGTTCTTGCCTTTCAGAAAGTACTTCTTTCTCTCTCATGACGAAGACATTGTTACCATTTAACATAGCATTACCATGCTCTTGTTTCTTTTTTTGTTTGTTTCTTTGTTTGTGTTATATCAGGTTCATCTCCATCTCAGAAAAAGACTTTATTCCACAAGATTGTTAGCAAGTACAAGCACAAAAAGGAGAAGCCCAGTACTGTGGACAAAGGTGAATTAGAGTATCGTTGTGTATTTTTGTTGTGTGTCCAGTGGTGAATGTTCTTGGCATGATATCATGTGGTTCAGGAACCTGGACAAATTACAATTATGAGAGTCACAGTAAGTTGTACCATGTATAGGGCGTAGCACAGTGGGTGCTGGACTTGATTTATTTTTTAACCAATAGTTGTGTTTTCCAACTCCAAGAGGTCAATATAGAGATAGCCAGTATTCTACATAAGGACACCTATAACTTTAAGCAATGTGAACTGGAAAACTTGCACCTTTTAGTCATAACATAAATTCATTCAGCTCATTGAGATTAAAATACAATAGCACAAAACCCTTATATGCCGTGACTCAATACTCATATATTCATATTATAAGGCCCTCCCCATCCACATCAACCAGATGGCCCCATGTTGTCTCATCTTTCCTCAGTAGTGCGGAGTGACTCCCCCATTTTGGACTCCACTGCCAAGGCCAAGTCCAGTGCCCCCTGTGCCACACTGAGCCTGGAGGCTCAGGCCGCCTGCAGCGCTGAGATGCTGGTGGGCAGCCAGAAGAGGAAGGCCAGGAAGAGCAAGATCACCCACCTGGTGCGCTCAGCAGACGGCAGGGTCTCCCCAGCTGAGGGTGAGTGGGTCCTCATCCAACTACCTGTTTTGCTGTAGACTTGAATAAACTGTAGCATTCAGATTTTTGTATTTTTAGAATGATTCCTATTTTTCAAAAAAGAGGTTAAAGAGGCTATCATAGAGATGAAGGACTAGTATTGAATTAGTATTGTTAATTAATTATAATATCATGATATTAGCAGTCTATGGGGTCATTTTAAAGGAAAGGAAAAGGCAGTATCTTCATGGTATCCTCTGTGCTTTGTTTTCACCACAGAGGACAAAGCTAGGGACCAGACCCAGGAGCAGGATGAAAAGCCATTATCCCAAGAGACTTTATGCAATGAAAAAGGGTGCCATAATGCCCCCAGACCAGAGGAGGCAGACAGGAGCAGCAGCACACCTGAAGACATGCCTACCTTCTTCAGCCTGGCTGCCCTTGCCGAGGTGGCAGCCATGGAGAACATTCACAGGTAACAAACAGAAACACTTAGTCTCACCAAGTCAGTCCATTTAAATTGAGAATCTCACAATGTAATGTAATGTGGAGGAGGCGGTTGCATTCTGTGAATTTTACCAGTGCCACAGATTCTATCAACAAGTAGAGAGGAGTTGAGGAGACACTTCAAATGGAGTTGGGGATTTTTTACATGTAATTTCTAATATAATTTAATGCACACTGCTTGCCGGCAAAATTATGACCTTGAAAACATCTTCAGCTAATTCATTTCATGCTGCGCGTGCAAATCTGGTTGTAAACAAGAGCACGGACAGTAGAGGAGAGTCTTCGCCGGGTCTTGCTGCTAACTTCCGTCCCTACTTTTTACTTCCTTCACCCCCAGAATCTCAATCGAGAGATAAGATTCTGGGATCCGAGATTGCACTTCACTCAATGCCTGCAGGTTTAATTATGATATTGACAATGCTCTGCCTTCCCAACCATTTAACAACTTTTTTTTTTAAATGTTTTCTAAATGATCTTCAATCATTTGAAAAGGTAGAGACAACATGCCAGTAAGATTTCCTCCGCTCTTTCTTCTTTCTTAGAGGCCAGCGTGACATTGGTGAAAGCCAGAAGAAGGACATGGCCCAGACCCCTGTGCTCATCTCCTGTGCTGACCAGTGAAGTGAATCGGCCCCCTCCTTGAGAGCAACAAAATGGACACTGGCGTGTGCGTTTAACTTTCCTCAAATGTCAAACCCTGTCTTGGAAGAAGGAGATTAAATGGGACTTGTGGACAGATCCCTCCCTTTCTGAGATGAATTAGGTTGAGCTCTGGTCCGAGGGGAAAGAGACCAACCCAACCTTCTCAGTGTTCTACTGAACCCTTCTTTTGGCAGGAGGAGGAAGCCTTGTCCCTCTTCCCTCAGAAGCCCCTACCTAGAGGAACCTGTTAAGAACCAGGCAGATCCCCCCGGAGCATGGCTTCCCTCTCCGTAGGGATGGTTCTGATATGTTTAGCGAGTACCTTTGTCCGATATACGCCATTTTAAGGTCAAGTTTTGCAAACATAAATTGCATTTGGGGGAAAAAAAACATCTACAACACCTGTTTTTTCCACTTGTAAGAGAACACAGTGTTCCCTTTTCCCCACACGCACTTTGTCGCAAAGTCCCCTCCACCTACTATACCTCGATGTAAGGATAAGTCTAATCTTGTGGCTTCCTTGCATTCATTCCTGCTCAAACCCAAACTGACACAGCCTGGGCAGATGATCCTTGTGACAGGAAGGCTTATATTGTGTTTGAGATGGTACCCTTATTTTGATTTGCCTATTTTTTGTTTTGTTCTAGAGATGCAGCATAATTATTAAACATTTAACTTTCAGACCACGCACGTTCAAATCACATTCAAGAACTAAGACCTCAAGGTCATGTATTTCAGAATTCACTTTAACCTCTCCCTACCTACTTAGCAACTGCTACAATGGCCTTTAGAACCCATACAGTTGGTCTGAAATCAACACATTGAGCCTCTTGCATTTAGATGAGAGGCCTTCGGTTGGTAGGATATTAATATATTGGGCTTTCTATGCCTCAGAAATAGTGTATCCTACAATATTGACTGTCTTAAGCTGCCAGTTGTACCTGGCAGTTGGGTCAGTTTCAATGTGGCTCAATGTGATGAGAAAGAAGTACTGACAGAATGGGCAGTTTTCCGTAGCCTTAACCCTACCGCCCCAACCCTTACTGTACCATAACCTTTGCTCTTCTCTGATCCCCATCCCATACACAACCATTCACATGATTCTTACATCTGTTTGAATATACTTGAATGATGAAATGCATTTTGTGTCAATACTTGATCTTACCACAGTCCGCGTAGCATCTAAAAGGCTAATCCAAATGTGTGCTACTAGTTTCCTAAGAGTTTTTTTTTTTAACACAGACACTGCACTAATTTTAGTTAAAGTAAGAGAGCTTTTTCGATGTTACTTTTCTGAGTCTAATAATTATGTGTTTCCCTTTGTTTTGTGTCCTATTGGCCTTTGAGATTCTTATGCCAAGTAATGGTCCACTCTTAGGCAATCAGAATAATCAATGTTTATGTTTGAACATATTTGTATTTCAATAAGCGAATTGTCCTTGCTTTTAATGCGCAATGTTTTTAGTTTTTTTCCATTATTGCATGTTCTAAAGGTGGAACAGGCTAGCCTCCATTCCATGTCCAGATGTTGCATTCATTATTCTGTTTACAGTGTGTGAGCTGTAGTGGTGGGGGAAGCTGATGTCTGTAGTGAAGCTATGATTCCTTCATCCTCTCCGGGTGACAGTTAATCTGATAGAAGGAGCTCTCTCAGGCTTCCTCAACCCGCGTGTGATGGACTAATATTTCTTGTTAGTTCCGAGGTTATGTCCTTACCGATATGTCCACTATGAAGTTACCATCATGAAAGTACTATTTTGTCTCTCAGTTGACCAATGCTCTTTCTTAGATTTTGGATTCAATCACACTTTTCTCCTTTTTGCTTTGACGTTTACCTTTTTATATTTGACTCTATTTCTCCTTCACTTAAAAGTGTTGTGTGCATTATGATAATGTTTTTAAATAGTTTCTAAAATGTTCTCTCCTTTTTCTTTGTTTTCCAACCTCAGTGGTCTATCCTGAGGTGTAGTTTACTGGATTAAGACTGTTTTTGAAAAAAGCTCATACACAAATTAATGCATCAATGCTTACCTATTAGGCAAATGAGCACTGAGATGTAATGCACCGCTTCTAGATGAGTATTTTGTTTTCCGCTTGTGGGAGTTAGTATTCTTAAAGCAGCTGTGTTGACATTTCTGGGCTGTCTGACCTGTGCTTGTGAGGCATCACAAGAACTTTAGAATGATCACTCCACTCCTATTTGTCCAATGGTGGTATTTAGTCTTTGCCAAGGAATTATGATTGCTACAATGTGAAATATGTTGCTGATGTAGGTCTTCTAGTTGTTCAAACAGAAAAACAAATTGATTGGGCTTCACGTGTAGGGTTACCAGCAATGCTGACCTTCGTCCCTGAATTTGTTAATTGATCCCTAAGCTGATGGTTAACGAATAAATCCCAATTTGTTTTTAGCTGAAAGCTTGAAACAAAGCTTTCAATAAAAAAAATCTATATATATTTTTTTTTTTTCTCCAATTTGTAGAGAAAAAAAATGTTAAGATGAGTTAAGTCATCTGAGCAGTAAACTATTATAGTTCTTCCACTGATGGATATCAGTGGTTTCTTTTACAGAGATTAAGAAGTTGTCTTCCCCAAAAAGAGTGAAGATGTATGTGCTTGTAACAAGTGATTTTACAGACATTTGCCAAAGAAAAGGGAAAGTTGTCTTTAAATGGAAATCTATTGAAAAGGAAAGTTAGCAAAGCAGTTGCACTGCATTTTCTTGGTGTATAGATCTTCAGGTAACACATGTATTATATCAGCACAACTAATCCTATATATCTCATAGGTTTCCTTGCCTGAGTGGGAATGGTGTACAATGTGCTGGCACCTTTCAATGCCTCTTTTAATAGACAATACTTGCACCTTATGACCCAAACAAACCAAAATGACATCATGATCTTAAAAATTTGATTTATCCCCCATTTCACACAACTCTCATTCCAAGAGATTTTGGCTTTCCTCCATATCTTGAGGTCAATTTTAAGAATTCAACAGATATTCCATGAAATGATGTATTTTAAACTAATTTGAGCATTTTAGAATCAAGTCGTACACACAATACCCACACATATTCGTAACAGCCATAACTTATCACCCTCCACTTTTTCTATCTAGATGATGCCTCTATAAAGCTAAAATTCCTATATTAGTTATCTAAATGATAATAGATGATATGCTTTTGTGCTAGTACTGTCTCTTGAATGTAAACGATTTTGTACCTGTATTTTTCTAATTCCAATTCAGTCTTGACTCTTCTGTGTGTGTATGTGATGGTGGACTGTTTCCACAGGTGAATAGTTTGTTACAACCTACAGTCCTCATAAGGAGACAGCTGCTGTGCTGAGAACTCTGTGGAGGTGAATGGAGTTGTAAGTCATTGACTTACCTGCGAACGTCTGTTCAACTGATATTCAAGAGATTTTTTTTTTTCAACAGAGGGACAAGATTGCCCCCTATTTGATAGAGATGCATATTTGTTTTTTTGGGGGGGTTTTTGCAGTAAATTAAGGCTCTCACTTCAGGAAAGGGTGAAACCAGGGACACTCCTGCAATTACAAAGAACAATTGCCAAACCCTCTGTATTCAGCGTATTTATTACATTTCCTTGTCAAAGTTGTTCCTTTAGTTTAAAACAACTAAATATGTACCCAGAAACTATTAACTTTCCTTCCCTTTACAGGAATGTAGATCACAGCTCCTTTTGTTCTTGTGAAGAGGTTCTGATCTTGAGTATGTTTCCTCTGATAGTTTGTACAATGTGTGCTTGATCTAATTTATGTCAATAGTACTGTATCATAACATGTATGGACTTGATTGTTACAGCCCAGTTGTTCAATGCAGCCTTGCCTTACTGGAGCCCCTGCTTAGTGAGGGATCCCTTAGCCATCGCCCTCAGCCCCCTTTCACTGAGTCGTATGTCATAACACTGTCTGCTGACGCAACTATTATTCCTTGAACACCTATTAAAGTAACCTATATTAAACATGTTTGCCGACCTGATCTTTCTTCTTCAACCATTATATGGATTCCATCAAACACTTCCCTATGTCCCTGTACTAAAGACACTGGCAGCAATATTTCCAGTAATCTCAAATTATGAAATATGCCCATTGATTATGATGAATATGACCCCAAATACTTTTCTAGAACAACTTTCTTTATCATGACCAATGACTCCAGTGTTAGTTTTTGTTGTCATTTAAGTAAATAAATGATATAGCTTCAAATAATGTTTCAAAAAAGTAACACTGCTCTCATATAATGCCAGTCCTTAACAGATAAGTCAAATAAATGAAGTGTTATTGCATGTTAAAATGTAAAATTGTTTGGTGGCCTTGCATACAGACACTGACAGGGATTTGAAGGTGATGGCCTTTTGATCCTCACATTTAACATTGGTTCAATTATGCACGTCAAAACATTTATTAAAATACAGTATACAACAGCATCGCAACTGTAGATACCCATCATTACATAATTTTCAGACTTAAAATGTGTGGCCATCTAGTGGTCATTTTGTAAAATAGTGGTGCTGATGATGTAATGCCATATACGCTGAACAATGATCAATGGTTCCGCATTGTTCATTCCGTTTTTCTGTTTTGTCAATAGGTGCAGCTCAATTATAAATAAATTAATAAATAAAAAAGGGATCATTTCTACTATCAGAAATAAAACCAGTGAACAAGAAACAAGCAGGCAAAATGTATTTTCAGTCAGTCTACTGCCATCAACGTACCATGTCAGTACCAAGCTCCAATTTTTGACTAGACAAATTACTTTTTACATTTGGATGTAGTCACTGATTGGTCGGCACATATGGGGCAGAGGGAGCAGACCGCTTAACGACAACTCACATCGCGGATTTGAAGACATTTCTACGAGTAAAATCGCATTGTGGTTTTATCGATGTATGTTTAGATAGGGGTACAGTAAACTGGAAGAACTACTGTACCTTGTCTCAGGCATTTCGCAATTTCATTCAGCATTCCGAAAGAGTTGCCACCGAAAAAAAACAAAAAAACTTCCAATCACGTGACCCTGCATTCGCACCATCTTCGCTTTGTAATTGACATTATTTTCTCAAACTTATCTTATTTGTTGTCCTTTCAAAAATACAATCGAAAAAAGGTAAGAAATGTCACAACCACCGCACAGCAGGTAGGTAACTGATGCACGGGTCGCGTGAAAATCGGGAAATTCTTGAGACAAGGTAATTCTTTCCAGTTTACTGTACCGCTATCTAAAAACAAAAAGATAAGACCATAACGCGAGGCAATTTGACTTAGAAATGTCTTCAAATCCGCGATGTGAGTCTCGTTTAGTGGTCTGCTACCTATGAAGCTTATTACATGTAAAACGTAGTCTAGTCACAAATTGGGGCTAGGTCGTACCAGGTGCACTACATTGCAGTCAGTTGGCACGGAGGATGTCATCAACTGCTAAGTCGTTCTTCAGATAGCTATATCATATGATGCGGTAAGCTGCATATTAAATGCTTATCTAGCGTTGTGAGATCTGGCAAGTGACTGCAATCAATGTAGTCACAGTGAACGCCTCAGACAAAAACAATTCTGGCAATTATTGTAAAGCCTGTCTGAAGAAAGACTGTAACCATCCATTACTTATTGGTCTTCGAAACATTTCGATGACTGCGACTCGCCTTGGGCTGGCCCAATGGTGGAGTACCCGAAGTCCACCAGCGGCTCTGTTCGCGTTCTGTTTGGAAGGAAGTCTATGTAGACGCACTGCAGTGGGATCACCGCCTGTGGTGCAAGTTGCCCCTAGAGGTGAGACACATGCGCACACACACACACAACAAGGATGCACAAAGCTGAAGTTATAAAGCTGAGTTATAACCACTAGTGGGCGCACTCCCCTACATGAACTGTGATTTTATGGGGAGCGCCATGTAGTCAACTTTCTCCATCTTCTTTGATTTGAGTGAGCGTAAATCAAATACTGGTGATTCACTGCCACCTGCTGTGCTGGAGTGTGCTGAATCAACTCAGCTCCATTGTTTCGAGTCAGTCATTTATGGGCACCAATAGATGGCGTCATGCAACTGAAAACCATTCGCAATCTATAGATAAACCTATTGGAGAAGAAGACCATGCGTTGACGGTATAAGGATATATCCGACTCGGGGTGCACAGATGGCTCGGATAGCATGCTCAGATGCTGTCCATTTTCGCGTCATTTCCGGGTTTTGATATTGCGCAATAATCAGAATCATGAGTGCATGTGTATTTAATTTTTTTTTTCGGGTGCAATTGAGCTAATATGCGTTTGTATTTATGGATCGTAAATTAGTTGTAATTTAGCTAATATGCGTTTGTATTTATGGATCGTAAATTAGCTGTAATTTAGCTAATATGCATTTGTATTTATGGATCGTAAATTAGCTGTAATTTAGCTAATATGTGTATTTATCCAATTAAACATCAGGCAGCCATGAGTGCTGTTCAACTTGATCATTCAAATGAAATCACCCGAGTAAATTTTCACACGAGTCGCATATCAGCTAAATTAAACCTAATATATATATATATATATATATATATATATATAAAAGAAAGCCTGTATCTACTCTTTTCATGTTTATGGCTGAAGCATTAATAATTGCTAACAGCAATAAGCTACTGCAATGAATAACAATACTGAATGAATAACAGAGTGGGTACTTTCATTGTACAAGTACAAGAGTATTTTATCTGCTGATCTACACTCACAGAACACTTTATTAGGAACACCTGTACACCTTCTCATGGTGGAGGTTGTGTGGGGAATGTTTTCTTGGCACACTTTGGGCCCGTTAATACCAATCAATCATCGGTTGAATCCCACAGCCAATTTGAGTATTGTTTCTGACCATTTGCATGGCCACAATTTACCCATCTTCTAATGGCTACTTCCAGCATGATAATGCACCATGTCACAAAGCAAAAGTAATCTCAAACTGGTTTCATGAACATGACAATGAGTTCAGTGTTCTTCAGTGGCCTTCCCAGTCACCGGATCTGAATCCAATAGAACACCTTTGGCATGTGGTAGAATGGGAGATTCACAGCTTGAAAGTGCACCTGAAAAACCTGCAGGAATTGCGTGATGCAATCATGTCATCATGGACCAGAATTTCAAAGGAATGTTTCCAACATCTTGTGGAATCAATCAACCACGAAGAATTGAGGCTCTTTTGAGAGCAAAGGGAGGTCCCATCCAGTATTAGTATAGTGTTCCTAATAAAGTGTTCAGTGAGTGTATCTCGTCATACAACCGATTCTCTCTGGTTACCTTGCTGTCTCTTCTTCTCCACCCTCAAAATAATTCATTGGTACAACAGTGTCTTAAAAAACATTATAGAGCGCTAAGATTGATGACATTCTAGCATACAGAATTACAATTTACGTAGGGCTAGGATTAAAACATTCCTAGAAAGCCTAGAAACTGTCTGTAATTTATCCTCTGTTCTTACCTCTTCTCTTCCTGACTGTTCCTTGTTGCAAAGACCTGTCCAAATGGAATATGGCAATACAAAGACAGAACATATCATCTTTTGTTATCATTTGAGGCAAAAACAATGATGAGTAAGAAAAGCCTGGCTTGTCAGTTTTTAAATGTTTTTATTTATCTATTTTGTTTAAGATAAATTACGCTGGCCTTTATCAGAATGGCAAAAAAAGAGAACGAGATTCAACAATACCTGCTAGGTGTTGCTGCATTTCTACCTTGCCAAAAACAGAAACATTATGTTTTTAATCTTAAGAAACCATCATTACTCAACAGACCAAAACAATCCACAAAAAACCTTTATACCGACTGGGGAACCCAGGAAAACCCCAGAAAAACCCTGTATTTGGTATAAATGGGTTCCAGCAAATAAATGAGACCTTGCCTTGCAGACCCAGTATTGGGGTGGTTCTGTATAAACAGGGGCAACCAGGGAAATTCTTGGGTTCACAGTCCGGCCTTTGGAGACAACCTGGGTTTTGAATCCCTGGTAAAAGCAGGGTTTGGGTGTGAAAGGTTTCTGAGAAAAGGGAACACTTACCCTGGCGGTATCTGCTGATGCAGAGAATGATGACACATAGACCGCAGACAATCACTATGGTGAAGATTTCTCTCTGGCCTAAGGGCAATGTGGCTGTTACTCCACAGACAGAGGACAGGGAATCTGCCCAAAGAGACAAATTGGATATGGTAGAGCAATATATGATGTAATATTTCATGTTATGCTATCACTCTTTACATACATTTGCTCTTATGCCTGTGTAGTAAAGCTGTAATTACTCCAGTAACAACATGGTATGACATACTGTTGACTTGTTACAGAGTTATTTAGTAACTAATCTTACATTGTAATGGAGTTGATTGTGTCATGTGGAATAGGGACTGTTGCAGTGCTGCCTGTGTCTGACTATAAACTGCTTGTCTCTCACCTGAGAGTTGGAGATGTCCCTCTATCTTGCCTGCCATGTTAGTTGCCACACAGGTGTAATTCCCACAGTCCTCCCTGGTCAGGTTGGTCACCTGTAAGGTTCGGTTTCTCTCATCCAATGACCATCGGTGAAGTAGGGACTCATTGTCCTTAAACCACCGATAGGAGAGGTTTGACCCTGTGACATTACAGGTCATCATCAGTAGCGTATTGTTAAAACTGATGCGTATGGCTGAGGGAGGAGCTAAAGAGAAAAAAACATAGGAATATTTAATCTTGTCATATACTCAAGTGAAGTATTTATACACATACATTTGATCCAAATCTAGTGTTCTCACGCAGCTGCGTATCTCAATATTTAAGATTGCTTGCACTTTGCATTGAAAAAGGCCGTTCTGCCTATCATAATTTCTCCGCCATTACTGACAATTTCTTTAAACCGTTTGGCACGTCAACTCGAGTTGTGACAAACTAAATATAGGCCAAATATAAAGATCTGCTCAGCCATTTTCATTCAAACATTGTATGAAATGTAGCATTTTTTATAGCAAAAGTTTTGCAACAATAAAAAATAAATAAAAACATGTTTACAACGAGAGGCCACTAGAAAATGTGGTAGTAACATAAAGCAGTGCAAATGTCAATTTTGATTCAAATCCATTTTTTGCCTTCCCATGTTAATGGGAAAATGACTGCTTATACATGGAACCGAATGGACTGTAAGTGTAAAATCTACTGGAAGCTAATTATGTTTCTTTGACAACAAATGCCACCATAGCTAGCCTGCACAACTCAGAGGTGGGTGCCATCTAGTTCCCTCCCAGGTTACAATCATTGGTTCCAACAATAGCCAACCAACTAACTCATAAGATAGTTAATGTAAGCAAAAATGACAGTGACTGTTATACATTTTTGTCTTCATGGGTTCTCACCATAAGACTATGGGAATAATAATATACCACTCTGGGAAGAGGCAGCCACCAGTGACAGAAAGGCAAAACTCGGTGAGTCACTCCCCTAGAACTCCCCTGACAGTAACAATATGCAAACTGAGTGTCGGGCAGGACACTCCATTTTAGAAAACGCTTTTTCCAGACCAAAACAGCATTTGGAAATGAAATCTGTGGGGCAGTTGTTTTAGTTTTTTTCCTCATCCACTCTATGTCTTCCATGGCCTACCAGCCCGTTTCCGATTGCTGAGCTCACGATTCAAGATTCAAGATTCAAAGTGTTTATTATCATATGCACAGTAGAAAACATGTTTCCCTGTACAATGAAATTCTTGCTTTGCTGTCCGCAGAATGCCAACCAATGTAAAATGTACAATACTAAAAAATATACAATATATACTAAACAAAATGTACAAGATAACAAAATTTAAGGCAGCATGTGATAATAAAAAAGCAACAATAATAATAATAAAACAGTGAAATGTAAGCAGTGCAATTATGCATGTGCAAACTGAAAATTTAGTTCAGTTATATGAGGTAGTCCATGATTATAATCTCCTATGCGTTGTTTAGGAGCCTGATGGCAGTGATTTTTTTCTCTTTTTAATTATGTTCCAAACTGTTGATTTTGGCATGCCTAAGGTTTTGGCTATGTTTCGGGTTAGGGTTATATTTTTTTCATCCTAAAAATTCCTAGACTTCCTAGACTTTCATTGACACCTCTTTGGTCACCTGTCAAGCAAATTGTCCCATTACATTTTGTTTGCAGGGCTCCCGTGTAAAAGAGACTGAGACTCCCTGTCAAAAATAAAGTAAAAAATAAAAGAAATTAACGTACCCGGCCCAAGCCATTTATTTTCAAAGTATGTTACATTTAATTCAGCTAGTGTCATCCTTATTTAGCTTTTTCTGACCCGCGGAAACAACTTTGTTCCACGACCATCACATGTAAAATCCTCAAAAATTGCTGTGAAAAAAGAAGCACCGCTCTGTCAACAGTTCTTGGTGCTTATAATCAGATACAAAATCTGACTTTCGTATCTAACTTTGTTAGAGAAATACCCCACTGAACTATTCATAACATGAAGGATCATAGGCCTACTGTATTGTTTTGGTCAAATGTATTTTATAACATAGGAAGGGACTCTGGGCAGAGAGTGGGTGGTCACCCTATAATCTAGAGGTAGGGAAATAAGTTAATAAGCAAGGTAAAATGTTGTACTTACAAATTACTGACAGTAATATACTAAATGATGTCCTTGATGTATTCCAAAATATAACTGTTTCTTCAAAGACACCTTCATGCTCTGGCTTGACTGAATCCAGAACAAGGGTTTGATTGTGAGACTGGAAGTGTGCAGTGCCCTTGCATGCTGGGAGGTATGTTGTATTGGAAGGCATTTTATGTTCAAGACATAATTTTGTTGAATTTCCGAAGTTGTGTTTCCATTCCACTGATCTGATTTGATCCAAAGGTATACTGGGTCCTGATAGCTCAATGGGTTTGTGTAATGCGGCCAAAACCCTTCCTGAGATTCCTGTTGCCGTGTCTGGAGGAGATACGTGTACACATGTAAGAGGCCATCATAACTTACATGCCCACAGAAATGCATAAAAGTTCAAACAAAAATGATTATCTCATAGTACTTATCTTAGTACATATGATTGTGGTAAATAGATTCCTTCTGATTTGAATACAGAACATAATATCCAGTATGGAAATCATTTATAATTCTTCTGGATATTTAGAACCTTTGTATAGATCTATGCATTTTTAAACATTGGCTCCTATAATCCAAAAAGATGTGTGGTTGCTGCAACCTAGGTAGGAGCAACAGACACTAATGTAGCTCTAGGGACATTGGAGTTATTCTACTAGCAGTTTTTCCAAGACATAAAACATAAGTGGTTGATAATTGATAAACAAAATCAGAGGCTTGTCCAGTTTATTATTTATTTTTGTTAATCTAGTCAAAGCCCACTTTAGTTTCTCAGCTGAGCAGAGGCCCACAGGCAAGCAAATCTAAAGGGCTACTATTGGAAGCACAGTATGCATGCCAAGCTGCCCAATAGGCTACAGATGCTGCACTCCTCATGCAATTGACTTACCTGAAATTGTTGAGGTGCACAGGGGTAAAAGGAGAAGCGTCAGTTGAAGGTGGCATCTAGCGATGCAGCATTTCAAAATCAGCCGGTTCAACATCATGCCATCACTGACTGTACTCATCAACATCCTGTGCCCCAGCCCCAACGGAGGCCCCAACCAGAGATTGAATGTGTGAAGAGTTGAATGTTCTTTGGTTTTAAAGTAAACAGGAAGAGATCAGACTTACTTTTAAGGCTAATGTAATGACAGAGTCATGGGTTAACTGTTATGAACAGCAGAATTAGAAAATAATTGCTTATAATTCACAGCGTCTTTTGAGGGCTGTGAAACACATCACATCTCGCTATGCATTTGAATTATAACACTCTGCTTTGTATGGAAAATTAATCAAGATATGCTTACCACGAAGACCTGTTTACCTTTATTCTCGGGGTGAGAAAAAACAGGTATTCAGAATGTTGCAGTCTTGTCCATTTTGAATACTGAAATAATTATGCTACATTTTCCAGTTTGTTTGAGCTACTATTATCTAAAAGCAACCTTAACATAATTTAATTTTTGTTTAATTATGTTCTCAATAACACAGTAATATTGAAGTGAATCATCATAGTACTCTACACTCTCATTTTTGTTCTTACATAATTCACACACAGACATTCTATTGTGTAAAAATGTGTATTGATTTAGCAATAGGAGGTACAATGTATACATTGTCAAACTAATTTCACAAAAGACTACTTTGAATTAAAGCCAAAGTAAGACAAAATCAAATACTTGTTTGATCCCTGTGTTATGCCAAGATATGTGTTTAACTTGAGGCATATTTAAAGGTGTACAACATTTCTAATGCATTTGGGATGGTTGAACATGGCATACACTGGCTTTGGAAAGTATTTAGACCCCTTCACTTTTTGTTGTGTTATAGACTCAATTTAAAATGGATTAAATGTTGGGTTTTTTTGCCATCAATCAACACACAATACCCCACAATGACAAAGCAAAAGCAAAGTTTTAGAAATGTTTGCAAATGTATTAAAATGTAAATGCAGAAATACCTAATTTACATAAGTATTCAGACCTTTTGCTATGACACTAGAAAATGCAAATGTGTGCTCAAATGCAAAAATGTCTTCAACAAGTCACTCAACAAGTTGAATTCAGTCCATCTGAGTGCAAGGATAATAGTTAATGTGATTTCGGAATTAATATCTTTTGTTATTATAGTCAATGGTTTGCATAGGAATCAATAACATACTGTGTGGATTAGGATGTCACTACCAAGTCAGCAAATTTCATAATTTTGTCTTGATCCTGACAAACTCCTCAGTCCCTGCCAGTAACAAACATACCCACAACACAATGCAGCTACCACTATTCTTCACACAAGGGATGGTACATAAACCTAATGCTCTGCAGTAAAACCAAATAAACACATTTCCAGCCACTTTCTTTGCTGTATCACTTGAATTCATTGTTGCAAACACAATTATTGATGTGAGATATATTATTTTCCATTAAGGGATTACTTCTGGCCACTTGGTTATAGACCAATTTTGGAGAGTGGCTGAGATGATGTTGTCCCATCGACCATGCTTTTTCCTCCTCTATGCCATTCAACATTATAGTCTCCCCAGGCCTCAGGGTCGCATTCCTGAGCAGTTTTGTTCCTCTCCATTTGCTCAGGTTGTATTGACAACCTAATCCACAGTGTGTAATTGATTCCTATGCAAATCAGAGACCCTATAAAAACAAATTAATTCCAAAATCACATTAACTATTATCCTTGCATTAAGATGGACTCAATTCAATTTATTGAGTGACTTGTTGACAACATGTTTGCATTTGAGCTAATTTTAAGTGTCATAGCAAAGGGCCTGAATACTTATGTAAATTAGGTATTTCTGTATTTCAATTTTAATAAATATACAGACATTTTAAAAAAAATGTGTTTTTGCTCATATTTCGCTTAAATACACACAGGATATTGTGTGTGGATTGACGCCAAAAAATCTTAATTTAGTCAATTTTAAATTGAGTCTATAACACAACAAAATGTGGAAAAAGTGAAAGGGTCTAAATACTTTCCAAAGCCACTGTAGTGCATTATTTTGAGGGTTACAGTTAGGGAGTGGTTTTGTTTTATCAACCAACAACAATATTCTTAATTGGAGCAGTTTGTGGATTTGTCAGTATTAACAAGGTTCCACCTCCAACATAGCATAACCATTAAGTTGCTGTCAATACCAGTATTGGTATCTTTGAAAAGCACAATATAAAATGTGTGTATAACTTAATATTTACATACTGTCAAAGTAAGTTATGCCTAAAATTAAAGGCACATCAAAATAAAACGTTCATGAACAATTTCCTTGCACATCATCACCAGCATAAGAATATACTCCCTAAAATAAACAGGGTAGAGCAGAAAATCAGTGTAAGAAGTATTGTTATTGTCCATTCAACATATTGTCTTGTGAAGATTCACCAACCTCAAGATGTCACAGGTGTCTGCTAAACAGAACACTTTGACACCTTTCCTTCCTTTGAAGTAATCACTGATCTCACATCACTGGAAAATGTAAACACAATCTTCCATGACACATATTTTCACAGATCCAGTCATGTCAGATCAGTGATTCTATCAAGGTAGCATCTTCCAACACTCAAGCATGGCAGAGTCTGACTTTGTCAAGAGAGTGACGGTGGCCCCTAAGGTCAAACAGTCTCTTAGATGCTGGGGCCTTGATGACTTCAGGTCATAAAAAAGCTGTCTTTAGTCGAATGTCAGCGTCTCCGGTTCTCCAGTAGCAGAGCGAGGAGCTGACGGAGTGTCAGACTTCTGGCCCTCCGCTAACGCTTTGAAGTGCTGTGATGAGGAGAGGAGAATGTTGAGACTACATTTTAGCAGAAGAAACGGCAGATTACTATGGCCATTGTTCTGGAAATGTTGCAAAAACTGTTTATGGACGACTCAACTCCAAACGCTTTTAAGCATTTGTCAGAGAGAAATGATAGAAAGATTATGTCATGCAACATAATCACAGCAGACCTTACAAGCTGATTAATCCAGATGGTCCCTGCTTATTCAGAAATTAAACAGAAAGTTGTTTGGCTTGTTGTCTGTGGTTAGTTAGTGGCATGATGTACCTGTGAGTTTTTGAACTCAGAGTAAAGTGTGAAGAGCACATGGAGTGAGTGAATCCGGCTCTTGTAGACAGGGATATCCAGGATACCTTGAGAGAGGGAAAATAATTAGACGGATGTTTCATTGTGTAGACACTTGGCTTGGGCGGGTATTAGTATTCTCAAATTGGTATACCTTCCCTACAAAATACCACTGTATACAGTAATACCTTTTAGCACACTTTCAACATGACTCGAACTTGTAGCAAATCTACGGCAAGTAATTTCTCTCTCTCTGGCCATCATTATTATTAGCCCAAAAGTCACATTTATGACCTCCTCCACCCCTTGACCTCAGACAAGAGTTATGGATTATACCTTCTGATCTTTGTGTGCAAGTTTAATTTTGACAATGTTTATTAAACAAATATTGGTGGGTATAATAAATAAATAATAAATACAGGTGGAGACGGTATTGACAGAAATACTAGTATACGCTTAAATACCATATTCATCCAGTAATACCTTACATCTGCTCAACCCTAGTAGACAGAGTAGCCTGGTCCCAGATTTGTATGTGCAGTATGATGACAATAGATAGAGAATTTGGCTTAAAGCACACACTAGATCTGGTAACAGGCTAGAGATGTAGTAAGAAAAAACTCAACACATATTACATGGTAAAACTCACCACATATTATGTCAATGTACTCTGCCAAATCACAGTTGATGTCAGCAGTTGGTAGGTTAATCTAGAGAGAGGTGAAGAGGTTGAGGGAGAGGAGTCTAGCATTATTTTTGACAAATGACAAATGAAGACAAATGAAGAGTGATCATAGGACAGAATAGTCAGACCCGGGAAGCAAACCCAGGTTAGGTATATGTGCAGGCTGAGATCAGATAATTTAACACTGAACAGGAAACAGCTTGCAGGAAGTGGTAAACAGGTCAAATTGCCACTGTTAATAATAAACAATAATAATTTTAACTCTAACTCCCACAGTAAATAAAGATAAAAGTTAAGGAAACTTAGAACCATTAACTTTGATAACAGCAAACCTAACCTTCCACTTTTCGGTTCATACATTTTTGGGACCCACCTTTCCAAGAAGCTCTTCAAACTCAAATGGCCACTCCTGCATCAGAGTGTCAATGTCTGGCATGGGCCTGGACAGAAACATATTGTAATACAGAAACAAATTCATATAATTTATTGAAATGATTAAGGTAATCCTAATTTGCCTAGGATTGTATTGATGGAATGAGGCTCTTCAGGGCAGTTACTGTAATTTACTAAATGTAATTTAAAACCATCATCTGTGAAATAAGATGGTTGTAACCATAGTTGTTTTAAATAAGTGGTGAAGCTACATTTGGGCTGACACACGTATTCCCGATCATGACCTTATCTTAATGTCAGTTAACTGTAACACTTGCCTGGTGTAGTGGACAGTGGCAGGCGGTTTGGAGCGGTGCAGCTCGCTGATGCTCTCAATCCAGTTCTCTATCGCTTTGGGATTCTTCTCAGGGTTTTCAATGCTTTTCACTTTCACCTCCTAAACAGTGCACAGACAAGGTTTATAGTTTAGTTTGTAAGTGTATGTGTGTGTGACAAAGCAGTGTCCTCAGTAATGTGCAGTTTGACGTTGCATGGACATTTAATGTGTTAGTGATATTTGTTATTGTTGTTCCTGAAGATGCCTTATATAATAAATAGTATTGTATTGCATTGCATTGAACTTACAGTGATGTTGTGCTGTTTGCTGTTCTCTGAAAGCCACAGTGATAGCACGGTGGGATCTGACTGCTTGGTGCAGGGCTCATCTAGAACCAAGAGCCCCAGGTTGTCTGGTTTGCCATCAGGCCGTGGGACCTAGATTTACAACAGAACATAAGCTAGTCATTGGCCCCATTCCAAATACCATTCAAATGCATACTTCCCTCCTTCCTTCCTCCCTTGAGGTTGCTACTCTTTTGCTTTCAGCAACCAACTCTTTTGCTTTCAACAATCAGATCAGCGATTCAAGGTTTGGGTGTTCTCTCTACACAGGTCAGCTGCTCTGTTTTTCAAGACATTGTGACTGGCTCCCATAACCTGTACACAGGGCTACAAGTTAAGTCTGTCCAAAAAGCACAAATTAACATTCAATCTATGACTTTGTGGTGAATTTGACTTCGAAGTGACAATATTAAGAACCGAATAAGCTTTGATGGACTGCCACTGTTTTATTATTAGTTGTAAGTGTCATGTGGAGTTCATTTGGGTGCTTTTTTGACAGATTGAACTTGTTGCCCCTTGTAGTGTATTTGCAGTAGCATTGTGGTTCATGAGGAAAATGCTATCCGGTGAAGGCGCTCCATGTCAATGACAGCACAGACAGGTTCCAAAATAGTACCCATTGATCGACAGCACTGCTGGTAAGTAGAATACATAGATATGGTTAAAAAAATTCTGAAACAACCCTTAAATTAATTAATTAATTAATTAATTAATTAAGTTGGTTTGTTATACTCACTTTAAGGAAGGCATCAATATCTCCCACTGCTGGGATGAAATCTGGTATAAAGGGTTTCAGCTTGTGGTCTAGTTCAATGGCCTGAGGAGTATACCTACAGGTGGGAAACATTAAATGGACATAACATTCCAAAACCATGGTTTGTCAGATGCTTTCAGGCCTCAATGTTCGTCTAATGTAAATATGAGTCCAAGCCCCAAATAATGGGATATGGACTCGTATGGATATTAAACATAAATGTTTTGAACAATATTGAAAAAATTTGACCAGGTAAGATTAATATACCTTTAAAACATTCAACACTTCATATTAAGATACATTAACAACACTGCATGAAGACACAATAAACTGAGGAACTTTAAACAATAGCTGAGGACAATAAACAATAAACAATAGCTGCTGTAAAAGGAGTTCACGATGCGACATTAAGCATAGACGGTTGTATGAAAAGCACAGCTCTGTAGACTTTTTTGACTCTTGTGGCTGCAGAGCAGGCCCCACTTACCGAGTGATATACTGAAAAAGCTCTTTGATCTCTGCTGTGACAGGAAGGTGGTCGTAGTCTGCTGGGTCGTATGCACTGCAGGAGACGCACAGTGAGGGGGTGAAAATCTGACCGCAACTTCAGCAAGCATTTGACATATGCATATACAGTGCCCTGTGTAAGTAATGGGACAGTGAAGTGAACATTTTTCTTCTTTTGGCTCTGGTTTGTATTTTAAATCAAACACATACTATGAGGTGAAGTAGAGATTCTCATCTTTTATTTGATAGTATTTGTGTACACATTGGTTTCACCATTCAGAAATTACAACAGTTTTTATGTATAATCACAGGGGTACCCAAAAGTAATAGGACAGATTTATCAAATGTCCAAATTAAGCACTCATGTTTAGTATTTGGTCGACAATCCTTTGCATGCAATAACTGCCTGAAGTCTGCAACCCATTGACCCCACCAGACACTGGGTATCTTCTCTGGTGATGCTCTGCCAGGCCTGTACTGCAACCATCTTCAGTTGTTTTTAATTATTTTTTGCTAAAATCTTATCATCAGGAAATGAAATGCATGTTCAATTGGATTTACATCTGAAGATTGCCTTGGCCAGTCAAGACCTTTCCGCTTTTTGGCCCCGAAAAACTCCCAAGTTGTATGTTTTGGGTCATTGTCTTCCTGTATGATGAAGCGCCATCCAATGAATTTGGAGGCATTTGCTTGCACTCGAGCAGACAAGATGCTTCTGTACTTCAGAATACATTCTGCTGCTGCCGTCAGCAGTTACAATCATCAATTAAGACAAGTTAGCAAGTTCTAGTGGCAGCTATACATGCCCAAACCTAACACCACCTGCACCATGTTTCACAGATGAGATGGTATGCTGTAAATCTTGGGTAGATCCTTTTTTCTCCAAACTTTCCTCTTGCAATCACTTGCATGATAATATTCACCTTCCAGACCTCTGCAGGCTTTTAGCTACTTTTTAGCAAACTGTAACTTGACCATCCTTTTTGAGCATAACTAGTGGTTTGCACCTTGCAGTGAAACGTCTGCAGTTTGGCTGGTGACGTATTGTGCGGATGGTAGTCTCCGACACATGCCTACCTCCTGGAGAGTGTTCCTGATCTGTGGTACAGTTGTTTTGGGGTTTTTCTTAATTATGGTGAGCATTCTTCGGTCATCCACTCTGGGAGTCTTCCTCGACCTACCAGGCCGTTTGCAATTGCTGATGATTCTTTTTTTTTTTTTTTTTAAACAGTTTGGCAAGCTTACAGTTTTAGCTATGTTTCTGATAGTTCAGCCAAATAACTGCTTCCTTGACTTTCATTGACACCACCTAGCAAACTCCAAAGGCAAATGCAAAGCCTAGAATCAATACTAGACATTGACAGCTCTTTTATGCCTGCACAAATGTTATACACGGAACAAACGGAACACACCTGGCTTACCAGAAACACCTGTCAAGCCAATTGTCCCATTACTTTTGGGTACCCTAAAATAGGGGGACTGTGCATAAAAAGTGTTGTAATTTCTGAATGGTGCAACCAATATGTACACAAATACGATCACACAAACTACTATAAACTACACTACTTTAACCTCATAGTAATTGTTTGATTTAAAATCCAACTTTTGGAGTGTAGAGCCAAAAGAAGAAAAAATGCTTCACTGTGCCATTACTTATGCAGGGCACTGTATGTGTTACATTTAAAGGTAAACTCAATATAATTAGCAATATGACATCATCCTACACAACAGAGACAAATACATATCTTAAGAAGAGTATTTGCAATGCAATTTTATTTGTTATTTAAAGTATATGACAAATGCATTTAACCAAGGTCTAACAGCGACATCCTGCTTACAGATATCAACAACAACAGAATCTAAATATCTTTAAAATTGCCACTATTGGCTCTTCCAAAATGGATGTGCCTAAAGGGTGGACATAAAGTAGTCTTGGCATATTTTAATGCTGTTGTTGTCGTCTGTAAGCAGGAAGTCATCCTTTTGTATCTGATGATGTAATATTGCTGAATCTATCATTATGGAATTATCTTCTTTCAAAGATGAATGATGAATTCAGTGATGCTGTTGGGGAGAATGGACCTTAGTGAAGCATGTCTGGCTGCTAAACGAAACTGATGTGAATCTTAATTCAGATGATCAGTGCTCCTGACAACCGCTCTTCCCTCCAACTGCCTCAATTCTTAAACTGACCTGCAAATACAGTCAGGTTCTTCCATTGTCTTCTCCCTATTGAAATGTTGTCAACTGTCACTTGCTGCCTGCTTACAGAATGTACAGTTGACACTGTATATGTATATGAGTATATGGCCTTCTTAAAGACCTCAACAAAGATACTTTTGAATACTGCAGCCTGAGGCCCTTCAAATGACTGAGAACACTCATAATGTATTATTTCTATTCAATTGTATTGAAGCAGTGTACCCTATTATTAGTCAGTGCTTATTGTGCACTGAGCACTGTAAGCTTAGTATGTGCAATGAACACTGTGCTTTGACTATGCTCACCCTTCAGGGGCCAATCCTGGCTCCCCTTCCTCTTCATCAGACTCAGTCTCATCAGAATCATCTTCATCCTCCTCCTCCTCCTCTTCTTCTTCTTCTTCATCATCATTTCCACTCAAGCCAGGTTGGCCGTTTAGTTGCTCCTTCTTTTTGGGCTGGAACACAATAGATAGCCCCTTTCTTACATATCAGACTGTAAGATTTATACTGCAAGGTAATCAGGCCAACCATTTGCAACTAGTTTTCACCACACCCAGTAATTAACATACAGATTGGTGTGACATGGAGATGTAAATGCTTTGTATACTGCTTCAGACTTGATAGCTCAAAGGGGTAAAACACTAAAAGAGCTGATGGAAAACTTGATCAGCTTCTTGTTTCAGACCACACGACTGGGCCCAGAGCATGGACTTCCTCTGCTGCCTGATACACAAGTAAAGGACTCCTTAAAGTTTAACCCAGAAGTTGTTACTGTCCTTTATTTTCTTATAATACTCTCAAATGCATTTGGATAACCCTTGGTCTTTACCTTGTATTGTTCAATTTATGGCATGTCAGTTAATACAAATGTCATTGCGTGGGTATCTGCATAACCTAAATTAAGTGACATTGGTCCAACAGAATGTTTAAAAATCACCTTTCCATCGTCTTCAAATTCATCACTGCTGTTGTTCGCCATATCATGAATCTGTCTGCTTTTCTTCCTTGATACTAGTATTAAGGGGGAGAAAAGTGAGATGTCATCAAATCATTCGAAACCTTGATCTCAGCAACATTGTGTGAATGGCATTGAAGTGATGGGGGCTAATTAGCTAATATAATAGAGACCTGTTTGTCGCGGTGTTGGGGTATAAACACTGGCGATTTCCTCTGAATCGTTCACCTCTAAACTTTCATCGTAGGGCTGGTTAGTAATGAACTTGGTCTGTTGATGAGATAGAAGTTGTCAACTTTAGTCGTAACAGCAAATAATTGGGCTCGATAGCAAGCTAACTGTCAGAGAGGGATAAGTAAATGCATAACAGTTAGTCACAGTCAGACAGTACTAATCGAGTAGACATAGCCAGCTCCTGAAACGGGTAAAAAAAAAAAGCGAGCTAGCCAGCTAACGAAAAAGATATGACACACAGGCGATTGCATTTTCTATAAGAACGGAAGTGGTAACTATTACTACTCTAACTAGATTGCTAATTTTGCAAATTCGCTCACCTTTTGTTTCTCTGCTCTCTCCATGAAAGCTAAACAGTTTACTCGTCACCAAGGGAAACCAAATCTCGCGATTTGTGGGCCACAATTAGTATTTCGATTCCGGATATTTCCAGGGGTGCGTTCAATTATTCAATTTAAAAGTCTGCTCCGAATTCAGAGTGCTCTGGTTTAAGCGTCATAAGAAACCGCATAATTTACGTACGACCAAAAAGTTTTTACAGTTGCAATGGCTGATATCGGGTGCGTGTACCTCGCGGCCATTCGATTTTCGTGTTCAAAGCAGAAATCGGAATAGTTATTTAGTTTTTGGAAAACCAGAATTGGCTCATTTTCTGATTTCTATTTTTGTTGGGGAGTCAAATAACAGTTCGGTGAAAACTGGCGTTGGCGGTGTTAAAGCTGTATAGCCTACCCACGACACTTGTCATTGGCCAAAAGCAAAGACAGCATCTCCTGCCCTAAAGTTTCCCTCATTCTCTCACATCAGAGGGATATAAACATGGTTGCAAAGTTAAGCTTTTGGTTAACATTTGGCTAAAATTGGAAAAATTACACAATATAATTATACAATAATTTACATTAACACATTCATCTTGAAAGATAGAGGAGAGAAGCGTTATCGGATTCCAAAGAGATTAAATATAGAGTTCAGGCCTATAGCCTCATCCTCTTTGTAGTCCCACTTAACATTACTTTTTTCTTGAGATATTTATTTCAAAACGTTAAATGATTAGCCTATCCATCAGAAAACAGTTGACCAAGCCCAGGCCTTATGTGCCATGAGAATAGAGAGGGGCTGCACTAGCATCATCAGGCATTTCATTGTTTCTCCGGTTGTCAGCCAAAGTTTCGCTTCATCTTCTTACCGCCTTGTTTGGAATTGAATGCATTTAATGGGCTACCATTTGCGTTCAACTCTTAACAATATTACTGCTGCGAGCTGAAAGTGCAAATCTGTTGGAACATGCATGCCTCTCCTTATCATAACATTGTCACCAATTGAGGAGTATTGTGGAGATTTTGGGGTTATCTCCATAAGGCCAATGGGCATGGCTGTTATTATTAAATCAATCATAACTAGAAAAATAAGTTCCAGAAGAAACTTTGTGGGCTTGCAAAGTCTTATTTTGGTACTGTAAAAGGTTTAAAGATGTTTCGATAGATAGATTTGCTGGGTAGTTGAAAGAAAGTGAGATTGTCTTGTCATGGTAGCGGATAAAGTTAGAGATGATTTGGTTGGCTGGTTTGATGGATAGAATGTTAGATAGTTAGGATGAGCTAGGGGTAGTTCAATGGAGTGGTTAGAGAGTTGGTTAGTTGAGTGGTTGGGAGTGGCAAAGTTGGTTGGTTAACCGGATGAGAGTTTTTGGAGTTACAAAAAGCTTAATAGTTTAAAAAGTTGAATAGGTATCAGATGCACCATGTCACAAAGCAAAAGTAATCTCAAACTGATTTCATGAACATGACAATGAGTTCAGTGTTCTCCAGTGGCCTTCCCAGTCACCGGATCTGAATCCAATAGAACACCTTAGTGACCTTTGGAATGTGGTAGAACGGGAGATTCACAGCTTGAAAGTGCACCTGAAAAATCTGCAGGAATTGTGTGATGCAATCATGTCATCATGGACCAGAATCTCAAAGGACAGAATCTTGTGGAATCAATGCCACGAAGAATTGAGGCTGTTTTGAGAGCAAAGGGATGGCCTACCCAGTATTAGTATAGTGTTTCTAATAAAGTGCTCAGTGAGTGTATATACAACATATAATTGTATGATAATCAGTGAATTTAAGAATCTTATAATCAATATATACAACCTATAGTTGTGTGTTGAACAGTAGTTAAAGGTTGTTATGAGTCTATGTAGAAACTACAACTCAGAAGTAGGGAAGTCTGTGTCTTGAGAAACAGGAACCTCTGCGGAGCCAGCAAGAAACACCTTGCGAAGTCGGCAGTACGAGTGGAAAGTATCCAAAAAGACTAGCACAAACATGTTGACGTCTTAGACCTTATGATTGATTTGTAATAGGATGTAATGACCAAATAAGAGAGACATTATGATAGATGGTCTAGAGCACCAATGAGAAGGTTTTTCAGTGTACAACGAGTGTTGTAAAACTCTGAATGGTCAAATATTGTGTGATGTTGATAAATAGGAGAGAGGGTGATAAGAAGTGATGATTTAGAGAAGTAGAGGGAACCTTTCGACTGAATGACAAGCATGCTGTGTCAACTGTTTTTTAGAAATGTTTGCTAATTTATTAAAAATAAAAAACTGAAATATCACAATTACATAAGTATTCAGACCCTTTGCTATGACACTCGAAATTGAGCTCAGGTGCATCCTGTTTCCATTGATCATCCTTGAGATGTTTCTACGACTTGGATGGAGTCCACCTGTGGAAAATTCAATTGGTTGGACATGATTTGTAACGGCACACACCTGTCTATATAAGGTCCCACAGTTGACAGTGCATGTCAGAGCAAAACCAGGCAACGAGGTCGAAGGAATTGTCTGTAGACCGCCGAGACAGGATTGTGTCGAGGCACAGATCTGGGGAAGGGTACAAAAAAAATGTCTGCAGTATTGAAGGTGCTTCAACGAAGTACTGAGGAAAGGGTCTGAATACTTTTGTAAATGTGATATTTCTGTTTTTTATTTTTAATAAATTATCAAACATTTCTAAAAACCTTTTGGCTTTGTCATTATGGGGTATTGTGTGTAGATTAATGAGGGGGAAAAAATATTTAATCCATTTTGGAATAAGGCTGTAACATAACAAAATGTGAAAAAAGTGAAGGGGTCTGAATACTTTCCAAATGCACTGTATTTGCCAATCATTCTATCTACGAAATTTGACGAGGTCCCCCAGCCTAGGCTGTGTTACAGATTCCAGAGGAGAGGTCAGCTTGCAGAAAGATCTTCAACTTCCACAAAGACCAAAGACAAGAACAAGGACCCTGGACGGAAGACACAGACTTCGAGCCGATAGGGAGGCTAGGCAAGCCAGGCCAGCTAATAAAATAATTTTTATTATGATTTTTTCATTTTAAAGAAGAACTGTTGATTTGATTTATTAATTTGATCAAGACAAGCTGTATCGCTGTTTACCCTTTCCTGCTGAAATGTCTAATAAATTCCTGAAACCTGCAATTAAAGTGACGACAATCTCGACAATCCCTTCTTCTCCCTGGGGGAGACGAGCTCCCCTGAGCGAAGTAAGAAAGCTTATTCTTGGAGAATGGAAAAGTTAGGAGAATGGAAAAAGTTAGCATACATCAAGGTTCTAATAGGTTGCTCTAGCTGAAATTCTGTAAAGACATGCTCTTCATCACTGACATGTAAGCTTGTTGCAGACCACTAATTTGTGAAATAAAAAAAATAAAAATGGATAAATGGATAAAAGAAAGTTCAGCCCACACCCAGAGTGGCAACAGAACATTGTACTGGTACTACAAATGAAGCCCCTGCTGTTGGGACCAGCTGCTCAGGTCATACAGGTATGACCAGCAGTTCTGATGCTAGCTGTAGCTCTACTGGTGCTGCCAGCCAAGCTGCCATCAGTATGGACAGTGATGACGAAGCAGCCCAAGAGGCACAGACCCCTGCCCCAGGAAAACACCAAATTGACAGGGAGATTGGAGTCTCAAAGAGACGCAAATATAACAAAGACTATATTACTATGGGGATCACTTACACTGGGAGTAAGGACTTCCCTCAGCCTCAGTGTGTCATGTGTGCCCAGGTTCTGTCTAATAACGGTTTGAAACCTTCCCTCTTGCGCAGACATTTAGAAACGAAACATGACCATTTGAAAAACAAGCCACGGGAGTTTTTTGAGCGCCAATTGAGACAACTTTCTAACACCAAGAAATGTCTAACAGCGACAGATACTATTAATAAGGCAGGTCTAGAAGCGTCTTACATGGTCAGTTATAGAGTGGCTAAGTCAGGCAAGCCTCACACTATTGTGGAGGACCTCATTGTCCCCGCTGCTATGGACATGGCTGAGAAAATGTTGGGGGGAAAGGCCAAACGGACTTTTCGGAAAATGCCGTCATCAGACAACACTGGAACACGACGCATCAGTGGCATGTCAGCAGACGTTTTGAAACAGCTACTACTTCACATACAAGCCAGTGAATTCTATGCATTACAGTTGGACGAATCAACTGACGAATCAACATCTTTGCCTTATTGATTTCACCACAGTGAATACAGCCAACTAGTCTGATCCAGTCATCCACGTATTTTGCCAGCTACAACTGCTTCGTAGTGGTGGAGATAGCAGTGATGATTGCCTCGATGTCCTGTCTTCGTGGAACAACTAGCTAGCTAATGTAGCTTCTGTAGCTCCATTGGTAGTTAAAACAACTACCTACTTAGCTAGCTACATCCAACGTTAACGATCCGTTAACTCCAAGTATTGATACCGTAGGCTCGTTAACCTACTTTAACCCTTTTATAGATAGATAGACAGATAGACAGATAGATAGTTTAAGTTAGGCGATATATATTTTTTATTTTATTAAAAAATAATAATAATCTGAAATTGTGCATACAAATTATTTCAAACAATTACCTTCACATATCTAATTTAAAAAGTTTATCACTTAAATATGTACACACGCCATAGTTTATGTGAAGAATAAAACAAAATCGCAAATCGCAATGCCTGATCACTGGGAACGGAAAGTATGCTGGCCACCATGCTTCGTTATTCAGACCTCCCAAGTACACCAGCAGAACTAGTATTTAACGGACTTGAGCTTGGAACGGCACATGATCACATGACTGCGACTATCCATACTTGGTATACACTAGATAGAGCGCAAGAACGCGTTTTGGAACATACCACAGATTCCTAATTTTAGGTTGCTGCTAGTGCAGCTACTCAACGTCTATGCTTGCAACGTAAAAAGTTGATGAATCTCACGCTGGTCCACGGACGTGAATTTCACGACTGTGAGAGGGTTGTGCTCTGAATAAACAAACGAGAATTCTAACAAAGCTCTGAATTTTCGAACGGCCAAAGAGCACTCAGATTGCGCAGTGACACTCGAATAAACAAACGCACACTAGGTGTTTCAGATTCACGAGCATATTTCCAGAAATTGTTACTCTATCAGATTTATCAAAAGGCACTGCATGCTATATATCCAGTGATAAAATAACTGCAGCTATATGAAATACATTATTCCATAAAACTAGCATCTAAAAATGTCAGACATATCGCAATGCACATATTTTGGGGCCACTGTATAGCTTCTCTTCACTCTATGAAAACACTACGTTTTCCCTGCAGTACTGAGACCTTCATTGGCATCATGTAAACTACCTTTGTATAATGTGTGTGTGCCCTGTCTGTATTTGCGTATACTTTAATTCACTTAACCTTACTTTACATGGTGTAGTAAACTACGTATCAGCAACTTTACAATTACCTTGCATGTTGCAAGTGAGTGGATGATGTGCAATGTAATTTTAGATAATGCATGCAGTATAACAATGGTAAGCATCAGTCATAAATTGATTACACACAGACCAGTGACTTTAACATTATGCGCATTTAATTAGATAAGGAGATCATCTCTCATGTGGGACATCTTAAGTCTGTCTGACGCATTAATGAGGTTAAGTACATAGATCAATATATACATTAACTTACTAAGACTGCAGAAAATGGTTGCATACAACATGAAATGTCTCAGCCAGCCAAATGTTAGAGCAACATACAATCCCGGTTTTATGTCTGAAGAGATGTGTTGCAAAAGCATGTAATTGATGTCAAGGGAGAAACCAAATTCACATTTCAAGTTAGTCCTGTTAAGGTGTCCTCATTGAAATATGAGATGGCATTGCATGTTTCAGAAGGCACAACATGGGGGATGCAACTGTTCTTTATTCCTAATAAACGTCAGTGTAGTAAAAACAATAAATAGAAATATGACTTAATCTCGTCACAAGGCAGTGCTGAAAGACAGTCTGCAATTAAACAAACAATCTGTCCCACAACCCTTAATTCGTTGAAACATCTTTTGTGTTGTGACAAGTATACAGACATGTTGCAAGACATGCATGAGAGCTTGATGATAACACACAATAAATTCTTAATGACTCCTTACTGTGCCAACAGGAACTACCAATACAGCATTTTCTTGACTATATATTGAGTGCCATCCTGAACTAAAAAGGTTATAATCAGTGCTCTCGTTCTGCAGCTTGGCATAGTTCATCATAACTAGCCAGAGCAAACAACAAACATCTCAGTTCAAGTTCAATTCCTGTGATACAATGTGGGCGAACCAGGTACCCGTAGCTCTCAAGTGTTTCTCTTGGTTTGGATGAGGAGGTCTCTCTGCAGGTCTGCCTCCAGACTCCCCGCCCCTGCCTTGTTGCCGGGGGGGTCGGTGACCAGGGTCAGCTTGTTGAAGACTCCGCGGCCAAAATAGTCAGCCACCACAGAGAAACCGTCATTAGAGCAGCGTAGCTGCAACATGTAGAGAGGCAGTTAGCCCTGATATGAAAGTACACACTAGCTATAAGAATATTATAACAGAAAGAATATTATTTTATATTCAATCACCTTTTCTCTCATAGTTAATTAGAAAGCAATCTTTAGACATTGCTACTGTATACCTATTGCTATAGTTATACATAATGCCAATAAGGCATATTAGAGAGAGAGAGAAATTAGGAAAGTAATGAGGGTGTTTCTGTTTTAGTCAACTCCTCAGTAGTTACCATAGGAGATAAGACAACACACGAGAAGAAAGATGAGACACTAAGGCAGGATATGGAGTGCATATCTATTCACCTGTCTGGTGAAGTGGTCGTGCAGGTCACGTTTTTGGTCCTGGGCACGCAACATGTCCATAACTTTGCGGTTTTCTGGTGTGCAGGTGGGACACTCGGCCTCGCTCTCAGCGTAGCTCTCAAAACAGTGCTGGTGGAAGGAGTGACTGCACAGGAAGTGAACTGAAGGCAACTCGAGAGGGCTGTTGCACATACTGCATTTCGTCTTCTGGAAAATCTTTGCACTGAGAGAGAAGAGAGGATGAGAAAACTGACTAAATAGTGTCAATGCAGAAGGTCTTTGTTTGTGGTGGTAGAAGCAGGGTTCAATTTCAAAAGATTTAACCCTTTTAAAAAGTGGTTCTCTACACATCCATCAAAACCTTAATCCAAGACAGTTAGAAGCAACATCATCCTAACAGCGCCTATATCCTCCCCCATGTAGTGCAGAATGACTATCTTGGGGAATTTGGGTCCCCTTAGACCAGAGGGAAAAGTGCCCCCTGCTTGCCCCCCTCAAAAAGGAGCATCTTGAGGTAGGGGCTTGAGTTTGTATAATGACTGGGCGCTAGGGGTAGTTTATTTGTGACTGGGTGCTGGTGATGTGTTTAACCTGCTCCTAAGCTCTTGGATCTCGGTGCGGAGGTGGGCTGTCTCCTCGCGGTACTGGCTGATTTTGCGTTCGTCCTCCTCGATTTGCTGGCTCTCCCTCTGCAGCTTGTTGATCAGGTAATCCTTGATGACGGACAGTGTGGCTGTAGAGTTGTGCGCAAGCGTCTGCACGACTGTGGTAACACATGCATGCACACAATCAAACACAAACACACGCTTAGCAACATGAGTTACAACAGCATGTAACTGAGGAAGGACATGGAGGTAACAAAGTGCTAGGAGTTTAGAACTCTGAGAGCGACTAACAAGAATCTGTGGGTGAGGTCATAATGAATCTGTGGGTGAATCTGTGGGTGAGGTCACATTATGTCTGATGGTCGATGCTGTAGTGCATGTAGTAATGTAACATTGTGTGATCCAATTAAGTTTCTGTAGAACTGAATATGGCCACTGGTTCACCTAAGAGGGGAGGCATGAGGTTGTTTTGGTCGATATGCTGCAGGACTTCGCTGATGTAGGCTTTGCAGTCTTCCTCTTTCCGGGCAAAGTAACCCAGCGCCTGCTCCCACAAACATACTTCCTGGTCACCGTAGCGCTTGCAGGCCTCCACCACTTTGCCATACTCCTCATTTTGCATGTGGTAGTGCATAATCTGCTGGTACCTATAGAGGATCATCACCAGTACCATCCAAATGAAATATCAATGTACAATAACACACAACTCATTGTTTCCTTCTTGCTTTTTTCTCATGAATGACACAAACTACAATCTGTAAGTTATATAGTTATAGTATACAGCCTAGGACCCATAGCTTTAGACAGACGAGCAGACTGACTTACAGCTTGCCCTTCTCGTAAAGGTACAGGACCCCTTCTTTGAAGTTGTGCATCTGGCACAGGACCAGGGCCTTGTCAAAAATGGTGTTATCACTTCTCAGCAAGGACAGTGCTGCCCCCTGGAGGACCTTTTTCCTCTGCCAGACAAAACATAAACAGAAAGGTGAGACAACCAACTAAAACATTTCCTTACACTGTGACCAGACAAAACAACTGGACACGTGGTTTCCTGTATCAATGAAATTACAAGGTAAATAGAGGTATCCATACTGAGAACCCCATCTAAAAAAATACATATAGGATGTAGATGTATGTCTTATATAGAGCCCTGAGCAATTCTTGGTCAGCGTGTATTTCACTCACCTCTGGGTCCTGTCCATGTGCCCAGTCTTGCAGCCGTAGCTCCAGCAATGTATCGTACACCCCCTGAGAAGAGAAGGGTTCAACCTCGATCATGTGTTCAAGGAAGGCCCTTAGCTCCCGAGGGTTATTAGCGAAGATAGGGATAAACTCCTCGGAGTTGGCCTGTGAGATGAAAAGAGAGAAGAGGAGGATGTACAGCCATTCAATACCACATCTTCTCACCTCTAAGCTGGGGCTTATTCAATAATATGTTGCAGATAAAAGTGAAATGTGGCACTATAATAACACAATTCAATTTCACCACGAAACATACTTAAAATGTTCATCCTTATTTGTGGCATTTATCATTCATATCATTATTGTACAGTAAGTAATATCAATATCATCAGTGGTATTATCACCACTGTCTATGCTTTTTGCAGAACAAAATGTAAACAGTTTAATTATTAAAAACAGATTTAAGTCACACGGCTGGAGCTGGTCTGGATGGCTCACCTTGTTGGATGTGCCCCTGTCCAGGCTGTCCCTGTCTGTGGCGTCTCTGCTGGGCTGGTAGTCCGTACACAGGCCCTTCAGCAACAGAGTGGTGCCCTCGGGGACGTGGTGCATCAGAGTCTTGCCATAGCGCTTCATGTTGCTCTCGGCCTGATTGAAGGGCAGGCGCCCAATGTAACGGAGGGCTTCCTGGTAGTTCTGTTGACATAAGGCAAGACATTTGTTAATTTGCTTTTTATCTTGATCTCAAATTTGGCTTTGACAACGATTGGTTGTAAATGCACATTTGTTCACTCAGAATTTGATTTGAACAATTGAATAACAATTTATCAATGTTGTTAATATTGACTAAGGCAACAATATCTCCTAAATAAATCACTTGTTCCTTCATAAATTTGTGACCCAATATTACTTGAAACTAATGATGCCATTGCTGAAAAAAAGGCTTGCTCCAATCCTCATTTCAATATTGAGTACAGAATGTGTGGAACCCAGTCTCTATCTACCCCCGATGGCTAGATGCAATCTCTTTAACCTTGAGGTCTTCCAGCTGTATCTTTAGGTACCACTCATGGTGCATGTGTCTCTCTGCAAGAAAGACAGCATGGCTGTGGTAGCCGGCTTGACGCAGCACCTTGATGGCGATTTCCACTTCAAAGTGGACCTCACTCTCACTGCTCTGAAGGGAAGAAATGGCAGGAAGGAGAGATGTTCAAACACTGAGAAATGTGCATTATATCATAATCATACACAGTAAAGTGGTTGTTTGACAGGAAATAAAGTATGATGTGTTCCAATTGGATACATTTAGGTAGTACTTGAACAAGGGGTGTATAATCAATTGCTGATGCTTCAGACCCTTGTGTCTTTGTGCATGTTTCCCAGTTATGCTGACCTTGATGAACTCTTCCAGCTTGGAGCTGTCCTTCAGCTTGGTGTAGCAGTTGAGCAGCAGTGTGGTGTGGTCTGGATTGGCCAGAGACTGTCTGTGCAAAGCCTGCAGGTAGGCTGTCAGGTTGTGAATCCGCTGAGCATCCAGGAACTTCCGGATCACATACGAAGGCTCCAACTTCCCAATAGTGCTGAAAGAGGTGGTTGTGTTTTAATACTAAGTGCTCACCCAAGGGACTAGCCAAAGGCTGCTTGTATCCAACATAATGTCAGCTAGAATTGATTGGACTAAATCAAGCTGACTGTCATTACTTTCCAAACTAGTTTACATCAACATGGAACAAAACATACAAAGAGACATTCAAATAATTATTAAAGACCATTTTCATTATGTATCAACAAATATACAGTACACAGTAAAACATTTTTTTATTATTGTTGATGTTAAAACAGTAATTTCCATAATACTAATACTTTACTTCAAGATCACAATGGTTTAGACTGGCAATGCTTTCCTTTCAAGATATAAACGTGGTTAAAAAGTACTGTACTCTATTTGACCCTCAAGTGAGACCTTACCGGATGTACTGTTGAATGGCTCCATCATGGTCTCCCTTCATGTATAGATGGTCGCCATACTGCCTGAAGATCTCTGACAGTCCGTCGCTGTCCAGGTGCTGGCTCTTAGCCAGGTTGATTGCCATCACAAACAGGTTCTTCTTGAAGAGCATCTAAGGACAGAAAAAAGCATAGTTCTTCAGTTTATTGATTCTGAGTGAGTTTGTCAAGCCCGGGGAATGCGATGTACACAGTACATTGGATGATATTTTTCCACACAAGAAAGATTTCTAAAAAGTAAGACAAGAATAAAGCAAGACAGCTAAAACATCTTAATGGTAATGGCAAAATATGTAGTTGTCCCTTTCTACACAGCTTTCTCAGTCCACCTGCTGATTAAGCCTTTTAAAAAGTGTACATATTTCCTTCCTACAGTGCGTCTGGGGGAAGGGGAGAAATGTCAGTGGCTTTTAGTCTCACCTCCAGCTTGGTCTGTGTGTCTTTCTCCTGCAACACAAACATCTTGCCATCTCGCGTCAGAATGTAGAAGGAGCCCCATTCCGCCAGCACGTCTATGATGTCGTCAAAAGAGGCACTATATGCAATGAATTTGTTGTCCAGGTCATAGATAGTCAGGATCTGCTTCTCGGACGGAGACGTCTCTCTGCTCCCAAATCCAGGCCTGAATACAGAACCCCAGTAGACATGGTCAGATGAAAATATTCATTTAATTTGATGGTATTTGTGTACATATTGGTTTCATCATTCAGAAATTATAACACTTTATGCATGGTCCCCCTGGTTCAGGGTACCCAAAAGTTATGGGACAGATTTATCAATGTACAAATCAAGCACTGGTTGTCTTCTCTGGTGATGCTCTGCCAGGCCTGCAGCCATCTTCAGTTGTATTGAGGTATTTTTGCATGTTAAATTGGATTTAAATCTGAAGATTGACTTGCCAGTCAAGACCTTTCCACTTTTTGGCCCTGAAAAACTCCCCTGTTGCTATGGCAGTATTTTTTTGGGTATGATGAAGCGCTATGCAATTAATTTGGAGGCATTTGCTTGTACTTGAGCGAACAATGTTTCTGTACATTTAATAATACATTCTGCTGCTGCTGTCAGCAGTTACATAATCCATTAAGACAAGTGTGGGGGGACATGCAGCGTTCGGCCTGTAGAGGGTGCTACAGGACCGTGGCCAGGGTACGGGAGCGAGGTTTTGTCGCACACCTGTTGCGAATTAAACCTTGTTACCGGAGGGCGTAAGATGTGTGTGCCTCTGCTTTTCAGGAGGAGAGTGGCGGAGAAGACGGAGGGCTGGAGACACACAGGCTGAAAAGTCACGGAACGAAAGAGACGCCAGATACACGGAGACTGGAAAGACACCAAGACCAAAGAATTACTAACCAATAAACGGGATTGATTCCCAGAACATTACCTCTGTGTCCGGACCCTGTTACAACAAGTTAGTCAGTTCTAGTGGCAACTATACATGCCCAAACATTAACACCTCCTCCATCATGTTTCACAGATGAGGTGGTATGCTGTAAATCTTGGGCAGATCCTTTTTTCTCCAAACATTCTACTTGCAATCAATCACTTTTCCAGACCTCTGCAGGCTTTTAGGTACTTTTTTGCGTGGCCATCCTGTAATGTAAGTGGCCATCCTTTTTGAGGATAAATAGTGGTTTGCACCTTGCAGTGAAGCGCCTGTACGTATTCCGCTGACTGGCGACAGATTCAGAGGATGGTAGTCTCTGATACATTCACACCTATCTCCTGGAGAGATCAGTGGAACAGTTGTTTTGTGTTTTTTTCTTAACTATGGTGAGCAATCTTCGGTCATCCATTGTAGAAGTCTGCCTTGGCCGACCAGCCCGTTTGCGATTGCTGAGGTCACCAGTGCTTTTTCTTCTTTTTAACGATGTTCCAAACTGTTGATTTTGGTGTGTTATGTTTCTGATCGTTTTTTTCAGCATAATAAAGGCTTCCTTGACTTTCATTGACACCGCTTTGGTCAGACACCAATAGTAGACTCCAAAGGCAAACACAAAGCCTAGAATCAATACTAGACATTGACAGCTCTCCTATGCCTGCACAAATGATGTGACGGAACACACCTGACTTAACAGAAACACCTGTCAAGCCAATTGACCCATTACTTTTGGGTACCCTGAAATAGGAGGACTATGCATAAAAAGTGTTGTAATTGCTGAATGGTGAAACCAATGTGTGCACAAATACCATCAAATAAAAGCTGAGAATCTCTACTTTAATCTCACAGTAATTGTTTGATTTCCAGAGACAAAAGAAGACAAAATACTTCACTGTCCCATTACTTACGCAGGGCACTCTCTCACCATATCAGAGTCAAGTAGTATTGAAACAGTATAAAACATAGATAATTCTGATGTTCACTCACAACAGGACCTGAGGAGATTCGCTTTGAACTCTGATAGGGCTCATTTTAAAATCATCAGCATTCAAGTACATTTTTGATTTTAGGCATTCCAAAACATGACCACCATGACTTCATCTGGTTCAACATTGATCATTCTGGTCAAGAGGGCAGATATTCATGTTTGTTGTTTTTTAAAGGGTTGGGCAAAAAGGGGTAACTCAGTTCCAGAAGAGCTGCAAGTGTGCAGACTTTTGTTCTACACTGAAGACCATGGAATGCCACTTGGCAACGCGAACTTTAAGAGTAAAATAATGTGAAATACTGCTGCGTTGGGCTTGATTTATTTGAGCCTGGTACAATGGAACCAATCGAATAATCCTTAAGTGCAAACTCCAAGCTAAATCAAGCATACCTGAAATACTTTAAACTATTTTACATATGTAACTGACCACGGTCTGATTAGTGCATGCAAGGGTTTTCCTTACTTGTTCGGCGACTTGGTGTCCTTAGTGAGAAGCAGGAGGTAGCCTCTGTGCCAGTGGGCCAACAGCTTGTGCCCGTCGAAAGCAAAGCAGGGCCCTCGCTCATCGGGCTGGTACAGGTACACACACTCATCCCCTGCCACGATGAACTGGGAGTCCTGCAAGGGGTCAGTGAGAGAGGAGCAGCGCAGTGCACAGCCATGTGTGTCCAGCTCCAGTTTAGGGTACTCCTTCACTGACAGTGTGTAGCACTGACGATGGGGGAAAACAAAATCAAGTCAATGCATTGCGCTATGGGAAAGTAACATGAGTAGCTGGGCTAGTGACAATTCCATTTGAATTCAGGAGATGTATTGAAAGATCCTTATTGAAAATGAAATGCACTATTTAGAGTTTCTATTAGTCTCCTGAAATTACTGGATTAAAGAGGAATTGACCCCAATCCTGATGGTAAGGAGGACTTCACTTATCATGACATCATAAAATGTACAGTACTTACATGGACTTTTTCCAGAGTGGCAACAAATAGGTGAGTGATCTTGCCCGCTTGACGGAAAGCAAGGCCTGTGATTGGACAGGTGCCCTCGTGCAGAGTCAGAGTTTTACTGTGTCTGTCCCTGGTGATGTCCCCCTTTGTCAACACCACACTGCCATCTGTGAAGCCTGCAAGCACACAGGATCTGTGGTTATTCTGACAAGGAAGCAAACAAATGTCAAACACTACTGTATTGTTTTGTATTTCATGATGTCAAAATGTCACTTACCAATGGCCATGAAGTTGAGGTTCTCATGCACACTTATGCAGGACACTTCTGTGGGTTTATTCCCAGGAATTGCTGGGAATATTCTGGTACATAGAGGATTCCCACTGTCTCTCTTGTCTGGATTCCATACCTTGACCTATAAAATGCAGATTTATTTTCTCATATTTGTAGTTACAAATCCTAACTCCTTTAGTTTACAGCATGTGCAAATGGTATAACACTTACCAAGGGGTTAATTCCTTGCTCATCCTGTCCGACTGAGACTAGAATACTGTGCTGTTTGAGTTGGTATAGGTGTGTCACCCGCAGCTTGTAAGCCTGAAAGGATGTCAACTGCAGGGAGCGTGTCAAAAACCAGATCTGACCGTCCATATGTAATTTTTCCTTAGTCAAGGCTAAACATCAATGGGGATGAGGTGGGATGTTGAAGGGAATAGGGACAGAGGGAAAAACAGAAAAGATCCAGCTGATTGATTGCTGTGCAGCTTTATGAAAGATTTGTGTTTCTCAGTGCACTGTCAACACTATTTCTATGGTCAATTATTTGGCCCCAGGTCCCAGACTCAGACAGATAATAACTGTACCTGGCAACATTTCCAATAATTTAGCTCAATGACTGTAAAAGAATGGACACACTGAAATCTGACGTCACCTGATTCATTCAACAAACGCCCACAGAACGTGTTCAGCATTCGCTCACGTCTAGAACAACGTGTGAGCCAAAGGCAGCTCCTAGGAAGCCCAAGGCAGGTCTCTGCCAAACGAGCACATGCGCACTGAGTTTCCAAGATGAGAAACACAGGAGAACACGCCTCAGCCCTCAGTCAGCAACCATCAATGCCAGCAACAGAAACAGACACAGCACATTATTCAGCTGATAAAACAATACCCACATGTAGATAATCTGCAGTAACCTTAATGGATAGCATACATTGTTATTTTGATTGTATTATTTTTCTGACATTTACTTATTGCCCTGATGGAAACCCTTAATGTAATTTATTCCGATTCTGTGCAAGACAATAGCCTAGCTGTTGAAAATATACCAAGCGATTAGTTTCAATATGGTCACGATATTTCATCAACTTTATTGTCAATCCCATCTACTATACCTGATTTTATTCTTGATGTAGCCTAATCATATCGAAGTTGACTCAAATTGTGATGATTTGAGAAATTAATTAACACTGTTTGATCCAAATCACATTGAAAGGACAGTAAAAGTTGCATTACACTTATAGAAAGCGTTATCCCACAGAAAACATGGTATCCAAACAGAGTGCTCAGCGTAAGTAATGGGACACTTTTGGTGGTCTAAAATAGGGGGACTGTCTATAAAGTGTAATTTCTGAATAGTGAAACCAATATGTACACAAATACTATTAAATAAAGGCTGAGTATCTCTACTTTAACCTCATAGTAATTGTTTGATTTCAAATCCAAACTTTTGGAGTGCAGATGTAATATTAAGTTGTGATCAGCTGCATACATCTATGAGTGAAGGCCCAGGACACAGACTTCTCTCTTTCTTCTATTCATTCTGGATAAGCTGATAACCATGGATATTTCAGGTGTGAAACAGCGACGACTAGCGGCTGAAGGTAACATGTTCAACACTGGCTGGTTCTGATCACAAAATTAATTTGTAATATTTATAATAACATTTTATTGTTATTTTAGATCTGAATCATATTATTTTACGCTATAAAAAGTATCACATCAGATTCAGTGATGACATTGGTTTGGTCTTGGAATATGCAGTTCATATAGTGCCCTCTCTAAGACTTCTCCATCACGGTGGAGAACTCCACTGTGTCCACCTCCCAGACAGCAAAGAATCTTGGGGTGATCCTGGACAACGAACTGTCCTGTGAGGCTAACATCACCGCTCCTGTAGATTCTTCCTCTACAACATTCGAAGGATACGCCCATTCCTCACAAGAGAAGCAGCGCGCAACTCCTGATTCATCTCTCGCCTAGACTACTGCAACTCAATTCTGGCCAGGCTCCCTGCCTGCGCTATCAGACCTCTGCAGCTGATCCAGAACGCTGCAGCCCGTCTGGTGTTCAATCCCCCCAAATTCTCTCATGTCACCCCCCCTCCTCCGCACTCTTCACTGGCTCCCAGTAGCAGCTCGCATCAGAGTCAAGACCTTGGTGCTCACCTACAGAGCGGTAAAGGGAACAGCCCCTCCCTATCTGCAATCGATGGTCAGTCACCAAAACCTGGCCCAATCACTCCATTCTTCCACCTCTGCTGGCTGCTTGGCATTGCCATCTCTACGAGGATGTGGTTGCTCTGCTCAGCCATGGCTCTTCTGTCTTGGCGCCCCAGTAGTGGAATGAGCTTCCCACCACTGTCAGGACACCAGTCACTACCTATCTTCCGCAGTAGACTACAGACCCATCTCTTTAGGGTACACCTGGGATCTTACTCCTCAGACCTCTCCACCCCCTAACACCCTACATTACCGTGATAAAAAAAACCGGGAAAAAAACAAACGTTTCTTCCTTTCTCTAGCACTAGTTCTTATCGAAGGTTTTACTTACGATGACTGTTGTATAGTTGATTCACTTACTTAGACAAATGTACTTATTGTACAAAAAGTGGGGAAAAAGGTGCTAAATAACTTAAATGTAAATGTAATATAGTTCTATTTTTTACCCTTATTTATTTTTTTAAATGATATCCTTGGTTGCTTCCCTGTAAGGTTGATATGTCACTGTGATGGGTGAGTTGACAGGCGTGTGGCAAGCGCCATGGAGACGGATAGTCCGGCTAGGTAATTAGATACGCGTATGGCTAGGTAATTCCCTACAATCATTGGGTTATTCTATCGCTATTGTAAACTCGAGCATCTTGTGAGTTTGCTATCATTTGCTAGTGAAGTTATCTAACCAGCTAACTCGCCATTTGCTGTGACACAGACAGGGAGGGTTAAGACAGAGTAACAGAGGCTATGTTTACATCTACAAAATACTGAAAGGATATCTCCAAGAACGATGTGCCCCCGGCCTGAATCACAAGCTGATATGCCGACGGGGAGTACGAAGTTTTTCCCATTATCTCCAGGGTCCTTCACTATCTCTTTGTCAAAAAATACAAATCGCCTCCACTGTAAAAATGCAGCCATTTTCTTTGCACTAGCTCGCTGAAGAGATCATGTGATACCCCTCAGAAGTCATGTGAGAGAGTGAGTGAGTGTGTGTGTGAGAGAGAGAGAGAGAGTTCTTAAATGTTTGTTTTGGCAATGTAAATTAGTGGGCAATTCTGGCGGTACGGCTTGAAAGTTTGGCGGTGACATGACGGCTACGCCATTGAAATCCTCAATAAAACGTCCTATGAATTCTCTATGAATAATCACCACATAACACAACCATCAACTGAACATACACTTACCGGCCACTTTATTAGGTACACCTTGCTTGTCCGGGGTTGGACCCCTTTTGCCTTCAGAACTGCCTTAATTCTTTGTGGCATAGATTCAACAAGGTGCTGGAAACATTCCTCAGAGATTTTGGTCCATATTGACATGATAGCATCACATAGTTGCTGCAGATTTGTCGGCTGAACATTCATGATGCGAATCTCCCATTCCACCACATCCCAAAGGTGCTATATTGGATTGAGATCTGGTGAGTGTGGAGGCAGTGTCATGTTCAAGAAACCAGTTTGAGATTATGTGAGCTTTGTGACATGCCAATTGGTACTAAGGGGCCCAAAGTGTGCCAAGAAAATATCCCCCACGCCATTACACCACCACCACCAGCCTGAACGGTCGATACAAGGCAGGATGGATCCATGCTTTCATGTCGTTTATGCCAAATTCTGACCCTACCATCTAAATGTCGCAGCAGAAATCGAGACTCATCAGACAAGGCAACTTAGCTGACAGGAGTGGCTCCCGGTGTGGTCTTCTGCTGCTGTAGCTCATCTGCTTCAATGTTCGACGTGTTGTGCGTTCAGAGATGGTCTTCTGCATGCCTTGCTTGTAACGAGTGGTTATTTGAGTTACTGTTGCCTTTCTATCATCTCGAACCAGTCTGGCCATTCTCCTCTGACCTCTGGCATCAACAAGGCATTTTCGCCCAGAGAACTGCCGCTCACTAGATATTTTCTCTTTTTCGGACCATTCTCTGTAAACCCTAGAGATGGTTGTGCGTGAAAATCCCAGTAGATCAGCAGTTTCTGAAATACTCAGACCAGCCCGTCTGGCACCAACAACCATGCCACGTTCAAAGTCACTTAAATCACCTTTCTTCCCCATTCTGATGCTCGGTTTGAACTTCAGCAGGTCGTCTTGACCATGTCTACGTGCCTAAATGCATTGAGTTGCTGCCATGTGATTGGCTGATTAGATATTTGCGTTAATGTGCAGTTGAACAGGTGTATCTAATAAAGTGGCCGGTGAGTGTATGTACTGCATGTACATTACATTTACATTTATGGCATTTAGTAGACGCCTTTATCCAAAGCGACTTACAACAAGTACATTTGTCTAAGTGAGTGAATCATCTATCCATCAGTCATCATAAGAAAAAGTAATCTATGCTAGGACCAGGGGCTACTGGTAGTAATGGGCAGTAATGGCAGTAATGGGACAGTGAAGCACTTTTCTCCTTTTGGCTCTACTCCAGTTTAGATTTGAAATCAAACAATTACTATGAGGTTAAAGTAGAGATTCTCATCTTACTTTTATACATAGTCCATCTATTTCAGGCCACCAAAAGTAATAGGACAAATTAAGCATTCATGTTTAGTATTTGGTTGACAATCCTGCATGCAATAACCTAAAGTTTGCGACTCACTGACCCAACCAGACGCTGGGTATCTTCTCTGGTGATGCTAGGCCAGGCCTGTACTGCAGCCATCTTAAGTTGTTGTTTGTTTTGAGGTCAATTTGAATTTAAATCTGAAGATTGACTTGGTCAGTCAAGAACCTTGCCACTTTTTGGCCCTGAAGAACACTCTAGTTGCTACTGCAAATTGTCCGACTCCCCCACCTGCAACCAGCATGCCTCGCCTTCATTCAAGGCGATCAGTAAGGCAACTCAAACAAGCTCCTTGAATGCTTGAATGAAAGGCGCAATAACTAAATATGCAGACACAGTTGCATCTTTGATTTAACAGTTTACAGT
This sequence comes from Argentina silus, assembly GCF_951799395.1. Taxonomy (NCBI): domain Eukaryota; kingdom Metazoa; phylum Chordata; class Actinopteri; order Argentiniformes; family Argentinidae; genus Argentina; species Argentina silus. Next base: position 13,131,836 of record NC_139656.1, on the reverse strand, counting down.
AACATGAGAAGTGCATTCCATTCCACTCAGGGATGCTTATAAATTTGATCGTGGTTCATTCAAGAGAATAGACTTCAGTTTATAGTTTAATTTAAGGCTTGCTTGTTTCAGTCGAATATCTTACTTTCACCTCCCATAAGTTCCACCCCCTATTCTGCAAGGTGATGGCATTATGATCGGATACAATTATATTGGATCGTGGCTTGTATGTTTGGCTGTTCTGAGATACACAAGGAAAGAAAAATCTGTAAATAAAAGGAACTACAACTGACTCGTAGTCGCAGATAATAAAGGTCACTTTATCAGAATGTCGTAATACAAGTACGCCCATTAATTGAACGTGGACCAATCGCATAAAGACAAAAGATCGTTCTCGCCACTACTCTCTGAACGTGGACCTATCGTAGTCCAGTATTTGGAACGCAGAAGGCGGGTTCTGTAGGGTAGAGGGTCGTCGCTGTACTCACGGAACAACTGCCCGAGTGGATCCAATGAGATCACGCCGCGTTCAGGGCCCTTTGCCGAGAACAAGCCGGTAATAGCAAGGGAAAATCAAGAAACGTTTATTAGTGTGGTTAGATATTGGTTCTAGCAAACAGCAAGTGCCAGACGCAAATATATCTACGTAGACTTGCGTTGTTACATTTTATTTATTCTCGTTTTAGTAAGCCAAGTGAAAACTAGCTTCCAACAAATTCATTGAACTGCTTGCTGGCTAAAGCCAAGGTAAGTTCTGTCATGCCATTGCACAGATGTGCAAATCCTGAATTTTATTAACAAGTAATTTGACAAGCAACTAGCTAGTTATGTTTAATAAACTGTTCATGCTGCTTTAAGTTTCATTGAGCAGCTGGTGCAGTTAACCGGTTATTTAGCTATAGCTAACACAGCCTTGAAATTAAGGGCTTGTTGAGATGACAATTTGTAGGTTGTAGCTTGTTACATATTATTGTAAACCATTACCTATTACTAGCCAACTCAACTCGTTTCTAGAAGCATTCATTGTTTATGAATGGCTAAGCCACTACCTGTGCATCCACCCCATATAGCATTCACATACGTCAGTTCTCCAGGCGGCCAGAAGACTCTACGCTCATGCATTTGAATAGCGAACCACTGTCTGCTAGTTATTACCTGAACGATAGTATGATTGCCAATTGTTTCCCCCTGAGAGAGACACGAGCCATATCTTACATCTTACATTTGTTGACACGTTTTGTCCTAGTCGCTGCTAGAGAAAGCAGAGCTCAAACATCATCCAGTGCTTGAATTGACAGAACTAATCTATTTCAGTTAATAAAAGTAGCTAAATTTCATTATTGCCACGTGTGGAAGCTACTGTACAGGCTCACGGGCGGGATCAGCCAATTAGATCGTATTTCACGTTCCCTATCAAAGACAAAAGACATGACTACCTGAGCTGGGTGGCACGCTGTTCCTACAATTGAAACCCAAAGAACCCGTATGAGCTATGAGGTTCTATATGAAGAGTGATGGCATTTCAATATTCTAAGGGGACTTCCTCTCCTCCCTTATCTGCACTGGTCTAAAAACAGGTGGTGGTGAAATCAATGGTCTTTATGTCTACCAGGTATTTGCTTTCATCTGTCCTTCCCATTTCATTGCTGGTGGTGAAGGAATGGAGATCAGGACAGGGAGCATCTAGATTATTGAGTGACTCTTAGTGTGGTCGTTGTTATAAAGTTGTTGTGAATACACTCGCTCTCTGCTTCCTTCCTGAAACATCATTCTCATTTCCTATTTACTTACACATTTGTAAAGCTGACGTTATTGAGCATGTGTAGTACACAGACTGGAAGCTTGTAGGCTATTTGAAATTAATGTCACTTCATTTTGGCAGGTCACCATGAGGAGGAAACCAACATTATGTGCTTTCCTCTGCCTTGTTCTGGCACTGCTGCCTTCTCACACAGGTACGACACTGTCCTTTATTAATGTTCTGCTGGGCTGCAATGCATGCAATGTGGTTATTTATTTACATCAAAGGCCCATCTCCTCATGATGCAAATAAAACTATATTCTCTCATTTTGAGAGTAGACACAATGGATACATTTGAAGATATGGTACTTGTCAGGTTTAGTGTGTGGTGTGTGGTGGTGTTTGCATGTTTTCTTTTTACCCCATGAGGTTGTTTGAATACAATGTAATTTAATGGAAATAATTTTGATGCCAAATGTTTTGATGGAGCACATTTTCTCCCATTGTCACCATACCTTAGTAGACTCTCAAATGTGACATAATATGTGACATGTAATCTAGGCCTACTTGCTTGATATACTAAAAGTCTCACACCCATTTCTTACCCATTATTTTGTCCACGCAGCCTCCGTAGCAGTCATGTCAGTTGACTTGGGCAGTGAGTGGATGAAAATAGCAATAGTTAAACCTGGTGTGCCAATGGAGATCGCTCTAAACAAGTGAGTATTGCGCAATGCCATTGACATTAATCATTTTATAATGATGTGTGAGAGATTTGCGCTTAGAGACCCCAATCAATTCTTCAGTAGCTTGTTTGCTTTATTGTCTAATCCATGTGTGCAGTTTCATGCTGTTCTCACATGCAAATGTGAGTCATTAGGTCTGAGGTGTTTCACATGCATGCTGCAGTGAACATGTTTTGGTGATTTAAGAGGGGAGAGAACTAGACCGTCCATGATACAGTTGCATTTTAAATGGTCTCTATACCTGTCTTTGTATTGCACAGGGAGTCCAGGAGGAAAACACCAGTGGCTGTGTGCTTGAAAGAAAACGAGCGACATCTTGGAGATAGTGCATTAGGAGTGGTAAGACACTTTGCCATAGATATAGTGTATAATGTTGTAGTTTTTATTGTTAGACTGCATAGTATACTAATTTAGTGCTCACATTCAATACAACTGTACATTTTTATTAAATTCAAAATCTTTCCCTGTATCTACACTGTTATTGATTGTCATCTCTCTCCCCCCTCAGTCTGTTAAGAACCCCAAATTAGTTTACAGGCATCTCCAGAGCCTCCTGGGCAAGAAGCATGACAACCCACAGGTGGCGCTATACCAGAAACGCTTTCCAGAGCACCAGCTGCTAAAAGATGAGAGTCGGAGCACAGTTTTCTTTAAGAACTCAGAGTAAGTGTCAGAGTTTGGCTCAGTGTTAGGGTCTTCCCACTGTGACATACACACACGTGATGTACTTCACTCAGAGGGATCAGAGTTTGATACCCTATGTCAGCCTTTCTGTGTGGTCTTCCCAACTTGTCTGTCTCCCCCTCCAATAATAAAGATATGAAAGGATGTTGGAATTCTACTCTCTTTTAAAAAGAAATATAACTCTTATTTGATCCACGTCTTTAATCACTGAGGGCTGACTCAGAATAGTTAAAAGGACAGTGCCAGAGGACCTGATATGTCAGGTATTGGGTGTGCAACCATTTAATTTAATGATAACAATAAAATAATCTTAAAATCAATTCTAAAACTAACAATCAACTAATGCAAAGACTTTAAAACTGATGTAATGTGTGCTCTCCTTGTGGTCTTGGTCATGACTAGTGCTACTGTGTTCGATATGGTTTGAAGTTGAATACGCTGACACAAGCAATTCTTATTTTTTATTTCATAATTTCTTTTCCACAGTAACCCTCATCGGAGGACCTAAGAACTTTATTTGTTTTATTCATTTGAATAGTTATTACAAATATATTTGATCTCCTAGGTACTCACCAAACACTTTATTAGGAACAACTGTATACCTTCTCATGGTGGAGGTGGTGTAATGGTGTGGGGAATGTTTTCTTGGCACACTTTGGGCCTGTTAATACCAATCAATCATTGCTTGAATGCCACAGCCTATTTGAGCATTGTTGCTGACCATGTGCATCCCTTCATGGCCACAATTTACCCATCTTCTAATGGCCACTTCCAGCATGATAATGCACCATGTCTCAATTAAAAGTTGTCTCAAACTTGGTAAATCAAATATATAAAATCAAATATATTTGTAATAACTGTTAAAATGAATCAAACAAAAAGTACTTCGGTCCTCTGATGAGAGTGGCTCGGCCAAAAAAAACGTGGCTGGGCCAAAAAAAAAAACGTTATTTTGTTTTATTCATTTTAACAGTTATTACAAATATATTTGATCTACTAGGTACTTTTATTTACATATTTATTCTTAACATGGTAATTTGTGTCCATTATGGTATATTTAGTATTATTCCTGTTGTATATGCTAAGATATTTTTCAATTTAACTGGCATAAATCTTGATATTTTCTTTTTTTAATTCCACCCCTCAGCTGCTCCTCGATCTCTCTCGATATACCACCCTCTCTTGTTTCCTTGTGCCATATATTTTTCAATTGTGCTGTGATGTCTCACACAGTTCCTGAAACTTTTAACTCTTAGAGCCTGCACAGATTTGAAGATAAAAATGAATCTTTTTGCGAAGAGTATGATTATATTGATTGTCTGTCAGATACTAAGTCACCAATAAGTGCTTATGTAATAGTGCAATAGGTTGTTTTTTTGTAATGAATATTGATTTTTGCCAGCCATTCCTGAACCTCAGACCAAAAGTCAGACACATGGGGGCAATACCAAAACGGATCTATTCTATTGCTTCAGTTTCCTCATACAAACTCTGCAGTTAAATGGTTATTAATGGACTGTGTTCCTTTGCCTAAATGGAACATGTTAAACTGCTTGATGACTGTTATTCATTCAATCATAACCAATATTCTACACTCTAATCATTAATACTCCAATGGATACATCCAATAATTATCAATGTTATATACTCTAAACATCTCTCTGTTTCCTGAAGAGAAATACAATACACTCCAGAGGAGCTCCTGGGGATGGTTTTGAACTACTCTCGTACACTCGCTCAAGACTTTGCCGGTCAGTCAACTAATATATACAATTTAAAACTCTCATATTTAACTAACTATATATATATATATATATATATATATATATATTAGTGCAGAAACATATTGAGGATATTTTAAAGCTTTTTATTTTCTCTATTTTCTCCCACCCACAGAGCAGCCCATCAAAGATGCAGTAATCACTGTTCCAGCCTTTTTTAATCAGGCAGAGCGCAGGGCAATCCTGCAGGCTGCCCAGATGGCAGGTCTGAAGGTCCTTCAGCTCATCAACGACAACACGGCTGTGGCCCTAAACTATGGGGTCTTTAGGAGGAAAGACATCAACAGCACAGCTCAGGTGCTCTTGTAGTATAACCACTAAACTTAGGCTGCCAAAACATGTATTTCTATTGTTCTTCTCATAGCTTTATTTGGCATGGTTTGTCAATTGAGAACAAAGTATAATGTATGATTGCAAGGTGATAAAAGGGAACATTTTGAACTTGGGCATGTACTCTGGAATCATGCCCTGATAGTCTTATTGACCTGTGTCATTTCCTTCTATAGAATGTGATGTTTTTCGACATGGGCTCAGGCAGCACAGTAGCGACCATTGTCACCTATCAGACAATGAAGACCAAAGAGGCAGGCACCCAACCACAGCTGCAGATCCGGGGAGTAGGGTGAGTCCAAGCACCTGTATGCCAAATGAAAGGACACACACACACTAACACTAATACTACTTGCAAATTGAAAGGTCATTCGTTCAATATTATTACAACAAAATCTATTTGCAAGCAGAGATGGTGTGTCCCAATACTTTTCAACTTCAAATTTATTACCTCCTGCACACCTGTTCCAAGAGACTTTGGGCCCCAATTTGCTGGAGCAAATAGTGCTGACAATTTTTATTGTACCTTGTCTTTAACAATGTTTCTGAGAAAACGCTGATAATTCAACTAGTTTTACTAAATAGTCTGAAAAGGCATTTGCATGGAAATGCTAGACACAGTATTCAAAACTCCCATTGGATTATTGTCCCCCACGATGACATCAGGGAGGGCACTATGGATCGGTCTCTGCCCCTTCATATGTCATAAAATTCTGTCCGTTCCTATGTCACACACTTTATCTCTGACACCACTGGGACAACACGTTCCAGTAACTTTTCAGTCATACATCTGAATAATTGTCACCAATTCACACAAGTTATAACAACCTCTGAGTCAAGATATCTCACTTTAATGCCCTCATCAGTCCTGATGTTTCAAATTGCCCATTTGATTCAATCAAACTCCCAAGATTCCCCTCTCCCTCCCACGCGATGTCCTGCTGTTGAACAGCGCAAGAGCTAGCGTGTCCTGCTCTCTGCCATAGTCGAGCAGGGTCAGTGCAGAAACTCTCGTCTGACGTATTTTAATGTGGTATGAGAGGTTTATAGGAAGTAAACACAGACCTCACATTTCAAATGCTATGATGCAGCTGCACACAAAATGATTATAGTTCGAGACGGTATGCATTTTGGAACATGCAAATTGGAGCTCTGAACCTTAGGTGTGCAAAAGACTTTGCATTCAGACTATACATATACTGACTTCTGTGAATGTTCGCAACTAAAGGTGTCTCGCTGCTCCACTCAGGTTTGACCGTTTTCTGGGGGGCTTTGAGATGGAGCTAAGACTGCGGGACCACCTGGCCAAGCTGTTCAATGAGCAGAAGAAGTCCAAGAAGGACGTGAGGGAGAACCACCGTGCCATGGCCAAGCTGCTCAAAGAGGCTCAGCGGCTCAAGACCGTGCTGAGTGCCAACGCGGAATTCATGGCCCAGGTGAAAGCTGCATGTCAGGCCGACTTCTTTAACCCCTTTTTCTTTATCCTCATATCTTTTATCCTTCTATCCTGGTGTCACTCTCACTCCACCCAGGTTTTTATCCTCTGTCTGAAGTCATAATTGCTTGCGCTACTGCACAAATGTTCTGAATTAGAATCCTCCCACTCACTAAAATGGTGTTGTGTTTTGCATGGAGTTGTTTGGATTTGTCACTTTGTGGTGAGGGGAAAAACGATGTAGCATATCCCAAAAGTTTAAATGCTCTCCAGAACTAATTGAATACATTCATGTACTCAACCACCATATGTATTTCTTCCAGGTGGAGGGGCTCATGGATGACATTGATTTCAAGGCCAAGGTGACCCGCGCTGAGTTTGAGGCCCTGTGCGCCGACCTCTTTGAGAGAGTCCCCGGGCCTGTGCAGGAAGCCCTCATCTCAGCGGAGATGTCCCTGGTGAGTCATACCATCCACCGTTCATGGTGCACCACTAAAGCCTTTACCATTGTGTTAGCACTGTATATATTCACCCCTTCTCTCTGAACAGGATGAGATAGAGCAGGTGATCCTGGTGGGCGGTTCCACTCGAGTGCCCAAAGTGCAGGAGGTGCTGCTCAAAGCCGTGGGGAAGTAAGTTTGTCAAATAAAACGGAGCAAAGTTGTAAATACCTGGGGCTACAGTGCCTTCGGAAAGTATTCAGACCCCTTCACTTTATCCACATTTTGTTGTGTTATAGACTCAATTTAAAATGGATTAAATTAAAAGAATTTGCCATCAATCCACACACAATACCCCAGAATGACAAAGCGAAAACAGCTTTTTCAGTAAATTTATTTAAATTGAAATAATACCTCATGTACATAAGTATTCAGACCCTTTGCTATGACGCTCTTAAAATTAGCTAAAATGCGAAGATGTCATCAACAAATCACTCTAAGTTATATTGAGTCTGTCTTAATGCAAGGATAATAGTTCAGTGTAATTTTGGAATTAATATCTTTGTTTTTAAAGGGTCTCTGATTTGCAGAGGAATCAATTACAAACTGTGTGGACTAGGTTGTCATTACAAACTGAGCAAATTTAATAATTTTCTCTTGATTCTGACAAACTCCCCAGTCCCTGCCGGTGACAAACATACCCAGAACTTGATGCAGCGACCACTATTCTTCATATGAGAGATGGTGCGAAAACTGCATTGCATGTGCTGGATTTGCACCAAACGTAATGCTTTGTAGTAAAACCAAACACATTTCCAGCCACTTCCTTTGCTGTATCACTTGAATTCATTGTTGCAAACACAATTATGGATATGAGAGAGATTATTTTCCATTAAGGGATTCTTTTTGGCCACTTGGTTATACACACATTTTGTAGAGTGACTGAGATGATGTTGTCCAGTTGAAAGCTTTTTCCTCCCCACCATAGATTTTTGTAAGTCTCCCCAGGCCTCAGAGTCGTATTCCTGAGCAGTATTGTTTCTCTCCATTGGCTCAGTTTGTAATGACAACCTGTCATTACACAGTGTGTAATTGATTCCAATGTAAATCCAGAGACCCTATAAAAACAAAGATATTAATTCCAAAATTACATGAACTATTATCCTTGCATTAAGATGGACTCAATTCAACTTAGAGTGATTTGTTGATGACATTTTGACATTTTAGCTAATTTTAAGAGTGGTCTGAATACTTATGTACATGAGGTATTTCTGTATTTTAATAAATTGACTGAAATTTCTAAAAACCTGTTTTCGCTTTGTCATTCTGGGGTATTGTGTGTGGATTGATGGCAAATTCTTTTAATGTAATCCATTTTAAATTGAGTCTATAACACAACAAAATGTGGAAAAAGTGAAAGGGTCTGAATACTTTCCGAAGGCACTGTCACCCAGAATTTCCCCCTTCAGCAGTTGTCCCTAACTGAGATCTTTGCCACAAAGATTGACCACATTTTGTGTGTCTGCGTGTTTACAGAGAGGAGCTGGGAAAGAATATCAACGCAGACGAGGCAGCAGCCATGGGTGCTGTGTACCAGGCTGCAGCCCTCAGCAAGGCTTTCAAGGTCAAACCCTTCTTGGTCAGAGATGCTGCCGTTTTCCCCATTCAGGTAGCGCAGCCCTTTCCCTGGCAGCATTTACAGATCACAAGACCAAGACTTTGGAGCACAATTTGGATCCAAACAGCGTGGCTAATGGCGTTAGTCTCCCTTCAGGTGGAGTTCACTCGTGAGGCTGAGGAAGAGGACGGGACCAAGAGCCTGAAGCACAACAAGCGAATCCTGTTCCAGAGGATGGCCCCCTACCCCCAGCGCAAGGTCATCACCTTCAATCGCTACAGCAACGACTTTGCCTTCTACATCAACTACGGAGACCTCAGCTTCCTAAGCCAAGATGACCTCCGGTAAACCCTACATACACTCTGAAAGATCCACAGATAGAGGATGTGAACACAGGTCCAGAAATGACCATATTGACATTTTACATGGGGAAAATGGGGGTGCTGTCATCTTATGTAAAAGAGGCTATGCTTGTGAATGTGAGTGTTAAATGAAAGGATGATGTCTGACACACTTCTATTTCCTTACCCTGGCAGTGTGTTTGGCTCTCTTAACCTGACCACAGTCAAGCTGTCTGGAGTGGGCAGCAGCTTCCTGAAGCACACAGGTGCTGAGTCAAAAGGCATCAAGGCCCACTTCAACATGGATGAGAGCGGAGTGCTGCTACTGGACAGGGTTAGTGACTAAGGTTATGGAGATCCTCTCTGATAGTAGGCTAATGCCTAAATCAACCCACTTTAATCCAATTGAAATGGACATGGTTTGAAGGTAATCTGAGTTGATTTAGGCATGCAATTCTAAATGGGTGCTATTTAGCCACATTTGTATTTGGGTTAATGCCCACATTAGCCTGTGGTGGCTGTAGCTATGCAAGTATTGTCATAGGGGTTGCAGTCTTTATCCATACACTACCTCCCCATGGCTGGAATATGGAAAGCAATAAACACCCATGAAATCAAAGTAATGGTTCTCCTCTTCAGGTAGAGTCAGTCTTTGAGACTATTGTGGACGAGAAAGAAGAGGAATCAACACTGACAAGTGAGTTCACTCCATAGACATCGTACCCATCTTATAAATTGTCATTGGTTCACCTGATCATTTACCTCACTTGATTTCATAGGTATTTTCCCACATGTATTTGGTGTATGCCTATTTCCTTGCATGCCTTCCATATGCCTCAGTCTCTCAAATGTCTTAATTATTGCTCTTTTGACTGGTTTTCTGTCAGAACTGGGAAATACCATTTCCAGCCTGTTTGGAGGTGGATCCTCAGAGCCAAGTGCAAACGTGACTGAACCAGTTCAGGTAACCTCTTCCTCAGTGTCCATTCACATGTTTCCTACTTTTCCTGTTCACTCTCTCCAAGGGAGTCTATTATTATATAATTCATTTCGTATTTCCAAACCACTCCACAACTAATACTGGTCTAACAGTCTCTGTCCCTGTCCCTAGGATGAGGAGGAGGTTCCTCCAGAGGCTGGGAAGGAGCAGGATGAGCAGGGCCAGAAGGACGAGGCTCCCCAGGAGGAGAAGCAGGAGGCTGGGGAGAAGGAGCAGAACGATGCCCAGGCAGAGGAGAAAATTAGGGGAGAGGGAGTTGACACCAAGTCTGACCCTCAGGTGAGAATTTGAAATTCTCTCCACCAGGTGTCTCTTTTTTTTAGACTAGGCTGAATGAATATTATCTAAATTAGTACAAATGACTTTTTCTTAGCAGGATGAAAAGGAGGGAGCAAAATCTGACAAAGCTGATGATGAAAAAACAACAGAAGATGCAGGGAAGACTGAAGAAAAAGAGGCAGGGAAGATAGCCAAACCCCAGAAGAAAAGCAAGATTTCCGAGGACATCGGCGTGGAGCTCCTTGTCAGCGACATTCTCAACCCTAGCTCTGAAGAAATCGACTCTTCCAAAAAGAAGTATGTTGCTCTGTCCCTCTTAGATTAGTATTTTGATAAGTATGCAGGTTTGGAGAGTTGGAAAAAATTAATTCTTTATTTTTTATATTCAGGTTGCAAGACCTTACTGATAGAGACCTGGCAAAACAGGAGAGAGAAAAGACCCTGAACAGCCTAGAGGCATTCATCTTTGAGACACAGGTAAAGTTTTTCAACATCTTGCTCCACTTGTCTTTTATACTCTCTAACAGCCACATAGACTGTGGTCCCATCTGTTATCGGTGCTCTGTTCCTATATATATACAGTGTATATAATTGTGTGCACTGTCCCCTCTGGGGATCAATTCTGATTATTCATTTATTCTTATACATTGAACATGCCTAATCCAGGCTCTTAACCATCTAGCCCTCAATAGAATTCTAGAATGCTACTGTAGATTACTGGGAATTCCCAGTTAAATGCTTAACATTTTATCACATATTAAACAAACAGGTATACCTATAAAACAAAGGAAAATTGACCATTACAAGTTTGTTTAGTTTTACAGACCACAATCTCCTCTTTAATGACACCAAGGCCATGGCAGAATGATTTATATTAATTTATATATCTGTGTGATTTGAAATATATTTTGCTTTGAAGCCTCACTTTCGATTACTATTCAGGAAAAAGTGAGAGTCAACATGAATGAATATTTATATATATATATCACACACACACTCACCGAGCACTTTATTACAAACACCTGTACACCATCTCATGGTTTTCTTGGCATACTTTGGGCCTCTTAATACCAATCAATCATTGCTTGAATGCCACAGCCTATTTGAGTATTGTTGCTGACCATGTGCATCCCTTCATGGGCACAATTTACCCATCTTCTAATGGCTACTTCCAGCATGATAATGCACCATGTCACAAAGCAAAAGTTGTCTCAAACTGGTTTCATGAACGTGATAATGAGTTCAGTGTTCTTTAGTGGCCATCCCAGTCACCGGATCTGAATCCAATAGAACACATTTGGGATGTGGTACAACGGGAGATTCTCAGCTTGAAAGTGCACCTGAAAAAACTGTAGGAATTGCGTGATGCCATCATGGACCAGAATCTCAAAGGAATGTTTCCGACATTAATGCCACAAAGAATTGAGGCTGTTTTGAGAGCAAAGGAGGGAGGCCCTACCCAGTATTTGTATAGTGTTCCTAATCAAAAGTGAGCCTTCTAAACAAAATATATTTCAAATCACACAGATATAAATATAATTTGAGTGAACTTTTCAGTCAAACTATATGGAAAGAATCACTCCACTTGAGATTATGGCTCTCATATGCGTGCTTGATTGCAGTGCTCTCCGCCCCCAAAAACAGTGCTCCCTTTTCGGCTATGATGAAGAGACAGGTCTTACTATTGATAGCGAAGTTGAAAGTCGTCCTTCCCAAAATATTTCAAATCTCACAGTCACAAAGACAAGTTGAGGTAACTTCCTCGTCAACTATATGGTGAGAAATTGCTTTCATATGACCACTACGGTGCTTGGTGATCTCTGCCCCCCAAAACAGCGATCCCTCTTCAGGTGTGATGAAGAGACAGGTCCCGCTAGATAATAACCCTGAGGCTTAGGCTATCTATCCGCAAACTTTCACTCACAATGTCATCATTACTTTCCATGAGTAAAGAGACAGAATCAGTCTCACTCATCACTCCTGTAGCACTGTCGGGCTGCCTCATCCAAGCTGAACAAACAAGGACACTTCGGTGCAGATGTTTTCGTGATGTTTTCAAGAGCTCTATGATTGTTATCACTCTATCTTTGCATGGGTAGCATGTACAGTTGAAGTCAGAAGTTTACATACACTTAGGTTGAAGTCATTAAAACTCATTTTTAACCACTCCACAGATTTCATGTTAACAAACTATAGTTTTGGCAAGTCGGTTAGAACATCTACTTTGTGCATGACACAAGTAATTTTTCCAATAATTGTTTACAGACAGATTATTTCACTTATAATTCACTATATCACAATTCCAGTGGGTCAGAAGTCTACATACACAAAGTTGACTGTGCCTTTAAACAGCTTGGAAAATTATGTCATGGCTTAAGAAGCTTCTGATAGGCTAATTGACATAAATTTGAGTCAATTGGAGGTGTACCTGTGGATGAACCTTCAAACTCAGTGCCTCTTTGCTTGACATCATGGGAAAGTCAAAAGAAATCAGCCAAAACCTCAGAAAAAAAATTGTAGACCTCCACAAGTCTGGTTCATCCTTGGGAGCAATTTCCAAATGCCTGAAGGTACCATGTTCATCTGTACAAACAATAGTACACAAGTATATACACCATGGGACCACGCAGCCTTCATACCGCTCAGGAAGGAAGCACATGGGGACAAAGATCTTACTTTTTGGAGAAATGTCCTCTGGTCTGATGAAACAAACATTTAACTGTTTGGCCATAATGACCATCGTTATGTTTGGAGGAAAAAGTGGGAGGCTTGCAAGCCGAAGAACACCATCCCAACCATGAAGCACAGGGGTGGCAGCATCTTGTTGTAGGGGTGCTTTGTTGCAGGAGGGACTGATGCACTTCACAAAATAGATCATCATGAGGAAGGAAAATTAAATGGATATATTGAAGCAACATCTCAAGACATCAGCCAGGAAGTTAAAGCTTGGTCACAAATGGGTCTTTCAAACAGACAATGTCCCCAAGCATACTTCCAAAATTGTGGCAAAATGGCTTAAGGACAACAAAGTCAAGGTATTGGATGTGGGCAGAACTGAAAAAGTGTGTGCGAGCAAGGAGGCCTACAAACCTGACTCTGCTACAGAAGTTCTGTCAGGAGGAATGGGCCAAAATTCCACCACCTCGTTGTGGGAAGCTTTTTGCTACCCAAAACGTTTGACCCAAGTTAAACAATTTAAAGGCAATGCTACCAAACACTAACTAAGTGTATGTAAACTTCTGATCCACTGGGAATGTGATGAAAGAAATAAAATCTGAAATAAATAATTCTATTATTCTGACATTTCACAATCTTAAAATAAAGATGTGATCCTAACTGACCTAATATAGGGAATGTTTACTTGGATTAAATGTCAGGAATTGTGAAAAACTGAGTTTAAATGTATTTGGCTAAGATGTATGTAAACTTCCGACTTCAAGTGTACCTTTCCTGCAGATATATTCCACCATGCTTACGCTATCACTCCCATGTTAACAGTCAGTAACACTAAACCATAAATGCCCAGCAGTCTTGACCTCACTCAGTACAGCACGGTGTAGAACAGCCGGCTTTCATTTCACTTTGCCCATTACAGCACTATGGATCTTACTTAATAAATGATGCATTACCATCACCAAGTGGACAGGTGCGGTTAGACAACCTCTCAAATGCCCATTCTCAACACAGGCGGGATTAGACATAATCATGGTTGCCCGCCCCTCAACATGGATACAAGTGTGCTGGCACCAGATATGTTGAGGGGCTTGCTGAGCACGCTTTTAACAACCCGGACTGTGCAGCCTGATAGTCTGAAAACAGCTTAACTCTCCCTCCTTCCTTCCTCCTCTAGGACAAGATGTACCAGGAGGAGTACCAGGTGGTGGTGTCTGAGGAGGAGAAGGAGCAGATCACAACCAAGCTGAGTGAGGCCTCCAGCTGGATGGACGAGGACGGCTACTCGGCGGGCACCAAAGAGCTGCGGGACAAGCTGGTAGAGCTGAAGAAGCTGTGCAGGGCCATGTTCTTCAGGGTGGAGGAGCGCAGGAAGTGGCCCGACCGGCTGGCCGCCCTTGAAAGCATGCTCAACCACTCAAGCTTCTTCCTTAGGTGAGGGGCGCTAAAGAAACATTTGCCCCTAATCCTTAATCAGTAGGCCCCTATATTCTATGCTCTTCTGGAGTTCAGAGAGGTTTTGGATAGGTGTAAGCAACATGGTGAAATCAGACTTCAAGCTGGAGCTATTGCCAGTAATGACTGATTTGTAAAGATAAGTGAAATAAGTAAAGTAAATAAGTGAAAACATGGTTTCTACCCATTGCTTTCCCCAATCGAAACCCCTCGTAGATCTGGGATTACTAGACGTGTTTGAACAAGGCCTTCTCAGTATTTCAGTATAGTGTGAATAAGCAACCTTTTGTTGGTTTTTTTCCTCTAGGAGTGCTAAACTAATTCCAGAAGATGACCAACTCTTCACTGATGTTGAGCTGAAGACTTTGGAAAAAGTTATCAATGAGACCACGGTGTGTAGTGTATGTGTATTGGTTGGTCAACCACACATCATGTAATTGGGAGTAACATACATCATGTAATTCTTTCAATTCAATACACCTTTTCCCTTTGTCTATGAGACTAATCAAATTCAGTATATAACAAACAATGATGCTAAAAACAAAGTGGTGCAAATATTCCATATTTATATTTACAGTGCCTTCTAAGAATTTGGACAGGATTTTTTTATTTTCTATATAAGGTTATAGTACAGTGTCAGATTTTATTTGAGGTTATTTGTATAAATATTGGTTTCACCATTTAAAAACAACACTTTTTATACATAGTTCCCCTTTTTCAGGGCACCAAAAGTATTTTGACAGATTTAATGTCTAAGTTAAGCACTCATGTTTAGTATTTGGTCGCATATTTTCTGCATGTAATAACTGCCTGAAGTCTGCGACTCATTGACCACACCAGGCACTGGGTATCTTCTCTGGTGATGCTCTGCCAGGCCTGTACTGTAGCCATCTTCAGTTGTTTGTTTGAGGTCTTTTGCCTTAAGTCCCTTCAGCAAATTGGATTTAAATCTGGAGATTGACCTGGCCAGTCAACTTTACACTTTTTGGCCCTGAAAAACTCCCTAGTTGCTATGGCAGTATGTTTGGGGTCATTGTCTTGCTGTATGATGAAGCGCCATCCAATGAGTTTGGAGGCATTTTCTTGTACTTGAGCAAATAAGACATTTCTGTACACTTCAGAATTCTGTGGTTTGCACCGTGTGAATGGTAGTCTGTGACATCCACGCATACCTCCTGGAGAGTATTCTTGATGTGTCAGACAGTTGTTTGAGTTTGCTGAGCATTCTTTGGTCATCCACTGTAGAGATCTTCATTGGCCTACCAGCCTTTTTAATAATGTACTGAACTGTTGATTTTGGTAGGCCTAAGGTTTGGGCTATAAGCTCATAATGGCTTCCTTGACTTTCAGTGGTACCTGTTTGGTCCTCATGTTGACAGGCACCATTAGCAGACTCCAAAGGCAAATGCACAGACAAGAATCAAGACTTGTCATTGACGGCTCTTTTATCTCTTATGCCTGCACAAATGATGCGGCAGAACACACCTGACTAATCAGAAACACCCATCAAGCCAATTATCCAAATACTTTTGGTGCCCTGATATAGGCAGACTATGTATAAAAAGTGTTGCTTCTAAATGGTGAAACCAATATTTATACAAATACCCTCAAATGAAAGCTGACAATCTGTATTTAATCTGATATTAATTGTTTGATTTCAAATGCAAACTTTTGGAGTATAGAGCCAAAACAAGACATGCTTCACTGTCCAAATACGTATGTATCTTTAGCATACTCTGTACCCTCTAACTAAAGTTCTTACTATACCTTTTATTTTTTTAATCCCGTCCTTTCCAAAGACTTGGAAGAATGACACGGTAGTAGAGCAGGATAAGCGCTCTCCCACAGAGCGTCCCATCCTACTGTCCAAAGACATTGAGTCCAAGCTGGCCCTTCTGGACCGTGAGGTTAACTACCTGCTCAACAAGGCCAAGTTTGCTAAGCCCAAGGCCAAGGCCAAAGCCAAGAACAGTACCAGCGAGGGTGGCAAGGCCAATAAGGCCAACGGCACCACTGAGGAGAAAGTCATCCTTCCCAAGGAGGAGACCACAGATGAAGATAAAGGTGAGAGAAAATAGAGGACTCTCAGTTATTGCAATGCGTGCACTGGTTTAGAATAAATGATGCCCAGCTATGCAGGTTCATAAGTAATGCAAATGTTTTTCATTTTATTTTTTTGCTTTGTTTTTGCTTCAGCCCAGTTTGAGTAGCTTTTGCATGTTTGTTCGTTTGGCAAGATGACATTTTTAAAAAATAATTCTCACTAACTTCTTTAACATTGTTTTTATGCAAAAACCTTGTCTGACAGAAGGCACTGAGGAGGTGCTGCCAGAGGTGGAACCGCCCACCGAAGAGATGACTGGACAGAACAAACACTCGGCCGGCCAATCACAGCCTTCAGATGAGTCTGCAAATACAGGTACGCCTCCCATAGCAACAGGCACTGCCATAACAACTGCCTTTTCTGCTGTAAATCATTCGGCATAGACCACATACCTTGCAATTTTATCAAATGCATTGTGTTTAGCAATGTCATGTATTCATTATTTCCATTTGCAGAACCAACAGAGAAAAACCAGTCAGAAAACCACGTTGGAGATGAATTATAACAGCTGGAACTCTGAAGATATTTCATTGTATTTATTGACAATGTTTAATTGCTCAAGTTTCCTTCTCTTTTTTTTGCCCACCCTTTATGTTGACGACCAGAAAGTCATTGGATTACCTGGAACTATCTTACCCCTCCCCTCTTCCTTTCTTGTGTTTTGCTCATCTCCCCAACCATGGCCCTTCCCTCTCACTGACATTGTGAACAAGGTGCATTTATGAACCCAGAAAAGAAAACCAGGGAATGAACTGAACCTAAGACCTCAGGTTTTTGTTGTACTATCCTGTCCTAAAGGTTTATGGCATTCTCTCCGACATGCAAGCAGTTTTATTTACTATTTCCTCATTGCCCTGCATAGAACTGTACAGTACCTGTGCATATGCACATGTACAGTATGGGTAAGGATTGTTTGGTAAGAAAGGACCAATAATAACAGCACCCAAGTATTTTCTCCATGGCAACATTGTCAAAGCAGCTTTCATCATGTTCTGTGATAAAAAAAAAAGAAAAAAAAAAGAGTTCTATGCTTTGTCCTCAAACATAGCTGTCATGCACTTGGTGGGTCTTCATGGATTCAATGTCAGGTTATAAGGTTATGTCTTACTCTGTGCTCAAACTGAGTACTACAATGTAATTGCAGAGAATGGCACATGTAGGTGTTCCTTCCAGGCAACACATGTTGGGTCAGGTGTTAGCCAATCTAGCAGCTTGCTAGCGGGACTAGCGGGATGGAATGCTGTGTTTCAGTTTGTCTTTGAATCTTGAACTCCTTTGTTTGATGCCTTTTTATATCGCTGACATAATGCATACAGAGCAAATGGGATATCACATTGTCCAAAGTCCTTTGAATTAGAATGACTCCCCCACCCCTGACTGGTTTTCAATACTTCAGTTTCCCCTCTATGATTTTTACTTAATACACAGTTAGTTCTGCAAAACAACTTCAATCACCAACACACAATTATTGAGTTTACTATGGTGTATGGATGCTAGTATGTTGTTGAGGACTGCTTGATTCTGTTGCACTGGCTAAAGAATAACCTGATATTTTCCTTGTCTCTTACGCTGCTAAGCCCTAGAAGAGGAGTGTGCGTGTGGTTCCTGTTCTTTGCCACTGTAGGTAGAAGTTGCCCGTAGGCACACAGCTGGAATCCTGGAATATGTACCTTAACCATAAGGAGGGAAGTACAAAACTGACCATAGATTAGTATCTAGGGGCAACTTCATCCTTTATGCCACCACAGATGATCTGTAGGGGAAATGAACTACTAAAATTGATGGGAACAGGAGATGCCAATTATGTTTTGTTTAATAAATGTTAATAAAGTTTTTTTTTTTTTTTTTTTCTTAAGTCTTACTCTGTTTAATTTGGCATTCAAGACCTAACGGATATCACAATCTTTGTTGTCGCAATCTTTGTCTTCAGAGGTTGGTCTTGGTTGTTTTCAAATATGTTTTGTAAATTTAAATGTTATTCAGTGAGCTCATTTTACTTGATCAGTATATGGAATTATTTGAAATGTAATTCTAGAATTGTGAAATTTATCAACAATTTCTCCAATTCATGAGTTAAGTTTCAAATCATTCTTGTTAGTCTAATTGACCCAAACCCCTGGTCCTAGTAGAAGAACAGAACTGATTGAGGGAAATTAAACCATAATGAAACGGCCATTCATTATATTTCACTTTTATTAAAAAATATTTCAAATGTGTATATATTGAGTAGGTATCCATGTGATTTTTTACACTAGTATTTTAATGAAAATGCCCTATTTCCAGGTCTCAAATAATGGAAAAGAAACAATAGCCCCTAATTTCAATTACCAATACCAGAACATCAATGCCTTCCAATGGAGAGTAAAGAATTAAAGCAGTGCTCTATGGCACAGGTTACAGAGCTATTCATGCATATGATAAGTGCTTATGTTCCTGCCTGACTTATGCCAGTCATCTTTGGACATTCACAAACCTTCCCTGCCACTTTCTTAGCTAGAGTACATGGGTGTGTTCCAGATACAAATGTTCTGTTTACCTATGATCAGGTCTTTACTTGGATAGGCCTGGTCTTTGCCTGAATAGGTGTTTAGCATCTCAGGAAATGCATCAACATGACATAATTACCCTATATTATGTTGAGAAAATGTATATCTGGAACAATCCACACTGCCCAGCTTTCGCTAAGGTCCCATAAGTCCCAACACAAAGTGAATTCCTTTCCTACATCCTATTTCCTATTATTTTCATGTGCTAACTGGGTGGATGAAAGCTATGGTCACTGATCGTCCAAGTCAGGTCTTCATCAGGCAATATTGCACGCACCAAATCCTTTTAGGACAGCAAGCATGAGAAACAAGATATAGAGAAGGAAGCCACTTTTGAATGTTTGGACCAAGCTACCCCTCAGTCACTCTTGTGGGTAGAACGTTTTCTTTTCAGTGAAGTCGTGCTTTGAAGTAAATCCGGTAAGCAATGAAGGCTACCAAGGCGACACAGAGCGCACCTAGGACACTTGCTGCGATGGCAACCCCCAGCAAGGCTCCGATTTTTTTTTTTTCACCAACTGCAAAGAGAAGACAGACAGAGATACCTCTTCAGTTTATTTTTAAAACTGATGAAATATTTTAATATTGATGTGAAATCACATGATTAGGCAAAGTACTGTACAGTTGATACTGTAGCGAAAGGCCAGGTAGCTTGCCCCAAGCAAAGATCAAACTCACGGCCTTCCACTTGCCAATCGGCCGCGCTAGCTACTGCACTAATAGAATTAACTCCTTTGGCGGAGATGCTTTATAGGGTCGTTACACTATCCCCTGTGTTTGGGAGAGCGTGCCTTTTGCTTCACTATACCAAGTCCCTCACAGGGACATGCCTCTCCGATGGCCTCGGTCGCCATTCCACTTTTGACACAAGTGTAGTGAAAGGTGGGGTAGAGTAGCTTGCCCTAAGCAAGGTTTGAACTCAGGACCTTCCGCTTGCTAACTGGCTGCTACTGCTACAAAAGAGTCAACTCCCTTGGCGGAGATGCTAACAGGCCTGATATAGGGGTTGTTCCAATATCAATCCTTTGACATTGTAACTTGCTCCTAATTGTGTAATAATGCCTTTTATTTTAATTAATTGGCATTTCTTTCTGTTTTTCTATATGGAGTGTGTGAACATGCAGTTTATATCACTTGTCATGGTGAAAATTAGATGCATACTGTTAATGAGATGCAATGAGGGCAGTCGAGTAAAGCATGGGTTAACTTGATACACATCTCCTGCTGTCTCCATACAATAGATATAAGTAAGATCATAACACATACCTTCAGATTCTACAGGGTCGCCTACAAAAGAGAAAGAGGAAACTCTTAGCTCATACCATAAAAAACACCTAGCTGAAAACAACATTACTGATGTAAAAGTGATTGTTACTGTGCGTTCAATATCTTGCTGAAGAGCCATTGAATGCTGAACGCCATTGAATGTTGCTGCATCATTGAATGGTGAATGGTCAGCGTCTCACCGTTATCCACTCTGGTGACGATGGCGCCGGAGGTGACTGTGGCTACATCACTTACAGTTGTACCCTGGGCCGACTCAAGCTCGCGCTTCCTCCTCAATGTGTTGGTTGTACAGTTCTGGGGAGGATATGGAAGTTAATACATTTTGAGGCTCAAATCGGTGTCTTCCCTTATTCAACTAAGTTTGAAACATCTCAGTCAAACACATTCATAACCCTCCATGCTAATAGCACTGTGTAACTTGGCTTGGATGCTGTGGTTCAGGGGCAGTGTTAGCCCAAACGGACCTCACAACTGTGTACAGGCCTATGTACAGTGCCCTGCATAAGTAATGGCACAGTGAAGCATTTTTTTGGCTCTACACTCAAAAAGTTTGGATTTTAAATAAAACAATTACTAGAAGGTTAAAGTAGAGATTCTCAGCTTTTAATTGATGGTATTTGTGTACATTTGTGTACATTATGTGAAACATTTTATGCATAGTTCCCCTATTTCACGGTACCCAAAAGTGATGGGACAGGTGTTTCTGGTTCATTAGGTGTGTTCCGTCACATCATTTGTGCAATCATAAGAGAGCTCTCAATGTCTAGTATTGATTCTAGGCTTTGCGTTTTCCATTGCTATTGGTGCTATTGGTGTCTGTCAACATGAGGACCAAAGAGATGTCAATGAAAGTCAGGAAGTCAAATCAGAAACAGAGCCAAAACCCTAAACCTACCAAAATCAACAGTTTGGAACATCATCAAGGAACGAAATCGCAAATGTCCTGGTAGGCCAAGGAAGACTTCTACAGTGGATGACCGAAGAATGCTCACAATGATTAAGAAAACCCTGAAAACAACTGTCCCACAGATCAGGAAAACTCTCCAGGAGGTAGGCGTGAATGTGTCAGACTACCATCCGCAGAATACATCACCAGCCGATCTACAGAGGCTTCACTGCAAGGTGCAAACCACTAGTTATTATAAAAAAGGATGGTCAGGTTACTGTTTGCTAAAAAGTACCTAAAAGTCTGCAGAGTTCTGGAAAAACAGCTTGTGGACAGATGAAACAAGGATTAACATGTACCAGAGTGATGGCAAGAGTGAAGTGTGGAGAAAATAAGGAGCTGCCCAATATCCATAGCAAACTGCTGACAGGAGCAGCAGAATGAATTCTGAAGTGTCCAGAAACATCTTGTCAGCCCAAGTACAAGCAGATGCCTCCAAATTCATTGGACTGCACTTCATCATACAGCAGGAAAATGACCCAACTCATGTTGCCATAGCAACTAGGGAGTTTTTCAGGGCCAAAAAGTTGCATTTTATTTGCTGAAGAGGAGACTTAAGGCAAATGTCTTCAAAACAAACAACTGAACATGGCTGCAGTACAGGCCTGGCAGAGCATCACCAGAGATACCAGGCATTTGATGGGGTCAATGGGTCGCAGACTTCAGGCATTCAGTTATTGCATGCAAAGTATTTTCTACCAAATACTAAACATGAGTGCTTAATTTGGACATTTGATAAATCTGTCCCATCACTTTTGGGTACCTTGAAATAGGGGGACTATGCATGAAAAGTGTTGTCTGAATGGTGAAACCAATATGTACACAAATACCATCAAATAAAAGCTGCAAATCTCATAGTAATTGTTTGATTTAAAATCCAAACTCTTGGAGTGTAGAGCCGAAAGAAGAAAAAGTGCTTCACTGTCCCATTACTTACTCAGGACACTGTATGTGGGGTCTATGGGATAAAGTCGTCCAACGGATAAAGTTGTCCTAGTCAATACTTCATTGTGAACCTAATGTCCAGGGTAGAAGCAATTCGTTTTGCAGGTGTGCAGCGTGCCTCATCAAGAATTGCCTCCTCCCTTTGTGGGTGGAATCGGGTACAGGATGTTTGGGAACTGTGCTGTAAGGGGTGTGTGGGAATATATCGTTAGGTATTTGTCTTAAATGGCGATTATAGTTGTATATGTTGCAATCGGAAAATTATTTCTCGGTAGTATGGAAGTAGAGGAGGTATCGCAAGGAATCGGATAATGTTAAGACGACTTTATCCCATTGGAGTGAATCTCCTCAGCAGCAACAGGAGACGTTACGTACAGTAATTACGTACGTACAGTTGTGAGATCCGCTCGGGCGGCTAGGGCAGTGTAGCGATAGATGAGGGTGGAACATGCTCAATATGAGCCATATAGTATCAACTAACTGACCTGGATTAGGGAGCTGCAGAAAGACCTCTCGCAGAGTCTGGTGGCACAGTGCAGATAGAAAGTCGACAGTGTCCTGTTTTTGTGCTGAACAAAGCGAAAGGCTTCAAACGAGAAGCGGGCCACCTGCTGTAGCCCGTTAATCCCCATAACCGTTTGACCATCCCGGTTGCAGCTGATAGGGGAGAGATGCAAAGTACTGTCTGGAACACTCTCTTTTTCATGACGTCACAATGGGATCTAATTGTAACTATTTGCACTTAAGTAATAGTAATAATAATAATAATAATAATAATAATGCCTTTATTTTGTATAGCACTTTTCTCAGTACTCAAAGACACTACAGTCCATGGAGAGAGCAAGAATAGATAGATAAATAAAAAGTAAAACAAAAGCATAGTCAGTAAAAACAAAAACAAAAATAGTAGATTAAAAGCAAGTTTAAAAAGATGGGTTTTGAGGGATCATTTGAAGGAGGAGAGTGTTGTGGTAATTACTTTATGAGTTCTTGTCACTTACATCTGAATATGTTTATCTCTGAATACATAGTATGAAAGCTACAGTTGGTAAAACAATCTTTGAGGTTTATTGCAAGCTAAACGTCAGTGTAACTGTAGGCCTACTCTCTGAATGCAGGAAAAGGACATTGTGTCATTGTGTGACAGAGGGTTTGCATTGCTTTAGGTGGGCTGGTTCACTTACCCAACAAAGAGGTCGTAATAAGTACTGTTGATGGGGAAGGGAGTGGTTGTAGCATAGCATCGATCCAGCAGCACATTGAACCTGTAGTGAAGATTGTAGTTAACAAAAATGCAAAAATGCTTCCTGTTGTTGACTTCTCCATGTCTTGTTAGGTTCTTTCAATACTGCAAATTTGACAGAGCAACTTTAAGTTACTCTAAAGACATTTAGCGAAAGCACGTTCCAGATCAGAATGGTGTGATTAGTACCAGCCAGTGTAAAAGGATCCATGAGGGCCAACATGTGAAATTCATCAGAGTATATCAAATAATAATAGCAGTAAGCAAAGGCTTTGACTTCTGGTTAAACATATGAAAAAGCTACCAAAAAAGTCTTTAAAGGTGTTTAGAAAAAAACATCAAACCTCATTAATGTTCAAGTAAACTAATATCAACACTTATATTTAGTTTTTAGGAAATGGTTTGGCCATAACTTTAAGAATCATTGCCAGTCATTCTGGTACCAAAAACTGCTACACATACATTCTGCTACACAAAAAGATATTTCTATAATTCCCTGACTCATGAGGATCCCCATCTGCACTACCTGTGTGCACATGCCTCAGTGACATTCTCCAATGACATTGCACATTGCACATTTGCACTCACACTCTAACACACACACATACAAGCATACTATTACATACTACTATTACTACTACTCACCCCACTATTGTTGTTGTGTTTCTGCTGCTTAATACTTTTGCAACCTTATATTGTTGTTTTTATTATTATTATTACTTCATTGCACTGTTGAGGAGCTAGCTTGCCCTAAGAATTTCATTGCACCATCTCCAGAATCTCAAAGGAATGTTTCCAACATCTTGTGGAATCAATGCCACGAAGAATTTAAGCTGTTTTGAGAGCAAAGGGAGGCTCTACCCAGTATTAGTAAAGTGTTCAGTGAGTCATCGTGTACAGAATGACATTCAAATCTATAAATTATGCATTTCTGTGGGGGACCCATTTAGTCACTGTGTTACCAAATCCGTCTCACTTACTGTAGCTCAACAACCAAAAAATATATTTTCAAACTCAAGGTATCATGATAACTAACACCCCACATTTTCTGCAGACATATTTGAAACTTAATTTACAGCAGGTATTTAACAGAATTTTGGGGAAACCTGTTTACATAAAAAACCCAGGGAGATTTTAGTTTTTTTCACAATGTTGTTTTCAATTTGTTTTATTTTCAGTTGGAATTGTTAGAAGTAGTCCTTGTGCATAGATTTGCATAATTTCTTAAACTTTGCTACCAAGGGTTATTGTTTGGCATACGCGTGAAAGTGAAAAATCTAGTCCCTGGGTCATTCTGTTACCGTGGAATTGCCCACACCTAACTCCCATCCATAGCAGCAAGTTGTCTCATTTATTTCACACTATTTTACTTTTTTCTCAGGGAGGCAGTCAGAGAATTGGAACTGTATTGATTTTGCAGTACTGTCCTGTACTGTACCTTCCTGTAAGGTTGGTAGCCTTGACCTCCACGAAAATCCGTGTCTTCAATTTCAGCCCTCCATCAGGGACCTGGAGCTGGGATGTGTAGAACCTGTCCTTTGAGCCAATCAAAGGATGAGAGGGTAGACTGTCATTTGGGGTAAATGAAAAAACCATGAGCTCATTGCCCCATTCAAAACACTTTGATTAAAACGTGAGCCTGAATGTTTCTGTAATGGCATCTTATGTCATTTCCCCCAAAATATTGCTGAACACAATGTGTTACACAATTGCCATGAGCTAAAAGCACCATTACACATCTCTTTCTTTCCTCTTGCTGTTAAAACTGAGTCTAAGAAATCTGTCCCTACCGAGTAGAGCTGCATACTCAGTGTGCTGATGAAACTTCCATTGTTGTCTTTGACTGCCAGGCTCACCCCAGATCTGTGTGGGAATCAAAATGGCTGCCTGTCAGTTACTACCATTTGTCATTTTAACACCAACCAGGTCATCATTTGATACATGAGGGAACACAAGCACACCTAGAGATGATTCAATCTAGGGTGAAACTTGAAGCAGTGCTAATACAAAACTTAAGAGCAGTGGCCCAGGCCCACCAACACTCCATAGTTTTGAAAACATCAGTGTCATTGTCAGGACTAGGGTCGATTCAAACTCAAGTCATTTCAGTTGAAGAATTTATTTAATTCACTGTGTTGGAATTGTTGTGTTGCAATTTTATTTCCATTTTATTTAGTTTTCCATTTCATTAGGTAATGGTTTTCCAGTTCCTTGAATTCACCCTAAACTCTGATTATTGTACATTGAAAGCTTTGTTCCCTCTCATTATGAGTAAAAGGCAGGAGGCAAGGTTACTCACACGCTCATCTCTGTATTGTTGACCAGGTATTGGAGTGGATAGCGACAGGAGAACTTGTACATCATCTCCTGGAGGTAGGTGATGGTTCCTGCGCTAGGGTCCAGGGAGTTGATCATGCCGGAGATGTTGACAAACTGAACACTGGAGAAGTCTGAGAAGAATCCAGAACCCACCTCCTGAACTATCTGTGGTAATATGAGAGAAATTAGAGAAAGAAAGAGAGAGAGAGAGAGAGATCCATTTCAGATCCACTTCAGTTTCAGTTGAGAAGATGACATTTAATTTAATTTCGGTTCCTTGATTGAGTAATTTGACTGTTTTAACTTTTGTCAGTGCCTACTGAGCGAAAAGTAGAGAGGGGGTTTAATTTTTGACTGTCATCCTCCAGACCTCAAGCACATATCTAGACATTTATTATTCATCATCAAATGTCTTCTTTACAGTCAGAGTCTGATACCTTGAGCTTGTTGAAGCAAGCAGACAACGCATCTTCTGTGATGGAGAAATTGAATTTCAGGATGGGCGGGTTGACCATCCAATCAGGGATCCCCCGGCACTCTCTTCTGAAATACTGACCATTGAGGGCCATCAGTGATTCGTTATAACCCCCAAAGTAGACAGGACACAGCAGGATCTGGAGCTCCATCCTCTCCGTGCCACAGTAGACTTCAATGTCAGTGTTGGCTGAGGGAACACTAGGTCAGATTAGTCTATGACAGAGCTATTAACATTATGTTCGACCACATTCACCATCCTAACCTGAGGTACCTCTTGTTGATCAGAAAAGATACAGTAGGATAGGTATCGGCAATATGGTTAGCTTTTTACTCCTGCCTTGCTATGTAGAAGGTTTGCCATATTATCAGTGCAATCTTTTCAGATCGACATGAGATGCTCTGGGTTAGGGGCTAAAGGGGTCCATTGAAATTGGGCATATAAGTGTTGTGAGTGTTTTTGTTTCTGTTTTGCTGTATTCCAAATCGACCCTACTACCTAGACAATCCTGAAAGAATTGGATTGTTATAAGTAATAGAGCATACATTCCATCAAACCAATCAGAGGGTGAGGTGGAACTATCATAATTTTGCTTATACCTATCCAATCTTTTTAGATCAATGGTAGTGGCCAGGGGGGCTCAACTGAATATTCAGCATCAGCTGGCTTCTTCCTCACAGTTGTTGTCCAAGATGATTAAAAATAGACTCCAACTCCCATACCAGGTAAAAATAATGAAAGAGAACAGAGGTGTGGATGTGATGAGGTTAAAGCATGTTGAAGTTGAAGGAAGTGTTTGAAGACCATACATTGCAGAAGTCACAGAAACAGTTATTGCCAGAGAGCTGTTGTTTTTGGTGACCAGAATGTGTTTAGAACTATGGGCCATCACAGTTACAATTTGTATGACAACAGCTTCAATTGGTCACACATACCTTGAATGACTGAGCTTCTTGAATGACCACCCTTTACAATCATACCTTTCTGTTTATTCAGAAAGGTATGATTGAGAGCTGTTGCTTTTGGTGACCAGAATGTGTTCATTTGGAACTATGGGCCATCACAGTTACAGTTTGTATGAAAACAGCTTCAATTGGTCACACATACCTTGAATGACTCAGCTCCTTGAATGACCACCCTTTACAGTCATAACTTCCTGTTTATTCTTAAAACCATAAAATAAACATGATATACTGTAGAATGAGAAGCAAGCTTACCAGACTTGATAATGATAGTGCTGAAGATATGCCCGTGCCTGATGTTAGCGGTTCCCAAACTTTGAGTCCTTAATTTCCCTTAACTGGGTTGTGTGATAAGCCTCATCTATGTGCAATGTTATGTCTAGTTTAAATTCATAAGTACAACACTTGACATCATTCATAAGCTTAAGGGATGTCATTGACTGCCATTCCTGCTCAGTTGAGAACATGTCATTTCTATCTTACAATTTGGAGCTCTAACATTGTTTGGGTGTGTTTTCATTTCTAAAGATATATACTAATATGACAAAGTTTGCAAACAAAGATTCAATCCACGTGATCTCTAGACTGACGAAAAATTGATGTGGGTGAAAATGTTTAACATGCATTTGCAATCTCAAAAGTGTACTTTTCTTTTCTTGGCTTCTGGCATTACGACTGCCCTTGGTGTGAGCATTGATTACTTTGTCTTATGATGACTGTTGGATAGATGATTCACTTACTTAAACAAATGTATTTGTTGTAAGTCGCTTTGGATAAAGGCGTCTGCTAAATGCCATAAATGTAAATGTAAATGTTCTGCAATATATCTAGTCAGAAGTGTCTGCATGACCACACAACTTTAGTACTGCCCTTGTTTTGTTTCCTATGTAGTTGTTGTATACTGTGGTATTCAACCCTTTCACACACAGTAACTATAACAAGTGTGACACCAAATCTGACCTGGATACCATTTCCAGAGCTCACACATGCCTATAGGCAAAACAAAATACTCCTCCAATTGCAGAGTGGTCCCCGCCAGAGTCTTATTAGGTTCCAAAAGATGGAAAGGTGAGAAAGTGGAGGGGAAAGCAAGGAAAGGCGGAAAGCCAGGTGGGAGGAAGACGAGTCGAGGGCGGCTGCTCTCACTAACCTGGCTCCCTGAATGTAGGGTGTGTGAGGCAGGCATTCTGAGCCTTACCAAGAGTAATCAAAGCAAGTTGATACACAAGCAGGGCCAGCCACATTGTCCTTAAACTGGAAGAGGAAAAAAAACCAGATATCAGCACTATATATGATCTCCTTTTGCAAGGTAACTTTCACAGGTGAAACATTGCCTTGCAAAGATTATATAATGAATAATTATATAATGAAGATTAGATATGAATAACATTTCAATATAAAGAACTTTTAGTTAAATTGAGTTAATCCATATGGGCAATATACATTTTAAGATGTTTAATCACATTGATTTGAAGTTACCAAATAAGCAATGCAGTAGGATAGTTTATGATAATTGTGAGACCAAGACCAAGGGCACACTCAAAGGTACTTTTAGGTATACAGTTGATGACGTTGTGATAAGTGTAAACTATATCAACAATTGCCACGTAACTTTTCTTTTGATTATAAATGTATCTCCATCACAATAGCTTTGCTTAAAATAATAATTGTGGTAAGAAATACAAATGAATTACCTTGTGTGAGTTGTTGTATCTTCCCTCTCCTCTCTTTCAGTCTCTCTCTCTCTCTTACTCTCTTCATCCCTTCATGAATCCCAGCTATTTATACTGGCCTCCTTTTCAGCAAATGGGTGTGAAAAATGGCACCGGAAACAAAAACAGGTGGTTGAGAGAAGAAAGAGCAAGCCAGGAGAGCAACGCGAGCAGCTTAAACTGCACTGATGCAGGTTCAGTATCATCTGACAACCTTGGAACGCTAGAATCTTTTGTCTTCGATCTAGGTCTATCTGACATAAGATGGTTACAAAGGTCTATCATTCCCAAAATCGAATATGAAATATGATAAAGATGCATGCCATAATCATGCATCTACAAAGTCAAGAATTAGGGCCAATAACCCCCCCCAAATAATATATTGCTTACAGCAAATTTGAGACCTCACTAACCCGCTATGATCTCTATGGTGGTATTTTAATTTCTGACCTTCATGTTGCAGAATAAAATCCTGACAGATAATATATATTTTTTTTTTTAAATCTATTCTACTACAGTGCCCGGCGTAAGTAATGGGAAAGTGAAGCATTTCTTTTTTCTTTTGGCTCTACAGTCCAAAACGTTTGAATTTGTAATCAAACAATTACTATGAAGTTAAAGTAGAAATGTTCAGCTTTTTTTTTCAGGGTACCCAAAAGTGATGGGACACATTTATCAAATGTCCAATTAAGCACTCATGTTTAGTAATTGGTCGACAATCCTTTGCATGCAATAACTCCCTGAAGTCTGTGACCCACTGACCCGACCAGACGCTGGATATATTCTCTGGTGATGCTTTGGTGACTGCAGCCATCTTCAGCTGTTGTTTGTTTTCAGGTGTTTTTGCCTAAAATCTTATCATCAGGAAATGAAATGCATGTGCAATTGAATTTAAATCTGAAGTTTGACTTGGCCAGACAAGAACTTTCACTTTTTGGCCCTGAAAAACTCCCTAACTGCTATGGCAGTATGTTTGGGGTCATTGTCTTACTGTATGATGAAGCGCCATCCAATTAATTTGGAGGCATTTGCTTGTACTCAAGCAAACAAGATGTCTCTGTACACTTCAGAATACATTCTGCTGCTGCTGTCAGCAGTAACATCAATTAAGACATGTTAGCCAGTTCTTGTGGTAGCTATATACAGTGCCTATAGAAAGTCATCATACCCCTTTGAAATAGTTACTATATCTGTCGTACAGCCTGAAATCAAAACCCATTAAAAAAAAAACCTTTTTCCAGCTTTATGTACAAATTTAGCCATACATCAAACTAATGTTTTTTTATTTATTTTTTTATAAAAAATTAAAAACAAGAATAACAGGGTTGGAAAAGTCATCATGAATGAGGTGAATGACCTCACCATCTTCAGCTGTCTAGCAGAGGGACGCAGGTTGTCCTCAAGAATTTGGGTGTACTTGGCAGCATCCATTTTCTCTTCAATCCTGACCAATTGCCCAGTCCCCGCTGAAGAGAAACATCCCCACAACATAATGTTGCCACCACCATGCTTCACAGTAGGTATGGTGTGTTTTGGGTGGTGTGCTGTGTTTGGTTTTCGCCAAACATAGCGCTTGGAGTTCAGTCCAAAAAGTTCAATCTTAGTCTCGTCTGACCATAAAAACATTTTCCTCATGGCAACAGAATCTTCCAGGTGTGTTTTTGCATAGCACAAACGAGACTGACTGTGGCACTTTTTCGGAAAAGGCTTCTTTCTTGCTACCCTGCCATGCAGGCCAGCTTTGTGTAAAGCTTGTGAGATTGTTGTCACATGCACAGACAGACCAGTCCCAGCCATAAAGACTTGTAAGTCCTTCAAAGTTGCCTTTGGTCTCTTGGTAGCTTCTCTGATCAATGTCCTCCTGGCTCGGTCATCCAGTCTGGACGGACGGCCTGATCTAGGCAAGGTGTTGGTGGTGCCATACGCCTTCCACTTCTTAATGATGCTCTGAACGGTACTCAGAGGGATAGCTAAAGCCTTCGAAATCTTTTTGTAGCCTTCACCTAACTTGTGCCTTCCCACAACTTTATCCTGGAGGCCTTTTGAAAGTAGTTTTCCAACCATGGTGAATTCTTTGCAGAACCATGCACTTCTAGTAGTGGAATCCTCAAGAAACAACTGGTTTTATTCTGAAGTAATCAAAACCACTACAATTGATGTCAGGTGGGGGGCAATTAGCCTGGTGTTTGATCTGGAAGTTGATTGGTTGCACCTGAGAAAGTTTATAATGGTATACTCTAAGGGGCTATTAGGTATTTCACTAATACATTTTTAATAATTGTCCAGAATTTTAAAAATGTTTATTTTCACTTTGATGATGAGGGTTATAATGTGTACATACAGCTCAAAAAAGTTAGATTAGATTTATTTTAATTTCCAGAGTGTAATGTGACAGGTAAAGGTAAAGATTTCAAAGGGTATGATGAGGGCACTGTATGTCCAAACCATAGCACCACCCTCCACCATGTTTCATAGATGAGGTGGTATGCTGTAAATATTGGGCAGATGCTTTTTTCTCCAAACTTTCAATCTTTGCAATCAGTCTGGTACATAATAATATTAATCTTATCTGTCTACAATTATCTGCCATTTCCCAGACCTCTGCAGGTTTTTGGGTACTTTTTAGCAAACTGTAAACCTAACCATCCTTTTTGAGGATAACTAGTGGTTTGCACCTTGCAGTGTAGCCTCTGTAGTTTGGAGTGATGTATTCTGTGGATGGTAGTCTCTGAAACATTCATGCCTACCTCCTGGAGAGTGTTCCTGATCTGTGGGACAGTTGTTTGGGGGGTTTTCTTAATTATGGTGAGCATTCTTTGGTCATCCTTGGCCTACCAACCCATTTGTGATTGCTTAGCTCACCAGTGCTTTCTTTCTTTTTTAATGATGTTACAAACTGTTGATTTTGGTAAGTCTGAGGTTTTGGCTATGTTTTTTCTGATATTTCAGCCTCATAATGACTTCCTTGACCTTCATTGACGTCTCTTTGGTCCTCATGTTGACAGACACCAATAGCAGACTCTAAAGGCAAATGCAAAGCCTAGAATCAACACTAGACATTGACAGCTTTCTAATGCCTGCACAAATGATGTGACGGAACACACCTGACTAACCAGAAACACCTGTCAAGCCAATTTTCCAATACTTCTAGTGCCCTGAAATAGGGATACTATGTATAAAAAGGACTGTAATTTCTAAATGCTGAGCATCTCTACTTTAACCTCATAGTAATTGTTTGATTTCAAATCCAAACTGTTGGAGTATAGAGCTAAAAGAAGACAAAAAGCCTTTCTAATACTTATGAAGGGCACTGTAGTAATCTGCTGTGTTTTGTTCAAACAGATGGTCAAGTAGGTGATTATGTCATTACGTCATAACGTCATTACATTTCTGGTCACATATTGCAATAAATGTTAACATTGCTAAATATTGTCAGGGATCAAAAATTATAGACCAATACTACAGTATTTACGTAACTTGTGATTTCTTCAATGGCATACGTAAGTAAACTGTAACTGGAAGACTGACATCTTTCTAAGCTTTGCCACACCCTGACATTGCCTACAAAGGTTATCATTTTGTTTAAAGTCAACTTGGAAAAATAGTCAAATATGAATAATGGTATTGAATTTACTATTACTACTCTGCTGCACCCTTTTGATAGGCTATAAAGTGTTGTTAAAGTGTGTGTTAAGAGTTTTGAAAGTTGAGCTCATACATTTGATATTAGCACCAAAGTAATCGGATAAAACTGTTACATAAAGGCCTGTCTGTTTCTCATATTCCCCAAATGAGTAGGTACAAACTGATCAGCTTGTGATGAAATCATTCAGACAGCAACTATAGGGCTCTCGCCAGTGTTTCAACTCCATGGGGAAAAAATTACACAACTACTGAAAATAGAATCCTCAGGAGATATACCTGAGAGATAATCATGAATTCCCCTCTAAATGAGTTGCATAATATCATATTGTAGATAGCACAAACTTGATAAACATTTTTTAAATAGTCACTTTATATAATGCACATTTATGAAAGACCATTTGAAAAGGTGTTGCAGTTTGATATGGACCACACAAATGTGATCGCTTTATTCCCCCTTTTCTTTTACCCGCAGGCTACCACTCACCACTTTGTTTGGAAATAGGTCTCTCTGACACGATCCTAGTCTTTGAGAATGAGAGACACACCCATCCACACAAAAAACCCTGGTCCTGTCAGCGTCATTTAAACAATAGAGCTGGACTGATTCTTCTGTAAACCCAGGAGACTGGCCCTAACAATGGCCTGCATATGATCTTACAGGGAGCTCAGCTGAATTCCTGTCTACCCTATCTTATTCACTCACGCGTGTCCCATGCTGGTGTGAATTTACTTGGTAAGCCTCCATACATGGTTCTTCAATTAGCGTGAGATAGCATCTATTGAATTTCTTCCATTGCTCCACCTAAGCATGTCCTGATTTGTTTCCACCTCCAGAATTGTATTTTTGTGGGATGGTGTACTACCTTCTGTCAATAAAAATGGGTCATTATTAGGATTAATTGGATCCTGACCACAATGCCTACCATGAAAAATGTTAGGCCCTATATTTGAAGGCTGTAAACAGAAACCCACCAAAATTCCCATTGTATAGTATTCTGTTTCCCATCCTCAAATGTGTTATGTGTTAATAATATTATTTGTATTAGAAGTATTTGTATGGTCAATATTTGAGGGTATTCCACAATTGTTGTGTTTTGTTTACTTACTGAGAATGAACACAATACATTGTAAGGTCAAGACCGCACAATATGAGTTCATAATATTCCATGTCCACATCCGCTAAGAAATTCTCACTGAGTTTCATTTTCACCACCTGCGGGCAGACATCCTTAATACTCAGCTAATACATGATTAATCTTGTCCTTGCATTGTATCCTTTAGTAACAGAATCTGGATGAAATTATAGAGAACACTTGTTCAATGTGACTGTCCTAATTCCATGGATATTTGAGATCATAAAATGTCCTGATGTAGATTATCCGTTTGTATCCAAATAAACATGGGTTACTGCCTTTTTAGACAACATAGACTATGTTGTATTTCAATTCCTTAATTCCTTCCTGAAACTTTTTCCCCTCACCAGTTGAAAGGGCTGGATAGGTTTCTTTTTTTCTTTTTTTTCTTTTTTTTTTTACTTCCTCCAGATTAGTGGTCATGAACTAGAGAAAGGGGACGAGGAAAAGGAGATATCTTTAACAACTGGAGGACAGACAAAATAACCCGATGAAAGCACATTGCATATAAAGTGTGAGACATATGGTGATGAATGTGAACAAAATGGTTTAATCAGCTTGACATCGATCAGATTACTGTACATTAATGTCATTCACATGTCATTCAAGTTTAAGACATAGTTCATTACTGATCAGCCATATAGTTATGTTTATCTAATATAATAGAAGCATATTAAACAGCCCAACCTCAGCCGGTCATCTTTGGATTCCCTGAATACGAAAAGGCCCCTTGAAATTTTTGAATAATTTGAACAAATTTATATTACTTTATTTATTTACTTTATTCAAAGTAATCACTATCACTCTGATGGTTAACATGTGAAGAGCCATCTGTCATTGCACTACAATAAAGGCATCAATGAACATTGAACGGTAAAAACATATTACAACTATAAAAGGAGGAGGAGAAGAACCTTTGTGGGCTTGCAAAGTGATATTTAGGTAATTGATCAAGTTAAACGTTGGATTGGACTGTCAAGCCTAAAAGATGAAAGAGGAGCGTTTTGAGTATGAACAGAGCAACTGTATGCTCTTCATTGGAATATATTTAAATTCATGCGACTTTAAATGCTTTTAGATTTTAAAAAAAATATATATAAATAGTATCAAAAATATGTATAGAATTTAGATGGGGTCAGTCTTCACATTTTAAAGATGGATTGAGATGTCAAGCTTAAAAGAAAGAAAGAGGAGATGCATTTTAAAGTGTACCATAGGAAACCAATGAAATGCTTAAAAGCCCACCAAAGTGAAAAATCATCATTTCCAGTGTTTTGATTTGAATTTTGTCTCCATCTGATCAAATTAGCATCACTCAAATATGTACAATGAGGTTTATGTTGGTTTTCACTATTCTTTTTAAAATATATATATATTTTAGGGCATTTCTGCTTTATTGGGACAGAGATAGTAGAGATTGACAGGAAGGATGAGTGAGAGAGAGAGGAGGGATGACATGCAGGATATGTCGATGGCCGGAATCGAACCAGGGACCTTGCGATAATATGGTATGCGCCTTAGTGTGCTACGCCACTGAGCGCCCCCTTTCAGTGTTTTTTATGTACAAATCTAGCCCTGCTAATGTCTACGGGTGTGATTTAATAGGTTATGCATTCGTCACCACGACCTGCCCATGTTAATACTCCAATAGGATGAGTGGTCTGGGTAGGAATACTCAATCAAATACTGTAAACTAATTATACCATTTGTGTACATTTTACATCCTTCCCATTTTAGCCTGCACTAGCAGTCCACATGTTCTAAGCTCTTGGCAGCTAGAACAGCCAAGACTATATATGAAACTGGCCATCTAGAGTGTTGTGGTAAAATGCAGCAAGACTGTTCAAAATACAAGAAAATGATGTATCTTGTACTTTGAGCGAGCAGTGTTGTATTTTGCAAACTAAAACAACAACCTGTTCGCTAACTTATCTTAGTGCAGTTGCTAACAATTTATAGCAACTATAGCCTCAAAGTAACTTAAAAGTAACTATAGTTTCAAAGTGGAGTCAGTCTACACATTTAATTAAGGTGTCAAGCTTAAAAGATGAAAGATGAGATGAATGTTAAAGTGCACAGTAGGTCACTGTTTAATCAGCGATGTGTGTGCCATGGCAGCGATAGACAACCTCAATGCCGCTCCTGCGGCAGATAGTAGTTGTGAAGACGTGTGAAGTGTGAAAGCCACCACCAGGTGGAGGCAAGAGCTGTGAAGAGATTATGTGGTAGAAATGACTGACAGTGCTGAGACTTTCAGTCTGTTGTGTTCCTTTCATGTAACAAAATAATCACGAAAATAAACACGAGAGAGAGTATAGTTTTTGATTCCAGAGCCTTGCTAGATAGATTAACTCGAATGACAGAATATCTCCTATATTTGGCCAAACAGAGTTGATTAGCAGATCCGGTCATGAATTAGAGGGACATGAAGAGTGGAAATTGTTTAAATATCCTTATCTACTCTCATACTGTTTGTTGTAGTCATCACGCATTCTCTCATGCTCAGCATGCGACATCGCGGAGAAGCGGGGGAACATTTTACATGAATAGTATGATCGCCAATGGCAGTTTTTAATAGTCCACTGTTTTCATTTGTCCCATGTTTTAACGAAAAGTCTAGCCTTACTGGTGATAGGCCTAGTTGTTGTCAACTGTATCAAACAAAAATATCAAATTCATGTATTGTGTTCATTAATTGCATATTAGTGAACATTAAGTAATACATTTAACTTGTGCACACTCCCTTCTCCCCACATCTGATAATAGTACATCTAATAATGGAACATCGAAACTCCCATTGTCACACTTAGTCACCGACATTTCTAAATACAATTAATTCAAAGTGAGTGCTAATAGTCTACGTACGAGTTGTATTATGAGTCACAGCCTTCTCGTCCACACGAATGTAAAACCTTGCTCAATCAAACTGCTGCTAATTGGCGACATGATATGATGATGATATTTGGGTGATATGAAATTAAAGTGTACCATTCAGTGACAAATCGTCTATTGACAGTTTTATTTGCAATAAACATGAGGCAAGTTTCTCAGTAACTGTAACTAGCTACAGTATGTACCGTACCTACCAACATGACATGGACAGAAACATGCTAGCTGGCCAAGTGGTTTGATATATCTAAGTATCATAGTGTAGATTTGGCTAACATTGTTACGAACGTATGCTGACTGTATGCCGACAGATCCACTGCATATACGCTTCCAGCTGATTTAGCGTCGTGTCGTTGATTAGATTGGGTTTAATTTATGTCTAGAGAGGCCAATGTATTATCGACCAATAGCCTCTGTGGATGTCAAAAATCTGTGCTGACTGCCCTCGACCACATTATATCAGATAATGGTTGTTAATATAATCACAGCGTTTTCAATGCATTTCTATCAGCTGGAGGGCAGCCTGCCAGCTGATAGAACAAGACAAGATATTGTTGAAGGCCTAATCTGTGATATTTGGATGAAGCAAGCCCACTAATAAGTATGAGCATAAGTATGATAGATAGATCAACATGAATGAAAGAAAGAATTTGGATAGAGAGAAAGAGAGAGAGAGAGGGAGGTTGTGGTTTATTAGTTATGCTAATACGAGTATAACATATGGTCAGATTGTAGTATATAGGCAGATAGATGAGAAGGTTGGATATCTATATCTATATCTATATCTATATATCTATATATCTATATACACACACACACACACACACACACACACACACACACACACACACACTCACCGGCCACTTTATTAGGTACACCTTGCTAGTACTGGGTTGGACCCCCTTTTGTAGCCCATCTGCTTCAAGGTTCGACGTGTTGTGCGTTCAGAGATGGTCTTCTGCATACCTTGGTTGTAACGAGTGGTTATTTGAGTTACTGTTGCCTTTCTATCATCTCGAACCAGTCTGGCCATTCTCCTCTGACCTCTGGCATCAACAAGGCATTTTCACCTAGAAAACTGTCGTTCACTGGATATTTTCTCTTTTTCTGACCATTCTCTGTAAACCCTAGAGATGGTTGTGCATGAAAATCCCAGTAGATCAGCAGTTTCTGAAATACTCAGACCAATAACTATTGTTATTAGGTAGGCTTGCTTCAGCAAGTCCAACTATCGTTCTTCTGCATACTTATTATTATTATTATTATTAGGTGGGCTTGCTTCAGCAAGTCCAACTATTGTTCTTCGACATACTTATTATTAGATGGGCTTGCTTAACACACCAGTCCAACTTTAAAACGTGCAGAGAGGTCGATGACTTTTGGTCGTTGCTATGACTTTTGGTTTTGATACTTTTTAAACGTTACAAACTTGAAAGTGCACTTTTTTAACATGGAGGTCTATGGGAAGCAAAAGATGCAATTTTTGAACCACTGCCGATCTTATACCTTTCAATCAATCAAGTTTATTTGTATTGCGCTTTTTACATAGACAAATGTCACAATGTGCTTCACAACAAAAAGAATGCTAAACAATAAATACAATACAAACAATATGATCTAACACCAAATCATAGACCCCCAGGAGTAAGAGGGGAGAAAAATATAGGGCACAGTGGCAAGGAAAAACTCCCTCAGAGGAAGAAACCTTGAGAGGAACCAGACTCCAGGGGGACACATCCTCCTCTGGCTGATCAGGTGCTGAACAGTAAACTAATGTGGAATGTGGTGTGGTGCAAGACTTCAGGGGTCCATAGAGAAGGGCAGTTTCTGGTGGGACCCGGGTAAGGCAGGAGGACCAGGATATAGGGTGGAGTAGACTCCACCCGCATACTGCAGGAGCCCACCCACAACTGAACTGGAAAAAGGACCCGAGATCGGCCCAGGCAGCAGATGCCGCCCCTTGAATAAAAACAATAGAACACATTCTTAGAATGATTGCACAACAATGCACTCTCTTTGCTACCCCTCTGAAGCCACTCTCAACCACATAACCAACCAACTCTACTACTCTACCAACCAACCCTCTACACACTCCACTGAATTACCACAGTCTCATCCTATCTATCTACAGTATCTATGACCTTCTAACATACTATCTTTCTAACCTTCTATCTTTCTAACCTTCTATCTTTCTAACCTTCTATCTATCTAAATCTTCAATTTCCTAGCATCATCTTTTCTTCCTTTCACCAATCACTACTGCTTCACCCTGTATAACCCACACTGGTTAACCTCTTAATTGTTTTGATCTTTCTATACCTCCCCTCTCTCATCTATCCATCCTCTTTCATTTATCCCTTCATCCATCCAATCAACCAGCCAACTATTTCACTTTCTTTCAATTACCCAGAACATCTTCATTAACCCTGATAAAAGCTTTATGATACCTATTCAACTTTTTAAACTATTAAGCTTTTTGTAACTCCAAAAATTCTCATCCGGTTAACCAACCAACTCTACCACTCTCAACCAACCAACTCTCTACCCATTCCACTGAACTACTCCAGGCTCATCCTATCTATCTATCTATCTATCTATCTATCTATCTATCATCCTTCTTCCTTTCACCAGTCACTACTGCTTCACTCAGTATAACCCATACTGATTAACCTCTTAATTGTTTTGAACTTTCTATACATCCCCTCTCTCATCTATCCATCCTGTCTTTCATCTATCCATTCATCCATCCAATCAATCAATCAATCAAACAACCAACCTAACCAACCCATCTCACCTTCTTTCAACTACCCAGCAAATCCACCTCCAGATGGATGCAAATGGTTGTGTGGCACGTGGTATACCAAGCAATCTGAACTTCAGGTAAATCAACACTCTTATGAATATAGAAGACACTGTGCGGCAACGACCCACCATCCATGGTCAGTAGAACAATGGCCTACAGCGACAGACCATTTCCACCACCAACAACATTGATGTAGACTTGAATTAATACAATTTCCCCCCTCTGTTATCCTGCCTGCTAGTTTTTTTCTCTCGAAAATACAGATTTAATAAGCCATTTTAACGCCACATAACTAGAACGTTGATTTTCCCCATGCGCTAAATCTGTCTCTTCTCAATAATGATAACACCATCAAACTCACATTGGATCTACTATTTAGGAGGACATAGGGAGGTAAGGGCACGGATACCCTTCTCCTAACTTCGGCCATGTCCCACACCAAAATTATGTTTGTCATAAACATACTGTAACGCTCGCACAATACTTAACCCAAAACCGCTACGGGCCGTAGCCTTTCAATTCTCAGAAATTCAAGCCGACCCGAACATTGTTGTTGAAGTGTTGGAGGAGAAGGACCAGGAAGAGGATAAGCGTGGATGAACAAACACGTAGTCATTGCGTAAAGGCGCATAGCCTGAGGGTACAGCAGTGTCCAATATTATCAACAAATATAACTTATTCATCTGGTATGTATTTACGCTTCTATTCCTTGTTATTATTGCTTCACATTATTTTGTGCTTGTTGCACTTGTTATCAAGCGTTATTGGTGCTTCTATTTGTGCCTTAGTCAAGTGAACTTGAGGGAGAAAACGTTTGGACTTCTCTTCTTAAAAAATAAGCAATTACTGCGATCAATAACTGATAACGACACCCACAATGACCGCAAAATTAATGTTTAGGATGGCTGTGTAAATAACCAGATGAAGATATCTGCATATCAGCATAAAGGATGGCCACATGTCGTTCTCCTCTTCTCTCTATGTTTGCGCGGAGAACATGGGACAGATTCGTTCCATCATTGCAAAAATGTATTGCCTTTCCCACAATTATATGACACCTAACACTCCCCTCTTTCTGCAGACATATTTGAATTTCAATTTGGAGCAGACATTTTTGGGTCATTCTGTTACCGAACTGTAAAGTAAATATGTTTTTTGTTGTTGTTGTTTTTTTCAGTTGGAATTGTTAGAAGTAGTCCTTGTGCATTGAGTTGTTCTGTTTGTTAAACTTTGCTATCAAGGGTTTTTGTTTGGCATACGTTTGAAAGTCAAAATTGTAATCCCAGGGTCATTCTGTTACCGTGGATTTGCCCTCCTCCTACAGCTTTTAAGCTATTCACACCCATCCAACTTAACATGCAGAGATGTCTCACTTGAGTTGATCTGACTTTTGGTATTGATCCCAATTCAACTTTTTAAACTATTACACTGTTTGTAACTCAAAAACTTCTATCCGTTAAGAAGGTGGAATGTTGATTTAGGCCAACGTTCTGTGAGCTCCATTGTTGCTGCAACTGCTATGGATCTTTCAGAACTCTTAAAAACAGCAGGAGACCTGCAGAACTCATTCTTCAACTAGATTACGAAAGCTTTGGGTGGGTTAGATTTGTCATTCAAGTTTTAACAGTAAAGCCAGAGGCACAGCCTTATTGATTAAAAAACTAATTTAGTTCTCGCGTGGAGGGCGCTATATTATAGAGAGAGACACTCTTTTTCAAACTCTGGTTGTGCTGATTAATGTTTATGCACCTAACTGGGATAATCCAACCTTCATGACTTCACTTTTTTCCTGCCTTCCCAACCTTGATTTCCCTCACATTATCTTTGGGGGGGATCTTAACTACAGTTAGGTCCAGAAATATTTGGACAGTGACACAATTTTCATAATTTTGGCTCTGTACGCCACCACAATCGATATGAAATGAAACAATCGAGATGCAATTGAAGGGCAGACTTTCAGCTTCAATTCAAGGGGTTGAACATAAATGTTGTATGAAACGTTTAGGAATTGCAACCATTTTTATTCCCCCATTTTCAGGGGCTCAAATGTAATTGGACAAATTAACAATCATAAATAAAATGTTCGTTTTTAATACATTGTCGAGAATCCTTTGCAGGCAATGACTGCCTGAAATCTGGAACCCATGGACATCACCAAATGCTGGGTCTCCTCCTTTGTGATGCTTTGCCAGGCCTTTACTGCAGCTGTCTTCAGTTGTTGTTTGTTCATGGGTCTTTCTGCCTTTAGTTTTGTCTTCAGCAAGTGAAATGCATGCTTGATCGGGTTGAGATCAGGTGATTGACTCGGCCATTGCAGAATATTCCACTTCTTTGCCTTAAAAAACTCCTGGGTTGCTTTCGCAGTATGTTTTGGGTCATTGTCCATCTGTACTGTAAACACTTCAGTTCAAGTTCAAGTTTATTTGTTACGTCTCATACACGAGTGCAGGGAGTAAAATTCTTGGGCTCGGTTCCTTGACAATGCAGTATACAATACAAATAATACAAATACGCAGTGAGAAATGAGGTAGGACGAGACAATAAGTGACATAGTGCAAGATAAGTGAGACAAGACAATAAGTGACATTGTACAATATAAGTGAGACAGTTGGACAGTGACAATTGTTGGGGACACAAGACAATAGACATGACAGAATTGCAGTATAAATTGTAGAGTAAAAAAGTAAAGTGATTCAGTGGAATGTCATTATTATTGCACTGTGCCGTTGGTTTAAGAGGTGTTATGTTAAAGTGACTATGTGCTGGTAGAGTCCATTTTGTGGGTGTGCTGGGGGTAAAGTCATGGGTTCGGGGTAGGCTTGTTCATGAGCCTGATGGCCTGGGGGAAGTAGCTGTTGGAGAGCCTCTGAGTTTTGGCCCTGAGGCTCCGGAGGAGGCTCCGTATTTTGGACGACAACAGTTCAAACAAGCTGTGATTGGGGTGGCTGGGGTCTCTGATGATCCTCCAGGCTTTGCTGACACATTGTTTGCTGTATATGTCCTGAATGGAGGGAAACTCACATCCACTGATGCGCTCAGCTGTCCGCATCACCTTCTGCAGCGCCTTGCGGTTGAGGGCGGTGCAGTTGCCGTGCCAGGCAGTGATGCATCCCGTCAGGATGCTCTCGGTAGTGCCCCCGTAGAAGGCACGCAGGATCTTGGGCCCCATGCCAACCTTCTTCAGCCGCCTGAGGTGGAAGAGGCGCTGCTGAGCCTTTTTCACTACCTGATTGGTGTGCTCGTCCCAGGTGAGGTCGTCGGAAATATGGACGCCAAGGAACTTGAAGCTGTTGACCCTACTCTACTGCGGACCCGTTGATGGTGATATACAAATTTGAAATACACTTTAAGAGGCTCAACTGAACTCAAGTTTGGTCAGAGATGGAATCCCATACTAGCTTTCGTTAATGGTCTGACCTCTAACAATTTGGAATAGCTTTGAAGCCTAACGCAATTCACAGTATTTGTAACTTTGTATGGTGTTAATTTATTATTTTTATTATTTTATTTTTTTCTTGACTTTGTTCCTAAGTCTGTTTTTTTGCCCCTTTTTGTTTGTGTATCTGTTGTTAAAATGTGTTCACTGCTGTGTATAACATGTATTGTTCAATTGCTGTCCTTTTGGGTTCCATGTAGAAAACGGTTCTACATGGAACCCAAAATGGTTCCTTAAAGGGCACTCCCACAAGGACAGCGGAATAACCGTTTTAGGTTTCTCTACAACCTGTACATTAAGTGAATGTAGCCAATTCAATTTCAGTAATTCTATTCCCAATTTGGTAACAGAATGACCACTTTAAATCACTTATTAATTCACAACTAAATCGATATCAGTAAAAACACTACAAGTATTTGGTAGGTCTACCTATAATTCTTACTTTTGTTAACTTTCACTATCCACGCTCCTCATGAGGCAGAGAAATTGAAAATATTTTACACTTATGTGGGTTTTTGGTAACAGAATGACCTGGAGACTGGGCAGTGATTCCTAATCTTATAAAAGCCAAACCAATTCCTAAAAACAAAATATAAGAGTTGATTTTAGATGAGGTTTGAGGTTTAATGCTTTTCTCAACATCTTTAAAGACATTTTCTGGTATATGTTTTCCTTGATGCTTTTCCATATTATTGACCTGAAGTCAAAGTCTTTGCTTTTCCCTATTTTTCTGATTAAAGTTTTTCAATTTATTTCTGACTTAATTTCCCAAAATATCGACTCGTAGCTTTCATTTGTCACCCAATTTAATATGCTGTGATGAAACAATCAGCATTTGGGCTGACCACACTGTTTTTCACAGACACATTTTGCACAAGTTGTAAGTCTTTCCAACTGTATGTCCTCAATGTGAGCAGTTTATTGTTTTGTACACTTTTTCAGAAGTAGGAACAGCATAACAGCTCATCCAAACCGTGAAATGTATTGGAGGCTAAGGCTACGTTATTCCTAGCTCTTGGGGGAGCGGGGGA
Organism: Argentina silus; assembly: GCF_951799395.1. Lineage (NCBI taxonomy): Eukaryota > Metazoa > Chordata > Actinopteri > Argentiniformes > Argentinidae > Argentina > Argentina silus. Next base: position 13,087,858 of record NC_139656.1, on the reverse strand, counting down.
AGAGCGATCTTATTAATTCAGCCAACTCTCGGTTGACAGAAACCATATTAGAAATTAGCATATAATAGCGAATACAATACAATGTATACAATTTACAATGTATAACATTACGGGTGAGCTCATCAGTGATCGAAATAATTGACTAAAATACTTTCCAAAACTTTAAAGTAATCCGATGGTGGTTATCGTTTGTGCACGCTGCTATGGTATTTGTTTGGGCTGACCACCAGTTTGTTTTTTTCGCATAACAGTTTTGCTGAAATGATAAGTCTTTACAACTGTGCCTCCTCAATGTGAGCAGTTTATTGTATTGATGTAGACGTTTAGACATTCACAGAAATAGCAACAGCATAGCAATTCTCATCCAAATCGGAAAAAGTAGAAAGTAAACAGATCTGCTACACCACGGGCCTGAAACTGCGGACTGCTCCATTGACAATTACTTACTTCCGGCGCATAGCAAAGAGTTGACGGGTCTGGTGGACACCCGATGTGTAAAGAAACAAATGCATGACAGTCGGGGGAGAGTAAAGCACGCCTTTCGTCACGTATTTGTAATGTCGCAATGCAAATCAGTGTGGAATAGAGTACCTTTCCTATTGGACAATCGAATGGCGTAGTTCGGTACTTGCACTGCCACCATTGGTTCAAGCGTTTTCATGCTCTTCGACCAATCAGGCGGACCCTCGAGGTACAAATACCAATCTCCAACAATATTACATAAAGGCAGACACTCTGTAACGGCTTGCCATAGTTGCACTCGACATTTTCGTTGTCATCTATTAAATAACAATGTCTGGAAGAGGCAAAACCGGGGGAAAGGCCCGAGCAAAGGCGAAGTCTCGTTCATCTCGCGCTGGTCTTCAGTTCCCAGTCGGACGTGTCCATAGGTTACTGCGCAAAGGCAACTATGCGGAGCGCGTCGGAGCGGGAGCTCCCGTCTATCTGGCTGCTGTGCTGGAATATCTTACAGCTGAGATCCTCGAGTTGGCTGGCAACGCTGCTAGGGATAATAAGAAGACGAGGATCATCCCCCGTCACCTTCAACTGGCCGTCCGTAACGACGAGGAACTTAACAAGCTTTTAGGTGGTGTTACCATCGCTCAGGGTGGTGTGTTGCCTAACATTCAGGCCGTACTCCTGCCTAAGAAGACTGAAAAACCCGCAAAGAGCAAGTAATTGGTTCGGACACTACAGATCACAACAAAGGCTCTTTTTAATAGCCACCACTATGTATAAAGAGCCTCCTTTTCAATGCCAGCGCTACCTGATACTGGGTTGCTTTCAAAGGACAATGCTTCATGTTATTGGTTTCTACAATGTATACACACACACACACACCATATTTTACTATTCGGACAATTCATATAAATGTACGTCGTCGCAATTGAAGTGACCTTTTCGTAGAACATGCCGAATTCGCCACTGTATTCTTGGATCTTGACTAAAAATGGTGGCGCATTTGAGGGTGGGGTGGATAACGCCACGAAGATGTCATTGTATATGGACCAATATTGGGTTTGTTTTATTTAGTAGTGCTGTATAAACTTGTTGTGCTAAACAATGTAATGTCTTGAGGTCAGTCATATTTGATTATTGTTTATTTCAATAAATGTTCTGTACTGGTACAGGGCGCGCGCACAAACCTCATCTCCAGTCTATTCTGCTTTCACTATCCGGGATCTTTTCCACAATGCGCGCATGAACAAAGGACACTGGGCGCATATAAATAAATATGGCTATGAATATGTGTGCGTGTTCTTTAGTGATTCACAATACATTGTCACTAAATTATGAACAACTGATTTAGGGACATTGGAAAGCAGATATTATACAGGAATGTATGCATTCTTAGTTTATTTCCATTCTACATAACCTCCAGACAACTTAAATTGTAAATTCTATTCTTCAGAATCACATTCAACTGGAAATACCAATACACATTAACATTTAGAAATTATTTTAATTATTGCATATTAATCCAGTAGGTCAAAAATAGTAGAATTGTGTACATCTGTACTTTCTTAAATTACAGCATTTTCAAATGAAATTGATCACACCTAATTTCAAATCAGGCATCAATACAACAAGATGTCTTGACCATGTGTCCTAGCAAATCATCTAGTGAACTTCAATGAGGGCATATATCAAATTAACTTTCATGGGATACCTCTAATTCAAGTTCAACCTTTTGATTGCTGTTGATGTCCTTACTCCTGATAACCCTCTGTCTTCATGTCATTCAAACCAAGATCTTCATTCTGCTCGAACGTCCGTGTGTATTTCTTAACTGTCATCTCTGGATCCGGGTCTGGGGCATAGACGTTCTGTAGAAACACATGACAGGATCAAAGATTCAATGAAATGAACGTAATTAATAACAAGGCAGGAAGTTAGCTATGTCTTCTTAAAAGGGTATGTTGAACTCCAATCAACTAAGAGGACAGTGCAGTGGTATAAAACCCGATGTGTCAGATAGACATTACACATGCATTAAAAAGCAGGCTTATATGTCTAGCCTCATACCTGGAGATAGCTGTTCCCTGCGGGGTCATCAAGAACGATGTGGGCATCCACTTCTCCTGCAATGATCTAAATAGTGTTGGGATAGAAAAGATCCCCAGAGTTAAAGGATAATTTAGTATTTTTGGGAAACCTGCCTACCCAACCAATATTGACAATACACATCGGCAGAGAGTAGGCTCATTAATTACCCTGATCGGTGATTTACCAAAGTCTGATAAATTACTTGTGAAACGTTCACATGATCTGTGAAATCTAAAAAAAACCTTTATAAAACAAGGAAATTAATATGTAGCTTGTTGGTTGTTTTCAATCTTAATCGCCATTTTCAAGTGTTTCATTATTCTCAAACCTTATCAATCTTCTGGCCAAAAAGCTTCAGTTTCTCTGTCCGATCCGTAGTGGAGCTATCTCCACATGTGAAGGGGTTTTTGGAAACAATCTAGTGGGTGGGGACAAAGTCAGGATGAACATAATTTCAAAATGATTATTAAACCTTAATTCCAGAGACTGTAGATAAACTAAATATCAGCCAGAGGTATTGTAGAAGGTATTTATAGAACCAAAAGTACTGACCAGGTCTTTAATGTCTTTGAGGAGTCCCTCCAAGGTGGTGAACTTTCCGCCGACAGCTGCCATCCCCAATTCAAACTCCAGCTCAGGTATGAGGACACTACATGTCTCAGACTGTATAACACATACAAAGACAACAACAATATAAGCACACCAGCAGGTTTGAATCACGGAGGAGTCAATCACATCTCAATTCCAGTCAATTCATCAAATGAATCGCACTCCTATGGATACGGAACCTTGTTCTTTATACGAACTCAAACGGGGGGGGGGGGGGTACACTGCTAGATTTAACTTACAGGGGATTGGGACTGGCCCGATTATAAATGATTCTTAATGCACATAGTGCTATGCACTATGCAGTGGAAGGAATATTCAATCCAGATAAAACAAAGGTGGTACCTTGAGCAGGTCTCTTGTCATGTCTGACGGATCAGTGATGTGCAGAGTTATCTTGGTGCCCAGGTCTTCTGTGGCTCCACCTGATTTCACCTTTTAAAACAAAATTTTTTTTTAGTCAGATAGTTGTTCAATCCATAAGGTTGTTATTTAGCAATGTACAGCAGTTATGCTGTTAGCTGATATAAACTGTTTCAACAAGCACTACCTAGGGTGTTGTTGGTTCATTCAGATACTTTAGGTCAGTGTTTAAAAGGTTCATACTGCCATCACAACGGTAGGCTCACTGCGGCAGACATGAGTTGTAAAGACGTGTGAAGTGCTGCTGAAAGCTGCCAAAAAGGTTCTTACAAGATGAACATTTGAAAAGTGGTTACATTTTGAAGTTATCTTAACAGGGACCAACTTGTGTTTTCTACTCTCGTACTGTTTGTTGCAGTCATCACGCATCCTCTCTCTAAGCTCTCATATGGGCAGCGAGGAGAAGCAGGGGAAATGTTTTAGTGGTATTTTGACATGAATAAGCACAAGTCGGTTTTCATAATGTAACCTATGAATTACAGAATACGTTTTTTTTTTAGGAAAGTTTGAAACTAACTACCTAACACAAAAAACTATTGGAATGAACAGACGACACCCTTAGATAAGTCAAAAATAAAGGAAAGCTTAAAAAAAGTGAACCATCCCTTAGCATAAGATCAACAACCACACAATGAAAGAAAGGACCGTAAATATGTACTTCGTTTGTCCGGTGTCCACAGTCATCACAATTTGTTGCCATGATAATGACTTCCTTGAAGTGAGGGATTTCTGAGGAGAGGTTAGGAAGAGGACAACCTGCACATCAAACACACTCTATATCAGTTTTATATATGGATAGTACTGAGGACAACCAAACCTAGTCAAAAGGATACGGACAAGCTTCATGTTTGTCGAGGCAGGTGCATTGCATTCTGGGCAGTTAGTGTTAAAAACCAAAACCTGTAAGAGAAGGGAGATGTTAATCACTCAAAAGGAAAATTATTTTGAGAAAAATCTGCCAGAATCTTTACGCAAGATAAAAGATCTCACCTCATTTCTCATACTGTCTAAATCATTGCCAGGCTTCTCTTCCTCCTCATCATCAACCTGTGCAAGAATATAATTGAAAAATAAATATATATCGTCATGCTAGGAAAGTTTAGTTTGTGGATATGGATAACACAGTACAATGGGGTTGGGTGTTTTGTTTCAAATGTTCTGTAATAATTAGACATGCATTAACCCAAGAGACTTCATAGTCTGAGGCACTGCCTTTTCTCAACGTATTACCAGGTTACAGGCTCTTCAGTCATAATAGATGTCCAGGAGAGTTGTCCTGTGTGAATCCAGACCTCTCACCTTTATTCCTAAGCGGGCATCCTGCTCGGCTGTCCTCTTGTAGCGAGTGACGGAGAGAGCCTCGTCTTTCTGTGGAGCAACAGGGTTTGCCACAAAACTGTTCCCAGATGGATCGTCTATGACCTACCATTAAAAACAAAACACATTGTCCCACAACAACTTCAGAGGACAACTTCAGAAATTCTGCCTGAAAAAGATACAGTGCCCTCCAAGTATTGGAAAGAGGAAGCATTTTGTCTTCTTTTAGCTCTATACTCCAACAGTCAAGATTTGAAATCATACAATTACTATAGAGGTTAAAGTAGACATTCTCAGCTTTAATTAAATGTTTTTTTTTTTTAGATGGGTTTCACCATTTAGAAATGACAACCCCTTTTATAAGCATTTACAAGAAGCATTTCAAAATTACATGAACTATTATCCTTGCATTAAGATGGACTCAATTCAACTTAGAGTGATTTGTTGATGACATTTTTGCATTTAAGAGTGTCATAGCAAAGGGTCTGAATACTTATGTACATGAGTTATTTCAATTTTAATAAATTTACTGAAATCTCAAAAAAATTGTTTTCGCTTTGTCATTCTGGGGTATTGTGTGGATTGATGGCAAATTATTTTAATTTAATCCATTTTAAATTGAGTCTATAAACACAACAAAATGTGGAAAAAGTGAATGGGTCTGAATACTTTCCAAAGTCCCATTTTCAGGGCACTAGAAGTATTGGAAAATTGGCTTGACAGGTGTTTCTGGTTAGTCAGGTGTGTTCCGTCACATAATTTGTGCAGGCATTAGAGAGCTGTCAATGTCTAGTATTGATTCTAGGCTTTGCATTTGCAGTCTGCTATTGGTGTCTGTCAAAGTGAGGACCAAAGGGATGAGAAATTAATCAGAAACCTTAGACTTAGTAAAATCAACAGTTTGTAACATCATTTAAAAAGAAAAAAGGCACTGGTGAGCTCATCAATCGCAAATGGGCTGGTAGGCCAAGGAAGACTTCTACAGTGGATGACCACAATTAATAAAAAAATAAATAAAAAAAAACTTCCACAGATCAGGAACACTCACCAGGAGGTAGGCATGAATGTGTCAGACTACCATCCGCAGAATACGTCACCAGCTGAACAACAGAGGCTTCACTGCAAGGTGCAAACCACTAGCTATGATAAAAAAGGATGGACAGGTTACAGTTTGCTAAAAAAGTACCTAAAAAGCTTGCAGAGGTCTAGAAACCAGCCTTGTGGACAGAGAATAATATTGTCCAGTACCAGAGTGATTGCAAGAGGAAAGTTTGGAGAAAAAGACCTGCCCAAGATTTACAGCATCTCTCCTCATCTGTGAAACATGGTGGAGGGGATGTTATGGTTTGGGCATGTATAGCTGCCACAAGAACTGGCTAACTTGTTCTTAATTTATAATGTTACTGCTGACAGCAGTAGCAAAATGTATTCTGAAGTGTGCAGAAACATCTTGTCTGCTCAAGTACAAGCAAATGCCTCCAAATTCATTGGATGGCACTTCATCATACAGCAAGACAATGACCCTAAACATATTGTCATAGCAACTAAGGAGTTTTTCAGGGCCAAAAACAGAACGTTCTTGACTGGCCAAGTCTATCTTCAGATTTAAGTCCAATTGAACGTGCATTTAATTTCCTGATGATTAGATTTTAGGCAAAAGACCTTAAAACAAACAAGTGAAGATGGCTGCAGTACAGGCCTGGCAGAGCTTCAAAGCATTTACCCGGCATCTGGTGGGGTCAAGGGGCCCCGGACTTCAGGGAATTATTGCAAGCAAAGGACTGTCGACCAAATACTAAACACGAGTACTTTATTTGGACATTACATGATTTTTTCTCAAATGTTTTTGGAGCCCTGAAGTAGGGGGAGTATGTTTAAAAAATGTTTTACTTTCTAAATGGTGAACCCAATCTGAAAACATAAACCATTGAATTAAAGCTGAGAATCTCTACTATGACCCCATAGTAATTGTTTGATTTCATATCCAAACTGTTGGAATATAGAGCTAGAAGAAAACAAAAAGCTTCCTCTTTTCAATACTTATGGAGGGCACTATAACTGTGTATTACTGATGATACAGTAGGTCAAGTGTTTAATATATTAATTTGTCAATGACGGCAGAACACGGTTACCACAACAGCAGTAGTGAGTCTATTTGCCTTTTTCTTCACCTTGGCAAAACAACCACCAGGGGTCATCTTTGAGCAATTCAAATGAATAGGCGTACATCCAGTGGGCCGGTGTTTAATATGAGCACAGCGACATTGCAGCAGGCTAAACCTCAATGCCGCTACTGCAGCAGACACACGGTGTGAAGTGCTGCCGAAGGTGGTGACAAGAGCTGTGAAGCTTGAAAAGAGAATGGTTTGCCTTATCAGCTCGCCTCATCAACTAGATCACGGCAAAGTCATGTTTATTGATGCAGCTCTTAAATTGCAGAGATGAAGAGTGGAAATGGTTTAAATATCAGGTTATTTTAATGAGGACCAAGCAATGGCACCAACTCCTATCTAATCTCATACCGTTAGTGTTGTCACAGTACCAGCATTTTGACTTTGATACAGATACAAGCTTAATTATCAATTCTTAAACGATACCACAGCAACAAAAAAATCTGGCAAAGTAAAAGCATATCCTATTAAAATAACAGAACATGGAAATTCTTTCAAAGACAACATTATTTTTTATAATAAAATAACAAAAAAACATCTAGAATATAACAAATAAATAAATCATAAATAATAAAGTACTGAGTTACAAAGCTTTGATCTTTTTCAGACAGTTACAACAACCAGGAACTATGTGGTCCTCGGTTAACCTTATGCGTCTAGGGCCACAGATGATTCCTGATGTGCTGAACACGCGTTCTGAAGCACAGCTTAAGGCTGGAATGCACAAATACTGTCTGTGCAAGGGTGGGCAGGGTGGCTTCATGGCTCTTCCACCAGGTGAGTGGGTCTTCAGAAGCACTTATTCTCTTTCATTTCTTTATACACCAAAACTCATTGGTAAGTTTGTCAACAGGGGTTTTGGGAGTCATGCCCACTCTCCCAACCCCAGCAACTGCTGACTCAGCTGTTGCCGCCCCTCTTTTCAACCTTGATGCTGGACAGCAGGCTATTTAGGTCAGTTTTTTTATTTTCTTTGTTGCTGCTGATGGTTCTCCTTCATGTTGCTCATCTGCCTCTTGGGTCTGCTCCTCTGGCTCTTGAACCGTGTCAGCTTTCTGCAGAAGCATTTCCTTTACCTCTTTCTCCATTGTCTCAAAACTGTCCTTAAACCTAGGGTCAATGAAGGTTGCTGTGTTGAGAAAGGTTTGCAACAGTATGCTTTCATATTGCTTCATCAGTTCATTATTTTCTTATGTCAAGGGTAAGAATGCTGTCTGCCTCATCCTGTCACATGAAAATATCTTCCACGTCAGGGGCAGGACAGAAGACAGTGTGGGATCTCTCTCTCCACTTGATGCGTCAGTGAAGTTACTTAGTGGGGCAAGGACCTCTCTCACAGTCTCAAGTATGGTGATATCAGTGTCTTTAGGCATGAGGTGCCATTTCTTTCTGTTTTCAGCCAGAATTGCACATATGGCTCGTTGCTGCTCACAAAACCGATCCACCATCTCAAAGGTTGAGTTCCAGTGGGTAGGCTCATCATGGATGAGTTTGTGTTGGGGTACTTGCAAGGTCTTCAGTTTTTCCTTCAATGTTCTCGTCAGCTTGTTTGACCTTGAGAAGACAGCTCTCTTCCTGAGCCATGAAATAATTTCTACCTGGCATACTTTCTGTCCAACTGCTGCACATGGTTCCTGAATCCACTTTTTTCTACTGTGTATACTGGCACCTGATCAATACAGATAGATTCAGCTACAGCTCTGTTCAGTCATTTGGCATGTTTTCAGTCTTTCTCAAACTTTTTGTGCAGTTCAAACACATCTGGAAGGGAAGTCTGCCTCAATATGGTGGTTTTGGATCCAGATTCAATTGCTGATTTCTGTGTGTGTGTGTGTGGGGGGGGGGATCCACAATGAGATTTGATAGTATACTGATTCAAATATCAGCCATGCTGAACAACAAATGACTGAACACAAATTAATTCTATGAATTTTTACATTCATTCAATATGATACAAAATATAAGGTTATATTTGTCAATCTGGCCATAATACAGGCCCAGGTCTTATCTCAATGACATTCATATTTAATATCATAAGTTATGGTATGTAGATTTGAACTTAATCTTGAGATTTCATTTTTAAATCTAACTCAATTCAGAATAATAATAATAGATTAACATGTAGAGGGATGGAACATTAGGCAAAGGCACATGATCACAGTTCACCAGGAGAGAGGAGACACTCGTTTTTTTTTAAACTCACTCGCTTGATTGACTAAACATTTGAGGACATGTTGAACTTAATTTCCATCCCTGAATGTGTTGTGTTATCGAATGACGTATCTAAGCATATACTTAGTTATCAGACCTATTCGCTGTGTTGAACTCCTTCAAGAGGTCGGGATTGCCCCCCACCTCCTGTGAGCATATAGGCAAATTAAAAGGGTATTGTGATACTTTTGTAGAACCGGTACATCGTGCAACACTACATACAACACTACATACCATCACCTGCATTCTCTCACAGCGCAGAGTAACAGGGAAATGTTTTAGTGCAGTATGACATGAATAAGCGCGAGTCGACTTTAATAATGTAACATATTGATTACAGAATTAAGTTAAGAATTTTCATGCGAGACAGGAGTAAGAATGTTGGGTTTCAGTGGGATTGAGACTGGATAGAAAAGTAGCCACAGTTTCTAGTCGATGAAAGCATTACGTTAGGTATTAGGAATGTTTCTGCTAATCAACTCTAGTTTGGCTAAATATAGGAGATATTCTGTCATTTGTGCAAGGAGTTAATGTATCAAGCTGATAAAACAAGGCTTTGCAATCATAAACTTTTCTCTCTACAAGGAAGGAACCAAAATGTCACCACTGTCAGTCCTGTGAACATCCTTCACAGCTCTTGCCTCCACCCAGTGGTGGCTTTCGGCAGCATTTCACATCTTCACAACTATTACCTGCCACAGTAGCGGCTTTGAGGTAGTCCACCGCTGTGATGACAACATGCATAATTTAAACAGTCACCTACTGTCCCTCTATCTTCATCCTATTGACAGAAATGTAATGTAATGCATCTTGGAGGATTTACAAGATTACATCTTCTGATAGAACAAATGTTTTTGCACATATTGAACTCACCAGCGTGAATTCATCTTCAACATCTTTCAACTTCTTCAATTTCTCCATGAACTCGTCTATCTTCTCTGCAACTTCAGGGGCAGTTGCCTTAATGGATATCCATAGAACATGTGATTTAGCCAACAACAAGCAGTGGAGTAGAGTACATCTTAACCCATTTGTGCCGACTGCCGCGCGACATCTACCGCCGGTTGCTGCGTTGCGCACATTTGAATTTACCGCCATTTTTGATTTGTCGTAATTTTCATGAGTGCAGCATATAATGCACTGTCATTGGTTCAAATACACATGAGGTGGGTCTTGTTGATTTTTTAAAACCACGTGAGCACCCGAACGTCGTGTCGTGTCGCGGAAAATCAATCAGACATACAAGTGCGTTCGGCGAACCACACGACATTTGGGTCAACAAGACCCACCTCATGTGTATTTGAACCAATGACAGTGCATTATATGCTGCACTCATGAAAATTACGACAAATCAAAAATGCTGCGCTGCGCAGCAACTGGCGGCAAATTCAAATGTGCGTAACGCAGCAACCGGCGGTAGATGCAATGCTGCGTAGCGCAGCATCCGGCACAAATGGGTTAAGATGTGATGAAATCAGTAAATGTGATTTAGCTCATTAGTACCACCAATAGAAAGCTTCCAAAAATGCAAATCTTCCCCACCCGACATGCCAGTTGAGTTAAATCAAGCACAGGTAGGACAAAGTTCATACCTTTCTTTGTGGCTGGTCTTGCTCCAACCCAAAAACTGCTCTGTCTAATAGGCCTTCAATGGTAGAAAGTGCTGGAAAAGGAGCAAGAAGTGGGTACTGCATGCACACATGACTCAATCATAATCTCATATCTGCTAGCAGCTACAGTTATTTGTTCTATTCTTTCCGTTCTTTAACATAGCACTTCCACAAATGACAAATTTAGAATAATGCCATGTCTCTAAAATTGTATGTAACAGGAATGCAGAGAGGTACATTTTCAGGCTGTGTGTAACAAGCATCACAAGCACACAAGTCTTGAGCTTGCGTCCTCTGGATTGGCAACACACGTGACCGCCCTCAAGCAAAACGAAACACCCACAAGCAAACAAAAAAACAAGCAAAATTCTAAAATGGCACGGGTGAGGGTATTTCAACTTGAGTGAGTATCATCTCAACTTGGTTACATATGTTCATACTATAATCAACAGTGTATGGAAACAAATTAGGGTTTGTGGATACTTACAGCCCTTCTGTGTGTATGCAGGTATTTCAAAATCCAGGTCAGGAATTCTGGTAGTTGCGCATTCCGATTTAACAATCTCTCTGTTCATATCCTGTAAAGAAAGATGGTAGATGACTGCATTTCTGATTGAAGGTACACACTACACCTACATTCGAATGTCAGTCCTCTTTTTTGTGCTCCTGACAAGTTCACACACAGTCCTATTATGAACAAGAGCAACAACCGAAGTTATAAATCCTGAAAAATGCAGGTAGTGACTACCAAAGTTGACTCCAGTTACTATGCAAATGAGAAAAGCCATGCATGTTTGTATGACAATCGGAGTTGACTATATGTAGGGCTGGGCGATATATTTATCTAGATAATTATCGTTAGTAAATTTGCTACAGCCCACTTGCTTATACAAGAGAATACATATACAGGAGAACTCTGGTAAAACAATATGTTGTACCAGCAGGGGGTGCTCAAGAGTGTAAGGACAAAATAAATTAGCTCTAATGGAGGACCTCCCCGTTTAAAAAAATTATTTACAGATATTAAATTGTCATCTGACTTATTTCCAAGGACAGTATATATCTGTGGTTAATATGAGCTAAATAGACCATATTTATTTCTTTACAGTATCCTGTTTAGTCAGGAATTGGTAAACGGGCTGTGTCAGGCTCTGCCATCTGCCCCACTTAGCATGGTGCTAGCCAGTTTTACAATCAAAAGTATAGTTTGTTTCTGAAAAGAAAGTCTGTTAGTAGGACATTGTCTATTTTATTATCAGTGGAAAGATAATTTAGGTTATCTTTTCCCTTTTTGCCTGTTTATTCATTCACTTTTATGTTATGGATAATAAAGTTGGTAAACTGAACACATCTTTTTTTTAAATTTATTTTAAATTTTAGACATTTAGCAGATGTCTTTATCCAAAGCGACTTACAACAAGTACATTTGTCTAAAGTAAGTGATTCATCTATACATCAGTCATCATAAGAAAAACAAATCTATGCTAGGACCAAGGGCCATTGGCAATCACAATGCTAGAAGGAAGCAAGGACTACCTTAAAAAGCACCAGTCACCTGCGTTGAAAATGGCTAGCTTTTCAGCTAACTTTTTTTCTAGAGAACATCAACACTTATTTCTCCAATGAAACATGGTTTAGCCATCCAGTTTGTCATCCGAACTGTCCAATGTTTTACCAAAACAAGTTGCCAGTTTTGTTCCTACTCCTGATTTGAACCGCAATGCTTGCTTTGATTGATTGGTTTGACAAAATCAGATTTTATTATTCATATAATCCAGGCCAATGCCTTTGAAAGTGTTTCAGAAATGTATTTACTGTTGACTTATTCTCGTATCATAAATAAACAGTTTTATGGCTTCATACAATGACAATTGTTTGATAAAAAACACAGAATTAATATATTAGTTATAAAGATGTGGTTGTGCCAACTACAAAACTCATCTTGCTCAGAGGTTTTAGGCCTATTGAACAATGTGCTAGGAGGGCCTCTCTTTTTTTATTTCATGCATACAAAATAACAGATACAGATAGCAACCTCTCGGTACACCACTACTGCACATCATGCCTATTTATTGTTGCCTTGAGACATTTTGGTTCTGTTTAACGTTCTGAAAATTAATAATTTTATATTTTTAAACCACAATGTACCCTCTTGGTTTGTTCAGGCTTCAGTCCTTAAGTACTTTACATAGAGCATTATTTAATGTATATCGTGGTAATTATCGTCATTGACCAATATAAAAACTAACTCCATAGTTAAGATTTGTTTAGCCACTACTAACTTATGCGAATTTTAGCCAGTTAACAAAAAAATATGGGTAATGGGGGCAAGCAGACTAAAAAATTGCATGGCCAAATCAACTCAAATTAACTTTGAGGTGATTTGGCAACTCTTTGTCTACTTGCCCCCCCATCACTTCCATTGTTTTTTTGTTAGCAGTGGCTAAAGTTAGCTGATAAGGAGTAAAAGAGTAAACTATCCCTTTAATGCAACTTTGTTTGTAGCATTACAAACAAAGTTGCATAGCAAGACAGTCAAAGGTAACTACCCCTCGCTGTTTGGTTGGGACAGGCTAAGACAAATCAAATTAAACTGGAAAGAGATCCAGACTATAGCTGAGATTAACATAAGACTCTTTAGATATTGTCTTAAAGAGACACCAGTATGACACCAGTATTGTCAGAGACATCGGTTACATTAAAAGACATTGAGGCTAAAGTGACCTTAAGGGCTGACGGCAAACCAAAGTTCTGTTGTTGATAGGTGACAGGTATGGCAGTTATGTTGTGTTGATCTCCACAACACATCCTGTGGATATTGTTTGATACATGGAAAACTGGCATTCAAATTGAAAAGAACATACTGGATGAGATAGCAGAGCTAGAACTTTTTATTGATCAATGTAATGACATGCTGAGTCAAAAACCAAAATGTACAAGACAAAAAACTATCCTCCAGCGAAAAAGAAGAAGCGCGGCCTACCAAAAACACCATCAACAGAGGAATTATGGAAGAGGATTTCCCAACCACATTTTCAAAATTCGACAGCAAACTATTGGCGAGCATGAACAAACAACTGAAAAAGCTCAACCTACTCCCCGTGGTGATGGCCGATATACACTCACCGGCCACTTTATTAGGAACACCTGTTCAACTGCTTGTTAACGCAAATATCTAAATCAGCCAATCACATGGCAGCAACTCAATGCATTTAGGCATGTAGACATGGTCAAGACGACCTGCTGAAGTTCAAACCGAGCATCAGAATGGGGAAGAAAGGTGATTGAAGTGACTTTGAACGTGGCATGGTTGTTGGTGCCAGACGGGCTGGTCTGAGTATTTCAGAAACTGCTGATCTACTGGGATTTTCACGCACAACCATCTCTAGGGTTAACAGAGAATCATCTGAAAAAGAGAAAATATCTAGTGAGCGGCAGTTCTCTGGGCGAAAATGCCTTGTTGATGCCAGAGGTCAGAGGAGAATGGCCAGACTGGTTCGAGATGATAGAAAGGCAACAGTAACTCAAATAACCACTTGTTACAACCAAGGTATGCAGAAGACTCTCTCTGAACGCACATGTTGAACCTTGAAGCAGATGGACTACAGCAGCAGAAGACCACACCGGGTGCCACTCCTGTCAGCTAAGAACAGGAAACTGAGGCTACAATTCGCACAGGCTCACCAAAATTGGACAACAGAAGACTGGAAAAACGTTGCCTGGTCTGATGAGTCTCGATTACTGCTGCGACATTCAGATGGTAGGGTCAGAATTTGGCGTAAACAACATGAAAGCATGGATCCATCCTGCCTTGTATCAACGGTTCTGGCTGGTGGTGGTTGTGTAATGGTGTGGGGGATATTTTCTTGGCACACTTTGGCCCCCTTAGTACCAATTGAGCATCGTTTAAACGCCACAGCCTACCTGAGTATTGTTGCTGACCATGTCCATCCCTTTATGACCAGTGTGCCCATCTTCTGATGGCTACTTCCAGCAGGATAACGCACCATGTCACGAAGCTCAAATCATCTCAAACTGGTTTCTTGAACATGACAATGAGTTCACTGTACTCCAATGGCCTCCACAGTCACCAGATCTCAATCCAATAGAGCACCTTTGGGATCTGGTGGAATGGGAGATTCGCATCATGGATGTGCAGCCAACAAATCTGCAGCAACTGCTTGACGCCATCATGTCAATATGGACAAATCTCTGAGGAATGTTTCCAGCACCTTGTTGAATATATGCCACAAAGAAGGCAGTTCTGAAGGTAAAAGGGGGTCCAAACCAGTACTAGCAAGGTGTACGTAATAAAGTGGCCGGTGAGTGTAGAGTCGCGGTAGAATATAACAAAAAACTCATTGAAGACATAAGAAAAGAGAACAAGACCCTTTCGAGCCACAGTGACCACCCTCCAAACTACAACGCAAAAACTCAAATGAAAACAAGCAAATGAAAACTACAACACTGGATTTAACATGCAGAAGTAGGCAGCATAACATTGTCATAATGGGAGTTGAACAGGTAGACAATGAGGATTACATGGGGACGGAAAACAAAGTAAACACGTTCATGAAAGAACAACAAGATGTCAGCAGAGCAGGCTTCATTGACAGGAGGGCATGACTTCAGTAAATTAGATCTCACATGCATATCTATGAATGAAAGTGGATGAGACAAAGAAATCTCTCAATCACGACCCACAAGGGCGTATTTCGCTACAACCGATTGGTCTTTGGACTAGCGTCCCCTCCAGCCATCTTCCAAAGAGCGAGGGATCAAGTGCTCAAGGGACTACCTAATGTGCATTCCTATTTGGACAATATCCTCACCTGCGAAACCTGGATGCCATACTGCAGCACCTGGAGGCCTTTGGTCTGCATGTCCAAAAGGACAAATGTGAGTTCTTCAGAGCCTCTCTGAAGTATCTGGGACATTACATTGACGCAGCAGGCCTCCACAAAGCTGCCAGTAAAACGCAGGCCATAGAGGCACCTGCGCCAGAGAATGTCAGTCAGCTGAGGTCCTTTCTGGGTCTACTAAACTACACTGCTCAAAAAAATTAAGGGAACACTTAATCATCACAGTGTAACACCAAGTCAGTTAAACTGCAGGGATATCAATCTGCCCATTTAGGAAGCACAAGTGATTGTGAATCAATTTCACCTGCTTTGGTGCAAATGAAAGTGACAACAGGTGCACTGGAGAGGCAAAAGCAAGACAACCCCCAAAAAGGTAATGGTTTTGCATGTGGTGGCCACAGACAATTGCTCTCTCCTTATCCTTCCTGACTGATTCTTCTCTAGTTTTGTGTTGTGCTAGTGTCCTTGTCACTACTGGCAGCATGAGGCGGTACCTGCAGCCCACTCAGGTTGCACAGGTAGTCCAGCTCCTCCAGGACGGCACATCCATACGTGCGGTCGCAAGAAGGTTGGCTGTGTCTCCCAGCACAGTCTCAAGAGCATGGAGGAGACACCAGGAGACCGGCCGTTACACGAAGAGAGCGGTATCTGCTCCTTTGTGCGAGAAGGAACAAGAGGAGCACTGCCAGAGCCCTACAAAATGATCTCCACCAAGCTACTGGTGTGCATGTGTCTGATCAAACTGTCAGAAACAGACTCCATGAGGGTGGCATGAGGGCCCGACGTCCTCTAGTGGGACCTGTGCTCACTGCCAAGCACTGTGCAGCTCGATTGGCATATGCGAGACAACACCAGACTTGGCAGGTCCGCCATTGGTGTCCTGTTCTCTTCACAGATGAGAGCAGGTTCACACTGAGCACATGTGACAGGCGTGAAAGAGTCTGGAGACACCGTGGTGAACGTAATGCTGCCTGTAACATCATCCAGCATGACCAGTTTGGCGGTGGGTCAGTGATGGTCTGGGGAGGCATATCCTTGGAGGGTCGCACAGACCTCCATGTCATAGCCAACGGTACCCTGACTGCTGTTAGGTACCGGGATGAGATCCTCGGACCCATTGTCAGACCTTACGCTGGTGCAGTGGGCCCTGGGTTCCTCCTAGTGCAGGACAATGCCCGGCCTCATGTGGCCAGAGTGTGTAGGCAGTTCCTGGATGAAGAAGGCATTGATACCATTGAATGGCCGTATCGTTCCCCTGACCTAAATCCAATTGAGCACCTATGGGACATTATGTATCGGTGCATCCGACGCCACCAAGTACCGCCACAGACTGTCCAGGAGCTCACTCATGCCCTCATCCAGGTCTGGGAGGAGATCCCCCAGGACACCATCCGCCGACTTATCAGGGGCATGCCCAGACGTTGTCGGGAGTGCGTACAGGCACGCGGGGGCCATACACACTACTGAATCATGAGTTGCCGTGATAAAATTCAGCCTGTGATTAGAATTTTTTACTTAGATTTTCGGTGTGATTTTGAATCCAGCCCTCAATGGGTTGATGATTTTGGTTTCCATTGACCGTTGTTACATCATTTTGTTCTCAACAAATTATACAATGTACATCAGTAAAGATTTTCAACTTGAATAATTCGTTCATCAAGATCTGATGTGTCCCTTAAGTGTTCCCTTAATTTTTTTGAGCAGTGTATTATGGTAGTATTCATTCACAACCTCTCTACTCTTCTCCCTCTACACTACAGGTGTCAAACTCATTCCATGGAGGGCCTAGTGTCTACAGGTTTTTGCTCTTCCCATCTACTTGATTGATGAATTAAGGTCACTAATTAGTATAGAACTCCCCTCACCTGGTTGACAAGGTCTTAATTGAAAAGAAAAACCAAAAACCTGCTGAAACTCGGCCATCCATGGAATGAGTTTGACACCTGTGCTCTACACCAACAGCTGCACCTCTAGCCACCCTTCTGTCAAACTCCTGAAGTTTGTGGATGACACAACCCTCATTGGATTAATCTCCAATGGGGATGAATCCGCCTACAGAAAGGAAGTTGACAGCCTGGCTTCCTGGTGCAGCCAGAACAACTTGGAGCTGAACGCCCAACATTTTTTTAAAGATGGTAGTAGATTTCAGGAGAACCCCAGCCCCAACAGCCACCCTCATCATGTGTGACTCCCCAGTTAACACTGTGGAATCATTTAGATTCCTGGGGACAATAATCTCATAGGACCTCAGGTCGGCGGAGAACATCAAGAAGGCCCAGCAGAGGATGTTCTTCCTGCAGCAGCTGAAGAAATTCAACATGCCGCAGAAAGTGATGGTCGAGTTCTACTGAGCTCATCGATCACCATCTGGTTCGCTGCCTCCACTGCCAAGGACAAAGGCAGACTGCAGCGGACCATTCGGTCAGCCGAGAAGGTCATCGGCTGAAACCTGCCATCTCTCCTGGACCTGTTCCACTCCAGGACTCGTAAGAGAGCATCAGCGCTGATCCTTCCCTCCCACCCTGTCACACACACAATGCATTGACAGTGTCATTTATATTTATTTAAAATTATTCTAATTTATAGTGCACATGCCCCATACCCGTTTCACAGCCTCTAGCCTCATTGCCTCTTAGCCTCGCACAGCCTACATAATTTATTGTGTTATTGTTCTATTTTACAAATTTGTTTTTGCTATTTTGTAAAATATTTTATTTATATTAATTTATATATTATATTATAATATTTCGCTTATATATTGCTTTTTATGTCCCATGTGCCAACCTCACCAAGTCAATTTCCTGTATGTGCAAATATACTTGGCCAAATAAAAGAATTCTGATTCTACTATCCTGGCTCCTATCAATGAGCTACTATGTAAGGGAAAGCGATGGCATTGGTCAAAGGACTGTGAGGCCGCTTTCAGGAGTGCAAAGGAGCGACTAGTGTCACAGGATGTGTTGATGCACTGTGACCCAAAGCTCAACATCAGACTGACATGTGATGCATCAACCTAAGGTGTAGGGGTCGTGCTATCCCATGTGCTACCCAAAGGAGATGAAAAGCCCATTGCATTTGCCTCAAGGACCTTAAACAAGGCTGAGAAAAAACTGGAGGTTGAACGGGAGGCTTTGGGCATCATACTTTGTGTTAAGAAATGTCTCCAATATCTCTATGGCCGCAAATTCACTCTCCTCACAGACCACTGATACTGGGGCCACACCAGGATGTTCCATCCTTGGCAGCTGCCAGGCTGCAGTGGTGGGCCCTGATCCTCGCAGCCCACGACTACCGGCATTGAGTACAGGAAGGCAGAGCTTCACTGTAATGCTGACGGCTTATCGAGGCTGCCACTGAAAGTCACCCAGAGACAAACCCGACTGTTGATATTTTCTATGTCAATCAGATTGAGAATCTGCCCATCAGCTGTAAGGACAGGGAGACACAGAGGTATGGGAGATGGTGATGAGGGGAACGTCTCTCCAGTCAAGTAGCGGCTCGGCAGCACTAACCCCAAAAGTAAGTAGCCTCATAAGTAGACAGAATGAACTGACTGTTCAACAAGGCTGCCTAATGTGGGGAGTGTGGGTCATTGTGCCAGCTAAACTATGCAGTCATGTGCTGGAGGAACTACACAGAGGGCACCCTGGGGTCATACAGATGAAGTCACTCACCCAGTTACGTCTGGTGGCCGGACCTGGATGCTGACCTAGAACATCAAGCCAAAGCCTGTACGTCCTGCCAGAGAGCGCAAAAGTCACCATGTAAGGGGCCTCTTCATCCATGGGATAGGCCTCTCCGCCCCTGATAACATATGCCGGGCCATATGTTTCTCATTGTGATGGATGCACACACAAAATGGCCAGAAGTGATAATCATGGATTCTACCACCACCAGCAAAACTATCAAGGTGCTACATGGACTGTTGAGTAGGCTCGACCTTTCCAATCAGCTTGTGAGTGATAATGGCCCCCAATTCATTGCCACTGAAATGTCTGACTTTCTGAAAGCCAATGGAGTACATAGAGCACATCTGTAGTGCCCCACATCATCCGGCCACTAATGGACTGGAGGAGTGCTTTGTGCAAACTATGAAGAAGGCATTGAAGGCATATAAACATTCTAACCACCAGAAGCTAGACAACTTCCTCATCACATACAGGTAAACCCCACACGCAACTACCAGAGTCCCCTGCTATGCTGCTTCTGAACTGCCAGCTGTGAACATGCCATGACCTGCTCAAACCAGATGTGGCAGAACAACAACCAGAAGGCACAGGTTTGCTGCCGGGAGACCAGATACGAGGATCGACAGTTTGAGGTGGAGCAAGCTGTACTAGCTAGAGATTTTAGAAGGGGAGGAAAGTGGGCTATGGCAGCAGTGACACAGAGGACAGGTCCTGTGTCCTACAGGGTAGAGATTGAGGATGGGGAGATATGGAGGAGACACATGGACCAGTTATTCCCCACGGTCACAGATGACCAGAGCAAGGCCTCTGCCTCCACACCTGCCAGTGAGTTGTTTCCCCCTTTACCGTGTCTCACGCAGAGAGACCCCTCCACAGAAAAGCCACTGAGGTGGAGACAACTCCACAAAGAGGGTTAGGGACAGTTGGTAGAGCATGGCACTAACAACGCTTAGGTTGTGGGTTTGTTTCCGGCTGGGACCATATATACCAAAATGTATGCACTCACTGCAATGTAAGGATAAAATGTATGGATAAAAGCGTCAGCTAAAAAAGTACTAAGTCATGTTTTGCTTGGGGATCAAATACTTATTTCGTTCGATCAAATGCAAATTAATTTTTAACTTTATATAATATGTTTTTCTGGACTTTTTTTGTTGATATTCTGTGTCTATTTGTTAAAATAAAAGTACCATAAAAATTATAGACCGCTAATTTCTTTGTAATCGGGCAAACTTACAAAATCAGCTGGGGATCAAATAATTATTTCCCCCACTGTATATATACATAGACTGAAACTGAAAAACACTACCTACTTGATTGTGTTGTTACTGCTTGCAGACAGTTGAAATAATGTTAAAATACTCACCAGAAGTTATGTTTTGATTTGTCAATTGTACTATATTGTGCAATCATCTCTTTATCGTTGAAATTAATCTTTATGTTCAGTTATTAAAAGATAAACATAACAGTTAGGGTTTGCCTAAAAAATGACTTCTTACTTGTTTTGACTTGACCTTGAGTGTGTAGGAGATGCCTTGATCCTGTATGCGACCTGCTGATTGGACTTCGGTGTTCGACCAGCTGCAGTTGTCACAGGTGAAAGAACTGATGATGACTTCTTTGAAAAAAGGGATCTTTGTGAGAAGCAGACGTGTGGTACCCTACAAAAGATGGAGAAAACACATTACTTTTTGAACATGTTTCTAGGTACCGTAAAAGCATTACACAATGTGCACACCAGGCCTTTGTCTTACATTGCCTTACATTGTTTTAAGACAACCCCCCTGCTGGTGGTGCCGCAACAGAGCAATCCGGAGAATGAAACCAAAGTGAAACTGAGTCTGTGTGAAAGATGCAACATGAACGCAAGGTGCACATCAAGCCGATGCGTTTTGTTGCCATAAGTTGTTTTGAGGCAACCCCCCTGCTGGCGGTGCCGCAACATAGCAATATGGAGGATGCAACGTGAAACCACTGTGAAACTGAAAGACACTTGAGTTTCACTTTCAGCCTAGAACCACTCATGCCTATTCAACAAAACCATAACTGATATTGATGTTTCACTACAGTGAATTTCTTAGTTACATGACTGTATGACTAGCAAAGGTGTTTTGAAGTTGAAGGTGAAGTTTTTATTAAGTTTGACAATGACGACGAAAACTAGCATAGGCAGCCAGTCACATTTCATATGAAATGAATGCTCACCATGCCATTACAAAACAGTGTAAATAAATGCTTCTAATAAAAGTAGCCAGTTACTGAAGCTATAAGTTTTTGGCTTGTTGCTATCGCAAAAAGCCACTGCTGAAAGACGGTTTGACAACTTTCTGTTCTGTTTCTGCACAGTAATTTGCCACAAAAGATGACAAAATCTAAAGCATGCCAGACACAACACAGACAGTCCGGTAGCGTTGATGCTGCGGTGCAGATCGCCCCATTGGAATGAATGGACAACGCAGTCCGTTTTGCCGCTATGGTGTGCACAGGGCCCCGAGTCTGTTTTGCATGCTCCGGTTTAAAAGTTACTTTGTGATATTCTACGCTAACTGCTAATACCACTGGTTGGTCTCTCAACAATGTTAGCCTCTATTCAAACCCTGTTTTAGACCTTATTTTGACTGCAGCTAGTTTGTTTGATTGACGAAGTGCAAACCACTCAGCTCGAGCTCTCTGAGGAACATGACAGTCTCCATCACCATGGGCGATGGAGAGGCCAACAGCGATGATGGAAATGGGGAAGAAGACAGAAAGGAGAGCGAGGTGCTTGTCGCTGTGGGGAAGGAGCAGGCAGAGAAGCGGTTGGAGTCCAGTGCATGGGAGGGCAGAGCCCCGATACCCTTAGGCTTGTGCAACAGAAGTGCGGCATGTTTCCACCGAACATCTAGCGAGCTAGCCACAGAGCCGGCTCAGTTCCATGAATGAGGCATGTGTAGGCAGCTCTCTTAGCGAAATGCTGAAGTTCGGGAGTGGCAGAGACATTTTGGTTGTTAAAGGACCGTCTTGTTTGGAATGAAAGTGTATTAGTTGTAAGCAGTGGCGTTTTTAACCCCAAAATGTTGGTGAGGCCACTGTCAAAAACGCTCAAATGCATGCCAGTGGATCCACAGTCAAACAAAACACATCACCCGTCATGAATGCAGTTGGATATAGCCTCCATCAAGACATAGCCTATTAGCAGAATATATTTTAAGATTAAGAAATATGTTAGCTTAGGGCCGATTTAGTTTTACCACACAATTTAATGCCAGCAATTATTCTACCCAGCACATACCTATAAATCGGTATGCGCTGTCAAGCTGAGCAACAATGTTGGTGTTCCCCATTAAACCCAGTTTAATGTCACTGTCCACATGAGATGCACAACCCTCATGTTTGGAAAGCCTTTCCGGCAAATGCTTTAAGTCCTTGAATCCCGATTTGGACTAAATGCTCTCTCCAACAAAAAGAAGGCACGGATAGCAAAAAAGGGTACACTAGCTTGGATACACCAGCTGTTTGCCATGTTTTCCTCTGAAACCACTCTGGGTTGAAACTGTGATTTTGGCCTGAGTTATAATTAAATAGGCTTGTGTGCCCCTAGACGCTTCATCTATTTTCTTTTCTCCAACCTTCACACCTTTTTTAACCACTAGGGACTGTGGGGCCAGTGGATCTCAGTCCCTTGAGCTTGCCTTTGGCATACTTTGAGCATGGCCCCACTACCATATATGAATATGGGGTCAATCCTGCTCTGGCCCCACCACCATATATGCTATTGGGGCCAGTCCTGTTTGGCTTCTCTCTGTCAATGAAACGCTATGAGTGGGGAAAATGGTTGTGCGCAATCTCAAGTATGCCTCTCCGTAGAGTCAAAGGCAAGCTCAAGGGGCCAAACTCCACAGGTCCCTTGTGGTTCAAAAAGGTGCTGCAGCCAGAGAAAGACAAAATGCCCAGTTTAACAGTAGAACTAAGCCAGCCAGTTGCGAAAAACAGCAAATTTCACGCATTTCAGAGCTTCCATACTAATGCACAGCCGTGAATGTTTCATTAATCAAAGATAAATAAATAAATAAATAAAGTATTCGATTTGCTAACGGTAGGATATGAAGATACAATTATATGACAGGGTGATGCTTAATTCGCGCAACACCGCCATCTGCTGGTGGGGCAGGGACCTGAATGACGAAACGCTACTGGTTGTAAGGAAAAAATCTGAATGTATCTGTGTGGCGCTATCGTGTGCATTAAGTAACTAAAGCAAAGTGCTGTGTGCTGCGAGTATTTCTGTTACTTGGTTTTCATGGCCCAGTCACGGGTAACCGGATAGCATCTTCCTCTATGCAGTCCTATGATGGACAGATAGTAGGAGACTTTGCCATGTATCGAAATAAAAATTACCCCGCCAAGACACAGTTTGTAATGAAGTCCTTCTTTCTCTGAAGTTGATGGTTTGTCGGGTGGTTGTCCCCTTTGACGGGCATCAAGCTCGCCAAATTTATCTTGCAAAGTAATTTAATAGTAAGTAAAAGGAGTTAGCTTGCTAACTTTTATCAAACCCCGAGTTGGAGCTAAAGTTAGCTCGCTTCGTAGTATACCCTCGAGTAGTTGAAACGTGTCTTTATTTATTTATTTGCAAGGCACATTTGGCTAGCTTGATGCCTGTTAAAGGTGTCAACCACAAAATGTGTCTTCGCGGGGTAATTTGTATTTCAATACATGGCCTCCGAGTACGATTAGGACTGCATAGGAGGATGCCATCATCCTCATGCATGGATGGGCACATTCTGTTGTGTGTGTTGAGAATCTGTCGGTAACTGATATGGTGTCTGCCAAGGCATACTGTGCACTTGTGTATGAAAAGACCAAAAATGACCTTTTTCGTTCGCCTTTTAGGAAGATCCCCAAGAAGGCTTCCGTCGTTTTACCTCTGTCAAGTAAAGCTGCCAGGTTTCGTTCTCAATATCTGTCTCCTCAAATCCCAGAAGCAGGAAACGCCATTGTTTGAAATGCCATACCTTTTAGGTGTCATTAACATTAGGCAAGATACTTACATTCTCATAACAATTCATGCACAGGCTTTCGATTTCGGTGGGTTGGTTATCTTCGTCATCGGCATCGATCTCCTTGAAAACACTACCACCTCTCACATGTTCTTCTGCTATAACGGACATTATTCAAATAAAAGGTAAAATGTTGATACTGCTCGTGTGCCAACGTCGTTTCTAGAATTTTCTCCGTTAAACGTGAAGGTCCAGTCACTTCCACGCGTTTCTGCGTTTTCCCGGAAGTAAACGTCTTCCAGTGATTCTTCTTCGATGGAAAATGTTCCGACAGTCTGCCCCCTAGTGGGTTGTCTTCATTGTGGCATTACACAGTGCTGCAATTAATTCTCTCATTCATGTACTGCAGCCATGTTCAGTTGTGGTTTGTTTTGATGTATTTTTGCCTCACGTCTCAGCAATTGAAATGCATGTTCAATTCATCTAATTCTGGAGATTGACTTGGCCAGTCAATAACTTTCCACTTTTTGACCCTGAAAAACTCCCTAGTTGCTCTGGCACATGGCAGGATGTTTGGGGTCATTGCCTTGCTGTATGATGAAGCGCCGTCCAAAGATTTTGGAGGCATTTGCTTTTACTTGAGCAGATGTTTCTGTGCACTTTATTTATTCTGCCACTGCCATCAGCAGTTCCATCATCAATAAAGACAAGTTAGCCGGTTCCAGTGGCAGTCATGCATGGTCATTACATAATACCCCTCCATCATGTTTCACAGATGAGGTTGTATGTTGTGGATTTTGGCCACTTCTTCAGACTTTCCTCTTGCCATCACACAGTTGTTTGGGGCTCTTTCTTAATTATGATCAGCATTCTTTTGTCATCCACTGTTGAGGTCTTTCTTGGCATGCCAGGCCTCTGTGATGACTGAGCTCATCAGTGCTTTCTTTCTTTTTAATGATGCACCAAACTGTTGATTTTGTAGATTTTTCAACCTCATAAGGGCTTCCTTGACTTTCATTGACACCTCTTTGGTCATCATGTTGACAGACACCAATAGCAGACTCCAAAGGCAAATGAAAAGCATAGAATCAAGACTAAACATTGACAACTCTCTTATGCCTGCACAAATAATGTGATAGAACACACCTGACTAATCAGAAACACCCGTCAAGCCAATTGTCCAAATACTTTTGGTGCCCTGAAATAGTATAAATTGTATAAGTATAAAAATTGTTGTTTCTAAATGGTAAAACCAAAACAGGAGGAGACCTATTTGACAATAATAATTTATTCACCAGGACTCAATGTACAGACAACCACTTCTTCCTTAAAGCAACACAGTCTGACAGTATAGCCCATTTCTTCAAGTATTAAAACATAGCAGCTATTATCAGTTACAGATTGGGCCTCTGGGGTTACACGCTTTATATTTATGGGAGGAGAAAGAGCATTGTGTTGCTTAATCAACTTCCTCAATGGTTGGGCCAGAGGATCCGCCACCTGTGGGGGCACTGCCAGCCCCTGGGAAGCCCCCTGGCATACCACCAGGCATCCCACCTGGCATGCCACCAGCACTCTGGTACAGCTTGGTGATGATGGGGTTGCACACCTTCTCTAGCTCCTGCTGCTGGTGTTCATACTCTTCCTTCTCAGCAGTCTGATAAAAAAGAGATATAGATGTTAATTTTTTACAGGACTGATTGCTTGCTCAAACTGAATTTTGAGGGACATTGGTGTACCTGGTTTTTATCCAGCCATCCTATGATCTCGTTGCACTTGTCCATAATCTTTGTCTTGTCTTCCTCACTTATCTTTCCCTGCAGTTTCTCATCCTCCACAGTGGACTTCATGTTGAAGGCATAGGACTCCAGGGAGTTCTTCGAGGAGACCTTGTCACGCTGGACATCGTCCTCAGCCTTGTACTTCTCAGCTTCCTGGACCATGCGTTCAATGTCCTCCTTACTGAGACGACCTAGTCAGATAAACAAAGACAATGTTAAGTTTGCAATAGAGAGGCGAAGTGGTTTAATCAAAATGTAGTTCTTCCGGTTCAAGCCAAAAATCCCAATTAATTTCACATTGATGAATTAACTTAAGAGACAAGAGATCGCCAACTTGAAGATTTATCAAACGCTAGTTAATCAGACCAGAAAACGTACAAGAAACTACAGGCCTACATGTTACGCACAACGCTTATATTAGCTGTTTGATAAAATCCTGATGGGAAAAATTAATGGGGATTTTCAGCTTGAACTGGAAGTAAGTTCAACAAACTACATTCTGACTGCATGCTTCTGAGCTCTATATAATATCCAATTTGGCATAATGCAGTATTATAGTTGATGTCCTGTTCCACTGTTTACCTTTATCGTTGGTGATGGTGATCTTGTTCTCCTTTCCAGTGCTCTTATCAACAGCGGAGACATTGAGGATTCCATTAGCATCAATGTCGAAAGTTACCTCAATCTGAGGAACACCACGGGGAGCAGGGGGGATTCCTGTCAGCTCAAATTTGCCCAGGAGGTTGTTATCCTTGGTCATTGCCCTCTCACCCTCATACACCTGTAAGATTCATATTCAAGATTAGCAAGGCATTTCATATTTAGAGAGGTTATGTTCCACATTACTTTTTATATCTCGCTCATACATCCAAGGAAGGTTTTGGGCCATCTTTGGTCTGTCAACCTCTGGTGGAAACTACAAATGGCAGGAATAAACTTCATCACGGTGGAACTGGTCCATAACATTGCCCAGAAACACCACAAAGGCCCTTTTTTACCTGAATGAGCACACCAGGCTGGTTGTCAGAGTAGGTGGTGAAGGTCTGAGTCTGCTTGGTTGGTATGGTGGTGTTACGTTTGATCAAGACAGTCATGACACCTCCAGCAGTCTCAATACCGAGGGACAAGGGCGTGACGTCCAGCAGAAGCAGGTCCTGGACATTCTCAGACTTGTCACCAGAGAGGATTGCAGCCTGGACAGCTGTGAAGATGAATGGGAAGATTAGACTCAAGGAAAATCCTTAGCTAAAATGTACAGTACTACTGTTTTCGCTCAGACATCCAAGGAAGATTTTGGGCCATCTTTGGTCTTACAACCTCTGGTGGAAACTACGAATGGCAGGAATAAACTTCATCACAGCGAGACTGGTAAAGTGCATAAACTTAAGTTGGTCAGAGACTCACCTGCTCCATAGGCCACAGCCTCATCTGGGTTGATGCTCTTGTTGAGCTCTTTGCCGTTGAAGAAATCTTGCAGGAGTTTCTGGATCTTGGGGATACGGGTGGAGCCGCCAACCAGGACAATGTCGTGGACCTGACCCTTGTCCATCTTGGCATCTCGGAGTGACTTCTCCACTGGATCCAGGGTGCCACGGAACAGGTCTGCGTTGAGTTCCTCAAAGCGAGCCCTGGTAATGGAGGTGTAGAAGTCGACACCCTCGTAGAGGGAGTCGATCTCAATGCTGGCCTGGGTGCTGGAAGATAGAGTGCGCTTGGCCCGCTCACAGGCAGTGCGGAGACGACGAACAGCTCTCTTATTGTCACTGATGTCCTTCTTGTACTTTCGCTTGAACTCTGCAATGAAATGGTTGACCATGCGGTTGTCAAAGTCTTCTCCACCCAGATGAGTGTCTCCAGCAGTGGACTTGACCTCAAAGATGCCATCCTCGATGGTCAGGATGGAGACATCAAAAGTGCCACCACCCAGATCGAAGATGAGGACATTCCTTTCAGCCCCAACCTGAAAACAGGACATTTAGTATTAATAATACAAATAATAATAATAATAATAAATAATTAAAGCTACAAGCAGCGATTAACAGGGTCTAAGCCTCATGGCAAGGTCACAGGATTAAACGGCTGTCTGAGAATGGTCAAGGGAAAGCCTTGGAGATTTCTACTAAGTTTATAGTGATAGGGTAGACTGTCTTTATCAGCTTTTATGTAATTGGTGTAAATGCCATCTGTAAATTAAAAGGGTTATTTCACGAGTAATGGTTTTGGACCCCATTGACTTACTTGCACTAGCTTTGCTAGTAAAGGCTACAAAGAGGCTACTGTTGTTTTGTCAATAAAAGTTTCATAAATGTTTATTTCTCACACACATTTACTCATTTGTTATTATTGTTATAACTCCTAGAATGTATTCCATTGTAGGAATTGTCAGTATGTTGTGTAGACTTATGTTGTAGCCTACTCTTTCGATTAATCTGAAAGTGTTGGACTGTTCTGTGGACAGACACACGTGTGTTGCACCTTTCCAGAGTCCCGCCTGGTAAAAAGGGGGTGTGGATGTTACCCGTAAGCAGAAATCCGACAAACTCTTCAGAATGAGGATACAAGCTTGTATCATTCAGTGGGGCATATCCTCGAGGTGGAGGCGAGGTCAGGGCGGAATCCACCAGTTTGACAATTGATACTTAAATATGGCGACCACTCCTCGGTTTCCGGGTCACAGAGGAATTGAGGAATCGAGGAGAGGACAGATTTTCTGACTACGGAGTCTGACTTGATGAGACTACCCTTAAAGGAAGTTGTGATTTGACTACATCTTCTCCTGACCTCCAAATTACATGGGTCTCACCTTCTTATCCAAGCCATAAGCAATAGCTGCAGCAGTTGGTTCATTGATGATCCGCAGGACATTCAGACCGGAGATTGTACCAGCGTCCTTGGTTGCTTGACGCTGAGAGTCGTTGAAGTACGCTGGCACTGTTACAACAGCGTTTGACACAGACTGCATAAATGTATTTAAGAAAATGGTTAGAGGTGCAATCTAATAAATTAATCATTTGAAAAATAGCTCAATCCATTACACACACACCTTTCCAAGGTAGGCCTCTGCAATCTCCTTCATCTTGACCAACACCATGGAAGAAATCTCTTCAGGATAGAAGCTCTTAGTCTCTCCTTTATATTCAACTTCCACTTTGGGGCGCCCACTATCGCTGATGACATTGAACGGCCAGTGTTTCATGTCTGACTGGACAACAGTGTCCTCAAACCTTCTGCCAATCAAACGCTTGGCATCTGTAAGAAAATAATTCAAATAACCACATTTGACTTTACCAACTGTCCTTTGGCCTGCTGCTTTACACACTAATAACTATACTAGGTTAGTTGTACTTTGGTGTTGATCCACCCTATGGCCCAGAATTGTACATGGTAATTTCATGGAAAAATGGACTCTGAGTCCTAAGGAAATGGCGTACACATTTCACTACACCACTTTTGGACCCATAGCGCTGCCTCTGCTTCCAGAACAAACGTACCAAATACTGTGTTGGTAGGGTTCATGGCAACCTGATTCTTGGCTGCATCCCCAATTAGCCTCTCAGAATCTGTGAAGGCAACATAGCTTGGAGTGGTCCTGTTGCCCTGGTCGTTGGCAATGATCTCCACTTTGCCATGCTGG
This sequence comes from Argentina silus, assembly GCF_951799395.1. Taxonomy (NCBI): domain Eukaryota; kingdom Metazoa; phylum Chordata; class Actinopteri; order Argentiniformes; family Argentinidae; genus Argentina; species Argentina silus. Next base: position 13,058,028 of record NC_139656.1, on the reverse strand, counting down.
AACACACCCACACAGGAGTAGGTGGTCCCGAGGTCGATGCCAACTGCTGTTCCCTTGGACATGGTTTCTATGAGAAATTAGAAATATTTAGTCATTCTAATATATCAGTCATGATCACCCAGTGATGCACAGTTCTTTGGAACACAGGTTGTGACTCATATCATAGATTATCACCAACTTTCTTTATGTTGACTACAGTGACTACACTACATGCCAGATAACCCTCAACAGGCTAGGCATGCAAGAATGTGAAGATGATCCACAGTTTAAACAGAGCATATAAATGTATTCTAAAATCTCTGGTTTAAACTTGACATGTAAGTGCCGGATATGCAGCCATCTGAGGCTGCTGAGAGAAGAGGCCACTGCAGTCTCGAAGGGGAAGGGGAGGGGGTTCACTGCTGCAATACAGCTGGTTCCGCATCCACGCGCATGAACTGCGGCCATTTCACCGGTAGGCTTTTGTATAGGCTCGAGATGAAAGTAAACGAAACTATTTGACAACATATCCTACATACAGTGCATACATTCTGCTCATTTACAGATAGCCCTCTGTGTGAAAATGAATTAGGAGACCACTATGTCGTCTGGGTGCAGACAATATGGAATATAATAACTAAGAATGATAGAAACAAAATGTTCATGTTTTTTACCTGGGTAGGATGGGGTAGACTATTCGGTATGAAAGCTGTTCGCAGTCTCCGCCGCCCGATGAATGAGAAAAAAAGATGCCGGCGAGTCATGTAGCCCGTTCCGGTTATGCTGTATGGTAAACCAATCAGCTTCAAGAAACGCCTCTCTCACCTGGCAGGGAAATTCTGCACTTCGAGTACATTCGCCCCGGCTCAAACTGTTTTGCAATCAGCCTTCACGCCACTACTGAGCGAGGCGCAATAGTCTCTGTAAAACCTGAAATAGGAAGAGCCAGAGTGTATACCACTCTGGTACCAGAGGGTTCACTCTACTGTAAATCTGGAAAATTCCGCAATCTGGAAAAATAACGAATGGGCCGTATTTTCAATGCTGGGAACAATAGGAGGGCTGTGAACATTCGTTTTTTACATTCGTTTTTTACTTTACTGAACATTATGCTTATTCATTTCAGCTAAACGTGTGTAATGTCCCAGGGTATTATGATATTTTAAGGGAGGGCTTTAGTTAATCAATTTAACTGACCCACTGAAGTGTACATTTAAATGACCATTTCAAGTTTTAACTGTGTATCTATCCATGGTGCCATTATACAAGTTAAGTCCTCAGAACACATGTAATAGACGTGTAAGAAAAAGGTTTCCAAGTCATTGCGTGAAACCTTTAATAGTTTTAAGACTGCATCAGTAGGCTATTTCCTATTCAAGCATCAGTCCAACCTATAATATAAATTTAAAAAAAGATAAAATAAAAGATAATCGTTTTAAATGTTCAATAACTCCACTAGATGTCACCATTACAGTAAGCACTGATTGGCTGTACTAAGAGCTGGTTCATAGAACAGAATGTGCAGTGGTGTAAAATATACCCGAATTGCAAAAAAAATAGTAAGTAAAAGTGAAAGTCATCCATTCAAATGGTACTTGAGTAAAAGTCCAAAAGTATATTGTTTTAAATGTACTTAAGTATCAAAAGTAAAAGTAAGTGCTGTTTATAAAAAAAAAGAAAAGCAAACAGACATTTATGTATTCATTTTTGTGCGGGAGATTCGCATCATGGATGTGCAGCCGACAAATCTGCAGCAATGACGCTATCATGTCAATATGGACCAAAATCTCGGAGGAATGTTTCCAGCACCTTGTTGAATCTATGCCACAAAGAATTAAGGCAGTTCTGAAGGCAACAGGGGGTCTAACCCGGTACTAGCAAGGTGTACCTAATAAAGTGGCCGGTGAGTGTATGTTGTAATGTAATCTACTTTTTATTCTTTCACCAAGTCAGTGTCCTGTATGTGCAAATATACTTGGCCAAATAAAATAATTCTGATTCTGATGAAGTGTTGGTGACTTTTCAAGAGGTGTCAGAGAGACAACAAAATGGACACTCCTAACCTTTTGGAATTGTAAGGAGTTTGCTAAAGGAGTCTAGTTCAACATTGTGTTGTCTTTTATCCCATGTGATCTATTTTTAAATGTATCATGTGGGATTCCCTAAAAATATATATATATTCAGTGTTGTGTGGAAACCCCATGAATGTAGTGTGATGTCATGGAAGCCCCCTTAATGTAGTACATAATGGCAAAACAGAGAGGAAGTGCTGTTGAGTTGACATCTGACAAGAGTCAAGATGGCACTGAAACTGCAATTTTGCTTCCTAGTCTTGTTTGGAAATGGTGAGTACTTCAGTGAAAAGGATTGTGTAAATTGCAATTAAGTGCAAAGTACCCAAGCAGGTACATTTGATATTGATGAAGTGATGGTTTATGCTCTGTTTTAATATCACAGCTTGAGAGTACATTTAATGTGATCTTTGAAAGACATAACAAGTATAATTGAAATCAGAGACATGTTTACTGATTTTGATTAAACTGTACATTTCTTCACTTAATCATTAAGGATTTATGTCAGTCTCTCATACCCTTATTCATTATGGTCATACCCTTTAGTATGGGATTGTTTTGCTCTTGGCTCTAGTATATTGTAGTGCCTTTAATTGTTTGCATAAAACTCAAATGGGAAAGCTCTATTGTATATGGGTATGACTAATGAGACATACATTGACGTATGACTTTCAATATCATATTACTGTTGTTCTGGATCACTCAGATTAGAGAATGATGTGATATTTTGGAATATGCATCATAAATAGTACATCATCTACTGAAGACAGAGATGGATATTCAAAGATACACAGAAATACATTTTGAATAGAAAGATATTTGGTTTTATTTGATTTGGCAAATTAACACTTAAATAATTGATGCTTTCAGGCATTTTTGCCTTTCTTCAGTGTCATCTACCTCATATACTGTATGATACAAACATCTACTGTCGTGATTACTCTACTCTAGCATACTTTCTTTTTCACCCCCGCCATGTGATCAGTGAGTGACTGCACCGTTTGATTTCCTGTCAGCATCGCATCACAGTAGGATGTGTGAAAGCTGACTGCCTAATCTGTAACTGCATACATCCCCCGCTTGTTATTTCTCTATTACACCGCCCTCCACCTCAATCCCCACAATGGTGGCCAACCTGCCTTCAGTTTTCTCTGTAGCCCCCAGACAATGGTAGAGACATGGCAGGCAGAGGCAATGAGTCAACACGATAGGAAATGAGGGGTCGTTTGGATGCCTACGGGTGTGAGAGGGTCTTATTCAGGTTTTCCCCAGGTGGATAAAACCGCCCACTTCTACTACATGATTCTTATTCTCTTCCGCAACGTCACTTTTCAATAAATTTCCTCCATTAGTATGAATTATGTAAAGTATTGGAGCTTTGTATGAATGAGAAGAGCATAGTTAATATTTGGAACTTAAAATGATGTTCCATGGAACTCTGAGAATGTTTTGTCTGTAGGCTATATAATGTAGACCTTGATGTAAAGTTGGTTTTCATACAGTACACGATGTTGGACTTTCTCTAAGCTACCAAGTGACAATATTGACAATAACCCAAGGCAATTCTGCCATTCTTGCTTTTATAACAAATCAGAAAATTGTGACAAGAAAACAATGCTTTATATATTTATTTCATGATATATTGTGGTGGTTTCTGCCCTGCACTGAGAAATATAGTTCACAAAACTAGGGAATGTGATACACAAATCTACTGTGGCGTAGGAATATATATACACTCACTTGACACTTTATTAGGAACACCTGTACACCTTCTCATGGTGGAGGTGGTGTAATGGTGTGGGGAATGTTTTCCTAGCACACTTTGGGCCCGTTAATACCAATCAATCATTGCTTGAATGCCACAGCCTATTTGAGCATTGTTGCTGACCATGTGCATCCCTTCATGGCTACAATTTACCCATCTTCTAATGGCTACTTCCAGCATGACAATGCACCATGTCACAAAGCAAAAGTCATCTCAAACTGGTTTCATGAACATGACAATGAGTTCAGTGTTCTTCAGTGGCCTTCCCAGTCACCGGATCTGAATCCAATAGAACACCTTTGGGATGTGGTAGAACAAGAGATTTACAGCTTGAAAGTGCACCTGAAAAATCTGCAGGAATTGCGTAATGCAATCATGTCATCATGGACCAGAATCTCAAAGGAATGTTTCCAACAACTTGTGGAATCAATGCCACGAAGAATTGAGGCTGTTTTGAGAGCAAAGGGAGGCCCTACCCAGTATTAGTATAGTGTTCCTAATAAAGTGGTGTGTGTGTGTGTGTGTGTGTGTGTGTGTGTGTGTGTGTGTGTGTGTGTGTGTGTGTGTGTGTGTGTGTGTGTGTGTGTGTGTGTGTGTGTGTGTGTGTGTGTGTGTGTGTGTGTGTGTGTGTGTGTGTGTGTATTGGGGGCGGCAGGTAGCCTAGAGGTTAGAGAGGCCGGCCAGAAGGTTGCTGGTTTGATCCCCACCTTGGGAGGGGGCCGGATGTGAACTGGTGACTGGAGAGTTGCTGGCAGCATATCTAAGGTATCCTACCACCACTGGCGTTGTGCCCTTGAGCAAGGCACTTAACCCCTAGCTGCTCCAGGGGCGCCTGTCTGGGGCTGACCCTGTGCAATAGAGCCCAGAGCTCGGTTCTCCCTAAAAGTGTGCTGTGATGTGTGTGCTGTTTCTGGGGGGGTCGGTGCAAAAAGATAATTTCCCCTCGGGGATTAATAAAGTCTAATTTTTTATTATTATATATATATACACACACACACAAGTGATTTAATCGTGACATTATTGTTATTAAATCACGGCTTCCAACGCCTCTTGGCCAATCACAATACTTGTTTTTCTCAACCCATTGTATAAATTGTGAATCATTGTTGTGGGTCAATGCAGGATCCATGGCCCAGTGGCTGCAAATGACCGTGATGGAGGGAGCGACAGTAACCATGACGTGCCCAATCAGCAATGCCAACAAGAGCCATGTGGAGTGGCAAAATCCTCAGGAATATCTGATGTTCTTCAATCACAAAAAAGGTGAGAATATTACACCAACAGGTCAAGTTATTGGTATTGTGGGTGAATATGCTTGTGTGATGTGATGAGTAACTGAAAGACTTGAGTTGGCTCTTACAGCTAATGCCGAAGCTGGGGTTCAATACCCAATTGGTAATATTGTACACTCACATCTATAACATTTATTTTGTTTTATGTATGATGTGTGCTCAACATGAAATCAAGTAGATACTTGTACTAAGTTCCTTCTTGCTGTTGCATTTTAATTTACAGTTTTAAAGGACAAGCGCTACAGGATTGTCAACTTGTCGGAGACAGAGTTTTCAGTCAGTGTGTCTGATGTCACCTTTAAAGATGGAGGCCTCTATACATGCTTTCATTACAGTCACAGAACGGCAAAGAAACAAGTTAAGGTGACAGTTTTGGGTAAGGATGGCACTTATTCTCATGGCACTGTTCTATCTGTATGGTCTATAGAGTATGTAGGCTACAGTAGCAACAGATCTAAGCATACTACAGTCTCTGTTCAGTGGGTCAATCCTATTGGCAATGGAGGTAGTGTGCTTGCCCTATAAGCATAAGGTTACAGGGTTGAACTTTGATCTCTAGCTAACTCCTAAATTCACTTTTATTGTTGTTGCTATTTCAAGGTGCCCCAAAACTGTGGGTAACACAACACAACAGAAAGACTGCCATCAAATGTTCTGCAGATGGAAACGGCAGACCTCCCAAAATTTTATGGCAGTTGGATAATGGGTTAGAAATTTATGGTAAGAGTCATTCAACAAACTTTTATCAGATTGCCTCTTCAGACCTCATGACCTGAAAGTAGGATCAGGATAGATAAAGTGTTAACTAGGCATGGGTCAAAAGATCAATAACCATTACCAACAATCATAGAGTATATACTGTTCATACAAAACATAGACCATCAAGACAGCATATGAATACTTTGAGTGAAAGGAAATTGGGGATGTGACGAGGCATAGACAATAGAGAGGTTTAAAACCATGAAGACTTCCTCTTTGTGTTTCCCACATATCCCACAGTATCTCACCCAGTATTGTTGTTGTTGTTGTTGGTAATGTTTTACAAAGTCATTATCATCATAAATGTTTACCTCTCCCTTATTATTTAGCTCAGCCCCATTACATGTTTGACAGCAAAACACACAAATATACCTCTCTGGATACTCTACTTGTTCAGTCCAGCAAGAGGAGAGTCACGGTGAAATGCATTGTTCGTCATCCAGCCCTTTACAAGTCAAAGCTGATGGAATTTGTCAAGATCGGACAGGATTGTGAGTACCAATTTTATTATTCCTGCCTTGTTAACTTTATTGTGTTGTTAGGGTTAGAGGGTGTTATCTGAACTACTTGAGCTTGATTTCAAAAGGGTTTGTATTGTGAATTACCCATTAAGTAAATTCTGAAGAGGGAAATATCTGCCTTTTGAGGAACATGAAAATGAAAGTGTACAGTTTTGTGGCGTCAGTACACATGGACAGTTATGCACAGTTATGTTGTAGGTACTTTTCCCATTGGTTTCAAATGCCCCATTGTAGGGGCTTGAACATGCCATGCATCATTTCTTGACTTGACCATACAAACATCATCATGTGATTTCCATGTATTGAGACAAATACAGGCTCCCCAAATTCTTACACACACGAGCAAATCATTGGATTTCCGTTTTTCATTGATGTATTTATACTGTATTTGTTTGATCCCATTGACATCAATATTCCCTTCTACAAGGGAGAAAAACATTTTTAAAAAAACACGGCACAACACACAACGCTACACAAGGCACATGATAGGGGCTCAAATGTCAGGTGTGAACATATACTGCATTGTATTGTAACTGAAATTCACATTTATCTTATAGCCACAGAGGAACCACACACAACTTCAACAGCCTCTCATTGGCCACATACACAGGAGTCAACAGAAACACCAACACCAACCAACTTGTATCGGCCCAGTGAGTACAGTAGAAGTATTCAGTTTTGTCATTAAAAAAAAACAACGTATACACTGCAGGTACACTGAACATTTCCATGAGTTATACTGTAGTCCAGGAAAAATAACATCCATAACCTAGGATAATCTACAAGTAGTATTTTATGGTTTTCAGTATGTTTTGAGAGCACTGCTCAGGTGCAAAACCGCAGCACTCCGTTCTCATACCTCTATTTTGTTTCCTGAAATGGAAGTGGATTGTGAAATGTTCGATATGTGCTGTGAACCTCAGCCTGTACTTGAGTTCAGTTCATTTATTAATTAATCATTGTAGCTACATAATAGCATGCATTAGAACATAATTGAAATATGATATAGCTACAGTATGTTTCTAGAAATGCAAAAAATGCATTATATATTTAGGATTTACCTTGTGAATGTCTTTCATTCTAGATCAGCAACCCTACTCAGTCTCCCAATCAACAGAGAATACATATTATAATGATACTAGCAGCAATTCAACCAGCACTATTGGTAAGTAGACCAATATTTAATTAACAATAAACAAACATATGATGATATTATACTAGATTATAAATCTAAACACGAACATCACATACAAAGCTTCAATATCCAGTACAACACCAACCAAGCTATTCATAGTAAACAAAACAACTAAAAACTAAATAGAATGGAACTAACTGAAATGTTGCCATTTCCCTGAAATTCAGTGAACTGCTTCTCCACCTAGTGGTGACTTTCCACTGCTTCATAGAGAGTTGTTATTTGAGTATAGATGCAATTCAATTTGAATTTTCAGATTGCATTTTATGTACGCCATATACATCCTACTCAGAGAGGTGGATGCAGCCTATACAATACATTATTAAGTGGTAAAATGTATTAATGTCCATTAATTTCCTACAGATTGGCTATCAGTGTCAGAGACAACAGAGAACACACCTCACAATAGTACAGGAAACAGTACTGGTGGTAAGATTGTTTGCATTCACATTTTTGTAATTCAGTAAATGCACTTATCCAGGGTGACTTATAAATACGATTGATGCAAATTGTTCTGGTTATGTTTCTATATCATGGCTATGAGCACTGTTTAGAGCAACATTGTCATGAATATGTAGTTTGTATTAGGCTAAAGCTGATATTGTTTATCACAGGGAGCTTGGACGAGATAGAGGAGCAGAGAGGCAATGGGGAACGTGCGCCGATGCTAGTTTTTCTTGTGACCTGCCTCATCCTCGCTTTACTAGTTGTCGTCATATTCTTTGTGATGAAGCTGAGAAAAGCACACATCCACTGGAGAAAAGGTTAATATAGACTCGTACTAAACCATTCACTGACCGTTTGGGATCTTCTTATGTGTCTGTGTACTATTGCTCTTCTTTGTTTAGCTCAGTAATACATCAATTAATATCACTGATTTCCTTAGAGAGTGCAACCACATAAGGCTTCCCAGGTCTTAATCAGTCGATACAGGCACGAACGGAAATCACCATACTGTACGCTGTGGCACTTGAGGACCGGAGTTGTGCACCCATAGTTTATGGTCTATGTCTGGCACTAAACATTGTGTGTTCACAAATTAAGACAGTATTGATTATTACAGAAAATGAAGACTCGGATCAATCTGTGGAGAGCAGCAAATCAAAATCAAGCCATGAAGAGAAGCAATCCCGAAGGCGCAGAGGTAATCTTTTTGACATCATGAGTGATTGTGTCACATGCCATCTTAAAGATGAAATGGAAAAATCAACCATACAGAAACACAATGAATATGCATAACCATATACATGAACAATTGGGGTAAAATTATCTAATTATTGACTTTTTCTAGGACTTTTCAATATCGGATTTACAAAGTACGTTGTTGAAGAGCCCACAGAAACAACAACGAGGGTTAAAACAGAGGAGGCTCCGGAAATTCAAGTAATTTCACAGACAAACGGAGCAAACAACAACCCTCAGATCAAGGAGACAGAACTGTAAGGTTTACGTTGGGTGTATAGATATAGATCAACTGTTTTAGCAGAACAAATTCCAATCCATTATTATTATTATTATTATTATTTCATAACGTGTCTGTAATACCAGATCATACGCGGCTATTTATTTTACTCTCATATGAATGTATATATTGAATGTTATATTGCCTTACTATGTCTAAAACTTGAAAACTGTGAGATATATTATGCATTGTTCTGTGCTCAACAATGTACTAAACAATGTTTATATGCCATTAAAATTACTTCACTGACGCATTCTCACGTTGCTCCTCTATTCGATTTCTTCCTTCCTCTTGACCCACTCGCCATTATCCAAAGCAAAGACATAAACACATCTGATAGGTATAGATGAAGTGCCCCCAACCATACTTACACCAATTAGGTGCTTTTTAAATCTTTGAAGAGGTTTGAACAGGTGCAAAGCAGGTTCTGGAGTAGAGCGAATAGAAATTGGACTTCTGTCATGCCCCGTTCCCGCGTCCAGTTTTCAAAACATCCTCGCGAAGTTGACAGGTCAGTGATAATGATGCCAGCCAAACAGGATTGCGAAGTGGCTCGTTGTATAAACAAATTATTGTATTAGTTTAATAAAATGGATCATCATTTTTCAATCAACAACTAGTTTTCAGACACATAAACATCATACAAAGTAAACACAATGGGTTTTCCCAGGCTGCCACACATTTGTGTTCTATCATTTCCAGTCGCATGTCGCCGCCACTAATTACCATATAATGACAATTTTCTTCAAAAACCCGTCAATGGGCTGTTTTGGGATTTTAACAGATTTCACTTGAACAATATGTTTTCTATCCATTTCAATTCGTTTTAAAGGCTAAATCATACTGTTTATATACTTTTCATGCCTTAAATCATAAGGTGGATAGAGCTTTCAGTTCGAGATGAGTTGCTAGCTCCTTACAACTGCACCAACTGTAAACTCACTGGCTAGTTAACTGGCTGTCTTGCATTACAGTTTAGCTAGTTAAGCTGACAAAACCATTAGCTGAACTGTGAACGCAGCCAGTTAGCTAGCTAGCTATGTGATTTGCTTTATGTCAGACAAAAAGTCTTAATTTGAGCTGCGGTGCGAGTGTCCGCGGTGCTGCGAGTGGAATGCGATAGCGGATTTCCCCAGATCAGTGTTCAGTAATAGGCCTACTCTGACTGTAACTGTCTCTTTCTCGCTCACTATTTGGAGTTCAGACACGAATTTGGCATGGTTAGATGCTTTTCAACAGTCATCAGAACTCGAAATGTTTGGTGCAGAAGCGACGGTAAGTGATTTCATTTTAATAATTGAGTTGAATCGACACTTATGGCTGCCTAATGTTTAATTGGATAAATACTGTAGTGGTTAAAGTGGAATATATCTTAGCATGTATTAGGGTTCAATGAATCTGGATTGTTTTGTTGAACTTATTGAGCCAACCTACAGTAGTTATGGGCATGAGTATGACAAATATGACTATTTAGCAAAACGCAGCAAGGGAAAAAGCAAGCTCTGACTGGATTATCCATATAACTATGCTAGTTATCATTTTTTTCGTGGAGTGTTATAGTTTTCTGCCAATAAGTATGATGATTTACGATCCATAAAACTATCTATCAACATATTGGCTAAATTAAACCTAATATATCATCATATACACCTTATCATTGTCACGAGGCTGTCCAACCAGCAGATGGCGACAGAGAGCACTTCCAGGGGGACCAAGAGGATGTAACTAGGAGATGCCCATATTTGGTCCTTCCTGCCCTAGGGACTCACCTGCTACCTATGACAGGAGTGATTGTGTTTTGTGTTTGTTTCTCACCTGTGTTTTACTCGTTAGCCCTTATTAGTTGTAGTATTTTAAGACCTCTGTTAGCAGTGCCTCCTTGTCGAGTTATGAACGTTTATGCCTGAGACAGTTTTGCTGCCTATTGTTAAGATCCGTAAGTTTTCGAGTAAAAGCCTTGGACCTCCCTACTGCCTCTGACTCTGCATTTTTGGGGTTTTGCCTGGTGACCATCAGCCTTGGCTAAGGTGTATAGAGCCACTGGTGGTCAACTCTCAATCTACCGTGACAATTATTGCCTCCCTTTCTCAAATTACACCTAATTTACGATCCATAAATACAACCGCATATTAGCTAAATTGCAACCGAAAAAATCCATTAAATACACATGCACTCATAATTCAGATTCTTGCACAATAGACGCGCCGAGCATTTGAGCACCCCGAACGCTACCCGAGCCATCTGTGCACCCCAAATCGGATATATCCCGACAGTGGATTAGCGACACAAACTACAACTATTTAAATGAATCGGGTGACATCAGACTTCAATGTGTCCATTCACTTTCTCCATCTGGATTTTTTTTTTAAATTATTATAAATTCAGTGTTCAAAGATTGCTTACAGGAATTTTCTTCAAACTGTGCGAACTGAAAAACATAATATAGAACCCATTTCGAACATGTTTCATAAATTGGCCATTTTAAAAGTCACAACGGTACGTTGCTCTTCAAGAATGCGAGTTATTCAAATTAATCTCTGAAGTTGTTGAATGGGTGGGTTCTTGCTTTCAAATTGTATAAATCGCCAATCGAAGTGCATGAGAAATGTTAAAGGAGACCAAGGAAGTACGTGGGCAGAACCGGTTTATCTTGTTTGGAACCAGACTCATGCCACAGAAATAGGAGGAGCCAGTGGGTTCACTCAGTATCCATTTCCCTCCGCAGTCTGTGGAAAAATAAGCACTGGGACGTTTTTTCAATGCTGGAAAACAATAGGAAGGCTGTGAACATCCATGTTTTACTCATGTTTGCACATTGTCCTTGTTGTTTTAGCTTAACGTGTGTAATATCTAGGGTCTTACGATCTCTTCGCCGTACAGGACGAAACATGTTATATATATATGTTTAAAAAAAAAGGTTGGGGGGGAGAGTGACCGCTACGCACATGCGCAGTCTGACTATGCCCTCGTGAGTAATTGTCGATACTCATATATAAAAACATTTGTGACACCATTTAAATATCTTCCCACTTGCATTTCGTTGTCCAACTACTTTCACACATTTATATTACGAACTATAAAAACGATCACTCACAAACCTCTTGCTGCGCATGCCTGCAAGTGGCTACGTTGCAAGTTTCCGGGGTGGACAACGACTACCATTCTATTTCGAGCCACTCATCTTCAACTATACGAATATCTTTGCTCGTGCAGAGAAACAGATAGAGGGAACGGAAGTGGGAGGTAACGTAAATGCAGTTCCAAGTTTTAATTGGTGTTTTGGGGTGGCAGTGAAATTCTCGACGTATGATTGGTTGTATTACTAGGGATATAAATGTTCTAGAACTCTCTTTCTTTCTTTCTCTCACAAGGCGAAGAAAGGGAAGCTTCGCCATTGTCCAACTTGCAAACCAGCATCATCTTCGGTCATATCATTCGGTAAGTGAAAAATCTATTTGAACTGTATAGTCTATCGATAAACACAATAAAACGCATACATTTATCGACATCTGATGTGTTGGAAATCAACAATTACTGTAATCACGTTCATTTAGCAAACGTTAGCTAATGGGGTGGCTAACTAACGTTACCCTGTATATGATGGCCTGCGAAGTTGATTAACTTGTAATTATATATCACTGTACCAAAACATCTAGCACGTTAAATACCTAGGTAATTAAACTAAATGTCAGTTAAAATAATTTTCAATCGCCGCCAAACTGTCCCTTTGGTTTGAAGGGCAGCTTGGTTGCCATTTTGGCCTAAATATACACGACTGTAAATTTAGTAAGATGGTAGTTAAACTTTTCATGCTGTATATTAGTGGCACAGTGTTACTTTCACCACATCTACTGTCTTTGTACATTATGTTTGAAACAATGGAACGGAAACATCAAGTGCCGATTACCTACGCTCTTGCGCGCGTTGACGCGCGTTGTGGACTCGGCCTTGCTGTAGAATGTTCTAGGCCGCGCTGCACCCCACGTGGTGCGACGGAATCTAAGGACAAGATCGGTCAATTGTAGTGTAAATGCAATTGTGCTTTCATAGCGTTGCTAATAAACTTTAAGTGAGAATTTCAATATTTGAAAATTAAAACACTTAGCGGTTTGGATTTCTGCTTTCTTTTGCTCAGGCAAAAATGTCTAAGGGACCAGCAGTTGGCATCGATCTCGGGACCACCTACTCCTGTGTGGGTGTGTTCCAGCATGGCAAAGTGGAGATCATTGCCAACGACCAGGGCAACAGGACCACTCCAAGCTATGTTGCCTTCACAGATTCTGAGAGGCTCATTGGGGATGCAGCCAAGAATCAGGTTGCCATGAACCCCACCAACACAGTTTTCGGTATGTTTCTGTGGAACTATTTCATAACTGATGCTAATTACAGGTTTAACTTCTACATGCATGTTATTATTTAAATAGTGTGCTATAAGCCTGGGTCACTGTGATGAAGTTTATTCCTGCCATTCGTAGTTTCCACCAGAGGTAGAAATGCCAAAGATGGCCCAAAACCTTCCTTGGATGTCTGAGTGACCAGTAAAGTGCCATAGGAATTTGTATGGCTGCTAAATGTTCTGTGATCTGACTGGTTGTCTTGTTACAGATGCCAAGAGACTAATTGGCCGCAGGTTTGATGATGCCGTTGTTCAATCGGACATGAAGCACTGGCCATTTGATGTCATCAACGATTCCACCCGTCCTAAGGTCCAAGTTGAATACAAAGGCGAGACAAAGTCCTTCTACCCTGAAGAGATTTCCTCCATGGTTCTTGTTAAAATGAAAGAAATTGCTGAAGCCTACCTCGGAAAAGTATGTTTAATTGATTGTCATACTTATTACTTACTGTAGGTCTGAACAATGGGTTTAGCAATGTTTACTGTAAAAGAATTTTGGGATCCTGATCAGGTTATTACAATTGTAAAAATCCAAGTTGGAATTGATGGATTAATTGGCACTTCTCTTCTCCCCCCTACCCAGACTGTTAACAATGCAGTTGTTACCGTGCCTGCCTACTTCAACGACTCTCAGCGCCAGGCCACCAAGGATGCTGGTACCATCTCTGGCCTCAATGTTCTCCGTATCATCAATGAGCCAACTGCTGCTGCCATTGCTTATGGCCTAGACAAGAAGGTATTCAGCTTGCTGAGCAACATGCTTCAATTGAACTACTGTAATGCTTTTCGCTGTGATGAAGTTTATTCCTGCCATTCGTAGTTTCCACCAGAGGTTCTAAGACCAAAGATGGCCCAAAATCTTCCTTGGATGTCTGAGCGAATATTGACTTTGAATCATGTTTTCTCTGTTCATTATCATTATTCATACCAAATGTCCTGTTTTCAGGTTGGGGCTGAAAGGAATGTCCTCATCTTCGATCTGGGTGGTGGCACTTTTGATGTCTCCATCCTGACCATCGAGGATGGCATCTTTGAGGTCAAGTCCACTGCTGGAGACACTCATCTGGGTGGAGAAGACTTTGACAACCGCATGGTCAACCATTTCATTGCAGAGTTCAAGCGAAAGTACAAGAAGGACATCAGTGACAATAAGAGAGCTGTTCGTCGTCTCCGCACTGCCTGTGAGCGGGCCAAGCGCACTCTATCTTCCAGCACCCAGGCCAGCATTGAGATCGACTCCCTCTACGAGGGTGTCGACTTCTACACCTCCATTACCAGGGCTCGCTTTGAGGAACTCAACGCAGACCTGTTCCGTGGCACCCTGGATCCAGTGGAGAAGTCACTCCGAGATGCCAAGATGGACAAGGGTCAGGTCCACGACATTGTCCTGGTTGGCGGCTCCACCCGTATCCCCAAGATCCAGAAACTCCTGCAAGATTTCTTCAACGGCAAAGAGCTCAACAAGAGCATCAACCCAGATGAGGCTGTGGCCTATGGAGCAGGTGAGTCTCTGACCAACTTAAGTTTATGCACTTTACCAGTCTCGCTGTGATGAAGTTTATTCCTGCCATTCGTAGTTTCCACCAGAGGTTGTAAGACCAAAGATGGCCCAAAATCTTCCTTGGATGTCTGAGCGAAAACAGTAGTACTGTACATTTTAGCTAAGGATTTTCCTTGAGTCTAATCTTCCCATTCATCTTCACAGCTGTCCAGGCTGCAATCCTCTCTGGTGACAAGTCTGAGAATGTCCAGGACCTGCTTCTGCTGGACGTCACGCCCTTGTCCCTCGGTATTGAGACTGCTGGAGGTGTCATGACTGTCTTGATCAAACGTAACACCACCATACCAACCAAGCAGACTCAGACCTTCACCACCTACTCTGACAACCAGCCTGGTGTGCTCATTCAGGTAAAAAAGGGCCTTTGTGGCGTTTCTGGGCAATGTTAAGGACCAGTTCCACTGTGAAGTTTATTCCAGCCATTTGTAGTTTCCACCAGAGGGTGAAAAACTGAAGATGGCCCAAAACCGTCCTTGGATGTCTGAGCGAGTTATTAAATGGCACATGTGACGTATCCTCTGATGAAATGCCATGCTAATCTTGAATGACTTCTACAGGTGTATGAGGGTGAGAGGGCCATGACCAAGGACAACAACCTCCTGGGCAAATTTGAGCTGACAGGAATCCCCCCTGCTCCTCGTGGCGTTCCTCAGATTGAGGTCACCTTCGACATTGATGCAAACGGTATCATGAACGTGTCCGCAGCTGACAAGAGCACTGGAAAGGAGAACAAGATCACAATCACCAATGATAAGGGTATGTTTATCGATGGATGATGTGTACATGTAGACTACAATATGTTCATTTACATTCATGGCATTTAGCAGATGCCTTTATCCAAAGCGACTTACAACAAATACATTTGTTCAAGTGAATCTATCTATCCATCATAAGAAGCTAATCAATGCTCAGACCAGCGGCCATAGGCAGTGACAATGCTAGAAGAAGGATTTTATTATTATTAAGAGGAGAGAAACTTGTACAGGGTACTAGTGGGGGTGAAGAGGTATTTTGGAGTGACTTAAGATGTAGCCTCAAGAGATGGGTCTTTCAATTTCGATTTGTAGTTCATGTGTGATCAATTTCCCCACCACCAGGTCGTCTTAGCAAGGAGGATATTGAGCGCATGGTCCAGGAAGCTGAGAAGTACAAGTCTGAGGATGATTCCCAGCGTGACAAGGTCTCATCCAAGAACTCCTTGGAGTCCTATGCCTTCAACATGAAGTCCACTGTGGAGGATGAGAAACTGCAGGGCAAAATCAGTGATGAGGACAAGGCGAAGATTCTGGAGAAGTGTAATGAGGTCATCAGCTGGCTGGATAAGAACCAGGTGAGCATTTGATTTGCAGTGGTAGTAGTCTTGTCAATGTAGTCACATTTGACTCCCATCATGAGAATAAATGCAGCACCATTAACAATCACATCATTAACAATGTATTTATCTTTGCAGACTGCAGAGAAGGAGGAGTATGAGCACCAGCAGAAAGAGCTGGAGAAGGTCTGCAACCCCATAATCACCAAGCTGTACCAGGGTGCTGGTGGCATGCCAGGCGGTATGCCTGAGGGTATGGCTGGTGGCTTCCCTGGAGCCGGTGGTGCTGCTCCTGGTGCTGGTGGATCATCTGGGCCAACCATTGAGGAAGTAGACTAAGCCATTCCATAGTGTTTGCAACTACCTCTCCATGAGCAACATTTGAAATGTATTTTACCCTCTGTGGCTTTAGTTTTGGCTGACTAGTCACAGAGTGAAATCTTAAAGTAAAAAAAAAAAACAGGGTTTAAGGGATCACATTTGTATTGCAACTTGTTTGCTACACAACAGGGATCAGTAATTGTCTGTTTGCACAACTAAAGCTGTCAATTTCACATGTATGGAATATTTTGTATATTTTCTCAAGTGGTCAACTGCCTTTGTCACAATGCCTTGGAAGACAAAATAAAGCATACTGTGACCTTACACCCTAACTTTTGACTGCCTGAGTTTTTCAGCACTGAACATGCAATCAACTTTGGCTGTATTTGTAATCTGATTACTTGCCATAGTAAACTTGTTTTATAGTTGGAGCATTTTGAATTTCAGACCCTGCCACACTGTATATTTGTTCATGATGTACATCATGTCTTATTTGTATCTGTTTGAAAGGAAGCTATTGTCTTAATCTAATGTTTTGCCACAGTTCAAATATTAACTTCAGAATGGTGGAGCCATATGACTGTTGAAACAACAACCTCAAATGCGTACTTTCAACGACCTCAATGGATGTCGGCAAACTTTCAATTTGGGCCCTTTATCATCAATCAAGTTTATTTGTATAGCACTTTTTACATAGACAAATGTCTGTTTCACAACTAAATAATACTAAACAATAAATACAAAACAAACAATATGATATAACACCAAATCATAGACCCCCCAGGAGTAAGCCAAGGAAAAAACTCCATCAGAGAAAGAAACCTTGAGAGGAACCAGACTCCAGGGGACCCATCCTCCTCTGGCTGATCAGGTGCTGAAGAGTAAACGAATGTGGTGTGGTGCAAGAGTTCAGGGGTCCATAGTGAAGGGCAGCTTTCTGATGGGACCCGGGTGGGGCGGCAAGGACCAGGATATAGGGTGGAGTATACTCAGCCTGGACGAATTGTGGAACTGGAGTCTAGTTTTGAGGGGCTTAGAGCCCCTCGGACAGATAAGCACAAAGAGGACAACACAAGATTAGAGGCTGTTGCAAACTGAAAAACTAATACATGAAAACATTACATTTACATAAATTTAATGGCTAGTCCTCCGATATCGGAGATAGACGCGATTTCACCGGCCAATTGAAATGTCGCTGGGAAACAATAGGTGTTTATTTGCACATCACATACATCAATGTTTATAAATTGAAATAGCCTACCTGTTTATTAGTTGTTGATGATTTTCTAGGCCATTTTTTTCTAACTTTAATGGGCATGTTTGCCCCGAGCCCCCGTTAAAATTCCAACCCTGTTGTAGAGCTAATTAGCTAGGTAGCCAGCCACCAGTTGCTGCTGGCTCCATGATATTCCATATCAGTTTTATTTGTTAACCTGGTCAAGATAATTGATTGAATAGCATTTCAACTGACAAGCTAGCCACTTTCCCTGCTAAAAAAAAATCCATCTTAGATCAGCTTGAATTCTATGCTGGTCTAAGGTGGTCAGTACAGGTCGTGTTGCTGGTCAAGCTGGTGGTGAGATGGTCAAAGTGGTCGACCAGTTGAAGGTGGGCTTGTCAAGCTGGTATACCATCTGAATGTTAGCTGGTCAGAGCTGGTCAAGTTGCCGATCAAGCTGGTCGACCAGCTAAATGTTGGCTGGTAAAACTGGTAATGAGATGGTCGAGATGGTCAAGCTGGTCAACCAGCTAAATGTTGGCTGGTGATCATGCTGGTAATGAGATTAAGCTGGTTGACGTGTAACGGTGAGAGGAACGTATAGACGGGATAAGATAACCCCCTGGGAAACTATACATTGAATTTGAGAAACTGCTTCTTTGATGGGCAGTTCTACTAACCAGTCAAAAGTCCTAAAAACCTTTGGCGTTGGCAAATGATATCGTTGGAAAGAAGAAGGGCGAGATGGGAAAGACTAGATGAGATGGTGCTGGTATGAATTTACGTTCGTTACAGAAGACAAATAAAGTTAGATAGTATTAACGAAACAACACGAGTTGAGCTGTGAAAGCAGTCGTGGTTAAAAGCAGACAGTAGAGAGTCATAGTGCCCAGGTGCACACGTTAAAAGTATTAACAACTTCGTGAGTGTTAGCTAGCATCAAAGGACTGCTGCTCCCCTCATTAGCTAGTGAAATGGACGGTAAAAGAGAGAGCGACTTCGCCTGTCAAGAGGTCGTTTGTGGGGAGCTATTGAGCACTGCTACACATGTCAAGACGGAGGAGTTTGCCGTCGCGGTCAACAGTGTGCGCGCGTGAGTGAGACTGCTCCATAGAGGACGGAAAGGGATCGGTGCCGCGGTCGGTTTATTGTGAACAGTTTCAGCGTGTGACACCTTGAGGGACGCTCAGTCAGTATTGAGTAAAGGGAGAGATAGAACGAGTTCTGCAAGACAGTAGCAAAAATCGTGGGTAATCCAAGATGGCGACGTCCGATGGTTGAGTCTAGACAGTTCTCACCACCTGTAAAGTAACTGATCCACGAGGAAACACTCCCGTCTGTCCGTAGAAGCAATCACGCTGACCGTAAAATACTCATTAAGCAAAAGGCAAAACTAATAGCAGAAATATTGCAAATGGTCAATCCTAATATGATCACCCAGTTAGCAAGAAAACAAAAGTGTAAGACGAAAATGCAGCCAAGTTTGATAGGTACTCTCACAGGTGTATGACTAAATTACCTAACAAGCTAACAAGAACCCCAACCAGATGACGAAGAGCAAGCCCAAACGTACTGGCTTAGCCAGTGGCGAACAACTGCTCAACTATGTTGGAGTTATGCAAACTCGGCTCTTAAAGCTTGTCCCATAAACATGTGACACGTTTTGTATTTTGTCCCTGACGGCCAGCTGCCGTCCTCCTAAAAGTGCCTGCCTGAACCTTCGTCAACTTCAGTTAATACAGACTATACCTTTGAATTTAATTTGTACTGTTTTTTTGTAATCTTAAATTAGTATTTACAATCCAGAATGCCTTGTTCTAATCAGGCAAAACATACATCAATACTACTACTTCAGTACTACAATTAACAGAAACATGTCATTTCGCACTTACCATATCTTGACCCGACCTCAAATCCAAAGTGCGACCGACTGAAAAGTAAAGTGTGTTCATTAAATTAAAGGATTATGGCATAGCATTGCAGATATTAAATTAGCTATATACTGTCAGGATTTTAATCTGTCAACATAACTACAAGATCAAAGGCATATCTGTCATCCTCCTTCACCAATCATTGACAAATATATAGGTATAATGTTCATGTTATGGGTCTGAAACATGTCATTTCATACTTACACCTCAAAGTCATATCCTGACCCGACCTGGGACAACATCGTCTCAGTCACTCTACAGAATTGGTCTCTAACCAAGTGGCCAAAAACAATCCCTTAATGGAAAATAATCTATCTCATATCCATAATTGTGTTTGCAACCATGAATTCAAGTGATACAGTGCCTATAGAAAGTCATCATACCCTGTGAAATCTTTACCTTTTGTCACATTACACCCTGAGAGTATACCATTATAAATTTGCTCAGGTGCAACCAATCAACTTCCAGATCAAACACCAGGCTAATTGCCCCCCACCTGACATCAATTGTAGTGGTTTTGATTACTTCAGAATAAAACCAGTTGTTTCTTGAGGATTCCACTACTAGAAGTGCATGGTTCTGCAAAGAATTCACCATGGTTGGAAAAGTACTTTCAAAAGGCCTCCGGGACAAAGTTGTAGGAAGGCACAAGTTAGGTGAAGGCTACAAAAAGATTTCGAAGGCTTTAGCTATCCCTCTGAGTACCGTTCAGAGCATCATTAAGAAGTGGAAGGCGTATGGCACCACCAACACCTTGCCTAGATCAGGCCGTCCGTACAAACTGGATGACCGAGCCAGGAGGACATTGATCAGAGAAGCTACCAAGAGGCCAAAGGCAACTTTGAAGGATTCACTAGTCTTTATGGCTAGGACTGGTCTGTCTGTGCATGTGACAACAATCTCACAAGCTTTACACAAAGCTGACCTGTATGGCAGGGTAGCAAGAAAGAAGCCTTTTCTGAAAAAGTGCCACAGTCAGTCTCGTTTGTGCTATGCAAAAACACACCTGGAAGATTCTGTTGCCATGTGGAAAAAGGTTTTATGGTCAGACGAGACTAAGATTGAACTTTTTGGACTGAACTCCAAGCGCTATGTTTGGCGAAAACCAAACACAGCACACCACCCAAAACACACCATACCTACTGTGAAGCATGGTGGTGGCAACATTATGTTGTGGGGATGTTTCTCTTCAGCGGGGACTGGGCAATTGGTCAAGATTGAAGGGAAAATGGATGCTGCCAAGTACACCCAAATTCTTGAGGACAACCTGCGTCCCTCTGCTAGACAGCTGAAGATGGGCAGGTCATTCACCTTCTAACACGACAGCGATCCTAAACATACCGCCAAAAGAACAACGCAGTGGCTTAAGGATAGAAAGGTGAATGTCCTTGAGTGGCCAAGTCAGAGCCCTGACTTAAATCCGATAGAAAATCTGTGGATGGACTTGAAGAGAGCAGTCCATCGCCGCTCACCACGGAATTTGACTGAACTCGAACAATTCTGCAAGGAAGAATAGGCAAATATTCTCCAATCTAGGTGTGCAAAGCTAGTAGAGACATATCCAAACAGATTGATGGCTGTAATTGCAGCAAAAGGTGGCTCTACAAAGTATTAAATCAGGGGACTGATGACTTTTCCAACCCTGTTATTCTTGTTTTTCATTTTTTATAAATTTTCAGAACTGTCGCCTTTTTTTCATTAGTTTGATGTTGTATGGCTAAATTTGTACATAAAGCTGGAAAAAGCTTTTTTTAATGGGTTTTGATTTCAGGCTGTACAACAAATATAGTAACTATTTCAAAGGGGTATGATGACTTTCTATAGGCACTGCACAGCAAAGAAAGTTGCTGGAAATGTGTTTATTTGGTTTTACTACATTTGCTGAGTTGGTAGTGACATCCTAATCTACACAGTGTGTAATTGATTCCTATGGAAATCAGAGACCCTATAAAAACAAAGATATTAATTCCAAAATTACATGAACTATTATCCTTGCATTAAGATGGACTCAATTCAACTTATTGAGTGATTTGTTGATGACATTTTTGCATTTTAGTTAATTTTAAAAGTGTCATAAGCAAAGGGTCTGAATACTTCTGTACATGAGGTATTTCTGTATTTCAATTGTAATAAATGTACTAAAATTGTTTAAAAAAACTTGTTTTTGCTTTGTCATTCTGGGGTATTGTGTGTGGATTGATGACAAATTATTTTAATTTAATCTATTTTAAATTGAGTCTATAACACAACAAAATGTGGAAAATGTGAAGGGGTCTGAATACTTTCCGAGGCACTGTATATGCAGATTGCGATTGCAGACAAGTTTTTAATGAAGACATTCATCTGTTTTGTCTTGTCTTCTACTCAGGTATGTTGCTCCAAGTGAAACGTAAATATATTACAATGCAGTGCATTGTCTTTCTGTGCCCAAGTTAGGTTGCAATTTATTCATTCTGTTGAATGGGAAATGTTGTCTGAAAATAATTTTGTAGAAAATGCTTTTCTTATAAGTTTCAGAGAACTCGATTGTGTAATTCTATACGATCACTTAATAGTGTAACCATTGTGTATGATGTATTTTTGTATTGTTTGAGAGAGAGATTTGTATTATTTCTGTAAACATTTCTCTTTATATATATATAAAAGTAAATAGAATGTTTTAAGAATGTGATTCTAGAGAGTTCTCCAATGTCATCACATAATGTGTAACTATAGGGATGATTGTATACTAGCTTTTATAATTATCATGGTTGTTCTTGCTGATCCTAGCCTCATCCACAGCCTGTACATTTGTGACTGCTATTGGATTCTTCGCTTTTCACTCGAAAGTGAAAAAAACACTTTGTGTGGTGGTGTGCGTTGACATAGGCACCTGATAGATTGTACCACAGGTTTGGATGAGTTGGGATCCATCTACTGACAAATATATGCAATGCTCTCGTGATCAGTTGTTTATCAGGTCCGGATGGGTGCCCTCGGGTAAATCAGCTGTTGGCCTAGTGTCATTTACCTGAGACCTGATCATTTCATGCTTTTCACTCGCACTAACCACTACATTATTCTTCCATCAAAAGTCACCTGCATTGCTTGTTTAACAGGTGATATGCAATTTTAGGCAGCACCCCTCATGAAGTATACCTCCTATGTCCCTGAGAACAGTGTTTAGTTTGCACTCTTTTGCTAAACCAGGTAATAACATTTTGCTCCAACATTGATGCTTAGAATTTTCTTTGGACATCCTCCAGTTTAAAGATATACTATGGAAGTTTAAATGCTAATTGTTTACCTCAAATCTTCACTTGAGTGTATGGTTGTCATACATCATAGGAGTAAGAAAATGTTTTGAAAGAAAATGTTCAATTACGAACACTGTGTTGGTCCGGAAAAAGAGCTTTCTAAAATGGAGTGTCCTACCCGACACTCGGTTTGCATACAAACATGTTGTTACTGCCAGGGGTGCTCTAGGAGAGTGGACTCACCAATTTCTGTCTCTGGTGGCTGCCTCTTCAAAACGTGTGTGCATACAGAGACACAACAGCTAATGTCCGAGACCTCCTCATCCTATTCACTTTATCACAGCCAAGCTGACAGCACATGAGCAAGCTCACCCTATACTATCACATATGCAGTGAATATGGAAGATATGTATCTATATGTAAATTTAACCTGCACCATCATCTCACAGCCTCCATTTGGTTAAATCAGAAGTTATGTATAGACCGTTCACCATTCATTTGGAGGCTGTGGTTTGACAAGGGGGTCATGGTCCACACTACCTTGATCCAGAACTATGCAGGCTCTTTTAGTTAGCAACTGCAATCTGGTCATCCTGTTTTTGAGGCTTACTAGAGGTTTGCACCTTGCAGAGTAGTCTCTAGTTCTGCTGGTGAAGTCTTCTGCTGATGGTAGTCTCTGACACATGCAAGCCTACCTCCTTGAGAGTGTATGCAAATCAATCAATCAATCAACACACTAATATACTTTATCTGTTGCACTATAAGACTCCATGTGGGTAAACTGAAGGTGGGTGGGGTGGGGTTGGGGGATTATCTTTATCAAAGGCTCTGGTTATATCGGTTGCACTATAACACTCCATTTAGGTGAGCTGGGGGTGAAGGAGAAGAGGCAGGGTGGTTACTGTGGAAAGAGAGGGGTGGGGTGGCTGGTATATCTGTTGCACTATTAGACTCCATTTAGGTGAGCTGGGAGGGTTGAGGAGGAGTAGGGACATGGTGGGTACTGGGGAAAGAAAGAGCAACTCCATGGAGGTGTACTGTTGCACTTTCAGACTCATGTACCTTATTTACTATCTTGCCAATAGGATATTGTTGTGTTCAGTAGTATACTTTGTGTTATTGTCTCTCTATTCTGATTATTCATATCCTGTTTGAGTGTCTCATATAATAAAAGTCTCCATCCTGTATTACTTTGATCAGCGAGTGCGGAGCCCGGTCTGGAATTGACCACTTGGAACACTTTCCATGGCAGACAACGAGTTTGCTATTATTTCATCCCTACTTTCAATAATTTTCATATACTCCTGTAGAAAATGACATATTACTGTTCTCTAGTATCTACCGATTAAATTCATGTGCAACATGACTTGTTAGTTTTAAGAAATACAACAATACAACTTGTGCATTTCACTCTATGGGAATCAGTGGAGCAACAACAACCCGAAAGGGAGCACCGTGAACTGATACAACCCGAGCGGAGTGGAGAATGCAGTCTTCTCCCGGGATACCGGCAAGAGGGGAATCTGCCAGTATCCCTTCGTGCAATCCAATGTCGAAAAAAACCTGGCCGTGCCAAGCCGGTCCAAGAGCTCGTCAACCCGGGGCATCGGGTAGGCATCGAATTTGGAGACCGCATTAACCCTTCTATAATCCACACAGAACCGTATAGACCCATCCGGCTTGTTGACAAGCACAATGGGGCTACACCAGTCACTGCGGGACTCCTCGACCACACCCAGCTCCAGCATGGCTTCCAATTCCTTGCACACAATGTCTCGTTTGTGTACCGGCAGCCTATAGGGACGCGTGCGCACCGTTAAACCCGGCTGCGTTTCTATATGGTGGCCGATAAGCGTAGTCCGACCGGGCAGGGGAGAGAACACGTTAGCGAACCTAGCTTGCAAATCTGCAACGTCCGTGGCCTGGCTAGCAGAGAGGTGGTTATCAATACCGACCGGAGTGCTAATTTTTGATTTTGGGACTTCTGGCCCGAACTCATCTCTCTCTGGAATTATTGTAGCCAGAACAACAGTGACCACGTCGTTCCATTTTTAAGGAGATTTACGTGATACACCTGCAAGCTATCCCCCCGGTCCGAGCGTACTACCTCATAATCCACGTCCCCCATGCGATGTGTGACCACAAACGGCCCTTGCCACTTCGCGAGTAATTTCGTGCTGGAGGTGGGTAACAGTACGAGCACCTTGTCTCCCGGTGAAAATTCTCGCAGGTTAGTTCCCCTGTCGTAGAGGCGCTTTTGACGCTCCTGGGCTTGCTGCAAATGCTCGCGTGAGATAACCCCTAGGGCGTGGAGCTTTGTGCGCAAGTCCAGGACGTACTGAATCTCATTTTTACCCTTCCTCCCAATTTTCTTTAAGAAGGTCTAGGACACCCCGGGGCTTACGCCCGTAGAGTAATTCAAACGGGGAAAACCCGGTGGAAGCTTGGGGAACTTCCCGTACCGCAAACAGCAGGGGATCTAGCCATTTATGCCAATTCCGACTATCCTCGTGCACAAACTTCCGGATCATCGATTTCAAGGTCCGATTGAACCGCTCACAAAGGCCATCCGTGGCTGGGTGGTAAACACTGGTTCAAATCGCCTTGATGTTCAACAACCCGTACAGTTCCTTGAGGGTGCATGACATAAAATTGGTGCCCTGGTCGGTGAGAATCTCTTTCAGGATTCCCACCCGGGAGATCACTTGAAACAATGCCTGCCCTACACTCCTGGCAGAAATATTGCGCAGCGGTATTGCCTCGGGGTATCGGGTTACGTAATCTATCAAGACCAACACAAATTGATATCCCTGTGTACACCGATCAAATGGCCCGATAATATCCATGGCAATGCGATCGAATGGGTTCTCGACCAATGGTAAGGGCCGCAACGGGGCCCGGGGAATGGCTGGGGGATTTACGAACTGACAGTCGCGACAGGAAGCGCACCACCTACGCACCTCTCCCCGAATCCCCGGCCAATAAAATCGAGCCATTATACGGTTTAGTGTCTTATCATAACCTAAATGGCCCACCATGGGGTTGAAATGAGCCGCCTGGAAGACCATTTCCCGGCGGCTACGGGGAACCAACAACTGGGTTACTTCCCCCTTGACTATGTGAGTCACGACTCACTCGGTATAACCTGTCGCTGATGATCGCAAAATAGGGGTGTCTGGCCGTACCAAAGTACCATCAATCGCTATCACTTGGTCATAGGCCGATCGTAGGGTCTCGTCACGAGACTGCTCGAGGGGGAAGTGTGAGAAAACGTGTTCTTTATTTGAAGGAGAAGACAAACTACTTCTTACTTTTAACTATTTATTTATATGTCAGAATTCTAGGCTTGTACAAGGAACACTTTTGGCGAAGAAAATCACAGTCAGCAAGCTGTTAATCTGTAACCAACCTTCCAAAAATGGATGCATTCAAACAGTCAAACAAAGTATTTACAGAATACAAAATGATTATGATTGGCTATTTGGTTGGGGAGGAACCGTGGTTTAGACTTGGCATCCCTTGTTGTTCACGGGCTGGTCACACCATTGTCCCATCTGCGGAGTCAGCACCCTGTAAGAGATAAGACACCTACTCTGGTATGTCCTCCCTAGCCTGTCCTCCCTAGCCTGGTATTATTCCACTATAGTTCTTTGTGTAAGCGTGTGTTGCAACATCTTTCTTGATGACCTGGCTTAACATCTCCATGTATTAATCCAACGTACCACGGGACTAATGCTTGATCCATCGCTCATTTATCAACAGGCCATCACATTAGTAAATTTAGCACACTGCAGTAATGTATTTTTATTATAGCAATAATAAACTGTTTTTATAAAAAATTATTTCTAACAGAAGTCACCTAGCAGCGGGTAGTTCGGCGGGGAAATCTCGGGTTGAGACCCCCCCGCCGGCTCCGGCTCCTCGGCAGTGTCGCGAGGCGCCGCCTCAGCACAGAGCACATTACACGCCTCACACCTCCCTCTCTGTCGTGCACGCACCCCGGTAGCCCGCTTTACCGCTTGAGGAAACCCCTCCCAATCTACACCCAGAACAAGGGGATGCGTGAGGCGCGGGCTAACCGCCGCCTGTACACTATGCTTTTTTCCCTCATAATGAATTTCGATAGCGACCACAGGATATTCGTGAATGTCCCCATGCACACACTTCACCAACACCCTCGATGCCTTTAACAATGCCCCCGGTCGAACCAGGCGCTCCTGGATCATGGACTGCATGCAGCCCGAATCCAAGAACACCTGGTGCGTATCGTGTTGTATCCTTACAGGAACACAATACGCCTCTCCTGGTCCTGGTCTGTGGGGCCAGGGCTGGTTCTCGACGTGTCTGCCCCTGCCATCTCGTCCTCGGGGCGGGCGCCGGCCTCTCCTCGTCCGGTGCCACGGCTCCTTCCGGGCGCCGGCCCTCCCGCGGCGGGAGGGAAAGATGGTCCTCCGCCAAGGTAATGGCGGCCGCGAGATCCTGGGGCCGGTGGTACTGGACCCAGGCCGCGGTCCGGGAGCCCCGTGAGGAACTGCTCCATCACCACCCGGTCCCCGACCTCCTCCGCCGAGCTGTTCCCTGGGTCCAGCTACCGCCACGCGCTGTCCAGCAGCCGCTGGGCGTAGGCAAAGGTCTGGCTCCCCTACTCCATCGTCAGGGCCCGGAACCGGCGACGGTGTTTCTCCGGGGTGAGGCCCAGGCGGTCTCGAATCGCCTGGGCTAGGGAGGGATAATCCCGCTGGGCGGCCGCTGGCAGGCTGTGGGCAGCGAGCTGCACCTCGCCTGACAGGA
The DNA here is from genome assembly GCF_951799395.1 of Argentina silus. NCBI lineage: Eukaryota > Metazoa > Chordata > Actinopteri > Argentiniformes > Argentinidae > Argentina > Argentina silus. The sequence continues at coordinate 13,030,219 of NC_139656.1, read as the reverse complement.
GGGGCAGCAGATGGTACGCCCACTCGCCGTCCGGCCACCCCGAGATCCTCACCGTCCCCTCGAACACCGCCAGGAATGGCTCCGGGGTAGGGTTAACCTACATATTAGCAACATAAAAAATATGGCAAAAATACTTGGTCAAATAGAAATTATGATTAAGAAATACATCTAATTTCATTATTTCAATCAATTTCAATTATTCCAATATATATATATATATATATTGGAATATATATATATAGTCACCATTTACAAATAAAAAAGCACTTAAACATTGTTCCCCCAAAAAACTAAATCCTGTTCTGAACTGACCATACCTGAAAGCGATGACTCCTGAGTAATGTGTACTTTTGTCTGCTAGCACAGCCCCTTTTGGTCATTTCTTCCCACTGAAGTCCAACAGCTGACAGGGTCCCCAACAGACAGCTCGCCTGCAGGGAAGAGGAGTAGGAAAAGAGAAATCAGGAAAAGATGAGAAAGTAATACATAGCTGTGACTTGTGAGAGAGTGAGACTTAAGAGCAAAAAATGGTTGCAAATATGAAGTTTAAAAGGACATTTTGAAAAGTAGACAGGGGGCTTAGACTGTGGTACCAATATGTGGCCGGGCGTGTCACTGTCTGGGGGGGTGCGTGTCTCTGCCTCAGTCAGCTGATGGCCGGGAGCTTGGATACTCATTGAGAGAGAGAGAGCACCCTGTTTTGTACAAAACATACTGTATAGCTATTCAGACATACTCACACACAGCACATTAATCAAATACACCACACACACACACACACACACACACACACACAGTGTTTGACCTTTGATCTCAGCCCTGCCTACTCAGTCTGTCTAACCAGGACTGCCCTAACTTGCTAATCAACTAGGGCTTCCCTGCCTTGCTCATAGGAAAGCCACCTATAGAAACAAGCAGACACAACATACATGTGGATTTACACTGTTGATAAACAAACATGTGTTGTTACCGCACATGCCAGGACAATGGGAAGGAGAGACGGAAAGAGAGTGTGATAGGAGTTGGAATAAAAGTATCTCCGACACAACATTCCATGTCATTATATCATTTCAGTCGGAGCTAGAGTGGCTCACCATTAGCCTGTCTAGTAGGCTGTAGGCTAGCCATATCAAGGCTAAGCTTCCCATTTATCTGTATCCAGTGAAAGCCACATCAAATAAATAAATAATTGGGGAGCTGAAAGTTCATTTCCTGAAGATAATGGAGGGTGCTTCTGTGGAAGAACATTGTCGAAATCTACTCTGACTGCTTTCTTAGTAAAACAAAATAATAAAAAGTAGCAAAAACGATCACGGACAAATGGCGAGCATAATGGGCGTTTCCTGATAGCAAGGAACGCCCATATCAAGAAACACTCTGAATTGCGGTGTGCAATTGCGCCCGTCTCCAAAGAGGTGTGAGAAAGACGTGATTTGGAGGCTACGCGAGACAAAAGGACCTACGCCATGTAACTTGTCCGCCATGTAACATGAGTGGCAGGGACCAAAACCAATGCGCGTACTCAACTAGGCGTCCAATCGTTTCCATGGTTACAAGACTTCTGTTGACTAAAATGGGTGAGTGTCTTTTTGATGTTAGTTCATGGCTTATTCAGTCAACGTTTGTTAATGTATAAGCTATTTCTTTTAATGTCAGATTAATAAATAACTGAATAAAACAATGTTCGTACTATGTTTATGCATTTAGCGTATAGCTCGACGCCAGGAAGGTTGTTTGTGGCGCGCGCTTATTTTGCAGCATGAACAATAGTTACAAAGTCAAAGTAGACAATACAAATGGCTATTTTCAGACAGTGAGGATGGAAGTATGCTGTTGTCAGGCTGGCTTCCAAGGTGATACGCACATTTCCCAAACAACAACACCACCATAGCTACAGCCTGTAGAACTCGTTGCTCTTTTAGCTAACAAATGCTTTCATGTCTATTTGCATGCAGATGTTGGATGCAGTAGCTACACGTCATCAGCTGCACATGTGAATTGTACTCCAACGACTGAAATAGCGCATTGATTGTTGACCTGTGCAGTCATCAACTCCTTAAACATCCTAGTTGCTCAAAAATGAATTCTAAGCATGGACCTGAACATAAAAAGAAATATGTTCAGATGAAGAATGAACAAGGGAAGCCCTTTTCACCAGAACAACAGGTTAGCCTTAGCCTGTGGGACCCTACTGAATCTGACACAGAGAGCTTGTTCCAGGAAAGGGCCTACCAACTGGAGCTTCAGAGGCGAATTGACTGCAGCGAAGAAAGCATGACACAGGAGGAGGAGCATGAGAAAGAGGTGGAGAACGATGAGGAAGATCTTCATGTCGATGATAGTCTGCAAGTGGCAGCTCGTCTCAGGCTAGTCAAAAGGAACTCAAGGGCGAGTCCCATTGAAGTCCATGGTACACAGGAGAGCGGAGGCAAAGAGGTGTCAAGGTAACCCTTTGCTTTATCAGGACAGCACCTCTCTAAGATACAGGTTACCGTTTACTTTATTTATTTATTTTGTATGTATTTTATTTCTTACTTCAAAGGTCAAAACATATACCCTCTTGTAAAACTATTAACAGTAAAATGTGATGCTCATTTCCATCCTTCCAAGACATTAACAATATCTTTTGGATTGTCTATGCAGCTACACTTGTTCTTCCCCAAGACCATGTGCTGAATATGAATGTCACTCTTCAACACATTTGTTAGTCAAATCTTTTTTCTTGCAAAGCAGCTCTCACAAGATAAGATGAATAGCTTTCATTCATCACATACAATACAATGAGACAAACATTACACAGTCAAACAAGGCATATTCTTTTTACAGACTAAGTGGAATCATTGACACACCGAGGAGGATCATTTAGGGCAGATTAACTTCTAGTCAAGTTGGCATTCCTCTGCCATGTTCAAATCCAAGCTGCATTAGGCCTATGTGTGGATCCTGATGGATTCTAAATATCAGACATTCATAATAACCTAGCAGTCCGACCAGCTAGATTGGCCTACCTGTTGGAAACATAGCAGCATTGGATCACAATCACAAAAAATAGGCCATCTTTGAGGTTGATTTTGGCCCATTTTCAATTTGGTCAGTAGATGGCAGTAATGGATCATATTACATTTGTGTCTGCCTCACCACGTTTTTATATATCAAATGGTAAGCCAATAGGTACAAATAGATGATCCTTTAAAGTATGTTTGCCCTATTTGTGATGAGCTCATTTGAGTTTAAGTCTAAAATATACACTGTTAACTGAGACTCAGGAACTCAGTAGAGTCCAACTTGTAAAAGTACGGGAAGCCCAGGGCTGGGTGGTATGCTTAATTTGCCTTTCCAGCAGGCATTTTGAAATAAAAAAGGTTCCTAAACATCAGAACAATTAAGTTAAATTATGCCATTATTAAGCTATTTGCTTTAAGCAAAATAGTGCTTCATCTTTTATTTAATTTGTCTATTGCATTGAAACATGACTGTTGTCATTAACACATTAATTAGAATGAAGCTGATAATGCCACCATGTGAAATTAGATACAGAGAACTCTGGAACAACAAGCATTTCCCTTACAAACAGCACATGAAAGATACAATATTAGGCTAATAGCTTTCATGCATCCCTCCACAATGGAACAATGCCAGTCATTTAACATGATGCAGGCATTGGAAATTTGATTGTGCACATCTAGATTTGGTGCTTTCAGAGTAACTGCCTACATTTAAGGTAAATTAGATTTCTATTTTGTTTGACGTTATCACAATAAGCGGTCACTCTGCCATACATAAACAAGCATACACTTCATTGTCTATGCAATAGAGACCTAGCTCTCCTCTGTCCATTGGCAGATGCAGGAATCTAAAGAGACCCACACCTCTGTTTTTCTTCTCTCCCATCTACTCAAACTGTTGTTTTTCACTAACCTCCCAATATTAATTTACCACCAAAGAGAGAGGGGCATTCTTTCATTGTTCGTCCGCGCAGATTGATATCGGCCAAGTGAAGATCCACTTTACACGTTCATTTGTTTCAATAAAAATGACCATGGCAGATCTTCACAAAAGGCTCAATTTCAGTGTGTCTGCCATGAAAACCCTTCCCAGCATCATATTCTCATAGCCCTCACAATTGACAGCATCCTCAAAGCGAACGTCCCTTTCACAACATTGGGCATTTTACGCCCATCAACACTAGTCATTCAACCAATAGCTTCCCATTCAAGCATCTTTATTAATCCTGTGCAATATTTTTCTCAGGTTCACTAGAATTCTGATAAAGAAATAGGCTACATGTTTGAGAATGCTCCAAAACCTTTTTATACATCCTTATTCAGTTTGCACACTTTTTCTCAAAGCAACTGGGTATCTTTTATGTACTTGGTTGTCTGTATCTCAGCTGCTGTATAATAGCTCACACGGTTTTATAAAGCGCATGTTAAAGATGTTGCCCAGCTGTGCGTCCACAATGCATTCTCCAGCTCGTTTTCAGTTCAGTCATTACTGAGCCATCCCTTACCCTTTTGCCCTCATTGAGTGAAGTGCCCTACACCTAGGCAGCCTGCGCACAGCATTATGAGAGGAGAGGAACGCTCCCCCCGTCCTCAGAACAGCACAACAAAGAGGCACTCTGCTAATTATTTTAATGAGATCTTTTCATCACTGTCAGAAGGAGCACATTAGGTAGCAATTTCAGGCCATTTTATAAGCTGAAAATTGGCATTTGTAAACCATTCCCCGGTAGTAGTCTTCAGACACTCCCTCATTAGTGGATAAGGAGGTGAAAATACGAAGATTATGTATAAATACAGACTCATAACGTGCCACATCTGATTCAATTTCTAATAGCAGCTTGTTTGTCCAAATAAGGTCTCACTCTCATTGTTTAAGGACACCATTTATTTCAATCAGGTGTAATACCTCTTGTACTTTTGACCTTTCAAAGTTTGTCGTATTCTTCAGGTTTTCCAAAACCTTTACTTTAGGGAGTGAAGCCAAGTCATACTCTTTGCACACATGCCTTTGCCTTCTGTTTTGAGTGAGCATAATATTTGTTTAATTTCAACATAAGCCTATATCTTTCAAAGTTTATATTAACCATTGTTGTTTCTGCCTTTGACATTGTACATTGTAGCGCATTGATTGAGTTTGGTTACTGTTGAAAATGTCACTACTAATGCTATATCTCTTCTGACTTAGGCCTATCTTATTTTCTTTGCAGACAGACCCACGCCAGTGACATATACGCAGACTTGCGGTATGATCCCAACTGGAGAACCAACCTACAGGGAGCTCACCTGTTAGATGAGAGAACACAACTCTTGCTTGAGAAAGGATCCCATAACTCTGATGACAAATCTGAGGAGAGCCATAGTGAGGGAGAGGAGACTTTTGGAACAGTAAGGTATAGATACATCAATGCCAGAAGTCCAACTAATGCTGAAAGTATGACTCCAAAAATGACAGGCAGCGAGTTTAAGTCTGACCATCCCCTAACATCTTACCACCTGCATCCACTGCACAATCAAGCTATTAAAGTGGTTTCGCCAGCATCTCCCTACTACCTCCATGAACCGCAGAACCAGGCTTTAGGAGACACCATACCAGAGCTAACTCCTGATGTGCCCTCTGAAAGAGGTGTGGACAGAAACTCACACAGAGAAGTCAAGGCAGGTGGAATGGCTTGGAGGAACCAAAGCTATGCTCGTGAAAACGAAGGCATCTCTCCTGGGCTGGAAGAACATTACAGGGAGATACATGACAGACACACTAAAGAGGTTCAGCTTTACTATGAGCAAGAACAGGGACAGACTAGTGGGACCTTCACTGGGAAACAGTCGATGTGTTCTACGCCTTCTAAATCGAAGGGTTCAGGGCACCTATCCAATCGAAAGCCAGAGAAACCAAGAAAGGACATTATTGAACATAACAAAATTACACTGGGGATCAACACAGTCAGAAAAGGCTCGTATCTAAGGGAGCATGCCCAAAAGGCAGAGAAATCAGACACCCCAAATCCGGTATGTATTAAGCAGTGTTTTATAAACAAGCTTTTTAAATGTGTATATTTTCCCCTCTGGTTTTGTATGTAGTCACCCTCTTCAGTTTCATAAGAAGCTTAAGTTGAAGAGAGACAAGACCACAGATGGCTGCTCCTGCTGTTCATTCAGTCCTCTCATCCATTTTTTCTTTCTTTCGCTCTCCTTGACCAGATTGCAGTTGTACAAGCAGCCACTAGGAGCTGCACAAACATAATGTAAATTGAATAACAACCAACCCACTACCTGTCTGAAGTGTACATCTAGTTTGTTCTGTTCACTTCAAATTGAAACAGAGGCTGAGGGGTGGTTAACCACTGCAAGTTAACGTCTTGATTGATTAATAGGTTGATTTTCCACATGTATTGATTGAAACTTGATTCAAAGTGTTAGTGATATAAGAGAAAGAGCCACTCGCTGGTGACTGAGTAAGGTGAGGGGGAATGTAAAATCATCAGACCTGGTACAAACTTCATCCATCATCATGCAATATCCACAAGCTGTTGCTGGGATGTTCAAGCTTGAATGAATTTGACTACTACCCAGAGAGCACACAGGGATTGGATTTACGTTGTTACTACATCTAAACTACAAGAAATGTCTGATGCACTTATGTCACATACAGTGCCCTGCAGAAGTAATGGGACAGTGAAGCATTTTTTCTTCTTTTGGTTCTATGCACCAAACATTTGATTTGAACACAAACAATTACTATGAGGTTAAAGTAGAGATTCAGCTTTTATTTCATGGTATTTGTGTATTGGTTTCACCATTCAGAAACCTTTTATACATAGTCCCCCTATTTATAGGTCACCAAAAGTGATGGGACAGATGTATCAAATGTCCAAATTAAGCACTCATGTTTAGTATTTGATCGACAATCCTTTGCAGGCAATAACTGTCTGAAGTCTGCAACCCATTGACCCCACCTGATACTGGGTATCTCCTCTGGTGATGCTCTGCCAGGTCTGGACTGCAGTCATCTTCAATTGCTGTTTGTTTTGAGGATGTTTTGCCTGAAGTCTCCTCTTCAGCAAATTAAATGCATGCTCGATAGGATTTAAATCTGGAGATTGACTTGGCCACTCAACAACTTCCCACTTTTTGGTCCTGAAAAACTCCTTAGTTGCTATGGCAGTATGTTTTGGTCCTGCTGTATCATCAATGATGTATGATGTCCAATGTGGTTGGAGGTATTTCCTTGTACTTGGGCTGACAAGATGTTTCAGTACACTTCAGAACTGCCATCAGCAGTTACATCACCAATGAAGACAATCGAGACAGTTCTAGTGGAAGCCCAAGCCATGCCCAAGCCATAACACTCCACCATATTTTACAGATTATCCATTTTTTTCGCCACACTTTAATCTTGCCATTATTCTGGTACATGTTAATCTTTGTCTCATCTGTCCACAAGATCTTTTTCTTGCAGGCTCTTTGGGTACTTTTTAGCAAAGCGTAACTTGACCATCACATTTAGGTACCCTGAAATAGGGGGACTATGCATAAAAAGTGTTGTAATTTCTGAATGGTAAAACTAATATGTACACAAATACCATGAAATAAAATCAGTGTAGTGCCAAAAAAAGAAAAAAAATGCTTCACTGTCCCATTACTTACACAGGACATTTTAGATGTAGCATGGGGATCTTTTCCTCAGAGGGCGTCTGTCGGTAATTACACCAGGAAAAGTGTGTCTAAAAACTATCTCTAGTCAGTCCTCTGCCGACGTCGTTGTCTCTACATCTAATATACGTGAAATTTCTGATGCAGTTACGTCGTATAGATGTAGCATGGGGATCTTATGGGGATCTTTTCCTTAAGAGGGCCTCCGTTGGTAATACATCTGGAAAAGAGCGCCTCGAAACTATATCCAGCCGCTGTTTTGCCAACCATCGGTTATTCATCAGCACTACATATGCCAGCTCCCTTACCAATGTTGTTGTTTTTCCTTCAACAGAGGCACTCTATTTATCATATGGAATGAAAGTTACAACTGATATGCCAAACATTCATTATGCAATGGCTTTCCACACTGAAAACATAAAAACAGGATGTGCAAAAATAACTATTTATTTTTGATATAATTAATGTAGAATAGTAGTTTGCTGTGACTCCAGTGTGGTCATTCAATAGGTGATGAAACGGAGCGTGCAGGTGCGTTTTATCTTTTTGATTCCCCTAGCACTAGTTGCCCTTAATTATTGTGACATTACATTTCTGATGTCTACACTACATAAGTTTGATATATGGAGTGAAATTCACAAAATATACGTTGTCTCGCTGTCATGTATGATGCATTCTGCTGATGCTATACTGACGAGTGTCGTTTGATACTCAGCCTACATAGTGCCAATGTATATGTGCTAGACTGTATGACCAATGGTCAAATAACAATATATTGTTATTGTTATTAGGAGAATGAATGAGAGCTCTATTAGTTCTTGCTCAGGGAAGGGGGTAGCATCGGCCGTTGGTTAGGGTGGTGTTTATTGTGTACGAGGGAAGTGAGGGGTTGAAAATGTATCTCCAATTCCTTTTTTTTATCCAGTTCCACCTTGGTATGCCAGTCTTTGATACCAAACTGTGATGCCGTGATGTGTTTTGTAATGCCATAATACTGATGGTAAATGCATCCAGGCTTGTGTTGTGAGGAGGTGATTTACATGTGAAAGGTCAATCTTCAGTCTTGTTAAAGTCAGTAACATCTTCCTTTGTAGTTTCTATCTTCATATTACACTGAGATTGTCATTTTACGATGCTGGTGGGGGATTATGCAGACAGGAGATTTTGACATTGGTATCCACCATTGATATTCAGACACTCATAAAGCTTGCAGAGTTCTGTAGTGCTTATTTGAGGAATGTCCAAGGTTTTTACAGTATTATTTGAAAAAAGGTGTGGTCTGAGGTGTGCTCTCCTCTTTGTGCCCTATTATGACGTTTTTTTAAAGATAACCTATCACTTTACCCGCACTGTCACAAGATGAATCAGTGTCACCTCAAAACTCCAAAACAATTTCTATGGTAAGACACATCATCATTTAGTCAAAATTGGGCTATTCAGTGTCATTTTGTAAATGCCACATCTGTATGTCAAGATGCATCATTCACCTAAGTTTCGTCAAAATTGTCCCAGTGCTGACAGAGATGAAGTGTGTGACATACGAATGGACAGAGACGATTCATAGTGCCCTCCCCGATTTCATCTTGGGGGACAATTAAGTACATGCTAAGCTAACTACAACTAAGAGAGTGTATTGACATTATTTGATCCCACACAGATGTCTTGGCATTTACTTTTCTCTGAATTGAGGATTGTCTGGAATATTTCCGTTGTATTCCGGCATTTCAAACATGTTGTCATTCTAAATTTCTAGGCTCCAATTTGTGTTTAAAAATAAATCCTATTAAAGTATTAAGAAAATGTATAACCTCTGTAGTAATAATGAATAATAACATAATAATCTCCTGCTCTGATTAAATTCATGTTATTTTAAGAAAATAAGTTTTGTACCCAACAAAGCTAGCACCCATTTATCTATTAATAATATGTTTAACTTTATTTATATAGCACTTTTCAGGCAGGCCACAAAAAGCTTCACACAAATTCAGAACGCAAATACAATATTTAGTATCAAAATATGAATGTCATATTCAGTCGACTCTCACAGACATGCAGTGTGCTCAGACCCAGTCTGGCAAATTAATTTGGCAAAGGAGCAATGCCATTTCCAATTGCCGTCCACTCTGACAAGTGAAAGGGAGCCATGTCTGGCTATGTAGTGCCTATTATGAGTTGATCTGTGCAACAGTAGCTATTAGGAACATCAGAGAGGCATGGTTACCAATAGCCTCTTACATATCCCTGCACCTGGCACAGGGACATAATTGGCTGAGGTGGCCTGTTTCCCCTCTGTGGGGGCATATGTGCCTGTTTTCTAGCTATAATATCCCAAACATTACCCCTCAACCCATCTGAGCCCAGGCCCTACAATGTCTCATATCATCCAGATTTGCATAGTCAAGGGCCGTTAGCATTGTGGGATGTTAAACGGAGCCAGGCCTTTCCCTCCCCTTAAACCTTCTGTTTTGTCAGTATCCCCTGACTAGCTTGTCAGTTTCCTATTGCTTCTTCTTCCACACATCTCTCACTTAAAGAAGGACATTGTGGATAAAGGCTTTGGTCACCCATTTGCATGGAGTGTAAATCCTATTTCAGTGCTTTCATTTGAGAATGGTCACACGGCTTGTGCCCACTAATGCTCCATCACAACCCTGCACAAAACCTTCAAGCGAATAATGACTCTGAAAGGAGAATTATACCATTTATACAGTGACATTCATGTTTTGGACGTGAACTGTCATGAAATAAAGCAGTCCTACATTTCCAGATTCTATTCGTCAAAGATTTTGGTGCAGCATTTTGTATGCTTCATAGTGAAGGATATTGAAGAAGGGATGGGTACAATCCTAAAACAGACAACACAGCAGAACAAACATAGGTCATTATTATGATTACTACTGTACGTATTTTTCTGATCACATTTTATGTTTGGATACTTACTCTCCACATTGTGCTTTTTGTCTTTGTTCACAGTGTCCTTCAAAAGAGAACAATTTCCTGGGCAATCGCATCAGTTTCACCATCATTATCTGAGCACGGCTAAGCATTCTACTGTGCTCTTTAAAAGACCCCATTTGGACTTTGACAGCGGGCGACTTCTGAAAACCAACTCGGCATAATTAGCCATGTTATTAAATGTACACAATCTTGTAATGCGCCAACCGGCAAGTGGCGGAGTGGCGGTAGCGATGATGGGCTCCAGCAGGGCCCCCTTTGATAAAGACAGAAGTAGCTGAGCAATCTTCTGCCATTGCACTCAGCCCTAGTCCCTCATCGTCTCTCAGGCCCTCACTTCAAAGCCAGGGAACATAATGTACAATCTCTTAATAGCTTTAGACCAAAGCTCCGGGAAGCTCTCCGCCACTGTATACCCTACCTCAGTGTAAACACCTAATCAAGATTGCCTGGGCTGGCCACAATAGCAACCAAATGCAATTCAAGACCCACGGCCCCTTTGAAGTCTTCATTGCGAAAAGCTGATGTTTCCCAGGGCTGGAGGTAAAATGGCATGCTGCGATTGCCCGACTTTGTTGTGGCATCGTCTTGCTGAGAGGCAATTATGGGCCCCAATTTAGCAGAATAGATATTACACAGCTTATGATGCTCAAAATGCAATTTGGCTTGATTATTTGCTCCAATTGATTGAGATTCTTATAATGGGTGACAAAAGGCAATGGCAGGGGGCACGAGCAGAGGTTGCGGCCTTTCTTGCCATGGGAGGGCTAAGGGGGAGGTGTGTGTGTGCTGTCCGTGGTGGAGTCATTGACACCTGTTACCGGTTCACACAGCTGCTCCACCAATGCCAGGCTTGGGGACACATGGGACAACACCTGGTCTCAGTCAGGATCACCTTGAGTTTGACGCAGACAACTGAAATTGATGTAAAATCTTATCAGGTCACTTTCCATTAAAGGCCATCGAAAGGGACACCCTTGAACACTAGACGGATCATGCATTAGATGGATTTCCATGCTGTCTTTAGCATGGTGCTGTGAAATGATACAGTGCCTATAGAAAGTCATCATACCCCTTTGAAATAGTTACTATATTTGTCATACAGCCTGAAATCAAAACCCATTAAAAAAAAAACTTTTTCCAGCTTTATGTACAAATTTAGCCATACAACATCAAACTAATGAAAAAAAAGGCGACAGTTCTGAAAATGTATAAAAAATGAAAAACAAGAATAACAGGGTTGGAAAAGTCATCAGTCCCCTGATTTAATACTTTGTAGAGCCACCTTTTGCTGCAATTACAGCCATCAATCTGTTTGGATATGTCTCTACTAGCTTTGCACACCTAGACTGGAGAATATTTGCCTATTCTTCCTTGCAGAATTGTTCGAGTTCAGTCAAATTCCGTGGTGAGCGGCGATGGACTGCTCTCTTCAAGTCCATCCACAGATTTTCTATCGGATTTAAGTCAGGGCTCTGACTTGGCCACTCAAGGACATTCACCTTTCTATCCTTAAGCCACTGCGTTGTTCTTTTGGCGGTATGTTTAGGATTGTTGTCGTGTTGGAAAGTGAATGACCTGCCCATCTTCAGCTGTCTAGCAGAGGGACGCAGGTTGTCCTCAAGAATTTGGGTGTACTTGGCAGCATCCATTTTCCCTTCAATCTTGACCAATTGCCCAGTCCCCGCTGAAGAGAAACATCCCCACAACATAATGTTGCCACCACCATGCTTCACAGTAGGTATGGTGTGTTTTGGGTGGTGTGCTGTGTTTGGTTTTCGCCAAACATAGCGCTTGGAGTTCAGTCCAAAAAGTTCAATCTTAGTCTCGTCTGACTATAAAACCTTTTTCCACATGGCAACAGAATCTTCCAGGTGTGTTTTTGCATAGCACAAACGAGACTGACTGTGGCACTTTTTCAGAAAAGGCTTCTTTCTTGCTACCCTGCCATACAGGTCAGCTTTGTGTAAAGCTTGTGAGATTGTTGTCACATGCACAGACAGACCAGTCCTAGCCATAAAGACTAGTAAGTCCTTCAAAGTTGCCTTTGGCCTCTTGGTAGCTTCTCTGATCAATGTCCTCCTGGCTCGGCCATCCAGTTTGTACGGACGCCCTGATCTAGGCAAGGTGTTGGTGGTGCCATACGCCTTCCACTTCTTAATGATGCTCTGAACGGTACTCAGAGGGATAGCTAAATCCTTCGAAATCTTTTTGTAGCCTTCACTTGTGCCTTCCTACAACTTTATCCCGGAGGCCTTTTGAAAGTACTTTTCCAACCATGGTGAATTCTTTGCAGAACCATGCACTTCTAGTAGTGGAATCCTCAAGAAACAACTGGTTTTATTCTGAAGTAATCAAAACCACTACAATTGATGTCAGGTGGGGGGCAATTAGCCTGGTGTTTTGATCTGGAAGTTGATTGGTTGCACCTGAGCAAGTTTATAATGGTATACTCTAAGGGGCTGATCACTTAATCAAACCAGGTATTTCACTAATTAATTTTTTATAATTGTCCAGAATTTTTAAAATGTTTATTTTCACTTTGATGATGAGGGTTATAATGTGTACATACAGCTCAAAAAAGTTAGATTTGATTTATTTTAATTTCCAGGGTGTAATGTGACAAAAGGTAAAGATTTCACAGGGTATGATGACTTTCTATTTCACAGGGTATGATGACTTTCCACACTATGTATAGTGTGGACTCTTGTCTTCTCTTGAAAAGACTTTCCCTGGTTTCACACTTGAAACTGTGGGTTTGGAAATTATTCTACAGAAGCTATGTTTACGTCCACAAATGTTTTGTTCTTTTAAATGATGCATATGTTGGCTTTATGGTAGTAGGTCATGAATCATTGGTATAGCATCAACGACATAAACATTTTGTGCATATCGCCCGTCGGTATAGCATCAGCAAAATGCATCCCATATTGACAGAGGGACGATGTGTATTTTGTGAATTTTACTCAGATGATCCATACATCAAATGTATGTAGTGTAGACATCAGAAATGTAATGTCAGATAGTGCTAGGGGAATCATAATTGAACACACTTGCGCGCTCCATTTCATCACCTGTTGAATGACCACAGTGGCGTCACAGAAAACTACTATTCTATATTCTAAAATATATAGCTGCACATCCTGTTTCTATGTTTTTCATTGTGACATTTTCTTTGTTGTCTTATTTATATTGTAGCAGCAGCAGGAGTGCCGCCTTCCCAAACAGCACACATGGATCAGATTTATGTTGTTGCAAATCTAAACTACAAGACATTTCTGATGCACTTACGTTGCATTGATGTAGCATGTGGATCTTTTTCTCAGAAAAAAATCTTTTTCTCTTTTTCTCCGTCTTTAATACATCAGGAAAAATGTGTAGTAGTGCCAATATATAACCGATGGTCGGCAAAGGAGCGGCTGGAGATAGTTTTGCGACACTTTTCCCGACGCAGACCCTCTGAGAAAAATATCCCCATAAGATCCCCATGCTACATCTATGCAACATAAGTGCATCAGACATTTCTTATAGTTTAGGTGTAGTGACGACGTCAATCTGATCCATGTGTGCTGTGTTATCAAATTATAGATTAATAGCTGGTATCCATCTTATCACATGATTTTATTGGAGGATAGGCCATGTATTAGTATCAAATTCAGCATGCACCAAATCTAAACATGATATTCATACTAAAATGTCCCCCTGTCCCTCAATTATATGTGAGCACATTGCTGGTACAGTGCTTCACTTTAGACCAAAATAGCATTTCATTTAGTTACCTATTTTCTTTTCAATATAACAATGGTTCTGATTTTGTGACCGTTTAGCATCTGTGTACCTTCGTTCAGATAGTTAGGGCTGCACGGCACTGTGCTATCAGCTCCCCGCATACCTGGCCTTTCAGCAGAAAGATAGAACAGCATGATGGCGCACTTATTGATGGATATATTACAACGCAATCTGTGACCTTCACCTATTCACGCTTTCAGAATTAGTGGCATTCAACAAGGAACACCTCAGCCTGTCAATGCCATTGATCCCCTCAGATTGTCCTCAGCAGCCATGGGGGGCCTGGAGTTAACTAAATGATTTTCATTACAGCATTAGCAGATATTTCTCCACGAAAACGGGTGCATTAGAAAAAATGTAAAGACAGAATTGATGTAATGTGAGGGGTTTGTGAAAGCTTACCCTGAAAAACTGAAGGGAATTGAATGTTGTGTACAAGGAATAGCCAATGTAGAAGTAATGTCAAAATGTGTTCACCTCCCATTATGTTTTGCTCTTATTCATACCATGTTCAAATGTTAATGTTTTCCATCAAGATGCCTGATCTCTTTCAATCTGTCAAATCAGTTGTCCTGTGACAAGCACTTCCCTTTTGAATGACAACTTTTACACACTTTTTTTTATTTGTATCTGCTCTGGCCCCATCCAAAGGTTTTAGATACTACAGAGGAGATTACCATTGGTGGAAGCCAGGAGGAGAGCCAAGAGGACAATTCAGACCCAGAACAGAGGTGGCTCCAAAAAACCCAGCAACTGAAGGTGGGACCCTCCACTCCTTTTCACCTCATTGATTTCATTCATGTGTTTTTTGTTGTTGCCTCAATGCATAACTGCCAGCGAGGACTCCCTCTCAGGATGAAAATGTCTGCATAGTGGGCATACTATCACCTGGGATTTTCATTTCCCCTCGGCGGTAGACCCAATCTCTGATAGAGTTGTCGAGGCACAATGGACCCACTGAAAATATCTTGAAAAGGAGCCTGCAGCAAGCCGAAAAAAGCGAGGAGAATGGAGAAGCATCATTATTTTGAGCACTTGAGCGGTCACCTAATGCTGCCAGGCAGAGGAGTGTAAATATTTTCCCATTAGAATGGGGGGAAAAGCTGGTGTTTGCTAAATCAGAGGCATTAGATGCTGAGGCACAGCCCCCAGACCGCACAGAATAATTTGGGTGGGCCATGCGGAGAGGAGCATGAGGGTTACATGGAAGCCCTCTCTCTGCCCCTGGCCATGACAATAGCCACAAAGCAGCAGTTACGTAAGGAAAGAGTGTTTTCTGCATTTAGGTGGAATCTTTTAATTGTCCTCTCCTGTTATCTTGAATTAAGGAACAGATGATACCCTCTTCTGTTGACATTTTGAGATTCTTTTTATATTTCATATGAAATGCATTTTGCATTCATAAATATTGTCAAATAAAGAACATTACCAACACATTGGCGTTCTTGAAATATTATGCTATTATTTTTCTTATATGATCAATTACCAGAGGTATTTTGTAGACGTATTTTCAATGCAGAACAGTATAACCAATGCAGTAGCACTATAACTCAGTTCACGAGGGGGTGTTTAACAAAGTAGGATCAATAGGTTAGCCAACTAAATTATAATTAAAATATTGAAGCAACTTCATACAACCTGTTCCTAGGAAAGATAACCTTGTTGCTATTGATGCTTTCCTCTTACTAACAAGTCCTCAAGTGTTCCTTATTTGAAATGAGATTTAGCCTTCATGTGAAATAGATTGTGAGGTCACATCAAAGAAAGAACATTTCCAGGGTGTCCTGGCCATAGAGAATAGAACAGTTCTATGGTCCTGGCTCTTGAGATGAATGATGTATTTTTTTCTCTTGATGAATCTTGTTTTTAAGGAGGTCCTGATAACACAACATTCAAACCAGGCAAGAGACGTTACCAACATTTCATGAAATTATTGTTGTATTGGGCTTATCACTCTCAATCAAAATCTCAGTTATTTGTTGCTGTGATGTTATTACAGATCATACAAATAAGTTTTACCTCTTTAAACACCAGTCCATCCCAACTGCAGGTCACCCAGAGGAGAGAAAATCCAAAACCCCCCACTGAGAAAAGGCCCCCGATTCAGAGAAGCAAAGCCAAACAGAGAGACTACATGAGCACCCCTACCCACAGACCTGCAGCCAGGACCCTGCCTAACCCCCACCTCAACTCCCACCCTCATTCCCACCACCGCCCTCAGCACTTCCTACCCCCCCAGTTTCTCCTGCTCAGTGACACAGACTCCCGTTGCATACTGGACACCCCGCCACACCCACGGCCCCGACTCATACCCTTAACGCAGCCGCCCCCTCCCACTGTCCCCCTCAGCACCAACCTCAACACATCAGCGGAACTCCTGCCATTACAACGCCAGAACAGGCAGGACACCGTTATCACCCTAACGACACCTGGAGCCAATCAGTGCAAATCCATGCCAGACATGTATAACACCACCTCAACGTTTATGGGTGGTGTCAGGGTCGCTCTCTCTCTCCCCCATGTTAGTACAGGACAGATGGCTCCAGTTCCGCTGGCTGCCGTGTCCCCAGGGAGGTCCACTCTCTCCCAGGGTAGTAGAGTAGGGTCAAACACAGAACCACACCTTTGGCACCATGAAAACGCCCCAGGAGGATGGCAGGGTCACCATGGACCAAGGTTAACTTGATATATCTATGTGTGTGGATGTTACTGTTTATGTTATTTGTTACTGTGTGTGCTTTATGTTATTTGTATCATAATTACAGTTCTGGGACATGCTGACATGAGCTCTGAATTAGATTGGTATTCCTACATTTAATGTCCAGCAATAGTGTCTCTCAACATATTTACACCATCTTAAAGAGCTTCCATTTCCAGAAACTGGCAAACATATTGCACTGAATTATTGAAGAGAGTGAGTTTAAATTTTAGGCTTGTGTCTTGCACCATACAGCTGAATGAAAATGTATATAATTCCTGAAACATCATGTCATTGTGTAATTATAAACCTCTGATGCAATTTGCAAGCCAGGCTCTAATGTCGCTCAATTTATTTGTGTTTCAGGCTCATTGCATCCTCTCAACTGAACCTGAACCAGAGTCCCAATGAGGAGCACATAGTCCTCCAGTACGAGGAGAGTCCCAGGCCTGCATACACCGCCCAAACACAACACTCAGAATCCTATGCAGTGCTGCCCCCTATAGGCAAAGTAGTGACAGGAGACCCTGAGTGGATCAGTGACAGAACTGCACAAAAGATAAACAACTCTATTCAGAGGAGCAGCTCAGAAGGCTACCTGGCACAGATGCTGAAACACAAACAACTGAAGGAAAGTGTAATGTACAAGGTGTGTGTGTGTGTGTGTGTGTGTGTGTGTGTGTGTGTGTTAGTGTAAGCATGTGTGGGATTGTGTATCTACAGTAGGCCTGAGTTTAGAAGTTGGCCACTGATGTGACGATGTCGCAGGTGTACCACAACGGCACTAGTGATTTTTATTTCAGGTCATTCCCCTCGGCAAAACAACCACCAGGAGGCATCGTTGAGCATAATGGATACGCTTACAGAGTGTTGTAGTGTGTTTACAAACATTCCCGCCTGATGAATTATGTGAAGAGTAGCTTATGAGTTGTTGTTTCAATTTGGAAAAGGCCTTGGACAGTTGGTGACGTGTGTATATTCTTAATTTAACGAATTCTGTTAGTTCATAGATGATTGACATGCAAACATTGACTTTACTGTAGCCTTTAATGTTACATATTTTAGAGAACTGCGGCCGCTCCCCCCCTTCCGACGTGCCTAGTTGTTATCATTAAAAACGTAGAATGCATGGCGACTGTTTGAATTTCCTCAGCCCACATTTGCTGACAAATTCACTCGCATTCCCCCACTCCACACCTTCCCCCACTATATTGTAATTCACTGCCCATCACCGACCCACTTATCGCAGCAGAGATGTTCGTCATGGTTCTGTGATCTGTGTAATGTAAGCCTACATACACTCACCGGCCACATTATTAGGTACACCTGTTCAACTGCTCGTTAACGCAAATATCTAATCAGCCAATCACATGGCAGCAACTCAATGCATTTAGGCATGTAGACATGGTCAAGACGACCTGCTGAAGTTCAAACCGAGCATCAGAATGGGGAAGAAATGTGATTTAACTGACTTTGAATGTGGCATGGTTGTTGGGCTGGTCTGAGTATTTCAGAAACTGCTGATCTACTGGGATTTTCACGCACAACCATCTCTAGGATTTACAGAAAATGGTCTGAAAAAGAGAAAATATCCAGTGAGCGGCAGTTCTCTGGGCGAAAATGCCTTGTTGATGCCAGAGGACAGAGGAGAATGGCCAGACTGGTTCGAGATGATAGAAAGGCAACAGTAACTCAAATAACCACTTGTTACAACCAAGGTATGCAGAAGACCATCTCTGAACGCACAACACGTCGAACGTTGAAGCAGATGGGCTACAGCAGCAGAAGACCACACCGGGTGCCACTCCTGTCAGCTAAGAACAGGAAACTGAGGCTACAATTCTCACAGGCACACCAAAATTGGACAATAGAAGATTGGATGAGTCTCGATTTCTGCTGCGACATTCAGATAGTAGGGTCAGAATTTGGCATAAACAACATGAAAGCATGGATCCATCCTGCCTTGTATCAACGATTCAGGCTGGTGGTGGTGGTGTAATGGTGTGGGGGATATTTTCTTGGCACACTTTGGGCCCCTTAGTACCAATTGAGCATCGTTTAAACGCCTCAGCCTACCTGAGTATTGTTGCTGACCATGTCCCTTTATGACCACAGTGTACCCATCTTCTGATGGCTACTTCCAGCAGGATAATGTGCCATGTCACAAAGCTCAAATCATCTCAAACTCCAATGGCCTCCACAGTCACCAGATCTCAATCCAATAGAGCACCTTTGGGATGTGGTGGAATGGGAGATTTGCATCATGGATGTGCAGCCGACAAATTTGCAGCAACTGCGTGATGCTATCATGTCAATATGGACCAAAATCTCTGAGGAATGTTTCCAGCACCTTGTTGAATTTATGCCACAAAGAATGAAGGCAGTTCTGAAGACAACAGGGGGTCCAACCCAGTACTAGAAAGGTGTACCTAATAAAGTGGCCGGTGAGTGTATGTTGCTATGTTATGATGCAGTTGTCATAGAGAACATAAATATTTACAAGTCTCTGTCTTAACTTGCTCCTTAGGGTTAGGTGCTCCTTAATATACTGAGCTTTGGTAGTCTAGATATCACATTGGTTATGCTACTCCTAAAGCCTATATGCTATTAGTTTGAGTAGTGGTGCGTGTTGGCATAGGCTCCTGCTAGATTGTAGTGCAGGTTTGGATGAGTTGGGATTGATATACTGACAAATATATGCAACACTCATGATCAGAGCTGTTTATCGAGACGGGTGCACTCGGGTGAGTCAGCTATAGGCCTTGTGTCATTTACCGGAGACCTGATCATTTCATGCTTTTCACTTGCACTAACCACTGCGTTATTCTCCTATCAACGAGATGAGTCTTGCTTGTGCTCCGCTTACAACAAGCTCAAATCATTTCCGATTAACAAACAAAAGCATGATAATTTATCCAGCACACTCTCCCCCTTCAAACGATCTTCATTCTATAATCAATACCTTACATTATTAAAGCCGACTCGCACTTATTCATGTCAGACAGCGCTAAAACATTTCCCCATTTCTCTGCGTGAGACAATGCGCAATGACGGTATGAGAGTAGATAAGAGTTGGTCCCATTGCTTGATCCTCACTAAAATAACCTGATATTTAAACCATTTCCACTCTTCATCTCTGCAATTCATGAGATGCGACAATAAACTTGATTTTGCCAATCTATCTGATAAGGCACGCTGATAAGGCAAATTTCTTTTCAAATATCCTTCACAGCACCTTGTGGTGGCTTTCAGCAGCACTTCACACCGTGTCTCTGCTGCAGCAGTGTCATTGAGGTATACCCCGTTGCCATATCGGTGTGCTTGTATTAAACACCGGCCTGCTGTAAGTATTCATTTCCAATACAGTTGCCACATTAAGAAGCTAACTCATAGTTACCTTTCCCAATCTGGTGAGATAATTGCATGACAGTGAAGTGAATGATTAGGGGCACACTTTACACAAAGTCCTTTGAAGTCAGACATAATGTCCACGTATACTCAGGGGGCTTCAGTGGCAAGGCAGAAACACATCAGGTTAATTGTCTAACTCCTCTAAGATGCACTTAATGGCGATGAGATGATGTAAGAGACAGGGCCCTGAGAGCCATTTTGAGATGTGTTAGAGGATAAGGTGATTAAGAGAGAGAGGCCTAGCCTATGAGGCGCGGGGGCCGGTAAAGATGTCAATTTGGATTTAATGATTTGGCCTCTTTTGTCATTCGTCAGCTTTAGACCGGCAGGTGTGTCCCACTGAGGAGTAAAGAAAGTTAGCCCCTCTCCCACAAGGAAGTTTACATCCACATAGATGCACAATATACATTTTTGTAAACCAATATCCAGACTCTTAACTCAGTGTAAGCTCACTTATGTTTTATTTCTGTACCCTTGATGGATAGTAGCCTTATTGGTACTGCATTGAAGCAAATATCTAAACCCTTAGTTCTCTGTGTTGTGCTTCAGGCTATGATGCTACCAAGCAGTTACCCAGCGAGACGTCAATTTATATGTGTGTATTCCGGGGGGCAGTTAACACCAGAGTCACCACAGTCCCGTCTCCCCACCCCCCCATGTTTGCCATCATGTATGACAAGATTACAGGATAGATTTGTGAAACACCTCAGTGAGGGTGCCCTGGTAGGCAAGCAGATGAGAGTGGTGGGGAGGAAAGAGTAAAGAAAGAACTAATGTCACCCTGCAGTGTCCATGACCAATGGCTAATTCCAAAGTGGCCTGAGCCCCTAGAGGAGCCGGTCCGATCTGGAATGATTAGCCCCCTTTTGTCTGGGGCAGCTTGTGGATTGCTGCTCGAGTACACCTCAGACCTGCAGGACGGATTAAGCGCTTACCCCCTCTGACTGGGAGAGAGAGCCTCTCTCTCTCTCTCTGACTGCATTTACAGAGAGGAAATAACAAGGAAATTATATTATTAAATGCATGTAGGCAACTGTAAGACAACACTAAAGTGGCAGGTATGGTTTGGAGACTCACAGCAGGTTGAAGTTGGCGCACCAGTGTAGGCTTGTTGAGTGTTTAGATTATGATATCATAAACACTTCAGCTTGTGGTTACATTTGTTGCCTACAACTGTAAGTATGGTCATTTTATTTGTTAAACATTTTTTTATTATTCATTCCAACATTCGCAGCAATCGTGATTGGTGAGGACAATATTCAATTATCTTCACCCATTCATTGCCGAACACCTGTTCCACCTCTATGCTAACTGAAACGTTGCGAACAAAATTACCAACTTAGCAGCCATGTCAGCTAAAACTTAGTGCTGCGCAGTGCTCTTTAGCAAATTGGAGCCCTGTGTGTCCAGACAAAAAGCTACAATTAGTGACAAAGCCATCCAGAAATCAATAATTTTCAATGGAAATATTTGACATGAGGAGACATCTTGCAACACATTTGTTTGGCGACTCAATGAAAACTATCTTATGCAATTGTACAGCAGCGAATTTGACCACTACCAATCAGGGGTGAGAAGGTGCTGCTAGCTAGCTGCTAGACTGGCTAGCATCCAACATAGAATCCAACAGAGGTGTATTCGAATTGTCTAGAATCTAGCAAAAGTCTATGAGGTAGGTCAAGGAAAGTTACAAGGAAAGGAAAAAAGTTGTATTTTTTGTACAATACAAACACAGCCCATGTGTCAACCAGAAGGAACAAGTGTAATTATAGGTGACAGCAAGAGACAATGTAGTATTCTGTCCAAACACAGAGTGATATGTATGTGACAATTGTTTTTAACTCTGTTGATTTTATTTTGTGTTTGTTTGTGTGTGTGTGTGTGTGTGTGTGTGTTGTCTCAGGCCTACACTCTGAAAGATTACAAACGCCTGAAGCAAGACGTGAACCTGGGAGGGCTTGGGCCTGATTACACCACAGAAATGACAGTAAGTGCTGACCTGAGAATCACTGGCCATCAGACCTGGAAAAAAATCATAATATTTGAAGAACATGAGGTGTGCTTGATGTTCTTGTCAGGCATAATGGAAGCGTTGGAATAGTCTCAGAAGTGCAAACGCTGCATGCAAGGCAAGTTAAATCAAGCATACATCAAGTTTTCAAATATTTCAAATATATATTTTCCTGGCCATATAGCATAATCTTATGGCATTTAGGTTCCAGCTATTTTGTAGTCTGGGTCCAGATCGGTATAACTAATCTGCTAACTCCAGTAGTTGCCTCAAAAATACAGTGCTCACGTAAGCAAAAAGGATGGTCAGGTTACAGTTTGCTAAAAAGTACCTAAAAAGTCTGCAAAGGTCTGGAAAAATATAAGATTAATATTATCATGTACCAGAGTGATTGCAAGTGAAAGGTTTGTAGAAAAAAGGATCTGCCCAAGATTAACAGCATACCACCTCATCTGTGAAACATGGTGGAGGGGGTATTATGGTTTGGGCATGAATAGCTGCCACTAGAACTTGTCTTAATTGATTATGTAATTGCTGACAGCAGCAGCAGAATTGATTCTGAAGTGTACAGAAACATCTTGTGTCCTCGAGTACAAGCAAATGCCTCCAAATTCATTGGATAGCGCTTCATCATGCACTAAGATAATGACCCAAAACATACTGCTATAACAACTAGGGAATTTTTCAGGGCCAAAAGTAAAGATTTAAATCCAATTGAACATGCATTTCATTTCCTGCAGTGGCTGGTGGGGTCAATGGGTTGCAAACTTCAGCCAGTTATTGTATACAATGGATTGTTGACCAAATACTAAACATGAGTGCTTAATTTGGACACTGTATGAATAGGTCCCATTACTTCTGGTGCCCTGAAATAGGGGGACTACGTATAAAAAGTGTTATCATTTCTAAATGGTGAAACCAATATGTACACAAATAAAAGCTTTAACCTCAGAGTAAATTGTTTTTAAATCTAAACATTTGGATAAAGAAAAAAAAATGCTTCACTGTCCCATTACTTATTCAGGGATCTGTAATTGTGATATTGCATCCAGTGATCTTATGTAGATATAGTATCACCATGATATCATTAGATACCTATCAATCCATTCCATGGGCTCATTCTATTCCAGTGATGATCTTCAATCATCTCTTTATGCTTCCATTACCCTGCTCTCTCAGTCTCTGTCTCTCATTAAAGCCTTGTATCATTCTCAACAGATTAAATTGGATTTACAAAGCAAATGAGAGTAGCCCTGGGAAGTTGAGTGGTATTTGGCTCTGATGTATCTTTTGTTAATCCCTGAGAGTAAAAAGTGAGCATGTATGGCCAATTTGCACTATTGAGCCTGTCCGTCTCTAGGGCCGGGCCTATTAGTGAATGATATGTGTAAATGTTGATAGCCCTCTGTGAATGGTTTGTTGTATTTGGTTTTGTTGGGCAGGCGTGGAGAGGCTCCGGCGAGGGATGCAACAAAGAGAAGGGCCTTAAGGGAGAAATGGCTCAGTTAATTAAACCCCTCTTTTGCAATCTCCTGCTCACTCTCTCTCTCCACTCTCTATCTGTCTCTCTCTATCACCACTGTCAGGCTGAGAAAATGAGACGACAGAAGCTGTATTCAAATGTGATCCGCGAACAGAACAAGAAGATAACTAGGATTCCCTTTCTGCCAGCCAGGAACCTGGTGGGCAGCGACAAGGAGGACACTGTTCCCAGGAGAAAGGTGAGTGTTGGTGTGTTTGTGTGTGTGTTTGTGTGTGTGAGAGTGAGAAGATGAAGACTGAAAGGGGAGAGTGAGAGAGAAAGGTTAAGAGAGAGGGCGGGTGGAGATAGGGGGACAGAGTGACAGAGCGACAGAGAAAGATGTCACTTACCATGCATTACCTCACAACAAGCGCATCTCTTCCACATTACACTCAATTTGTCCATCAGCTGTCTGCTTCATCACACAAATTGGCATCTTTTGTCTCCCAGATCAATACAGAATGTTTCTATGAGCATATTCCAGCCTCTCCAACTCAACAGAAGTATACATAAATTGATCAAATTGCTGATGGTAATTGGTGTTTGTTGTAGTGGTATTGACATTCTTTAATTCACAAAAAAATAAATGAATCCCCACAAACATCACAAAGCTGACACTTGAGAGAACCGTTTGTTCCGCCTTAGTTGTATGTTCTCTATCAATTAATATTAATTTATTAAAGCTCTATTGACCATCAGATGTTGATGAGAATTGTCTCTGGCATGTGACTCACTCATTTAAAAACATCAGCGAGCTGAAATGACTCAATTGATTGATTCTAGGCTTTGGAGTACGCCCGGAGCATTCCGAGGCCAAAGGTGCCGTCCCAGCCCAAGCCCAGAGAGAGAGAAAATTCAGAGGGCTTCGTTGAGCGTGCTCGCTACCTGGATGGCCTTCACCTGCCCCAGCTGGCCACGCTGGAGCTGCTGAGGAAACGCCACGAGGAAGAGAAACAGGCTGTGGCCAGCCTCAGAGTAGTGCATGCCGTCTGAGCCAGCCCAGTCACTTCCTGCCACACAGGAGTCACTCAAAGTCCCCTGTACTGTACAAATGCTTTTGTGCAGCTATTTAAGCTTTACTTTACATTACTTATATGTTTGCTCATGATATTTGATGCACATACCATTTTTGCATTTGCATTTGAAGTATTAATTAAGAGATTTTCAGTTGCAATGGAAATATCAAATTTAGCAGCTCAAATTAATTCAGCTTAACTCGTAATGGTTTTGTCATGCTCAGTAAAGGCATAACATATGCATGTCCAAAAGCTTTGTGCCGAGGCCTGATACCACCAAAATAGGCAACTGACTAAAAAAGAGAAGAATTGAAGACCTAAAGGTCAGATATTGCCCTTCTAATATAGGACACTTTGATGACACTCAACATTGAAACATGCTCTGTAAATTCTATAATACATCATTAAATCAGAAGCTTTTGGTACTTCAGGCTACATTGTTTTATTTATTTTGTTATGAGTCAGTAATTCACACGTTGGCATTTTATCCACATTTCCAATTTGTCACCTTTCACCTTTTACACACCTGGTTGCGATCTTAATCTGGAATAATCTGCTCTTTTGTTCCATCCCTGATTATTTCCTGCCTGTATGCCCCCATCTCTACCTCAGAGATAAAATGTGTCAAACAAAGATGACACTTTGAAGCCTGCCTGATTAGGGCCCGACAAACTAGTTTTCTCTATTTTAAAGTGATAATTTTCACCCATAAAACAATCTAAAGCACCACATTTCTTTAATAGAACCCTCAGATCATTATCAAAGTGCTATTTACTCCCATGTAATATTTTAATTAGATTATAGTATCTATTTAACCCATCATGGCTTCTTTGATGCTCTGTGGTTTTAGTGTTAAAGCCTCAGATGCGTGGGGTAATAAATACCAGACCTTTTGAATTAATGAGCAATGCTGCCTATCCAGACCAAGTCTCTTTGCATCTTTTCCCCCCCCCCTATTCTTTTGCCATAGAAATCCAGTTAATTGAAGGAGTCTCTCACCACCACACATGAAGGGAGCTAAATTAGCATCCCTTGCTACAGGATTGGAAAGCCCGAGCAGACGTGCACACTTTGATGTGAGGAGTGCGCTTTTAAGTAGGCGGCAGGCCCCTGAAAATGAGCTGATGGCCCCGCTATTAGGCTCAAATGCAGATGCGTCCATGTGTTACAAAACGCTTAATCTTTTAATTGATCACCTTCCGCACGGCCTATTCTCTCCACACTTTTTTATTTTCCCAGTAAATCAGACTCACGTTTTGAAAATGGCATGAATTGCTTTTCAAAGGGCGGGAGGAGTGCTGCATATCTTGTTTTAGATGGGAAAAGAGCTGGCCTGTTGATGTAAACCCTTCAAATGAATGGGAGCTGCCTTCTGGTATACATTTAGATGACTGAATATGGTCAATAATAGCTGGTTTAATATTAAGGAATCTATTTCTCAACTGGATCAAACTTCCCAAATAAGTAAGCCATTCAAAAATATAGATTGTTTATAAATTATAATTATTTGTAATTATCTGATTAATTAATTATCTAATTATCATATGTCTACCCAACACACAAAATAATAAATATATAATTTGACATTAAAACATAACATTGACATCATTAAAGCAAAAACTGATTTCAGTAGGGTGCAGAATTACTTGAAAAGACTGTCATGTAAGCCATAGGAGCACACTATCATCAATGACCCAGTATAATGAACTGTAATATTAACCTGCATTGTGGCCTTGGAAGCTA
The DNA here is from genome assembly GCF_951799395.1 of Argentina silus. Taxonomy (NCBI): domain Eukaryota; kingdom Metazoa; phylum Chordata; class Actinopteri; order Argentiniformes; family Argentinidae; genus Argentina; species Argentina silus. The sequence continues at coordinate 13,003,419 of NC_139656.1, read as the reverse complement.
CCTTCCAAAGGAGCTAGATTCAGATCTCAGTCAACCATTTGTAAGAGTGAATATGTTTTTAAAATAAACGTTTTAAGATGGAAGGTGTTAGTATTGTCTATTTCTTTGACTGAGGCTATGATTATCCTCTAGATTGGCTGTTAGCAATTAACTGATAAATGTATGTATTTTTTATCATATGTAGAAATAATGTGTGTGCATGAAGCCTTTTCTTATTGTTTCTAAGTTAAATGGCTGAGCAATCAATGGGAAAGTTGACTTTGTTAGGTGAGCCACTACATTTTAGAAGCGATTGTTTACTGTATCAACTGGATTTTACCCTGCATTGTAATACATAATCAAATTATTGTTAAGTGTTAAGATATTTGATGTCAGTCAGTCTTTTTAATTCCACATAATGTAATTGGTGTATAACCTTTTCACCAGTCCCCGAGCTTTTTCTTGGCCGTGAATACGACCTCCCATTGAAAAGCCCTAAAGCGTCCATTAGGCCTGGTATAGCTCCCGTTCATCTCCGCATCATGTAGCCTAGGTGAGGAGGGTTAATGACGATAGAAGTCAGATATCACATTTATTTTATTACTTTTTGTTGTTGTTGATAAGACTGACATTGAAAGTCTTTTTGTTCAGTTGTGCAGTCAATATGTGAATGCTCCCAAACTGCAACTGCACGTGTTTCTATCTGGTCAATAGGCCTACACTGTGACAGCAGATACATTGGCTAATATTGGCTACATTTAAGCATTGTGATAATTAGGCTAATGTTGACCTTTAATATCACCATCAAATAGAGAATCGTTGAGAAATATGTCAATGTGTGTGAATTTGGCTAAACAACATTGAACGCCAAATACTGTGTGTGATAATGTTGTTTAGCTTATTTGGGAGTCAACAGCATCCACATTAGCCGTTTTACAGATTTGCTTAGCATTTTATTCTCCGATATATGTGAATATGATTGAAAGGGTGGGCATTGTTTCAAAGTGTAAGTCTCACTCTCTACTCGTACGATGAAGTATTTCTTTTATTTTTCACTCAGCAGGGTCCTAGCTATACACAGCATGACCAGGCAGCCTCCGATTTAAATCTACTCAACACGAGTGGACCTGGTTCTCCTGGCAGATGCGTCATGTAAAAAGGGCATTAAAACTGATCTTGGTTGGAACAGGTTTAGGCCTTAATGAGTAGGACTTATGGTAACAGATAACGATCGAAAGAAACATAGATTTTAATTTTTGAATTACAAAAAAAATTCAAATGTGGTAACCTTAATGTGTATTATTATTATTATTATTATTATTATTATTATTATTATTATTATTGTCATTGTTAATCAAGTCTGTCAAGTACACGTATGTTAGGCTATGTTTTACTTGTCCTGTTAAGTGGTCTGGGTTTGTGAAAGAAGAGACATACAAATAAAATGCATTATTATGAATATGAATATCAGAATTATATGATATTGTTCGCCTACTATTATTATTAGCCTATTCTTCTTCTTTATTTTATTATTATTACAAGTCGTCGGGGCCGAATGTCCTCATAAAGGCTATATCATATAATTAGGATTAGATTTGTGTATATATATATATATATAAATAAATAATCGAGACAATCATAGAAAACAGTTTTACTTTTGTAGGCCTAACCCTAACCCTAACCCTAACCTAATAGACAACATGTAACGTTAATTATATCCCATAGGCCTATTCGAAAAACATTGAGTTGGGCTACCGCGCGGTATTATCTTATTCAGTTTGCATATAGAACTGCTCTCTCTGGTTCACAATCAATTCCCATAGCATTTTTCGAAACTAACAATGGTGGTCTTAAATAAACAAAAATAGGATATCAGTTATGGTGGTTATTATGCATGTTTTAATAGTAAAGAAATAACACTGCAAAAAGCATATGCAATTATCAACAATGACCTGAACGAAAGTGCAAACGAAGGAATAAAATGAGACCTTGTATATGCTAAAATGAGAGTTAAATTGAATTTGTTCAAATTACGAATTTACAATTTCATTTACAGACCGTCTCTGAAATAAAAGACATGAGAGTTTTAACATTGACACAAACATAGCCTAAGATGACGATGTAATAATAATAATAATAATTAAAATAATACAAATAATTATTATTATTATTATAGTAATAATAAGAATAATACTACATTAACTTCATATTATATTTTGTAGCCTATTTAGTTGTGTTTGACATGACGGATTTGACACAGAAGGGAAAACATAGGCAAAGCCTAACATAAATGTGTAGTCAAAACATTACTTCATGCGCTTGAATAAATATTTGCATTATTATCATTGTTTTGTTTAAAAAAGCAATATATAATTTTTCATATGTAAAAGACACAATTCAATATTTACATTTAAAGTGGGTAATTTTTAAAAGAACTTGCCAGTTACACTTATAGTAAATGTTCTGGGGAACAAACGTCATCCTCAATGTCAACATCGTCCTCGTTTTCCTCCAAGGAGTCCGGGTCGATTGCAGTTTTTATATCATCAGTGCTTTTTTCGTTGATTTCACTCTCACTTAAGTTCTCCATGGATCGATCTAAGCCATTTGGATTTTTCTGGTCGTCTTGTGTTTTCCTCAGTTGCTTTTTATGCTTCATCCTTCTGTTTTGAAACCATGTTTTCACCTGTGCGACAAAGGCTTTTTAAAAAAAATATAAACTTGCTTTGTAATACAAAAAACTATATCTCGAACCGCAGTCATAAAGCTTTGTGATGTGGACTATGTAGGCTACTTACCTGGGTTTCTGAGAGACTTAACGCTGTTGCCAACTCCACTCGCTCTGGTGTAGAAAGGTACCGTTGTACCTCAAATCTCTTTTCCAAACCAGATAATTGGGAATCAGAGAAGACTGTTCGCGCCTTTCTGCGTCTGCAATGCTTGCCTGGTAACTCTGGATGATGTTGAAATAACGCCGGCATTTGCATCCCTGTGAAGAAAAAAAACAATACGATGTCAATATAATTGTATATTATATTATATTTTTTAACATTATAAACAACATTTTCATATGACTTTTTTTTCGTTGTTGAAATAAAATGGCAAAACAGTTACATGGGCAAATAAATAAAAACGTGTTTACTGCATGCAATTCAAGATACATTCAATTTGTCTGTTAAACCATTCGGCCGATATTTGTCCATGTAATTACATTAGACCTTGTGCTATAGTTACAGCATTTCATTATGGTGCAGGAATTGGTTTTGTTGAGTGGGAGTTATTATGACAATCGTCTTATTTTGAGTAAACTTTTGCTCGCCAAGATCAATCCTTGTTGCAAAACGTCTGATACCTTTCCATTGGTATTTTCATAGGTCTAAGCTTACTAGAATGGACATAATTATCTCAACCAACATCTTGAAATAACGCATTACTTGGAAATGACACAACGACATTTTCAAAGAATATATATATATATATATATATATATATATATATATATATATATATATATATATATATATATATATATATATATATATCGACCTTGCACTGTCCGACTGATGAACTGATCAACTTAGAAATGATGGACCATGCAGTGCCTTTACTTACCAGATGTGAAGAAATATTGGTGATGGTCCGGTTTGTGGAGAGGATGGTGTGGGTGAGGCGCTAGTATTGGAGTGGGCATTAGTGGATATCCATATTCTAGGAGAGGCATCCGAGACGCCAGAGAGCTTGAGAACGGCGAGTGAAATACCTCTCTCAGGGGCTTAGGCTTGTGTAATAAAATGTCTTCGATAAAGAACGATGTTGACCTCTGGGGTGGCATCTGAGCCAAAGGAGACGTATAGTTCAGATTCATGTTTGCGTATATCTCTGAAATCACCGTCAAAATTGAGTCCGAAAGGTAGGCCTATTGATGCTATTCGCACCACAAATCAGGTAGCACACCAAATGTATAGCTGCGGTCTCCTCAGTCTCAAAAGCTTGAATTGTAGTTGGTGCGGCAGCCCGTAAGTGGTGCCAGGTAGATTACTATTTATTCAGTGGGAGGATTACTTTTTATCAAAGAGGAATGACAGTGGCAGACTGTGAAATTGATTTGTAATCAGCCAATGGGCGGACGGTGGGGCGGGGAATGGAATTAGTGTATGGATTAATTATAGTGACGGCAGCGGGGAGGGAGGGTCGCTCACTATGGTGCTGAAAAAGCCTTCCCATGGGAGTCGTGCAGTCGCTCCCAACTGCGCCTTAGTCAAACTTGCTTTCATACTGGTCCCCTTTTCCAGTGAACTTAGAGAAGATAAGACACATTATAGTCTCATCACCTGTTGGTGCAATTTATATAGCCAAAGCCTAAACTGTTTCAACTGGCCCCTCGCCCTTTCGCCATTGACATGTTGGGCAACTATTAGCCTACGTTTATTAGGCTAACATAAATAACATATGTTTACTCTCTACACTTATAAAATATTGCTAAAATGGCTCAACTCATTCGATATAGCCTAGAGGCTACATCTCTTTTTTTCGGTACAATTTTTCTTAAGGTTCTAGATTGTTTGAAATTTTGGGCGGATCACTGTCGCGGGGGGATAACAGGTCTATCTGCTAATTCCGCCCGAAATTGGTTGTAATTGTTGGTATTAAAATCTGGGAGAGTACAAGAGTGTGCTCCCGCGCCATTTATTCGACGGTGGCAGTAATTTGTTGATATCGTGTTGTCATCACATTTCCAATCACGCTGGTTAATGTGAAAGTGTCTTAATGTAGACAGAATTCTCGCTGCAATGCTATTAGGCAATTAGGGAAGATGTTAGAGCGGAAGTAGTAATCCTTGGGCGCGAGGACAGGATTTCCATTTCATCAGGTAGGCAGAACAAATTAATTACTGGATTCAATTACGCACGAAAGTACATTAGGCCTACTGCGCCAAATCTAAACCATGTCCTCCATATGCATGAGTTTGTATAACATAAATGGATGCGCACCTCGCAGTGACTTCAAATTTAATTTAGCACCAGTTTAATGAACCTGGAAATGTGTCTCATACTTTATCCTCGAATATTGCTCTCATACATTGGACCTTTTTGTCTATACCAGCTTTATGGTAACCACACAATTGGACAATTAAATGATTGACACAACATGAGTCTCAATAAGTCAGACTTTCTGAGTTCCGAGATCACAACATGACTGACCTGTGGACGAGTGAATCGATGAAAGAATATGGTTGTGCCCACAGTCTCAACCACAATACGCCTACCTTTGTTGAAGAGCATGTGGAACAAATGAACAACATTAGCAACACATTTGACCAATCAGTGGTAGGGTTGCACATTTTGGGGAATATTCAGAGGTGGAAACTTTCCGTGGAAATTAACGGGAATGTATGGGAATTAACGGAAATATATGCAAATTAATATGAATACCATTTAAATGTAGATGTTTTTTGCATTGGATATATTTACCATATGATATGGAGACAGAAACATAACCATTTTACCTTATCATAAGTAGACATAATTGCAAATGATTAAATCCTTCCAATATAAAAAAACAAAACAATTTAGTTACGAATTGAACTTTAATTAAATGAGTTGACTCTTCACATGGGATGATTTCACTGAACAACAAAAGAAAGGGAATATTGAATGATCCCCAATGATCCATCGCATCTCCCAAAAACGTTTTCAACATACATCTGTAAAATAATAGTCTAGAGACTAAAACTTTGGTTGTCTTCCTCTCAGGCTTCGATGTCTTCTCCTTGGAGCCCCTCAATGTCGCTCTGAGGCGGCTGATGTTGGTGAGATTTGGAGGATGATAGGCAACAAGGGAAAGTTGTGCTTGGAAGTGTACTTTGCCAGACTGCCAAGAACCTTGCACTCATCCAGGCCAAGGTGGCAAGACACGGTAGTGATGACACCATAGGCCTTGTTGATCTCTGCACCAGACAGGATGCTCTTGCCAGCCTACTTGGGGTCTACATGGACGCTGCGGCGTGTATGGGCTTCAGGCAGAAGTCTTGACGCTTTTTGATGTATTTCAGAACTGCAGTTTCCTCTGCTTGGAGCAACAGTGAAGTAATTCAAAGATTCAAAGTGTTTATTATCATATGCACAGTAGAAAACATGTTTCCCTGTACAATGAAATTCTTGCTTTGCTGTCCGCAGAGTGGGCAGGGTTTTTGATCGCTTACATCTGCAAGCAGAGTCTGAACATCAGACAGGATGGCATTGTCTCCCTCAATCCGTGCAATGGCTACTACTATGGGTTTCAGGAGTTTCAGGCTGCTTACCACTCTCTCCCAAAATACATCCATTTCTTGGAGAGACTCCTTAACCTCCAGGAGACTGTCAAACATGATGACAACACCACCCCAATGGGTGTTGCTGGGCAGCTTCAATATGGTGCTCTTATTCTTCTCACTTTGCCTGGTGAGGTAGATTGCTGCTATAACTTCAGAATCAGAATTCTTTTATTTGGCCAAGTATATTTGCACATACAGGAAATTGACTTGGTGAGGTTGGTGCATGGACATAAAAAACAAATAGCAAATATTGACAAGAAATTCACAAAATAGCAAAGTATTAACAAAATAGCAATAACAAATTTACAAATTTACAAAAAAGAGCAGCAGAACAATACATCTTGTAGGCTGTGTGAGACTAAATGGCAATGAGGCTAGAGGCTGTGAAATGGTTGTGGGGCATGTACACTATAAATTAGAATAATTGTAAATAATTATAAAGTGTGTGACAGGGTGGCGGGGGGGGGGGGGTCAGAGAGAGGCAGGGGGCATGGTTGTGAGCCCCACTGTCATGGGGAAGAAACTGTTCAGGTGGCACAATGTTTTAGTCTTGATGACCCTTCACATACCTAACCATTTCCTTGGCTCTCTTGTAGAGCGTATCCATTGTTTTCTGTGCCATGATGTCCTTGAGGAGCAGATTCAATGTATGAGCAGCATAGCCAATGGGTGTGATGTAGGGGTAAGACTCCTCCACTTTAGACCAAGCAGCCTTCATGTTCGCAGCATTGTCTGTCACCAGTGCAAATACCTTCTGTGGTCGAAGGTCATTGAGCCTTCAGCTCATCTGCAATGTAGAGACCGGTGTGTCTGTTGTCCCTTGTGTCTGTGCTCTTCTAGAATACTGGTTGAGGGGTGGAGATGATGTAGTTAATTATTCCTTGCTCACGAATGTTCGACCACCCATCAGAGATGATTGCAATACAGTCTGCTTTCTCTATGATTTGCTTGACCTTCACTTGAACTCTGTTGAACTCTGCATCCAGTAAATGAGTAGATAAAGCATGGAGGGGTGTGCATGTGATGGAAAAGTGCACTGCACATGTGATGGAAGAATGCACTGTGCATGCAAAGGGGGATAGTTTAACCAAAGGTTCACTGTTATAAGCTAACTTTTTTGATGAATTTAAACAAAATTCTCATGGAAAATATCCGGAAAAATACCCTTTGCAACCCTAATCAGTGGTCTATCCAGCGATATGTCGGCTAAACTGAGATGAGCTCGGAGTATACACCTACTCCTTATAAGAACATCAGGATAACTAATGGCTTTTATTTGAAAATTAGAAAGTAAATGAACAAATGGTGATGAAATCGTCTTTGAGGATAATCAATAGGGTGTTCTTAAGGTGGGGTTAAGCGGCTTTTAACAGCCATTTCATCAAGTAAAATATGTAGCCGAGTAGGCAGTGCGTCACTCCTAAGTGGCAGATTTCGAAAATAGGTTTACACAATTGCATATGGCAATATGAGCTTTAAAGAAGCCAGATAATTCTTAGCAATAAGACTATTCTAACAAGAGAACTGTGAGCGCAAACTAATAACATGGCATAGGTGTTTTTTGCTATGCGTCTTCGTGTAATAAATAGTGCGCCCTCACATCATTTACTCAAGCAGAGGAGATGATCGTTAAATCATTCCTCATTGAATTTTGGGATTGATAAAAGTAATAGGCCTATAGACTACGTGTAGGAAACACTAATACTTGACTGCAAATGAGAGCAGTATTTTTGTTCTGTTAATTTGAATATTTGCAGTATTTTTGTTCTGTTAATTTGAATAGATTTGGCAAGGCCTATCTAAAACATAGTCCCAGTATAACACATTTTCTAAACTGCACATTACTTAATCAGTATTTAACCAAGTATCAACATCAAATGGTAACACAAATTCCTCATTGACATCATTTCAAAGGCAAACCCTTAATGATGATTCAATTCAGCTCGTCAACAAGTGCAAACATCTGTCACGTTATTACATAGTAGGCTACTGAAATCAGACATGCATTCTCTCTACATATCAATGTGCTTATATTTTATCTACAAACAGTGCATGATTCATATCAAATGTATCTGCATAAAGTATTCTATATATATATATATATATATATATATATATATATATATATATATATATATATATATATATATATATATATATATATAAGCATATACAGCATCACAAATTATTCTAAGTTTAATGATATATGTTCAGCATAACTTCTTATTGTGCATGCCATAAAATTCTGCAACATAAACAAAATGAAAGTTTTTGTCCTCTTCTATTGCATGATGTATTCATCCAACCAACTTAATATTGAACAGTCTCTGCTGAAGAGGTTATTGGTGTGTTAATGAGTGTATCCACTGGATTTTCACCACATACCTTTTGTTATGAATATGCAACATTTACTTTGATATACTCAGATGAATAAACAAGACTAGATATGTGTTAGTTTGTACACATGGGCATAGCATCTGGGAGTACATAGAATCTGTGGAAATTAACAGAATAAATCAGACTTTTATGTTAAGAAATACTATTGAGTATGCAATGCATGAATAAAGGGAGAGGCATGTTTTTCCTCAAAGTGGTTTTATTCAAATCACAAAAAATTCTATAATCCATGTTCCAAAAGTAAAGAATGGGTCCATGTTGACTCTTTAATTCAGGAAACAGCCTCAAGTGGCTCTCAATATCATAATTCATTGCTCATCATTTCAGAGGTCTCCTAGTGCGAGTTAGAGTTTCTGGGGCATTCGTGCATCCGATAGGCACACATATAGAATATACCTAAAAATGGAAATAAATCATGTCATAGTCATCCACTTTTCAGTGTTTCAGTGCAAAACAACATACAACCCAAGTTAGATCACAGCTATATTTCTGCATCCTTGCATTGCATCCCTAGTGAGCCATCGATTATGATAATGACCTTAAATACATTTGGTATGCACTAAAAATGTAATTGAAATCTTGAGCTCCTCCTTGATAATAATATTTGATAATAACTCATCATTTGTCAGTATTTACAGGTAGAATTAGAAATCTACTAACATCTAACCCATTTAAATGTCTCACAGATTGTTCTTAATATTGGCATAAGTTTATACACAAACTGGTGGACAATTTGCTCACAATTGAGAATACAGAATGTGGTGTTCGAACACGATCAGTGTTTTGGTTGTACCTGAAAAGAAGGTGAGCACCACTGACACCCAGCCAATGATATAGGACCAGGAGAATCTCCAGTTACCATAGCGTTTCCCATAGTAGTTAATCGTCACACCAGTGTACACAGCCATTGCTAGCAACACAAAAAAGCCTGGGGAAAGAGGAGAGTAAATGGTAACTGTAACATCATACATAACCTGTGATTCAATGTTCCTTTGATGATGTTGGACATTCTGATTTTAGATTTTTCTTGGGAATCTCTTTGTCAGTTACCGAGGCTTAGCTATGTTGGCATAACAGTGGCAGGAAAAGGTACTATTAAATATTGGTAGTACTTTAATAATTGCTTTGTAAATACATAGTAATGGACGTGAGCAGTTTTTGTTATTACACAAGTGGAATAAGGAACACACCCAATTACTGTTGTATAATTACAAAAACCACTCAACTCCATTACTATGTAACACAAGATGATGTTACTAGTGTAATTATAGCGTTACAACACACAGGTATAAGAACAATTTAAGGAAAAATCTTACCGTAAGATCTAACTGTAAAATGTTATATTCTATGAAGGATGTATACTTGATAATTGAATGACCTGAGTTTAAATGGTATTAATTATCTCTCAATTACTTTAGGCGCACTTGATTTACATTGATTGGATGGAATAGTCTCTAAAATGCACACCATGGTGGTCAAGGTAAATCGACCACACCTTAAATTAATTGAATACAAACACTACCCATGTCTAATAATCAATGATCGCTGATTAATGTTAATGTTAATGTTAAGATGGAAGTACCAAACACAAATGTAGATTTAATCAATTCATCTTAGTTTGCACTTTACTCACTTTACTTTACATAGATGGTGCAAATGCCAGAGACTCTAGTGTCAGTTACAACAGTATGACTTTACCAACAACAGTAGTAATGTTAAAACAACAGCAAAAAATTATTGTTGCATATAATAGTATCATGAGAACTTGTTGCTACAGTCATTGGTACCATTTATTTCACCAAATTACCTGGAAATTACAGCGTAGGATTGCTTCTCATTAACAAAAGGATTCATTGTAACAAATACCAGAAAGTACCAAGAAGTGACACATTTTACCAACTTTAAGTTATCTAAGTAAATACAAATACACATCAGTGGTAAAAGGACCGAAAATAAAGCCCATTTGACATTTGGCATACTGTAGAATCCAACAAGACACAAAAAAACAAAACAAGTAAAAAGGAAAATTACCCCAACTTACATGAGATGAAAAACAATATGCCTGCAGCAAAGGTTTTGTCAAACCTGTCGAAGGATGAGTAGTGGATGAATGCCATGATGCCGATGATGATGCCAATGAAACAGGCCAGGAGGGAGAGGATCATGAGTGCTCGTGTGGCATCCAAGTGGGCTGTAGGGGGGGCAAAGGTCAGCAGAAGTCAACAGAGGTCATCAGCAAGTGTAGCTGACCCTGTCCTGCTGTGACAAGCCTCCCAGATCCAAGATAATTATCGGTCTGTGCTTGGTCTGTGCTGGTCGAAATGTTGGTCTGTGCTTTTAAAATAGGAATTTAAGTTTAATTTAAGTTTACTAGGATTGTGACTACTCTTTCATACCAAAATCATTAACATTGAATGTAATCTCAAAATGTTAATTTATTAATAGTGAACAGAAGTAATTCTGGAGCCTTGTTTTGTGTACACTTTAGCAGCCCCAATTTGCTGGAGCATAAAGGGTTGAGCTTGTCTTTAAAAATGTTTTTGAGAAAACTGTGATTCAACCAGAGCTTTAGTAAACAGTCTGAAAATGCATTTACATATATTGGAATCACTAGTTGCAGTATTCAAAAATCCCATTGGATTATTATTATTATTATTATTGTTTTTTTTGCACATGCAAATTGGAGCATTTTTCTATAACATGGTAGTAAGGCTGACATAGCACCTGTCACAAAACGTACAGTAAGTATTGTTAATGACAAGCCATGGCATTGACATAAGAAATTGAAATACAACAGTCTGTTATTCAAACATATGTCAGACATCATGAGCCTCATGGTTGTAATGGCAGGATACACCAGAGGACTGTACTACACTGCCCATATTGCTCACCAATGCTGTCGTTGTGTGTAAAGCATTTTCCCGGCATACAGTACCGCCACAGGCCCTGATGCATGTAGTTGTTGGAGTGTCGGTACTGCATCCAATAATCGGTTGCCGTGGAAACAATCAAGAGGATATTCCCCACGCCCGCACAGAACAGCCCTCCGCCCATGAAGCTGTACATCCTGCACCTGCAGACAGACTGACACGCACGCACGCACGCACACACGCATGCACACACACACAAACATAAGGTCAGTTAACATCCGGGGTCAGTCGCGGCAGCACTCTTAACACACACACACTTCAGGGAGAGAGGGCCTAAGTGTCGGTAATTGCATTGTAATGAACACATTATTTTCACTGGATTGAGCTGAGGGGTTGCGGTCATGAATCTGAGGTTGACTTTGTTCTCTGGGAGATCAGTCAGAACAGCATCACGCAGGGTTTTTGTAGAGGGCAACTTTGATATTTGATAGATGTATTGCCTGTTCTTCCATCTGAAAGCAATATCCTCACCCAAACCTTGGCCACTCAATTTTTTCCCCACTTATTTGTTAACATGAAAAGATGTATAGCAAGTTATGCCTGAAATATCCAGAGGATGTTGTCTTAAGAGCTTTGCAGTGATGCTAGATCCAGATTCTGAGCTTTATGTAGCATATTTTTTCTCAAAACCTCTCTATCAACCCTGAACAAAATAAGTTTCATACATTCAGTCAGAGTTTGGGATTTAATTAGTATGACAGAAATTAATAAAACTAACCCAAAGGCTGAAACATTTCTAATGCTAACATTTCAAACACAGCTCCTCTCCTACAGTGAGAAAAAAATGTTTGCCAAAGATCTATACGTATGTCCATTTTTCACTGGCCATAAGAGGGCAACCTAGCTGTTCTGTGTTCAATGTAGATTCAAGCCATCTTACTAATTATATCTTGACTCCAATAATAAATTGCTCTTTGTTCACTTTGTAGAGATTATACATTGAAAATATTTTTTTCACTGACGCACCAGGTTATAGATTTGATAAATTTTCTTTGTTCACCGTTAAACTAGAATAGCCTACATCCAAACGAAATGATCATGCTTTCCCCCCTGATAGCAGAAATTGTTTGACAATTGAGTCAAAGCAAGTTTGTGATGCACTATCAACGTGACCATATGTAGATTGTTAGTCTCCTTGAAAGCTTATAGGCTTTAAATTAGATGTACATGTTAAAGGCTAATATATCGAGTAAAAAATGTTTTGAAGTGTTATCTTTTGAAGTGTAAGTTTTGAACCAATATCTGAGCTCAACCATGACTGACCCTCTAATTTCTTGCTTCTATACTGATTGACTATCACCCATAAACACACAAATTTTCATGATTTCTTTTTTGTATAAATTCAATGCCACACAGACAAGCTTACCTCAATCGAACCCTTTTATGAAGATTTAGTGACTCTATTAAAGTTCGGTGGCCTGACAAAATACAACAAGGCCCTATAATGCCAAGACAGGCAGATTTCCAGCGGGCTAATAGAGCTAGCGGTTGAGTCGGTGAATAGAGAAACGAGGGCTAGAACAAACGAAGGGGAGAGACAAAGGGCCAGGCAGAGAACTAGCCAATCAGCTGGGACTAGTTTTGTCATTTGGGAATCTGCTGAAAAAACAGAAATGTCCAAAGCTGGCAGAGTTGAAGTAATACTGATGACTGGATGGTTTTGATTGAAAAGTCAAGGGCTGAAATGTCTATAGTGGAGAACAGGCCAGGCGTTAAATCAGAGCCTCTAGCTCAACCACCAGCGGTTATTTTAATTTTCAAAACAAATACAGTCACAAGATAAATATATTATTATCCTATTGCTTCTAGATTGGTATAGGAATGTTTGTTTTGGAGATGGAAGTTGTACAGATGTTGCGGAGGATAATTCTATTATATCTCATAGAGCAGAATTAGTATTCCCAAATCAAAACACACACACACACACACACACACACACACACACACACACACACACACACACACACACACACACACACACACACACACACAACACACACATTCACACACGTGTGCACGCCTCAGAAACTAGTCTACTAGAGGACTTTGGGTAAGAGTGAATATTTGTGCTTATTAGAATGAGGGTTTGTTTTTTCCCTTGTCCCCATGCATGTCCGTTAGGGCTGATTTGCCTCTCTCGTCGGGCCTTCCCTCACCTTGCCACACACTTGCCCTGAAGATGAAAGGAGAAGAGTAGTTCCATTACCTGCATTACAGCAAGTTGCTCGGACCAATTGATGTCTACAAAATGCCAGACACATTTTCTTTTTCTCCCTGAGATGTGAGTGGCGTATTTACTTGTAACTTCATTTTTATAGACCCAGCACCTATTTTCTTCTATTTCAACGGAGAAGCCAGGAGGGCATTTGATATCGTCCTCTGCACTATCAAAGTGGACAATATGCCTCTGTGATGGAAGAGCAAATCCATCTACTTCGAATCCATCCGGCTTTTGAGAGATGAATTTTGTTATGGAAAGATTATGTATGGGCGTAGGTAAGGTGCAGTGCAAGTTTGCAAGCTCTGAGGAGAGCAGGCAAATTGCTTTATTGTAAGAGCTCAAGGGACGTTAATAAGGTTGATTAATACATTTCATAACTAACTACATTTAACATTTACAAGTCATTTAGCAGATGCTTTTATCCAAAGCGACTTACAATAAGTACATTTGTTACCAGTAAATGAATCAACTCTGTCATCGTAAGTACAACCTATGAAAAGAACAAATGCTATTGGTAGTCACAGTGCTAGAGAATAGAAGAAAACTTTTATTTTTTTAAATTATAATTATCTGGTGGAGTAGTGTGTGTGTGTGTGTGTGTTTTGACTACTGTATTCTGCACATTCACAAATCAGAAATGTGTTAATGTGCATAGAAAAAACATTGGGCTTGTCTCTTCTTGTTTAGTCGTCTATTGGCCTGCCTCCTCCCATACATAACACCACCACCCAAAGCTGTGATTTTAATATGATCTCTGTGGGTAGTCAACTGTTAATAGGAAAAATGTTTTGATTCTTACATGCAGTCTGTGCAGATGACAGAACATTACATACAGTTGGGGAATTAACCCTTGTTGGCCTATCATTGTTTTATGCTATTTTAATATTATATTGAACTTATCATGCAGCCTGAGTATTGAAGTTAACTCTATACTCAGTGTCCTCACTACATTGCACTCTCAGGATGTTAAACCATAAACATCCAATGCTGGCAGTGACCTCTAAAAGCTGTTGAATATCAGCTATAAAATGTTTCTGAATCCTTCAAGTTGCCAGTCGCATTCTGCCTAAATGCTTAAATCAACTCTTTAGAATTTGATTTTGAAGCCTTCAGATGGCTAATTTGTGCAGCAAGTGCTTTCAGCGTTTTCTCAGCATTTAAGCAGCGGCCATAATCAAAAGAGCATGCAGACAACGCTCCCCCATGCCCACGAGACAGCGCTGCGGATGGGGAGAAAAACCCTTCCACTTAACCACTTAAATGAATATCAAGAAACTAATTTGCCATTTTAATTGCGTTATTTCAGAAGACGCTGCTTCACTCTCCCCTCTTCCATTTTGGTTGATTTCCAATGTGAGCGCACATTAGATTGATCTATGAAAGACTGCAGAAATCACAACACTTAAGTCTTTTCATTTCCCCACCCTAATTAAATAATTGAAATTCATGTCACTGTCTGCACTTAAGCGGCACACAAACATTACACACACCGGAGGCGAATGGATTGTGAAAGGTTTGTTGTTTTTTCATTTTATTTTCTGTTGCTTGTTTCCTTTTCTTTCTTCCTCTCTCTCGCTTTTCCCCCTCACAATAACTGAAGATTCATTCCATCTGTCAAGTCCAGAAATAGATCAGTGTATGTCCATTTTGTCGAGATTCGCCAGTCCCATTAAGTGATTGCTTGTAGAAATGACAGGGGACTTTTCTTCTGATATGTTCCCTGAAACACCGCTGGCAGACATTAAGAACACATTATTGGGTCCCATTTTCTCCTGGCTACAAGGATATCCATTAGGATGGCACACAGCCTTACATTTTTTCATTTTCTCTCTCACTAAACTTGACTCTACACATTATTCCTGCCTCTGTTTTGTAATTTGCAGCTACAAATTACATCAGAGAAAAGCTATCTCGCTCCATGTGGCTCCTCTTCCCAGGGCTATTTGTAGAGACTGAATCTTGAGTGTCAAGATGGACACATCATTAGGGATAATAGTGACTGATGGCTATGTGTTTAAAAGTCCACAGGAGTTAGCCAACAGTGCAAAGATTATTTGTGTCTGTGAGTGTTCTTTTTTCTCTTTTTAGTCTGGCTGACAAAGGGCAGATATTGTGTACTGTGTCAGTCACCATGCTGCATTTTACTCACTGTCTCTAATGCTTTAATGTTATGTCATATTCTATTCCATACCCTGTGATGGTAGCTAATGTGTAACATTGACTGTGGATAGGGAACATTAAAGGGGTAATGTCGGATTCAAACAGTCACCCTGCCACTTTTTTTGGTAAACAGCTGAGGGATGGCGCTGGAGAAGAACCACTCAAATGCACAGACGGAGCCCTGGATGCAAGGACTGACCATCCATGAGATGAAAATGGTACCTTTAACCATGCTTTGAAACTGTACAGTGTTTGTTGTCCCCCACAATTTAGCTGTGCTCCTGCTGTAGAGGTTTGATTCAGCTGGAATCCAACTGGACTCCACCAGGGGTTCGGTCTCGCTAGAATTTCTAAGAATGAATACGGATCGAAACTATCAGTGCAGCCACCTGGTCGAGATGGGCAGGCGCATCATTTGACCACCCCCTGCTTAGTGTCAGAATACATTACTGACTTTGATCATAATCATAGGAGTAATTATATAATTTTGGTAAATTGATAGAAATTTAGCTTATGGAACGCTATACCCACGGGACTATGGATCGATCTCTGTCCATTTGTATGTCACCCGCTTTCTGTCCGTTCGTATGTCGCAAGCTTTATCTCCGATACGAAACTTGGGTGAATGATGTGTCTTGCCATACAGATGCTGCATTTACAAAATTACACTGATTTGTCCAAGTTTTATGAAACTTGGGTGAATCATGCGTCTGTTGGGATCTGTTGTTAGGAGTTTTGAGTGACGCCGATCAATCTTGTGATTGTGCGGCTAAAGTGATACTGTAAGTTGTTATTAAAGATGTCATAGGGTGCAAAGAGGAGGGTACACCCCTTTTCAGACCACACCTTTGGCCGATTGACTGTTTTCAAATAATACTGTAATATCCTTGAAAATGAACTAAATAAGCACTACAAGCTCTGGTAACTTTTCAGCCTACTTCACATCCGTGGACTGCCTTCAAATAAATGTAAAGCTGTAAGAAGCAAGACTGATGATGAATCAAATAAGCAGTACACGTTCCTGTAACTTTTCAGTCATATACGTTTAAATAACGGGAGGGCACAATCGCATGGGTGTCAGAGGCTGCTCAAAGGCTACACACCCCCCCGTGGCGCTGACATTCTCATCGCTCCTTGCCCATTAATTCCACCATTGTTGATCGCATGGTCTCCTGGGGTCCTATCAAGGACTCAATAACCACTGCTTAACCAATGTCCACTGGCAACCCCCCCCCCCCCCCCCTCTCTCTCTCTCTGCCTACCACGGGGTATAGCCTATAGGCCAGCTGAGCTGACAGCACACAAGAGTACAGTGCCACTGCCCTAGCCGCTGCCTTTCACTGGCGCAATGAAAAGGTATTATTACCCTGTAATTGTGGGAGTCAAACTCAATTAAGCAAATCTGTGTCGGGGCAGGTGCTACTTTCCCTCTCTCTTTCTCTCGCTCGCTGTCACTGCATAGCCAGGCTGATCTCCCAGGCCCCCCGGGACAAGCGGCTACATCGACTCCCTGCTGAGGGAGACATGTTGCTAATTGAGTTCTCGCTGGTCATTTGCTCCCCCTAAGTGAGTAAGAAGAATAAGGGGTTCGCAGCCTCATCTGCCAAGGCGTGGGGGGGTGTAAGGAGTTTCCCAGGCCCTGCTCTGCAAGCAAGCGCCACTTAATCCACAGGGATGGGAATGAGGAGAAGGAGGCTTAAGGCAGCTCACGGGGCAGCCCCCTTTTTTCACCAGGGTGCCACACAACCATGGATGACCTCTCATTCTGCTCACACGACGGGACACACTGTCTCACTGCTCACAGGGCACTCTCCCTCACTGAAAAGAGTCAGATGCTCTTATTCTTTCCATAGGTTTTTTGTATGTGACATGAAAACATTTGGAAATGTGGATGAGGGGCTCAGTCGCTTGATTGTCAATGTTCAGCGGATATGTAACACAAATTCAGGCAATTGATAATATGGTATTGATAATAAGTGTGAAGAGAAAGACAGCACCCTCTGCAAAGCAGTACCCCATTCATTGCTCTGGGGCCAGAGGGAGGAGTGCCACCTACTGGTCCTCCTTGTAGGTATAAGACTGTTTGGAATAATTACGAATCACAAACTGACCTAACATAATATCAACAGCAATTAAAGACAATTAATGACAGTTACTATATCCACTTCGTCACCACGTAGTGGCAGGACATGCATACAACAAGCATATTGTCACTATTCATCCCAGTGGGGATGAAATGAATGAGAGCACCCATCCATTTGATTTAAATGTGTGATCTCATGCCTCTTTCACTCCCACCTTTGTTGCAGTCAGAATGGACGGGTCATCACGGGTCAGCAGAGACACATACATTGACGGGAGGGGGGGATCCATAAGTACTGGCAGACAGGGAAACATGGCCCCCAACACCTTCACATTCATAACCAGGAGCCGTGAGGTACAAGGGTTCACATCGGGAGAATTAACCATGCATCAGTGAGAGAACTCAAGGGAAAAGCCTGGCAGTGCCACTCCTTCCTGCCACCCGCCAGGCACCTTGAGCTCTCTGTAAAGCCCCTTCACTCTATCCAGTCTGGGCATTAAGCAGATGAGCAAACAGGGGGAGAAATGAGGGGGCGAAACTGAAACAACAGTGTTTTGTCACAAAGTGTAATGAATGATCTTGGGTGTGTGTTTGGGCCACTCTGTTTGGGGGCACAGGCGCATCAAATACAGTATTCCTATCAAAGCTCTGTGTTTTTAGATAGTGAAGCTGCAACACCTTTTCCTTCCATGCTCAATTCTACTGATTAATTTTTTGTCATTATATTGTGTGTGGTTGATGTGATGGTTAAACGACAGTAAAAGAGTGAATGCACCTGTTGATTTAATAAATACTAATAATAATAAATACTGTAAACCATGTTAAAAATAAAGCAAACACAAGTATTTTATCTCTAATGAAGCAATCGGGTATTATTCTCAATGAATGATTAAGACATAGACAAGAGGCAATCTGGGATTCAAACAACAACAAAGTCGTCTCCCTGCCAAAAATGGTAAATGCATATGTTAATATCTTACAATCCATTTTGCTTCCCAAACATAGTCTGTTCGCTGTGACGGAATGTTTATTTTTTCCCGGAAATGTTTACAAAGTTCCATCTAGCCAGCGCTAGATGTGTGTGAGAGGGGGAGTAACCCTATGACATTGCTCTTGTTTTTTGCTCTAGCTCCACTCTCCGTGAGAGTGAGAGAGGTGCGCACGTCAGAGAGGTTAAGGCACATACACAAATTTCCCACATTTGCAGTTGTTCCTCTTTTAAAGGCTCACTATTTGACAGGAACCACAAGATGACCAATTCTGAGAGACATCAATGTTGTTTTGTGGTCCCTGGTCACTGCGCTCTGACTTTCCCTCATTAACGGCTTAATTCTCCCACATTAATTACCATTTTCCTGCTTGTAAATGGAACCAACAGTTAGCACATAATTAAGTGTGCATTTATGGGTTTTTTCGCTCTTCTTCGCTTTCCTGGTTTCTTCTCTGTCTATCAGGAAATGATGGAGGCTAAAGAACAAATGTACTACTTTGGAGACAATCAGAGGCCAACAGTCAATAATTAACAAGTTCATAAGGCAATCTCTTTAATTATCTCCTTCAGTGGCAACAGCATACTCTGGACTTCCTGATTACATGCCTATTGACTATGAATCCTATGACGAAATGTTCCCTGCTCAACTTCCTAATGGAGTCTAAAAGAGGAGTCATTTACAAATGGTGGATGGCTTTATTAAAGCAGAGTGCCAGCATGGACCTTTAAAATGTTACTGGAAATGCAATTTAACCTGTAATGTGAAGTGGCTTTCATGCACTTAAGCACGGGTCACTCAAACTGCAATGCAATTAGTAGTCATCATCATTTGCCAAGCACGGTTGATTTGAAACACATTCAGCATCTTTTCTGTGTTCGCCATAAATCATTATTTGGCTCTGTATAACAAATGTCAGTCTGGCTGGTGTTGTATTGTGTTTGGGCAGTGCCTGCGGCTCTTTATCTGACTAGTTTTGTTGGCCATTGATGGCAAAGAAGTAGAAATCATTGTGGCTAGTCTAAAACTGAAAGTGAATAGTTTTGTTTTTTAAGTTGCATTTTGCAACAATTTAACAATCATTTTGATTTAGCAAGCATAAAGATATTATTGGCCTTTGGTATGTGTAAGGTTTTGGCTAACAGCATGCAATTAATCACTTTATATTACCTGTATGTTTTTTTCTTATCATTAAACACTGAAACCTACTGAAAGAGATTGCAATGTAATTTGTTTAAAATGTAGGTATTACACAATAAGTGCCCTTCCACGCAGTAGCAACCATAACTAAAAACATCCTACCACGTCAAAACAAATGGAGCACTTCAGCTATTAAAAACAATTTACCAGTCCACCGTGAGGAGCAGGAAGAAAAAATGCTAAATGCAGGCAGTGCTGAAGTTTCTTGAAACCCCCATTGAGATGCTCAGCGTGGCTCTAAATGCAGATAATAAAGAAATGGAAAATGGAGGCCAAATTGACCCTTTCACAGCATGTTAAGTCAGTTTGTATGGGTACCTGTGGAGGCCATCCCCCTTCCCATCAATAAAATAATTTAAGAACACATTATACTCCTTTAAAAGGCACCATTTGTCAGACCAGGTGACTCCTAAAAGACCTGTTGGATTAGAGACACCCTGCTTCAGGTACTTTTAAATCAGCACACAATCAATATGACTTAGGCAACCATTGTGTTGGAGTGAATATTAAAAAAAAATAAAAAAATAAATGCTGGTTGAAATGTTTTTCTTTGGATAAGAACTAGGTCAATAAATAAATCGCTGAATTGGGTTTGTTAAAAAGTGTGTGTGTCTGATGGCGAGTGAGAAGGAGAGCGAGAAAAATATACAAATGAAAATAATCCTGCAGTCAGAGTTCCGGACTTTTCAATCCATGACTTGAAACCAGTCATTGCATATTATATTGGTTTTATACCAGATTAAGTCCATGCAGTTATTAAGTACTTCCTATGTGCTAAGGATCTGAGAGTCCTATCCCAAGAAAATGTTGTTTTCTGTAAGGGCATTTCATGCAATTCTAACACTAGGAACACTAGGAAACCCCCTACAATATCGTGAGAAAATGTTATATACAGTACCCTGCGTAAGTAATTTCTTCTTTTGGATCTGTATTCCAAAAGTATGGATTCTCAGCTTTTATTTGATGGTATTTGTGTACATATTGGTTTCATCATTTAGAAATAACAACACTTTTTATACATAGTCCTCCTTTCAGGGCACCAAAACTAATGGGACAATTGGCTTGACAGGTATTTCTGATAAGTCAGGTGTGTTCCGTCAGTGTGCAGGCATACAAAAGCTGGCAATATCTAGTATTGATTTTAGGCTTTGCATTTGCCTTGGGAGTTTGCTATTGGTGTCTGTCAACATGAGGCCCAAAGTGGTGTCTGAGAAAGTAAAGGAAACCATTATTAGGCTACAAAATCTGAAACAACTATCAGAAAGCCACATAGCCAAACCCTTAGGCTTGCCAAAATCAACAGTTTGGAACATAGCCCTGGTGAAAGAATGGAAGAAAAAGCACAGGTGATCTCAGAAATAGGCTGGTAGGCCAATGAAGACTTCTACAGTGGATGACTGAAGAATGCTCACCATAGCTAAGAAAAACCTCAAAACAAGTCAGAGACTACCATCCACAGAATATGTCACCAGCCGAACAGAGGCTTCACTGCAAGGTGCACACCACTAAAAAGAGGGTCAGTTAACAGTTTGCTAAAAAGTACCGAAAAAGCCTGCAGAGGTCTGGAAAAAGGTCTTGTGGACAGATAAGATGAATATTATCATATGCCAGAGTGGTTGCAAGTGGAAAGTTTGTATTAAAAAGGATCTGTTTAGATCCAAAAGATTAACAGCATACCTCATCTGTGAAAAATGGTGGATGGCGTGTTATGGTTTGGCTGCCACTAGAACTGGCTAACTTTTGTTAATTGATGATGTTGATGATTGTTGATTGATGACAGAAGCAGCAGAATGTATTCTGAAGTGAACAGAAACATCTTGTCTGCTCAAGTACAAGCAAATGCCTCCAAATTCATTGGATGGCGCTTCATCATACAGTAAGACAATGACCCAAAACATACTGCCATAGCAACTATCAAGTTTTCAGGGCCAAGTGGGAAGGTATTGACTGACCAAGTCAATCTTCAGATTTAAATCCAATTGAACATGCGTTTCATTTACTGATGATAAGATTTTAGAAAAAATACTTCAAAACAAAAAACAACTGAAAGCGGCTGCAGTACAGGCCTGGCAGAGCATCACCAGAGAAGATACCCTAGTGTCTCATGGGGCCAATGGGTCGCAGACTTCAGGCAGTTATTTGCATGCAAAGGAATGTCAACCAAATACTAAACATGAGTGCTTAATTTAGACATTATATGAATCTGTCCCATAACTTCTGTGCCCTGGAAGAGGGGGGTTATGTATAAAAGGTGTTGTCATTTCTAAATGACGAAACTAATATGTACACAAATAGCATCAAATAAAAGCTTCTACTTTAACCTCATAGTAACTGTTTGATTACAAATCCAAACTGTTGCAGTATAGAGCCAAAAGAAGGAAAATGCTTTACTGTCCCATTATTTATGCAGGGCACTGTGTATTGTATCAAGGATGCTTATTTCACTTTGAGAACCTTGAGCAAGCGTATAGGCATTGTTGCATACATGAAATTAACTTTGTTAATATTGTTTTGGATTTAATTATTTCTCCAATATAATAAAGGTTGCATAGAAACCTACCTATGAATTGCTTCAATGACAGCTGTGTAGGCTATTCCATGCAATGAATTATAATAAAATAAGTAGGCCCCAATGGGTTACAGAACCGATATAAACAGGGATTTTCCAAAATGATGTGTGTAGGCCTGTAATTTCCAAACGTTATGCATTGATGAATGTACTGTAGGTGTAGTTTAACCACAACACAACAACACTCATGCCATAGACTAAATTACTTTTAACTAGTTTACTATAAATCTCTCCAATCCTTGATCCTGCTCTATCTATTTACCGGCACTAGGTAGGGTAATGGCTGTGTGCTCAGCGTGTGCACTGATAGTTATGCTGATCCAATAGGCTACCAAACTTTTCAGACGACCATAGTCTAGGTACAGGGGGCTATTTCTAAATTTAGATTAGGCTACATACACTCACTGAGCACTGAAGAGGCGATTATCAGTGTTGTCTTTTATACAGATTAAACATAATGGTAGGCGCCGCCAAGGCTATCACCGACAAGCTTGTGCTTACGTGAGAGGGGGCGGGAGCGAATGAACAATGGGGAGACTTTCTTACTGATCAATTGGCGCTTTCTTACTGATCAATCGGCGTTCAACATTTCACACTTATTCACCTTCCTGTCGGCAAGATGGGTCTGTTCTTTTGTTCTCGCTCTCCCCCACTACTCCCTCCGAAACCACCGCTATCCATATTGTAATCATCCGCCGTTTCTCAAAACAAAGGCTATAAAACTTTTGAGGTGTGGCAATAGAAAATGTAATCACAGTATTCACACAAGTTGTATCAGTCATACGAAAGTGCATATCCTTCAAACAGTTCTATCAATGTATTTTCCATAACAATACTGAGTATTGATATTTTGCACCCATAAGGACCGATTCATTCTGGAAATACGTCCAAAACACTTTGCAGACACTCCAAACAAACTAATATTATGGCAGAATCCCAATTTGAAGACTGTCTGCATTACATTTTTGAAAAGTCACTTTACTATGCTGTAATCCCATTTAGCATTTTGTTACCATGACGAAATGCAAAAGTGTATTACAACAAAGTGACTTTCATGTGTTCTGGAAATATTTCCAGAATTAATGAGGCTCTATGGGGCCCAAAATATGACTACTCAGTATCTAAGGAAGCAACATATGCAATTAAAAACTGTCTGGGCTAGCAAAACCAGGAAAACATGTTAATTGGGTGGAACATCCCTTTAAGGGAACCCCTTTGCTGTTACTTATACTGTGCATGATTTCAAAAGGTGTCACATTTTGTCCATGCATATACAGTAAGCAGTACGGTTATGTATACAGTTAGCGGTGTAAAGCTTTTTTGAGCAAATACATGCAACACTTGGCATTTCATACCTCCACACGTCTTCCGTCAAGTAGAAGCCTGCGTTCTTCTTCTCTCCACTGTATTTCCCAGAGTGGAGGCTCTCTATGTCTAAACGAAGCAGTGATTTGGCATGTTAGTGAGTGTGTTGAGGCTAATAAGACAGAGGGGCCACAGTAATGGACAGAATCTGGGCGGAATCACAGCTATACTCACCACAGCAGGGATCGGGTAATACAACTAATTTCTCCTCTGTCTTGGTAACCGCGCAGACTGAAATGGGGCCAGCAAAGGTGCAGGCAGCACCAAATGAACAGCTGTTGCCTTTTCTTTCAGTAAGGACCAGAGGAAGAGACACATACCGAAGCATAGACAACACTCCCCTCCCCTTTCCCTTTTTTCTTAAATGCAGAAGTATGTATGCTCAAATTAGGGGCAGGACCTGTGCATATTTCTTTCATTATTTGGTTAATCATTTCTGAAGCCTTCCCATCACCTACACTGTGCTTGGAAACACTCAATATGGGCGAGCAAGGAAATGTACACAGGGTCGAGGTAGATTGCTTTTTTTGGCCAGGGTTCGGATGTTTGTTGTGATGTAGAAGTAATTGGTTATTACAAAGATGGCTCTCGTAGGGAAATAAGGGACAAGTGTGTACATTGGAAAGCCTTAAGACAGCGACATGCAGTATGAGTCTTGGTGGTAGTAAAATACATACCTTTGCGTAGCAAATACACATACGTTTATTGGAGTCTGAGGGACTACAATGCCCATCTTGCTGTTTGATTGGAATTCATCACAAAGAACACAAAGGCATGTATCTGTAGTTTACATAGTGATTGCCATGTCATTGGAACATTGGCAGCTGTATATATGTGTGTGTACTTTATGAAAAATTCCATTGCCATGTTACTTGTGCTTATTATTTTTTTCAAAGCTCTACATTATTGCTAAATGTACATAGTATCTTGAGCATTAACCAGGCTTGTATTGTCCAGCTTTGATGAGAGTTTCGTAGTACTTATTATTATTATTCCAATTCTTCCCAGTGCTACTCTTCCTACAACTTTCACACCAATCCAACTTGCAATTACAACGTGCAGAGAGGTCTAACTCGGTTATGAAGTTGCTATGACTTTCGGTTTTGATACGTATTCAACTTTTTAAACTATACAAACTTGAAAGTGCACTTTTTAACATGGAGGTCAATGGGAACCAAAAGATGACACGCCAATCCACCAAACTGTAAAATACCAAAAAACTCAAAATACCGGTAGCTTTTTAAACTATTACACTTTTTGTAACTCCAAAAACTCTCATCCGGTTAAAATGGTGGAATGTTGATTTGGGCCAACATTTTGTGAGCTCCATTGTTACTGCAACTGCTATGGAACTTTCAGGACTCTTAAATAAAAATAGCATGAGAACTGCAGAACACATTCATAGAATGATTAGGCTACACAACAATGCACTCTCTTGGCTACCAGTTCTACCCCACTGAAACCACTCTCAACCACTCAACCAACCAACTTTCTAGCCACTTTCTATCTATCTAACCTTTATGACCTTTTAACACACTATCTTTCCAACTGTATATCTATCTAACCTTTCAACTACCTAGCCATCATCCCGTCTTCCTTTCACCAGTCACTACCTCTTCACTCAGTATAATTCATACTGATTAACCTCTTAATTGTATTGATCTATCTATATATCCCCTCTCATCCATCTATCTATCCAACCAACCATTCATCCAACCAACCAAACCATCTTTAACTTGATCTACTACCATAATAAGACGGTCACTTTCTGTCTACCTACCCAGAAAATCTATCTATCTATCTATTTATCATCCAAACCATCTTTAAAACAAAAAAAGACTTTGCAAGCCCACAAAGTTTGATAATGAGTCATTATAAAGTATCATGCATGACAATAGCAAATCTGTTACCATATATTGTATACATTATGAATGTAAGACTCTAGTACAAGTTTTACCTGTGCATCATCAACTAGGCCTGCCTTATGATGGATTTTCTGTAGCTTAACACAAACTTATCCACTTAGAGCAGGAAAAGCAGGTGAACACAACTGGAATCAATTAAGAGCATTCAGCCAGGATACTACACTTAGCTCTGCAACACTCTCATTGCAACTGCCAGTTCAGCCAGAGAGAGGGAGAGAGAGGGAGGGAGGGAGGGGGAGAGGGACTGAAATGCAGATGCAATCTATGGCGACAATGCATTAAGTCCTCACCATCAGGGGCAATAATGGATTAAAGTCTACAGTCGCTCCACAGTTTGCCAGTCAATGCTCTTTCTTTTTCTGCATCACCCCAATTTCGTTTCTCCTTTCCCTTTTCTGTTCCATTGGAAGGAGTCGATTTGCCGTCAATTGCCATCTCGACCAGAAGCATTAATGCACACCCACAAAAGGATGACACACCGCATTATCACCTCACTCGCTTTCAAATTAGAGCAGCGCGCCGCCTCGGCGCAGCTTGTGACTTGTTAACACTATCAGCTATTTGTTGGGATTGGCCCCTAATATGCGGCGTCTAAAGATTTCATCAGGCATTTGATGACGGAAATAAACCACTGCCCACAGGGAAATTGCTCTGATTAATGGAATTAGGCGTTGGAGGGGGAATCAATACAGACAGCGGCCCCTCACGTGGGGATGAGCTTAGCTGTCTGTCACAGAGGAAAACTGCCCCGCCGCTTTACTGCTCTCACCGGCACATGGCCCACTTGGCCCTTACGAAGTCTGGGCTTCGTGTGCGCCTTGAAAAGCCAAGGATTAGCACTCAGGCCCAGTGCTGCTGCGGCACGAATCTGTTCCCCTTAAATGGCCCCAACCATATGGATCCTGTTGGATGCAGATCATTTCAATACAATGCCATCCATCTACTGAGAAAGTAATGTAAAGCTTTCAAAATGAGAGACATTACGGCATAAAAACACATACTGTAGCCCTATTTTACCCGGCTTTGTGCTCAATAAGGCTTTTTTCTTGGGGCCCTGGGCCCCACCTCCTCTCTGCTCCTCTCTTCCCAGCATTCTTAGCCAGTTAAGTGCTCTCAAGGAGGAGCCCTCCCTCTA
Organism: Argentina silus; assembly: GCF_951799395.1. Lineage (NCBI taxonomy): Eukaryota > Metazoa > Chordata > Actinopteri > Argentiniformes > Argentinidae > Argentina > Argentina silus. The sequence goes on along the minus strand of NC_139656.1, from coordinate 12,976,153 downwards.
ATGCACCTCTGCCCCAACCCCCATAGCCCCTGCTAAACCCCACCGACCCCTCACCCCGGCCTGGCTTTGTCCAATTCCGGTCCTTTGCATTAACTGCTGCTGGCTGGTGACAGGGGGCAGACAGGGGCGGGGTGACACTCTTTCTCTGCCGTCCATATGATTCTCCCATTATGGAGTAACAATCAACAAGATAGTCGTCGTGCTCCTTGAAGCCGCACACTTCTAGCTTTAGATTAGAATATGGGAGTAGTTTGTGTTACTGGCATGAATAGTCAGTCACAAACAGGTTTATTCTTATAAACCACCAGGACCAGGCAGTCAGTATCTCCATTTTATTTTTTATTTTTATTTTTATTTTTTTACCAAATTCATAGATTGTGTTATACTGCGCACCGTTATAACATAGATAATCTATGCACAGGTCAAAAAGTTTTTCCTGGATATTATTAAATATTCAGCATTGATAATTAATGTTTGATGAATAATATATATATATATTTTACACACACACTTTTTAGAATAAAGAAATGGCCTCCATAACCAACACTAAAGCCATGTAATTTTACACAGTTTTTGTGCTTGTTTCATCACCATCTGCTTTCCCCACTACAAACCCCATGAAACCAAGTTCGAGATTATATTATATTCATATTACCAGGGTACTTGACAAGTCTGTGAAAGGTATCTATTACCTTGTTAAAAAAAAAGATAATAAATCAAGTTATTCACTATACGCTGAGTTTACTAATCTAACAACCCCAAGTTTGGATGCAAGGCTATTGCCGGTATTCAGTCATTGCAGATAGTGGCTTTTTCGGCACATCACTTTTAGAGGTGTGATTTGCACAACGTTCCGATTAGAAGTTCACAGATTTAGATATTGGCAGTGTGGTTGTGTCAATATATGACTTTTAGCCACACTGGGCATCAGTACTGAATGGGTCACACTACGGGACTGCCGGATTCTAAATCAAGGGTCAACTCTCCCTCCATCCGTGCACACTGCTATACTGTACAAACAAATGCACTTCAAAATGCAGTGTGGAGAAGCCATTATCTACAATTATTAAATTACCAGTATATACTGTAGATGTTTATCATAGCCATTACATTTGTGGTGTTTTGTAGTATTGAATGAGGTGTCAAATAATTCTCCTACTTGCAAAGGAGTGTTCCCTGGTACTACTTTATGTAACGCTGTACCACTTTAGCACAGCTCTATATCGTATGTAATCTAAATTATTATAATGATGCAAACTGTTTGACACAAAATAACAAACCAACTAGCCAGGTTACAGGTCTGTTTCTACATGAGTCAGCCACTGCATTCTTGCTAAGCAATACAGCAACACAGAATATGTTCCAGCTGTAATTAAGAAATGCGAAAGATACAGTCCTTCTAGCAGTTCAACCAAAACATTGTGATTGCTCACATCACTCGTGTGGCTTGTCAATAGTGGGGTTAAAGTGACCTCTAGTGGAATTCTGTGAGTACTGCAAATGCCAAAACACCCCTCAGGGTACACTACAAAAGGATGAATTGATGCGATTCAGTCATTTGTTTTTAGTGCAACTGCCTAGTGCAACTCATGACTGTGCTAAACAGTGACCATTATACTGTATGCATTTCAGTGGCAAATAATTATTGTTTCATAGTTTGTATCAAGGGACCGAAAGTCACGAATGACCACCATGTATTATTTTAACCCTTATTTTACCAGGTAAGTGGACTGAGAACATAACTCTAACTCTCAGAGGGCTGCTGCAATGTAAACTGGGGACCTTTTGACTATTATTAATAATAAGACTGTGCAATTATTCAGACAAAAACATGTGTGTTGGTAGCATAGAATTCTTCAAGCAGAATTTAGAAAATGACCTGAACTGTAATAATTAGTGGGCTTGCTTCAGCAAGTCCAACTATTGTTCTTGCTCATACTTATTAGTGGGCTTGCTTTAATGTTGATTTAGGCCAACATTCTGAGAGCCACCATTGTTACTGCAACTGCTATGGAACTTGCAGAACTCTTGAATAAAAACAACACAAGACCCACAGAACACATTCTTAGAATGATTATGCAACAATGGACTTCTCTTGTCTACTCCACTTTCAACCACTTAACCCACCAACTCTACCATCTGTTGATGTCTGTAGAGTCTAGTGGCTGGAAATGTGTTTATTTTTATTTATTTTTTTAAAGTTTTACGACGAAAGCATACGTTTAGTGCAAATCCAGCACATGCAATGCATTTCCACACCATCCCTTGTGCAAAGAATAGTGATAGCTGCATCATGTTATGGGTATGCTTGTCACTGGCAGGGACTGGGGAGTTTGTCAGGATCAAGAGAAAATTATGACATTTGTTGAGTTGGTAGTGACAGCCTAATCCACACACTGTGTAATTGATTCATATACAAATCAAAGATCCTATAAAAACAAATAAATCAGATGAACTATTATCCTTGCACTCAGATGGACTCAATTCAACTTATTGAGTAACTTGAAGACATTTTTGCATTTGAGCTAATTTTAGGAGCATCAGAGCAAAGGGGGTGAATAGTTATTGACTCAAGAAATTTCAGCTTTTAATTTTTAATGAATTTGTAAAAAGGGTATTTTGTGTTGATCTGTGACAAAACTATAAATTCAATCTATTTTAAAGTCAGGTTGTAACACAACAAAACATGGAAAAAGTCCAGGTAGGTGAATACTTACTGAAGGCACTGTATCTGCCTATACAGTATGCTACCCTTTGACCATCTTTTATTCATTGGTCCATCCTGCTATTTGACTTTCTTTCAACTACCCAGCTAATCTATCTATCCAACCTATCATCTATCTAACCGTCTATCATATATCTAACCTTCTGTTATCTATCCATCTTTTATCCATCTGCCCATTCTCACAACCAACATAAGACTGTGCAAGCCCACAAAGTTTGTTCTGGAACTTCTTTTTGTAGTTCATATTCATGAATATGAAAACGTAGAATTAACTGTTTAACCAAAGTTGATACAAAACTACTTTCTAGGTTGTAAGGGAACACACTAAATGGAAAAACACGACACAGATTGAAATGTTTTAATGAGCAGCCATTTGTAGCAGAGGCATAAGATATCCATCAAGGCCCATTCTAAAATCCCTTTAGTCAAGGTTACTCCAGAGGGATCTGCTTTGCTGTCTATCCGGCTGAGACAGAAGTCTGCATCTCTGAAGTCTGGTGTCAACAAGAGCTTTCACCCATTAACCCCCACCTTGAATGAAGCTCCCCCCATCCCCCTCCACACACACACACACACACACACACACACACACACACACACACACACACACACGCACGCACGCACGCACGCACACACACACACACACACACACACACACACACACACACACACACACACACACACCACACACACATACACACACACACACACACACACACACACACACACACAAGACAAGAAGCATTTTTATTTTTTTAAGTTTTGGGGTTATGATGGGGTAAAACTGTTTTACTAATCTTATAAGGCACTTGGAAATTATTCTTCAATAATAAATGTGTTATATCATTCATAGAAATGACCTTTGAACAGCAGGAAATCATGCACATTGTGCCTTTAATGGCATGTCATTTTGTATCCCAAAACTTTTTAGAAGCCTTTGGGATGGGGCTGAGAGGAATTCGATAATCTGGAATTAATGGTGAAAATCTGTTGGGGGACAGAGCGGGGCATTGTGGGACTTGCTGGCAGGTGCTTTGAAATAGCTGTAGGGGAAGAAAGGGACTACGAGGTAATCACCACAGATTTGTTCCTCCTGGTTTCTCTCTGCCCCCCCCTTATGAAGATTAGACCTGTATGCTCCAATGATTCCTACTGGCAACATATGCACAGAGATATTGGACATGGAGTTGACAAGAGGAATAAAAGACAGACTTAGCTTTTGGCCCATGGAGGTTAAACCGAGGCAATGTGAAAAAAAGAATATCACTCGGATAGCCCCTTGGCATTGTGGTTAAGGCTCAGGTGGTGGATTCATCAAATGTATTCAAGTAATCCTATTGCCAATAGCGACTCCATAATGAGATTACAAACACAGGCTCTTTGGAAATTAGAATGAGGGGAAACATCACATTTGGTCATGTTCAAAATATACAGTAGATGATGGAAAAGACCACTGTCAGATGTACGTAATTCATGAACTGCAACATGCAATAAACAAAAGACCAAAATAATGTTCAATGATATGAAACAATTATTTGTTGCACTTTCATTTATGATACTGAAAGTATATTAGGTATTTACTGTACATAGAAATGACATGGCAAAATGAGAATTTCACAGTAAAAAACAATAAATAACGTGTTTGTTTCTATTGCATTAATTATAACAAGCACCACTATGGTAGATGGTAAACTACCAATTATGTTGAATTCTTATAAGTGCGTGCCAGACAGAGCTATACCTAGTTACTATTAAGTAGTGGAACAGTACCCTATAGAATAAAATGCTATCCAATTATTTTTTGGAGATCAACAAGCATCGACTTGTGTTAAAAGGAAAAGTCCTGAAATCAACATATACTATTTGACAAGTGAAAAATGTCCCACTCCTTCAAAATACCAAATACCATTCAGGGTAGAGAGATGTTTTGTGTCAAGCACAGACAGAAATGTAGAAATACTTGAGCTAAAAACTTAAAATCAAACAACTGAAATTGATTGATCAATTGATAGATAGATAGATAGATAGATAGATAGATAGATAGATAGATAGAGAGAGAGAGGCATAGAATTTAACAAAAAATAAAACATACTGTAGTGAATGGCGGGGTGGAGTAACTAACCCCAAGCAAAGATCAAACTCACAATCTTCTGCTTGCCAACTGGCCGCGCAAGCTACTGCCCCACGAGAACTCACTTGATGCTAACGGGTCATTACAATACTGTTAATTTAACAATAGCCAAACCATAAAAGACAGGGGTTTCAATGTCTGCTTAAAGGGGAGGAGGGTACAGACAAAATACTGAGACAATTTAGTTGGATGTGTATTCATCATAACATTTATTAAGGATCACCTCTGTTACACTCCCAACTTTAGAGCAGGCATGAGTGCCACTGCCCTAATTACAATTATTTGGTGAGTGAGTGGTGTGAAATGGGATGAGGATTGGAATACTAGCCAACATGTTCGGTGTAACTGAAGAGTAAGGTCTGATAAACTATGAAAAAAGGGAAATTAAGGATATAGTGAGAAATTCAGCAGAAAACCGGGCTTAAGAGTCACAGATAATTTACTTGTATTCCCATCCATCCTTCTCTTCCTCACAAATTGTAATGACAGGCTCCATGTCACTAGAGTGCACTGCTGCCACCTGCTGTACAAATGTGTCAGATTCCCCATGTCCTTTATTCCAAAGGCCTTTTACTTCAGTAGCAGGGAATAAACAGTTAAGCTGAAAGCAGGGCAACTGTTACCAAAAATATTTTTTTTTGCAGCACACTGTAGCTAACTTGTGGTGTGAACTATGTTTGAGAGGTTTGGAGCCCTTTGCCAATAGAAGTGAATCTCTAGCAAACTTTTGGCAACAATGAACATGTATTGCCACTAGTGGTAAACATTATTGCCAGTAGCAGAAAACCTCCAACCACAGTTCACCAGGAGCAGCAAACCTTCGGCAACAATGAACATTCATTTCCACTAGTGCTGACCAGTTAACCAGAAGTGGCAAAAAGCGGCCAACCTCCAGCAAACCTTTGGCAACAATGCACATTTGTAGCCACAGGTTGCAAAAGGTTTACCAGAAAGTGTTTTGAAGTTTAAGGAAGTGTGCGCAATCAAGGATACAGACACCTGTCGTCATGACATCACATGCAAAATCTGTTGGTGGTCAGCAGTGCAGCAGCTCAACAGAGGAGTAACAGGAGATCCCATTGAAATAGCCAGTCCAAGTCCAACTATTGTTCTTGCTCATACTTCTTCTTCTTATTATTATTACAGTATTAATGGGCTTGCTTTAGCAAGTCCAACTAATGTTCTTGCTCATACTTATTATTAGTGGGCTTGTTTCAGTAAGTCCAACTATGGTTCTTGCTCATACTTATTAGTGGGATAAGTAATGTTGGAATGTTGATTTAGGCCAACATTCTGAGAGCCACCATTGTTACTGCAACTGCTATGGAACCTTCTGAACTCTTGAATAAAAACAACAGGAGACCTGCAGAACACATTCTTTTTTTTTTTCTAAATATGTTTTCAGGGCATTTCTGCTTTATTGGGATAGAGACAGTAGAGATTGACAGGAAGTATGGATGAAAGAGAGGAGGGGTGACATGCAAGATATGTAGAGGCTCGGAATCTAACCAGGAACCTTGCGATTACGTGGTATGCGCATTAGTATGCTACGCCACTAAGTGCCCCAGAACACATTCTTAGAATGATTACAAAACAATACACTCTCTTGGCTAGCAGTTCTACCCCACTGAAACCAACTCTACCACTCTGAACCACTCAACCAACCATCTACCATATACCATTCCACTGAACTACCCCAGGCTCATCATATCGATCGATCGATCTATCGATCTATCTATCTATCTATCTATCTATCTATCTATCTAACCTATCTTTCCAACCTTATGTCTATCTAACCTTTCAACTACCTAGACATCATCCTTTCTTCCTTTCACCAGTCATTACTGCTTCACTCAGTATAACACATACTGATTAACCTCTTAATTTTATTGATCTATCTATACCTCCCCTCTCTCATCTATCCATCCTCTCTTTCATCTATCCATTCATTCAACCAACCAACCAACCAACCAACCAACCAACCAACCAACCAAGGAACCATCCATCCATCCATCCAACCAACCAAACCATCTTTAACTTTATCCGCTGCCATAATAAGACCATCTCTTTCTTTCAACTACCCAGAAATCTTACCAACCCTGATAAAGGCTTTCTGATACCTATTACACTTTTTAAACTATTAAGGTTTTTGTAACTCGAAAAAACTCACATCTGGTTAACCAACCAACTCTACTATTCTCAGGGCGGACAGGATTCACCGTCAGTGTGGGAAAAAGTGACGCAGAGGAGTTGCTGTATTTGTCAACAACAGATGGTGCAATCCTGGCCATATTCACGTAGTGGAGACCAGGAGACCAAGTATAGAGGACTGGTGGTTTTGTTGAGTGGTGTGAGCAGAACCACCTGCTACTCAATATCAGCAAAACAAAGGAGATGGTGCTGGACTTTAGGAGGACTAGGGTCCCCCTGTCTCCTGTTTCCATCCAGGGAGAGGAAGTGGTCCAGAGCTACAAGTACCTGGGGGTGCACCTGGACAATAAACTGGACTGGACTGGTAACACAGATGTCCTGTACAAGAGGGGCCAGAGCCGGCTTTATTTCCTGAGGAGGCTCAGGTCTTTTGGTGTGTGCAGGACTCTGCTGAACATGTCCTACCAGTCAGTGGTGGCCAGCGCAGTGCTGTACGCGATGGTATGCTGGGGGGGGGCAGCAAGGAAGGTGACACCAAGAAGCTGAACAAGCTTATTAGGAAAGCCGGTTCTGTCCTCGGTGTCACCCTGGACACTGTTGAGGAGGTGGCCAATAGGAGGATGAGGACCAAACTCCTGGCCATCATGGACAATCCCTCCCATTCCCTACTTGACACTATGGCAGAGCAGAGAAGCTCCTTTAGCAACAGACTACTACAGCCACGTTGCACTAAGGAGCGCTATAGGAGATCTTTTCTGCCTGCCGCAATAACTGTACAATTCCTCCTCCGGCTGGCTCGATTGGGGTGATCAGAGTCAGGCTGGGGGATGTTAAATCATACTGGACTGTTCTTACATAATGTATATAATGTTTCAGATGTCTATTTTATTCTATTATTCTATTATCACTTTATTTAGTTGTTGTTGTTTGTGATGTGAGCTGCTATAATGCCTTAATTTCCCCTCGGGATCAATAAAGTACCTATCTATCTATCTATCTATCTATCTATCTATCTATCTATCTATCTATCTATCTATCAACCAACTCTCTACCCACTGTCTGTTGTGTTTCTGCATGTATGCACGATTTGAAGAGGCAGCCAACAGAGACAGAAAGATACAAATCTGTGAGTCTCCTCCCCTAGAACACCCCTGGCAGTATCAACATGTTTATATGCAAACTGAGGTTGGTTAGGACACTTTAGAAAGAAATTTCTTTCAAGGGATCTCATTCCCTGATCGCTACCGATTAAACAGTCATTACTAGCATTAGGAAGCTTCTAGAAATGTGAATGTTACGCTTAACCTGTTAACTTCAAATCAACATTTAAATGCCCATACTTGTATAACTTGACTTATAAAAATGTTTCAGCTGTACTCGATTTTCCCTGAAATACAATGAATTCCTATGGCCATTTGCTCTCAAATGTATCTCCTTTTTCATATTTTTTTAAAACTTTTTCTACTACCAAGACTTTGCAAGCGCACAAAGTTTCTTCTGGAACTTATCTTTTTAGTTATTATTATTCAAATTCTTCACAGTGCTACTCCTCCTACAACTTTTAAGCTATTCACTCCATTCCAAACATGCAGAGAGGTCTAACTCACATTGCTATGACTTTTGGTTTTGATACCTATTAAACGTTTTAACATGAAAACCAAAAGATTCCATTTTTGAATCATGCTCTTACACCATTTAAGCTATTCACCATTTCAACTGTAAAACATGCAAAAAAACTCCAATGCACTCTCTTGGTTACTAGTTCTACCCCACTGAAACCCGTCTCAACCACTTAACCAGCCAACTCTCTACCCACTCCACTGAACTACCCCAGGCTCATCCATCAATCAATCAATCAATCTACCTATCTATCTATCTATCTATCCTCCAACCTTCTCTCATCTATCTGCCTATATGCTACCCTCTGACCATCTTTTATCCATCCTACTATCTGATCTATCTATCTAACCTAATCTATTCATCCATCCATCCAACCCACCAATCAAACCATCTTTTGTGAGGATGTATGGTGTAGGACCCAGGCGCAGAGAGGAGACCAGGCAAGGGAATACAGTTGAAAGGCAAAGGCCGCTTTACTTAGAAATAATCCACAGGGTAGACAGGAATGAATGTAGGTCACTTTAAACACTAGGTCTCAACCTAAGAAACCAGGACGCTAGAGAATCTTTACAAAGACAAGACTGAGAGAACCATACAGAGAACTAACCTCTGGCAAGAGTCTCGCTACTACACTGAGTACAAAAAACACACAACTTAAATAGAAGGTCTTAATTAAACAATAAGATGCACCTGTGTGCCTGTCAGTTCATGAGGCGGTCTCAGCCGCCCCCTAGTGTCCAGATGGAACCATGACATCTTTAACTTTATTGGCTACCATAATAACACTTTATCTAGATAGATAATCTATCTTTCTATCATCCAAACCATCTTTAAACCTTTTCTACGACCAACATAAGACCATGAAGTTTCTTTTGGAACTTATTTTTCTAGTTAATATTCCAATTATTCTACATACTACTCCTACTACAACTTTTAAGCGATTCACACCAATCCAACTTTAAAACATGCAGAGACCTGTAACACGTGTTGCTTATGTTTACATTTTTCAAACTCATTGTACTTTTTAAACTATTCAAACTTGAAAGTGCACATTTTAACATGGAGGTCTAAGGAAAACCAAATGAAGCAATCTTTGGACCACCGCTGCTCTTAAACCTTGCAAGATATTTACACCAATCCAACTATAAAACTCTAAATTATCAACCCTCATAAAAGGTCTTTGATACCTATTAAAAGTAATACAAATTAAAATTATTAAGTTTAATGTTCAATAACTATTCAGCTTTTTGTAACTCCAAAAACTCTAATCCAGTTAACATGGTGGAATGTTATACAAAAATACTGTGTATGATTTGTAGCCTTACAGTAAGTACAGTACTTCATCATTGAATATATATAAATAAATAAAGAATAATAATTAAAAAATAAAATAAAATAAATAAATAAATAAATAAATAAATAAATAAATAAATAAATAAATAAATATATATATATATATATATATATATATATATATATATATATATATATATATATATATATATATATATATATATATACACTCACTGGCCACTTTATTAGGTACACTTTGTTAGTACTGGGTTGGACCCCGTTTTGCCTTCAGAACTGCCTTAATTCTTTGTGGCATAGATTCAACAAGGTGCTGGAAACATTCCTCAGAGATTTTGGTCCATATTGACATGATAGCATCATGCAGTTGCTGCAGATTTGTTGGCTGCACATCCATGATGCGAATCTCCCGTTCCACCACATCCCAAAGGTGCTCTATTGAGATCTGGTGACTGTGGAGGCTATTGGAGTACAGTGGTCATAAAGGGATGGACATGGTCAGTAACAATACTCAGGTAGGCTGTGGCATTTAAACGATGCTCAATTGGTACTAAGGGGCCCAAAGGGTGCCAAGAAAATATCCCCCACACCATTAGATATTTGCGTTAACGAGCAGTTGAACAGGTGTACCTAATAAAGTGGCCGGTGAGTGTGTGTATATATATATATATATATATATATATATATATATACACTGTATATATACAGTGCATTCGGAATGTATTCAGACCCCTTAATTTTTTCCACATTTTGTTATGTTACAGCCTTATTCTAAAATGGATTAAATTATTTTTTTTCCCTCATCAATCTACACACAATACCTCATAATGACAAAGCCAAAACAGGTTTTTAGAAATGTTTGCTAATTTATTAAAAATAAAAAACTGAAATATCACATTTATATAAGAATTCAGACCCTTTGCTATGACACTCGAAATTGAGCTCAGGTGCATCCTGTTTCCACTGATCATCCTTGAGATGTTTCTACAACTTGATTGGAGTCCATCTGTGGTAAATTCAATTGATTGGACATGATTTGGAACGGCACACACTTCTCTATATAAGGTCCCACAGTTGACAGTGCACATCAGAGCAAAAACCAGGCCACTAGGTCGAAGGAATTGTCCATAGACCTCATTGTCTGGATTGTGTTGAGGCACAGATCTGGGGAAGGGTACAAAAAAATCTCTGCAGTATTGAAGGTCCCCAAGAACACAGTAGCCTCCATCATTCTTTAATGGAAGACGTTTGGAACCACCAAGACTCTTCCTAGAGCTGAGCAATAGGGGGAGAAGGGCCATCATCAGGGAGGTGACCAAAAACCCAATGGTCATTCTGACAGAGCTCCAGAGGACTCTCAGACCATGAGAAACAAGATTCTCTGGTCTGATGAAACCAAGATTGAACTCTTTGGCCTGAATGCCAAGGGTCACGTCTGGAGGAAACCAGGCACCGCTCATCACCTGGCCAATATCATCCCTACGGTGAAGCATGGTGGTGGCAGCATCATGCTGTGGGGATGTTTTTCAACGGCAGGGACTGGGAGACTAGTCAGAATCGAGGGAAAGATGAACGGAGCAAAGTACATAGAGATCCTTGATGAAAACCTGCTCCAGAGTGCTCAGGACCTCAGACTGGGGTGAAGGTTCACCTTCCAACAGGACAATGACCCTAAGCACACAGCCAAGACAATGCAGGAGTGGCTTCGGGGCAAGTCTCTGAATATCCTTGAGTGGCCCAGCCAGAGCCCGGACTTGAACCGGGCTCTGGAGAGACCTGAAAATAGCTGTGCACCGATGCTCCCCATCCAACCTGACAGAGCTTGAGAGGATCTGCAGAGAAGAATGGTAGAAACTCCCCAAATACAGGTGTACCAAGCTTGTAGCGTCATACCCAAGAAGACTTGAGGCTGTAATCGCTGCCAAAGGTGCTTCAACAAAGTACTGAATAAAGGGTGCGAATACTTATGTAAATGTGATATTTCAGTTTTTTATTTTTAATAAATTAGCAAACATTTCGAAAAAGCTGTTTTGGCTTTGTCATTATGGGGTATTGTATGTCGATTGATGAGGGAAAAAAAATATTTAATCCATTTTAGAATAAGGCTGTAACATAACAAAATATGGAAAAAGTGAAGGGGTCTGAATACTTTCTTAATGCACTGTATATATATGCTGTATTTGCCTTGTAATAGATGTATTTGTTTACAAATACATCTATTTCGTGTTATTAAAGCCTCATTTGATTTATTCTCACTTGACCATTCTTGCTGTAGTCAACCCAGACTCACAAATTATTTGCACATAGTGTTAATTAAATGAAATGGAGTCAGATTATTCATATTAAGATAGATAAGATAGATAGATCATTCATATCTTCTACATTAGTAACAATTCTAAGCTATACCTTACAGTATAGTGTTTTTCGAGAATAATATTGCGCTTTCTGTTTTGCTCTTAATTTACGAACGCCATCATTATCGCCGTGTACATACAACCCCGAGCTATGGCTGAAACCGCGTGTGACGTCATCCACGCTACCATCGCGAAACTCCAAGCTCAGTACCCCGATGCTTACATTGCCATATCAGGGGACTTTAATCATGTCACATTGGATTCAACACTGCCCGCATTTCACCAGTATGTCAACTGCCACACACGACAGAGCAGAACAATTGACCTTCTGTATGCAAACATCAAGGATGCCTACACCGCCACATCACTACCACCACTGGGGAAATCAGATCACAATCTGGTCTCCCTACAACCACTGTACACTCCATGTGTTCTGAGAGAACCAATCAGAACACGCACCTTCAAGAAGAAGTCCCCTGAGACGGATGAGGCCATGAGGGACTGCTTGGACATAACAGACTGGAATATTTTCCAACAATCATATGGTGATGACATTGATGGGCTCGCACACTGCTACTCCGACTACCTGAACTTCTGTGAAGACATTGTTGTTCCCACAAAAACTGTTCGCTGCTTTCCAAACAACAAGCGTTGGATTACCAGCGATGTCAAGGCCCTCCTCAATAAGAAAAAGAGGGCGTTCAAAGAGGGGGACCTAGCAAAGCTGAAGCACGCACAAGGGGAACTCAAAGTCAAGCTGAAAGAGGCAAGGGAGTTATACAGAAGGAAGGTAGAGAGGAAGTTGCAGCAGAACAACGTGCGAGAGGTGTGGGATGGGATGAAGATGATGACGGGCATGAGGAAGAGCAGTAGCTGTGTTGAGGGAGGACGAGACCGAGCCAATGAACTGAACCAGTTCTACAACAGGTTCGACCACCCAGCTGCGGTGGCCTACCCCACCCCCTCTCCAGGAGCTGTCTCTGTCGGCGTGCAGGGCCATTCTACACCTCTCCCCCATCTCACACACCCCCCCATCTCCCAACACCCCCCATCATCAAAGGCGTCACCGACCTCAATCACCAGCCATCAGCCACTGTCTACTGGAGCGCCCAGGGACAAAGAGCCACCCCACCACCCACCCCCCCCTCCCTCCCAGCCCCTCCCCCCTACAATCACGGCAGACCAGGTGAGATCGGGACTAAAGCGAGTTAACCCCAGGAAGGCAGCGGGTCCAGACAAAGTGTGTCCCAGACTGCTCAAGACCTGCGCTGCCGAACTGGGAGAGCCGCTGAGGTACTTATTTGACCTGAGTCTACGTCTTGGTAGGGCCCCAACACTGTGGAAGACATCATGTCTTATCCCTGTCCCCAAGAAGCCACACCCAAAAGAACTCAACGACTTCAGGCCTGTCGCACTCACCTCACACATCATGAAAACGATGGAGAGACTGCTTCTACATACACTCAGACCCCAGGTTAGCCATGCACTGGACCCACTACAGTTTGCATACCAGGAGAAGGTTGGAGTGGACGATGCCATCACATACCTACTGCACAGGACGCATTCTCACCTGGACAAAGGGAAAAGCGCTGTGAGAATCATGTTCTTTGATTTTTCCAGTGCTTTCAACACCATCCAACCCCTCAGATTGGGAGACAAGCTCCTGCAGATGGGTGTGGACGCCCACCTGGTATCCTGGATTACCGACTACCTGACAGGGCGGCCACAGTTCGTCAGACTGAAGGACTGCCTCTCGGACACTGTGGTAAGCAAAACCGGAGCACCACAGGGAACTGTGCTCTCTCCTGTCCTGTTCACCCTGTACACGTCTGACTTCTGCTACAACAAAGAGTCATGCCACATGCAGAAGTTTTCGGACGATACTGCAATTGTGGGGTGTATCAGAGATGGGCAGGAGGGGGAGTACAGGAGCCTGGTGGAGGACTTTGTGCAATGGTGCAAACTCAACCACCTACAACTCAACACTACTAAGACCAAGGAGATGGTGGTGGATTTCCGTAGGTCTAAGCCCGCTCTGCTACCAGTCTCCATTGAGGGAGTCAATGTGGAGGTGGTCAGCACATATAAGTATCTGGGGGTACACCTGGACAATAAACTGGACTGGTCAGCCAACACTGATACGATTTACAAAAAAGGACAGAGCCGGCTGTACTTCCTGAGGAGGCTGCGGTCCTTCAATGTCTGCAGCAAACTCCTAGGGATGTTTTACCAGTCTGTGGTCGCCAGCGTTCTCTTCTATGCAGTGGTGTGCTGGGGAGGAAGCACTAAGAAGAGGGATGCCGGGCGACTGGACAGGCTGGTAAGGAAAGCTGGCTCTGTTGTGGGAGCTGAACTGGAGAGCATCACTTCAGTAACAGAAAAAAGAACTCTGAGCAAACTGCTCACCATCATGGACAATGAAGGTCATCCACTGCACCACACCATCATCCAGCAGAAGAGCTTGATCAGCTGGCGACTACGAGCACTGACATGCAAAACTGACAGACTGAGCAAATCATTTCTCCCCAGAGCCATACAACTTTACAATATGTCAATCAAGGGCAAAGAGATGGACTTCTCTGCATAACCCCCACCCTCTGTATCACATCACTGTCCTGTACCTTACTCACCTCATTAACTACAATGTTTACTGGCTATGCTAGGCCTCATACACAGCCCCTACCTACCTCCACCAGCCTGGACTAAATGCACTTTAAAATAGTCCATATTTATTTTGCCCATATTTAGTAATTTGTATTTAGTTTTTAGTATTTAATGCTATAATTTGCACTGTCCTATAATTGCACTGTCTTGCCTTACCTTTTTGCACCTCACCTAACTGCAAAGACGTTTACAACTGCACCTCGCCTGTCCACAATCCTGCTTATGTTGTATGTTGTATGTGTATGTTATGTGTGATGTCTATATGTCTGTAAGCTACTTGGAGCTGAATTTCCCCTAGGGATAAATAAAGTTTCTATCTATCTATCTATCTTCTCAACAATAATATATTTTTGTCTTGTTTAGATGTCAAAGCAAGACTCCTATCATCCTATTGAGTCTTGAGATGTAAGTTAACACGGGTGAATAAGGTAACTTGTCATGTTGGGCATTACTAAATGCTTTGTTAATTCAGTGTTTTTCAGTCGCAGTCCTGAAACAGTAATTTATCCCAGCCCAGTACTAACACACCTGATTCAACTCATGGTCAATGGCTTGAATTAGATATCTACAGTGCTGTGCTTGAACAAAAGCCTGCATATGGTTCCCCAGAGTGATTGAAGAATAATGTCTGTCATCTGCATTATATTACACGCACCATATGTGTCTAAACCAGGGATGATGTAGATTGAAGATAAGAATAGCTTTCAATGGTCGAACCAGGTGAGCCAAGGCTTGGCTGGACAAATGCATGTAGCTCTCAAGGAACAGAAGGCCCAATCCTGCTTAACATTAAAAAACATAAATATAATGATAATAAACATAAGATAATGTTCTTTTTTTCCCATTTTTTTTTTCAGTGTATGCCATCAACAAGTCTAAGTGAACAATCGTAAGATGAAGGACTGACTACAGGGCTGTCAGCTACAAAAAATGTCACACAGGGCAACAGTTCTAAACCTGATTTGATTTTTTTTTTTTCATTTAAAAAAATGTTTTCATTCTCCTTATAGATAAACCTTTCTTTCTGTAAAAACTGCTTTAGCCCCTTTAGACCTAACAAGGTTGAAACCCCAGAGATATCATATTTATCTCTCTTATAGCCCCTATAGCCATCTATAGCCTATAGCCTGTAGTTGTATAAAACAGTTGAATAAACTTCTTATTTTGAATAGATCTTTGCTCTTTTTCTTCAGTATCATGGTTTAAAGGTTAATAGATATTAATAATGCATGCAATGAATGTTGGAATATTGTTTTCATTGTACTAAAGTTGTTTTATCTGGAAAATAAGAAATTGAGTAAAGTATGACTTTGTCCGGTGTTCACCAGAATATCACCACCAATGTTTGCCACAGCACATTTGCAGCAAATTGTCGAACTAGGTGTTAACCGGAAGTCTGCCAGAATTCTTTACCAGACGTTTGCCACAAAACAAATTTTCATGTGAAAATATGACGTTGTGGCAAATTTGGGGCAAACTGTTGAACTAAGTGTTTACCAGATGTCTGCCAAAATTGTTTGCCAGAGATTTACCAGAGGTTTGCTAGAAGTCTGCCGGAACTGTCTTTACCAGAGGGTTGCGACAAAACGGATTTGCATGTAAACATATGAACTTTCCGCAAATTTGCAGCAACATTAGCCAAAGGTTTGCCTCAAGACTTTTCCAGAATGCCTGCATTTTGGTAAGGGAACCCTACCATGTATGAACACTCCGCAGTACTACCTAGGTGTTGTTGACTAATGCTTACTCCATTGTACAGTTGTAAATGGAAACAGCCCACCTTACTCCATATCACACATTCTCAAGGTAAACCTCTCATGAGGTGTCATCATTCACTCTTGTCAGCCATCTTTCAAATCAGCTTTATCTATTGGACCTGCGGTCTTCTGGCAGAAAACAGTGTTTTGTGAGAGAGAGAGTAGAGATGGATGGAAATGGCATTAGACTAACTCACAAAATATGTTATTGATTCTGCATGAAGTATAGGTCCCACTATAAATAAATGCTACTTTTAAGGTTTTTTGAGGGCTTCATTAAGCCTTAAAAGTGGCCATTCGTTTGAAATGGGACTGAATGGATGTTTGTGTGAGGCATCAGTGATAATGACCTTAGAATGACATGTATAGCTCTATTTCCATGTCTTATGCAATACAATTGAGAATTTCAAGGCTATAATCTCTGTTTTAATTTTTTTGTTGTTGCATCAAACCGCATGCAAAGTGACGTGACGTATATCGTCAGCGACCAGCAGAGGGCACAAATGAGCTACATGAAAATAATCTGTGCTGCATCCCAATTCTCCGCCTTTCTATTCAAAGTGTCCACATATTCACTCCCCCACATGAATTTAAAGGCATTCGATTGGTCTAAGCATGGGCTTGAAGGAGCCTCATCAACATGGGCTTGAAGGAATCTCATCAACATGTCCATTCCTTTGAAAACATTTAAGGGGAGTGTTTACACAAGTTTACACTTTGTGGTGGAGGGTAGAAAATTCCTAGTCTCACAAATGGAGGTCTCCTCTCCTCCATCATATTACAATGTCCATCACAAAGGATGTTTGACATTCATCAAACTCAAAGCCTAGAGGTGAGTGTGTTTGACCACTTGACTTTCATTATCAGCAGTGGATGCCATTGTGGATGATGCAAATCAAATCAAATTAATGTGCATCTAAAATCCCAATACATTTTTTGAAGTATAACAATACTACACAACAACATAATAGATAATATATCAATATATATAATAGACAACAATGTAGTTGTCACCAACCCTTGTCCTGGAAAGCCACAGGATGTAGCCCAGCACAAAACTGCTAAATCAGGAATGTTTGTGCCGGGCTGGAATAATGGCCCACACACCCTTTAGTTTGGTTACCACTGTGCTAGAGCCATTCTCACAATCCCATCCATTCATTGTACTTACTCTGTCATTGTACTGACAGAGTAAGTAGCTACAACAAACCAATAGTGTTAGAAACCAATAGTATAAGAAAACAATAGTGTAAGAACTGCTATGCTAGAGGGAAAGATGAAATGGATGAATCTCTTTTTTTTAACTGAAGTAATGTTATTAAAGCATTGGACATCTTTTAGTTGAGTCCTTTACACAATTTCAGTTCTTCAAGTACAGATATACTGTAAACCTTGACATCAACCTGAACCAGATGCTCATTCAAGAACTGATTGAAATGCAACAAATGACAATGTTGCATTAGATGTTTTTATTCTAAGTTCATGTTGATACTGCAGGTTGTCGATAAAGCAGACTGTATCAGATGACAAGTTCTAGTAACATAACCAATCTAAGATACTCTATGGCTGGATATTACCATATCCACATATTCAGTACCTTTCTTCCATCGTCAGCAAAGGCTATTCTAATGCTGTGCTCTTCTTTTGTTTCATGTATGTAGATCTGTATTGTCCTTGCATTATGATTCAGCAGCACTATTATGCACATTGTTACACTCTGTTCAATCTTCATAAGAGTAGGTACAGAAGAATGTGCCTCCAAGGTGAATAGGATTGTATGTGGTGACTTGTCTGGTAATATTGCATCCTCAGTAATGGGCCAGATCGTTGACTGGTTGACACCCTAGAGCGCACTCTTTATTCATCTTATTCAAAACGCCTCCTCCTACCTAGAAAACCCCAAGCCTAGTTCACATTCACCCAGTGCTTTGAATTTCTCTCAAATCCTTTTCCCTCCTATTTTCCCTGGATTTATGTGGTTGTTTTGGTAAGACATTGTGTCTATTAGATGGCCCGGGCTGATTATTACGCCAAAGTCCAACGCAAATAAATGTCAGAGTTGTCAGGCCATTCATCCATCTCTCTCGGGCCGGAAACGCAGTGTCATTTACTATGAAAATGATTAATTATGACCAGAGCAGCTAGAGCGCAGCCGTGGCACCCATCAACTCGTCAAATGGGAATTCTGGCATCATCTACATTCAGAAAGCCTATATTCACAGAGCGGCGTCTCACTGCGGGCGCCTTCCTCAGCCTGAATGGCAGCACACCTTCACAACGCAAATCCAACTCTGTGTGATCTGGTTCTCAATTCCAAAACCTCCTTCCGGTTCACACAATGTTCCCCGCCCTCTTAATCATCCATTCTCCTCCTGCAGATGCTGCCAAATCCCTCTGCTGTCCCGGTGAAAGAGAACTGACACTGAAATTTAGATATGGATTAATAAGACTCAGGGCGCTTTTGTATGCAATACAATGGTACAGTGAATACAAATGCATGGAAATGCTGGTATTAAATATGCCGTTTTCTCTCCCCCCTATTTCCCCAGAGTGGCAATGGCAGCCCATGGCATATTCATCTCTCTTTGTGCAAGATCACCCACTTCCTCTTCTGGTATGAGTCTTCTTGATTATTTCTTGAATGCTGTTTGTCTATGCTATCCATGTAATTATATCATGATTTTATTCTGAGAGTTTGTTGCAAGTTTCCCGACTACATCTCCCTTTTGTGTGGTTATATGCAAATCATTTTGTGGAATATATACACGTTTTTGGATGCCCATATTTAATTGAGACGGAGCATTGCAGTTCGTCTGTTATTTTTCATTCTTTACTTCAGGTGCATATATGATATTTGACTGTAGCAGGTGAGGGTGAGGGAACAAATACAATGTGGTTGAAGACACTTGAAATATGCATGAGGGCCTGGGTAGTGTAGCCAAGCATCCTCATACTGGGGTGAGTGTGGGGCTTAAACCAGTGGAGGCAGAAATGAAATGGAGCGATCAATGAGGGAAGAGGGTGACTCGGGGCACAGCACAGTCTCATCCCATCACCGTCTTAGTTAAGTTCTAAATCTGACTCCATCACATTCCACCTGCAGCTCTCTCCAGTTCTCTCCTGTTCTCTCCTCATCTCATTAGCTCCTTGCCATAGTTATTTGAAATGGAACAGGGCCCTTTCTGTAATTTCAGCTGCCCTAGGCATTGCTGTTACCAAGCCCCTCAGGCTGGCAGAGTATTTGTGTCAGTGATATGTCAACAAATAGAATAATAATCCTTATGCCTTGCCTTGACGTGCAGCGCTAAGCAGGATGGTCAAATAATCAAATTGTGCCTGCGTTCCTCATTTTCCACCGAGCAGCCCTGCCATTCCTATTGGGATTTACCTTAGATTTCTACAATTGATCTCTGAGATTTCATTGACACATGGGCTTGACTGCAGTTGCACTTGGCTGGACTGATTAATGATTTTTTCACCCATTTTCTTGTGGTCGAGATGAAAAGCATGTAAACAATTATGTATACAACCAATGTGTAATAGACAATTTTGTTTGCTTTGCCACCCAAAAAGGCAATTTTCCCTTTGTATACTATAACCTGCTCCCAGTCCTTAGGGGAATAGCTATGCTGCATGGCTCCACATGGCTCCTCCTCCTCTTTCTGTTGCTGCTCAGCAAGGGATGGCAAAAAAAGTATAATCAAAGTGAATATTTTGGACACTTACCATATGTAGTGCAATGGCACAGTTTTCAAAGCATAACATATCATTAGAGTGCTTTAGTAATGCAGTTGATGGCCTTTTTAGTGCAATGTTTGGTCGACTGAGTAGGGGAAACGGAACAGGCAGGTTTGTGAACTTGGAATTATTTTAATGGTTTTTCAGGGAAGGGGCTCATTTAGGACAATTGTGTGTTCTGAGTAGGAGTTGCAGAGTATGTGCTGTTTTAATGCTTCACATAATGTCAGAGTCTGACACAGTCCACCCACAAGGCTATTGGTGGACTGCACAATATCTTTCTTAAACTCAGAGGTTTTACCCTGGCAAGGAACTACAGTGCCCTGCGTAAGTAATAGGAGAGTGAAGTATTTTTTCTTCTTTTGGCTTTACACTCCAAAAGTTTGGATTTGAAATCAAACAATTACTATGAGGCAATCAAATCTCTGATCCATGATAATATTCATCTTATCTGTCCATAATACCTTTTCCAGACCTCTGCAGGCGTTTTAGGTACTTTTTAGCAAACTGTAACCTGACCATCTTTTTTGAGGATAACTAGTTGTTTGCACCTGGCAGTGAAGCGTCTGTAGTTTGACTGGTGATGTATTCTGCAGATGGTAGTGTCTGACACATTCATGACTACCTCCTGGAGAGTGTTCCTGATCTGTGGGCCAGTTGTTTTTGCCAAGCCTAAGGTTTTGGCTATGCTTCTGATTTTTCAGTTTAATAATGGCTTCCTTGATTTTCATTGACACCTCTTTGGTCCTCATGTTGACAGACAACTATAGCAAACTCCAAAGGCAAATCCAAGCCTAGAATCAATACTAGACATTGACAGCTCTCTTATGCCTGCACAAATGATGTTACAGAACACACCTGACTTACCAGAAAGGTGTGGTCAAGCTAATTGTCCCATTACTTTTGGGTACTCTAAAATAGGGGGACTGTGAATAAAAAGTGTTGTAATTTCTGAATGGTGAAACCAATATGTACACAAATACCATCACATAAAAACGGAGAATCTCTACTTTAACCTCGTAGTAATTGTTTGTTTTAAAATCCAAACCTTTGGAGTGTAGAGCCAAAAGAAGAAAAAATGCTTCACTGTCCCATTACTTACACACAGCACTGTATGTACATACATTGCACTGTGACCATAGTCTTGTAAGCATGTTAAGAGTTCACTCTCTTGAAGCAGAGACTAGTGTGCTAGTGTGGGGTTCAGAGACCCACACTAGACCCTCAGAGACCCACACTACCCATGCTAGTATGGTGTTCAGAGACCACCAGACTCTCTAGGGGCATTGGCACAGTCCACATACTCTTCATTGGTATCAAATTATTATTATTTTTTAAGTCCTTCCTTCCTCTAGCATTGTGACTGCCAATGGCACTTGGTCCTAGCATAGATTTTTGCTTATGATGACTGATGTATAGATGATTCACTTACTTTAGACAAATGTACTTTGTAAGTCGCTTTGCATAAAAGTGTCTGCTAAATGTCAAAAATGTAAATGGTATCAGGAGTGGGATGGCGCCACCATGCGGCCATAGTAGAGGCGTACCCATGAGAGTGGACAGTGACCCGTGTCTAGGTAAACCTATGGAGCCTTACAGGCTGGGAGACCCAGGAAGGACCCATCAGTCATGGCACCAGTGTGTGGGATTTGAACCAGGGTCTCCCTCATGACGGACATGCACAAATGTATTAAGTTAAAGCCTTAGCCCAGGGAGCTAACACGTCTTTAGGTCTCAGGCAAGCGTGATCACTGAACCACCTCCACTACATACTGTATACAGTACAACATGCAACAACATGTTAATACAATGCTATTAGAGAAATACATAATTACAACACAGTTGGGGCCACATCAAATAGATGTAAGGTGTTTTATTGTAAAAAAAAAAATCAGAATCAGGTAAGCCTAACTGCAAACGTCCATTTTCGTTTTGTGCACTTCAGGACATTTCGCAAGAAAAGAGAAAAGCTGCAAGTAAACTGTAAGGTCATAAATGCGGTCTAATGCCGCATAGGCGAATTGACGTGACAAACGTCTCCTTTCGTGCAAAGCAGGCTACCGTGCAGCGAGTGGGGAACAGTGGGAGCTGTCCAGCTGCTGAATAGAGGGCAGCGCTCCATTTTGCCCAACTTCATAGACCTATGCATTTAGGCGTATGAGGACTGTTTACTTCAACATTGATTAGCAAGCGCGGTTTCGCCACTTTCGGCCTGTTTTTTTTTGGAAGATGCGATTGTTGTTGGTACATTTCTTACTGTAAACCCTATGTAGCCTAGTAATGGCAGGGTATGGATTTTTGTGGAGTCCATGATGTACAAGCAAAGCTCATAGCTTAGTGATCTTTAGATTGGCAGTGGCATTTCCATTTCAAAGTTGTACATTTGCATGGCGCTGGTTTATCCGATATACATGTTTGATATAAAATACATATCTATTCAGCCCCATTGCAATCACATGTATTCATGAGGATCATTAACTTTTTAAATAAGAATATGAAATAAGAACACGGTTAAACTGGATTTATACAGGCAAGCGAGCGGAGCGAAGGCGCGTCGCTGGAATCACAGCGGGTTCTTGGACAGCACAGCAGCGTCATTGTAAGCCACAAGAAGCCTATCCACGTAGCCTCTCACAAATCACAACCAATACCTTGGTGAAGGAGGGACTTGCGTTGGTGGCTGCTTCACAGTCAGAGAGAGAGAGGGAGACCTGGATTTAGCGGGAACGGCACTCTGTTACACTTCACTTTTCCCGAGGATTTTTGTTTGTATTTCTCTCTTCTACACTGAGGCGACCCATCAAACCAATCACTATGAAGAATCCCATGTACTGGGTTATGCTAACCGGAATGGCAATTCTTCTGATTCAACAAGGTAGGCTAAGCTGTTTTGGTTTTATGGGATGAGTTCTTGGCATATGCCATTATAGATTACGAGTATCAAATAATTGCTTTAGAAGTGCCACTTATTCCAGAGATGCGTATGGTGCTCTCTTCCTACAGTCTCCATACAATTGCGTGGGTCCAAGATTGGACATTAGGCTATATGCCATCTATGTGGCAGCTTAAACCAAGCGATTAGTGAAGTGGGAATCAGCTGTCATGTCGGTGGCCTTGATTATCAGGAGATTCAGATGTTTGCGTTAGAAAGACTTGCTTCAAAGGGTTACTCTTTTCTAACCCAAAAGGGTTAAACAAGTTCCCAGCTCAACTTTTCCCTGTAACAGTATTTTGCTTGGGTTACATTTTGAAGGTATTTTCTGTACGTTCCGTGCTCAACTTTTCCCTGTGTCAGTATTTTGCTTGTGTTACATTTTATTATTATATTTATTATTTATGTATAATACATTCAAGAGAGAGAGAGAGAGAAAGAGAGAGAGATTGATAGTATGTATGTAAAGGCTCCTTGCACCTTGTGGCTCTTCCCCGCCGAGCATCTTGACGCATTGTAAATCTCACTCCGGACGGGAGGTCTGTGCGTAAAGTTGATTAAGTGTTAGTTGTTAATCCGCATCGACTACGTGTTCAGGTCAACAAAGTTAAGCCGTGTTAACCCTCCAAGTGGACTCCGGTGATTGCAAATGCAACATTATAGCACATGAAAGAATAGTAGTAGCTTTTATATGCATCCCAACATGCCTGTGAGTCACGTTTATGATGTTTCTTATTAATTTCTGCATCACGTAGCTATTTCATTTGCTAGTTTTTCATTGTTTGAAAGATATTCATAGACTCCATTAACCTGATGAATCAACCCTTTTCGCTTTTTCAAAGCTGTGTGACCAGTAGCTCATCAGAAGCAAACAACAAGCAGATGATCAAGCTACTCATCCAGTGCCTTGCCTAATGTATCCTGTCCTCACTTGCCTCCACAGTGAACATAAAGAGAGCTACATAAAATGTGTAAAGGACAGGACACATCTCTTATTGAAAATAACCGTTGACTTCTTCCCCCTTCTAACCACTTTGTATGGAGAGTTGAGTGCATTAGATGAGCACAAGTGGTGAGGCAGTCTCATTGTCAGGGAGGCTGAGCAGGCTTGTGTTTTTCCCCTATATGGGCTCCCTCCCCCCCTCTTTCTCACTCTGTGTGGCTCAGAGGCAGGCAAAGCGTTGCCAGGATGCAGCACATATCCCTGCGGCACTCTGACCAAGACCCTTGCAGGCCTGTCCATTGTGCCCTCCCGTCCTTCCTCCACCAGCCTGCCTCAGCCAAAGGCGAGAATTATGGGTGGTTAAATTCGAAGTTTGGAGCAACAGCTGTTGTTGGACTACCAACCGAGAGAGCATACGGGGGTTGGGGAGGGGGTGAGGCATTGTGAGGGGTAAGCTGGCTCTGTGAAAGACATGGAGATCATTGCTGATGGGTAGAGTGTCCTCTCCTTATCACAAAGCTACAGCTACTCAGTAGGGATCCCAAGGCAATAGAGGCAGTGGTAGAAGAGCTCTCGCTGTGGAAAGTGGCTGTGACCATCTCCCTGTACACAATACACATAATGCCATCCAGTGCTTTTGAAATGGAATCACTGAACATTGGACACAAATGGCACACACTGGCTGGTAGAATATAACTTTCACCTGTCCACACTGAAGAGTGATAATATGAAAGACACCTTAAAGTTGTAGGATTTTGTCTCAAAAAGGTTGGACCTGGAAGTGTGGCCTCATTTTTCCAAAGTGACACTTCCCTGGTCCTTCCCAGCATGATATGTTATTAAGCAAATTAGGCACATTAGGTGCAGATGACGAGCGTGCATAATTGACATCAGTTACTACTCAGATGTGAAATTGCCACTCGTTTCATCAAAATAACAAGAGGGCTTTGCTCGTTTCCTGAAGAAGCAAATTATAAATTATGGGTCATTGTTATCCCATTGGCTCATTTGTCACTGAAACAATTCATCTTTACAGCATTACAGTGTATCGTTATAGCACAGTATTTCAACACTCATGCATGTTCACAGCTTTATGATATGTTTGTGCTGGAGGAACACTGTGTGTTGTGACTAAATCCAAATCTTATGTGAAACAGTGTGTCTATTGAAACTCCATCAGCAGAGGCATAGGTGCTGACAATTATAGGGGAAACCATCATGTTTGATTGAGCATTTAAGTGCTAGCCCTTATGTATTTAATTTGCAATCCTGTGGACTGTCATAATCAAGGAATTTGAACTTGAGAAGAAAATTTCTCATAAATGTAAAATGTAATTTATCAACTAAATAACCATAAATGTATAAGCTAAAACACTCTTTGCTAATAATATGTTGATATTTGATTAGTAAAGGAGTTTATCAAATATTTACTTGTTTTAGCTCCCCCAACCAAAGACACTTGATTAATTAGCATAAACTCTTCTCCCAAATCATATTATTTTATAATATGCACAAATTACTTGCCTCTGTTTTTGTGCTCTTGGAAATGCGTTTAATGTGTCTGTGCTTGGACCAGTTGGGGTTTTCCGTTTCCTGGAAGTCAAACACTGCTCTGTCATTCTGCCTCAACAATACTTTCAATCACATGAAATTACAGGGCTTGCTAACACAAGTGGCTTTCTTTCCTCACAAACTTTGCCAAGTCCATGTGAAGTGGTCACGTGGCCCTGGCTGGGTTATGCTGAAGCAGGCAATACTGATTAATAATCAGCGCAGAGGACGACTTCAGAACAGGCCATTAATGGGGTTGTCATGTCCAAAGAATGCGGCATTGAAGCTAACGCTCCACTACAGTTGTCTCTTTGTTACCAGTATTTTCAAACAAAGACGCATTGGAGATACAGTGCATTCAGAAAGTATTTCCCCTTCACTTTTTCCACATTTTGTTGTGTTACAGCCTTATTCTAAAATGGATCATCAATCGACACACAATGCCCCATAATCACAAAGCGAAAACAAGTTTTTAGAATTTGTTGCTAATTTATTAAAAATAAAAAACTGAAATATCACCTTTAAATAAGTATTCAGACCATTTGCTATGACACTCGAAATTGAGCTCAGGTGCATCCTGTTTCCATTGATCATCTGTTGTTTCTATGGCTTGATTGGAGTCCACCTGTGGTAAATTCAATTGATTGGACATGATTTGGAACGGCACACACCTGTCTATATAAGGTTCCACAGTTGACAGTGCATGTCAGAGCAAAAACCAGGCCATGAGGTTGAAAGAATTGTCCATAGACCACCGAGACAGGATTGTGTCGAGGCACAGATCTGGGGAAGGGTAGCCTCCATCATTCTTAAATGGAAGAAGTTTGGAACCACCAAGACTCTTCCTAGAGCTGGCCACCTGACCAAACTGAGCAATAGGGGGAGAAGGGCCATCGTCAGGGAGGTGACCAAGAACCCAATGGTCACTCTGACAGACCTCCAGAGTTCCTCTGTGGAGATGGGAGAACCTTCCAGAAGGACAACTATCTCTGCAGCCCTCCACCAATCAGGTTTTTATGGTAGAGTGGCCAGACGGAAGCCACTCCTCAGTAAAAAGCACGACAGCCCACTTGGAGTTTGCCAAAAGGCACCTAAAGGACTCTCAGACCATGAGAAACAAGATTCTCTGGTCTGATGAAACCAAGATTGAACTCTTTGGCCTAAATGCCAAGTGTCACGTCTGGAAGAAACCAGGCACCGCTCATCCCTACAGTGAAGCATGGTGGTGGTAGCATCATGCTGTGGGGATGTTTTTCTGCGGCAGGGACTGGGAGACTAGTCAGGATCGAGGGAAAGATGAACGGAGCAAAGTACAGAGAGATCCTTGATGAAGTCCTGAGCACTCTGGAGCAGGTTCTCAGACTGGGGTGAAGGTTCACCTTCCAACAGGACAACGACTCTAAACACACAGCCAAGACAATGGAGGAGTGGCTTCGGGACAAGTCTCTGAATGTCCTTGAGTGGCCCAGCCCGAGCCCGGACTTGAACCCGATCGAACATCTCTGGAGAGACCTGAAAATAGCTGTGCACCGACGCTCCCCATCCAACCTGACAGAGCTTGAGAGGATCTGCAGAGAACAATGGGAGAAACTCCCCAAATACAGGTGTGCCAAGCTTGTAGCGTCATACCCAAGAAGACTTGAGGCTGTAATCGCTGCCAAAGGTGCTTCAACAAAATACTGAGTAAAGGGTCTGAATACTTATGTAAAAGTGATATTTCAGTTTTTTATTTTTAATAAATTAGCAACAATTTCTAAGAACCTGTTTTCGCTTTGTCATTATTGAGTATTGTGTTTAGAGGAAAAAAGTGAATTGAATGCATTTTAGAATAAGGCTGTAACATAACAATACGGAAAAAGTGAAGGGGTCTGAATACTTTCCGAATGCACTGTATATTCTGTGAACATGTCAAAAGCTGTTTACAGGGTGGCATGAAACACGCAAAATCTACAACACTTGGACACAGAAAAAGCAGAGGTCTCTTTCAATGGTTTTAGGAGTCAGCTTTGAAAGAAAATGCAGAGCTCTGATTCCAAGTCGTTAGGCATTTTATAAGTTCTTCTCATTATTTCTAAGATTATTTTTTTAAGTGAGTTAGTCATACAGTCCAAGCTACTGCTGTTGAGAGTCCTATTCCCATGCAGGAAAAATGCCAATGTTACCGTAGGGGAGGTTGATATTTTATAGTGACTTTACTATTCTAGGATATTAATGTTTGCCCAAATTCATCTGCACACCAGTAGGCTGTGTGGCTTGAAAATTAGGTTTGTACTTTCTGCATATACCCAGATCATCTTTGACCTCATAGGCTAATGAAATGTGTCAATAAAGCCTCCTAGAACCATTAATAGAGTTTAGCAAACTGCCTTCCATGTTGGCACCAATGTTATGACAGTTTGCCAAACTGTGTATTTATGGCTATAGGGCCTCCACTCTCTCTCTGCGCAGTTGAACGTAATCTTGCTCCTTCCAGACTATTACAACCCATTCTGGATTATGCTATCACCCTTGGGTATGGGTTAATTTAATTATGGGCCCAATAGTACAATATTGCTGTATACGGATTTGGTGGCGCCAGCCATGTAATTTAAATGTATTTAAATGTGGCTGATACAAAGACAGTGATCGTCTGATTTTCCAATGTGAATGGTGATCAATGCTCCCCTCTCTCAGCCCAGAACACCTATTTAGAGTTGAATGAGCATGCCTGGTGGACGAGGATATTGCGCCTGTCAATTCTGTCTGTCATGTCTACTGTCTTGTGTCCCCAACATCGTCACTGCCCAACTGTCTCACTTATATTTTACTATGTCACTTATTGTCTTGTCCTACCTCATTGTACTACTGCGTATTTGTATTATTTGTATATTGTATGCTGCATTGTCAAGGAACCGAGCCCAAGAATTTTACTCCCTGCACTCGTGTATGAGACGTAACAAATAAACTTGAACTTGAATTCCTTTGATATTGTAATGTATATAGTATAAGCCAACAGGCCTCTCCCATCGATGTCTATGATGTCCTATTGTTGGGATGGTATTCAAGGACAAGGACAACAATATTTTCTGGGTTCTGGGTTAGGCCTGTGATGGACATCATTCTCCTGTGTGTCCTTGATATGCATAGCGTTAGCGTTATGGTTAAACTTCCATTTGTTTACTACAGTTTGTTTATTTTATGTTACTTTGAAACAGTTAAATTGGTTAATTTGTTGATATTCTCTGATTTTTTTATTTTAAACAGCAGGACATAATCGTGACCAGGTTATCACATGAAGTTCACCATTAATGTCTAATGTTCACATGCATCGTTAACAACACAGAGTCGAGTCATCGTCTTTAGGTATTGGACCAAGCATAAACTCCTCATGATTCATTGTAACTTGAGAGCATGGTAATAGCATATTGGGTACTTTTAACACTAGAACCTCCGACCCCTGATAACGTAACAACGACTCCAGAATGACGTTAGGGGACGTCCATTGTTTGACGTTAGTGTTTTCAGTGTAATCAATACCATGCAAAACGAATGCACTGGTTGTGTTTAGTCAGGACTTAAGAATCATTAGAATACCACATTTTGTATTTTAAAGAGCTATATGTTGAATATAACATATTGACTGACATAATTGGTGTAAGTGTACATACTGTAAAACAAACAAACACAAATCCATTAATTTAATTGATTTTAAGGTACAAGTAAGTCATAGTTTTTTGTGTTTAAGACACACATACACTCACTGAACACTTTATTAGGAACAAACACTTTATTGTACACCTTCTCATGGTGGAGGTGGTGTAATGGTGTGAGGAATGTTTTCTTGGCACACTTTGGACCCGTTAATACCAATCAATCATCGCTTGAATGCCACAGCCCATTTGAGTATTGTTGCTGACCATGTGCATCCCTTCATGGCCACAATTTACCTATCTTCTAATGGCTACTTTCAGCATGACAGTTCACCATGTCACAACACAAAAGTTGTCTCAAACTGGTTTCATGAACATGACAATGAGTTCAAGTTTCAAGTTTCAAGTTTATTTGTTACGTCTCATACACGAGTGCAGGAAGTAAAATTCTTGGGCTCGGTTCCTGTGTTCGATTCAGTGTTCTTCAGTGGCCTTCCCAGTCACCGGATCTGAATCCAACCCAAAAATCTGCAGGAATTGCGTGATGCAATCATATCATCATGGACCAGAATCTCAAAGGAATGTTTCCAACATCTTGTGGAATCAATGCCACGAATAATTGAGGCTGTTTTGAGAGCAAAGAGAGGCCCTACCCAGTATTATATAGTAGTATAGGTTTCCTAATAAAGTGTTTGGTGAGTGTACATGCTCATTGAAAACAAGGTGTAATATAAAGAATATGTTGTGGTTTGAGTACAATAAGCCTATATTTCGACATACAGGTGTGATGAAGGATATGTCTCTTCTTCAAAGGCTGATGCGCGCCGGCTTCTATTTACATGTAATCGTGCATTGATCATGCAAATAAGTTATTGTCTTTCAGTAAATGTTACTAATAGCCATTATGGTTGAAATAGGTAAGCCATTCATAACTGTAAGGTCAGTTTCGATTTACTGTTATGAGAGTAAATCGAGGGTGAAGCGCAAATGGTCGGACCATTTGAACCACCCCGTAGAAAACAACAGGTGCTAATCGCGCCTCATGATGTGACTTGAAAGTGGCAATGAGTAAAAGGTATGGTAGGCATGAAAATGCTTCCAGATTTCTTTCTATGTGTGATTTTGAAATTGTAACAATGCTAAGATGTTAAAAACAGACATTTAGGAAAAGTTAGGGAAGGAGGGGGCCATTGGTTTCACAACAGCAGAATTATTTTATTATAAAGTGTCACATGATGGCTGTGGGCGCCTGTGGAGGCTCTAGTGTTAATGGAATCTAGGATCCAATATGATCGAGTGTCTGTCACACAGGGATGAGCAAATCATTATTAATCAGAAAATATATTTTGGAGTCAGATATAACGGAATGTTACTTGCGTTAGTTGGTCATGTGACCACTTGTGTGTAGAGTCTGCTTTATCATGTCCATAACTGTCTGTTGTACTGGGGAATCAATGTATGTGTTTATTTTTATAGCCCTTTCTCTATCCTTCAGTGTCGTTATTCCAACTCTACATTGCCTCATCCCCTCATTGCCTCTTCTTAATCTGCACTGATTTGAAATCACAGGATAAAGCAATGTGGTGGATACCTGGTATTGACCACTTGCTTTCACCTGTCCAGGTCTGTCGCTTCAGTGCGATGAAGGGGAGGAGATGAGAGGAGGAAGCTATGCTAGAGATGTACCCATATGTCTCCTCAGCCACACTGAGGGTTGGGTGTTCACACAGACCTTGCTCTCAATCATCCGGAAAGCCCTAGCAGTGGGGAAGCACCTCTGTAGTTGATGCTGGGCTACTGAGGCATTATGGGGGCGGTTAGTGCAGAGCAGATGGTGGAGTTAGCGGTTCACTAGCACATGGTCGGTGCAGTAATTGCTGTCTGTGATTACTAGGGGCCTGCTTGGGTGACTATTTGTGTACACAAATACAGCGATTTTTTCTCGGGACTCCACGAGGTTGGCATGGGTAGATGACTCATGGCGTTTCAAAACAAGGCTTAATCTTAATGGGCCTTTAGTCGAGATGTGTTCGTTCCCATTCAACCTGCGGTAAACTTTAGCCAACTAGCATTCTGCCAACTTTCCAAAGTATGCAGTGGAACTAAAGTATAGTTGCATACCTTTCAGGGAATGTTAGGAGGCGTACCTTTGTCCATCCCCTGATTGTTTATCGCCTAACACCGGCAATTTTGGAAAAAAATAGACCTAGATCCTATTTTATCTAGCCGTGCCAATAGCAATGTTGCTGGAGGTCGTATCGCCTGAAGTCTCATCAAGTCAGCATCTTCCATTGACAATGATTGACCACTGGTCGTTTTGTAGCATCACGTCTCACCATGTCTTCCATAGCTTTAGGGACACCACACCATACAGTGCTGCTTGAAAGTTTGTGAACCCTACAGGGATGGTCATTATTTTTGTCTAAAATCTTAAAATGAACTTATAAAATCTTTATCTAAACCCCAAATCGTAATAAAGACATTCCAAATAAAGGACAGAAACAAAACAATGATATATTTTCATTGTTTATTAGAGCTTTAGCTCCTTGACTGACGGCTTGACGTTCTGTTCAAGAATCTCCTGGTATACCTCAGGTTCCCTTAATGGTGTGGAGTCGTCCAGGTCCAGAGGACAAAAAGCAGCCCCAGATCTTGACATTCCCACCACCGTGCTTGACTGTTGGGATAAAGTTCTTTTGGTGGTAGCCAGTGTTGGGTTTTCCCCAAACATAGTGGTTTTGATTGTGACCAAAACGGTCAATTTTGTCCAGTGACGGACTTCCAGAAACCTTCAGGCTTGTCCAGGTGGTCTCTGGCAAAGTTAAGACGGGCAATTTGGTTATTTTTTGACAGCAGAAGCTTCTTCCTAGCAACCCTCCCATGAATGCCATTTCGATTCAGTGTTCTTCTTATTGTTGAAGCATGCACAGTTACCTGAGATGCAGCAAGGGAGGTCTGCAAATCTCTAGATGTTATGATTGGGTTGGCTTTTACCTGATTATTATTTTTCTTGTGGCTCTTAGGGATATTTTGGAAGGGCGTCCACTTCTAGGCAGAGTTGCTGTCATGTTAAATTATTTGCTTCATTGTGGACTGATGGAGTTCAAATCTTGTTGAGATGATTTTATAGCTTTCCCCAGACTGATGCGCTCTCACTACCCTCTTCCTGATGTCCTCTGAGATCTCCTTTCCTCTCGGCATGGTGTGTTTTGCATTCACCTGTATGGGTAACACAAAACTGACCAGGTTTCTTATCTCTATTTATCCTGCCCAAACTTTTTCCTAAAGATCTCTCATTTGATTGGTTCATTTGGTACCCAATTATTTATACACCTGATTCTACTTACCTACTTGATTTAATCAATGCGACTTGGGGTTCACTTATTTTTGCACCTGCACTAATTTCTTTATAATTTATAGTTTTTCTACTACATGCATGATTTCCTCTAAACCAACATATGCAATTGGTAAATATAAACCTGCTATGTCAGATACAAAAGACTGGTTCTGATTAAATAAACATTTCATGGTAAAAACAAAAAAAAAATATAAGGGGTTCATATACTTTCAAGCAGCACTGTATGTGTCAGTGCGCTCTTTAATGATGAAGACAAATCCCTTTTGTAGAAGTGTGCAACATGTATGTCTTATTCTCAATGGAAGTTACTTGCCCTACATACAGTGCCCTGTGTAAGTAATGGGACAGTGAAGCATTTTTCTTCTTTTGGCTGTACACTCCAAAAGTTTGGATTTTAAATAAATTACTTTGAGGTTAAAGTAGAGATTCTCAGCTCTACTTTAGAGATCTACCATCCGCAGAAGTATTCACCAGCAGAATTACAGATGCTACACTGCAAGTTGCAAACCACTAGTTAGCCACAAAAACAGGATGGCTAAAGGTTTGCTAAAAAGTACCTGAAAGAGCCTGCACAGATGAGACAAAGATTAACAGGTAGCAGAGTGATGGCAAGAGTAAAGAGTGTCTTTAAGTCTAGATAATGCTTAAATGTCAGCACACAAACGTGAATGTGATGTTAACAACTTTTTTTACTTAATGCAACTATAATTGAACATACCCATGAACAGATAATTCCGGCTTGAATGTATGTATGGATGTATGGAAGTTAGTAAATTACATCACAACAACTTTCCCTAGAGTGGACTGCCAGCATTGCAATGAGGCAAACCATGCTATAAATATTTTTTTAATTGTCATATCACATCAGCAGCTGTCAAAGATGCCCTAATGGCATTTACAAACATGATTAGTCTGTATGTGGGGAGGCTTATATTAATGTCTTGTCAATCTCTACTGGCTTCTTTAACAGGCATCACTGAGCTCTGTAGGCATGTCTTGTCCTCTGATCCTATGTTTCGGCTCTTGGATATTGTTTAAATATGTTTCAGGTTAACTGTAAAGGGTGTCATTCTCCAAGATATGTTTACAGGCTATATTTTTTACAGGCTAGTCTGTGCATGGATAGAAGGCTATGATTTGAGCAATTAAAGTGGCAGGTTTTATGTTGTGATCTCTTGATACGCCATGAATAGACAATTCTCAAAAAATATCAAACAGTTTGACATAATTGTGGTCCTGCTGTGGTGAACAATGAGGAACTGACTGTATGCTTAATCAATATAATTAATGTTGCTTTGCTCATAATAGTTGTTGGCCATGGTTTTCTAATCAGTAATAATATATCCTCTGTATTTCTACAGATGATGGTATGTCTTTCTTGAGAAATCTGAATTTATTTATCTGTTTTCCATACTGTACTTGGCTGTTTTGTTGATGATATTGCGCTGTGTGTCTACTGAATGCATATAGGCCACTGAAGAAGATATCATTAGTGTGTACTGAAAAACAAACAAACAGTGAAAGTTTAATACTGATGTTGATTCAGCACTTCATTTGCACGAAACTTCTCCACACACCTCTTTGCATTACTTCAGACTTTGCAATGCTCATTGAATTTCATGGAAGCTTATGGGGCCCCCTTATAATTAATGTTCAACGCTTGAGTGGCAATCTTAATGGTATTTTGAGGTCAATATAAATGTTTCTCATTAATCACAATCCCATTGTTGTGGTGGTTCTTGAAAATCGTTTTCTTTGGTTAGTAAAACACATCATTCATATAGGCCACAAAGACATTGCTGTGGATTGTGGAGTCTTACCTCATTCTGGTAATGCACCATATTTCCTGGGAATGTTTTGGGGGAAGGTAATTATAAAAATTATTGTTTTTTTCAAAGAACTAAAACAGATTTTCATATGCAAATAAGTTTTAATGATTAGCTCTGACCAAAAAGGCTGGCAACATATTCCAGATTTGCTGAGGCTGAAGCCATGTCAGCCATCCAAAGTGAGAGAGTTGTTACAAATATGTGGCCACTCATTTCCCCTCTGCCGTTTTGTTGCAACTACCGTAGTCCTGACACTTATTTTGGAGATTAATGTGCAAATTGCTCATTCTTCAACAAATCGAAAAACACAGCTTGAGTGACAGCCCAAATTGGAGATGTGGACAGTTGAAGGTCCTCTCTCTACTTTGTTCAGTTGATTATCCATGCTAATTCGTAAAATTAGCCAGCCAGTTAATCAGTTGACAATAAAACACATGTGGATTTGGAAAGTCTTGACATACTCTCCATCATAACAATAGTGGTGCAGTACGATGTCAGTTATCAGTATGCTGACTGAAGCAATATCTCTTTTGCACTCAATACCATGCTTACCACAGAATCAGGAGTCAAGACAGACCAATTCCTATGCACAAATTGTGATTGACCATTAAACAAATGTAAGATTATGGTAAAGCTGTGGTGTCTACATTAAAACATGTTTTCATTTGGCCAACAACTGCCTTCGGCTACCGTCATGTACAGCAATATTTAATGGGAAACCAAGCAATGAATGGCAGGGGCTGCTGAGTTGAAAGCAGGGGGATACAGCGGAACATGGTAATGCTTTTCAGAGCTTTAATGATCCTTTTGAGTTTGTTCGGGGGGAAAAGAACATCCAATTTATATCAAGGTCAAGTTCCTCTTGTTTGGACAAATATATTGACAGTAAAACAGCATTGACTTCTCTTTAACAGATATGTTGTTCCTTCTTTTGAACTCATTCTTTTAAACCAAGACATGGAATATGAAGCACAGATTTGACACATTTTTAATAACCACACAGGAACATGTAACTTTTGTTTCACACATTTAAATCAGAGGAATGTGCTACGTATATGATGGGTTAAGAGAGTTGGATTTATATTATAATTTGATGATATTAATCATATCAAAACTAGGGGAGGGTGGGAGACAATTGCTGGGAGACAATTCATATCTCCCAGAGACCCTTGGTATGCTAAATATGTAATTTATTCCTCATTCCTCTTAATCATGTTTAGATTTCACTCATTTCCATACCCTCCATATATTGTGTACCAATAGTGTTGGAATATTTTCCAAGACTGAGGTTGACTGTATTATTGAAATAGTTATATCTTCTACAGCACTCGGGAATGAGAGTGATGCTTTGTTGTCGTCAAACTTAACGTTTTGAATATAAACGTAAAAGGTGCAGAGAAAGACAAGAACAGCTCAAAGAGAGCAGGAAGAAAATATGTTCTATGTTGAGTTTTCTACCACAATCATCAAAGAATGAATCCTTTCCTCTGCTGATATTTTTGGAGAGGCTAATTCTGGATTATGATAATGTCTATTCTTAGTAACCAGGGTATAGTGAGTAGATTCTGCTTTTTATCCAAGAGATATTAAACTTCATATAGACGAGACACCTGAAGACTAATAATATAACAAATTAAACAGAGTCTCAGGTGTGTGTTGACAGTATCACTATCAGGTCTGATTCAACATCCATCCTCAAACGTCAGCATCCAACCTCAAAACATCAAATCTGTCGACACACATTTTCAGCTTTTCCAGAGCCATCTGGCGATAAGACACATGGGAGCAGAGAGGAGCACTCTTCGTCTCTTTGTCAGAGAGGAGCACTCTTTGTCTTTCCTCTCATCTTCATCATAAGCACAAAATATGAATAGATTAGTCTGATGCTATGTGATGCACAGTGCCAAGACAATGCGATCTGGGGGTTCTGCTCGCCAAATGTGTGAAAGCACTTTTATCATAAATCTCACATCTCCTGCTTCCCTACTTTTCAATATCTCATTACCAGCTAGCAATGAGATCTGTTGTAGAACAAGATGAATTGAGATATAATGAAGAACTCTGGCATGTGCTCACAGTATAATTTAATTGAGCTAACACAGTGTCACGTTATCAACCTCTGTGAGGTTTTCCAGGGCTTAAAGTGAGCAAAGGTGGAAACATGAAGGACTGTTGAAAAGACTTTCACTTCATACTGCAAGATATCTTGTCAGGTAAAGTGCTGCCGTCAGCAATAAATTCCTACCTGTATTTGAGATCATTTATTTTCCACCTGCCTTTTGTTACACCACGAATCCTAGAGCCTAGCTTTTATGAGAAAACCACCTCTCCCATACATATAAGGAGACTTATTCACTCTTAGACCTCATCATATAATTTGCAAACTCACTTGGAATCAGCCCCATACATTTTTAGCAATTTCTGCATAATTAGAATTTAACCTGTGCTTATTGGGATGAGCGTATCCTTGAGGCATGCCTGCAGACATCCTGAAGGGCATGCATCAGGAATGCCTTGTGGGAAGCCTCACACTGTTGGGTTCCATCTCTTTTTGTCTGTCCAAGGCTCAAAGGAGAGAGAAAAGTATAAACAGCCCTCCTTTGTCTGTCTATCGAGCTCAATATTGGAGAATGACAGTGGCCTGTTTGCTCTGAGGATAACAGCTGTGCAAATTGTTACTAAGGGAGTTTATTTAGGTTGATTGGCTAGTAGCTTCAGTGTGTCTATTTCTTCCTTTCAATATGTTTCTCCCGTCTTCATATCAGTACCTCTTAGCTGAAACCCATTCAAAGACACATATGGTCTTATCATAAACACTGAAATTATTTCTCATTATGTTTTTTTTCTTCTTTTGGACACACTCCCATGCGGAGCAGATATGGCGGTTGAGTTCATTGGTATGTACACAGTGTTCCATAAAAGGCAAGCCCACACTGGATCATCAATAGTCCGACACCCTGTTGTGGTTGGGGGCCATGGAGGTTAAAATAATATCTAAATCAGGAAATCCTGGGAGCCGAGACTGAAATGAATCACTCCTGTCTCTTAGCATATTTCCACCGTGCTTCTTTGAAACCCTGACACACTGTATCTCTCTCTCCAGATGGTGGGCTTCTTAGAAGTTTTTCACTGTTTTTTTTTTTGCTTTGCCACAAGGTACTGCAAGCATGAGGAAATAATATAGCCATTAGTATGCAAAGAGGTGGTTATAGCACCAGAGTTTGGGCCTATTTATTTCGTCACTTATTGTTGGACTTCTGCCTGTATAAAAATGTGTAACTCAAATGAAATCTTGTTATTGAGCAGAAATTGAATATTAAAATCAATATTGCATAATATCAGCAATATATTTCAGTTATTGTGCCACTAGTGTTTGTGTGTGGAGAGAAAATACCCCAGAGATTGATAGATTCAATTCAAAAGTTGGAGATGGATGACAAAATAACAGGGATTGGGGGCGAACATGTTGCAATGCATTACTTTGCATTGAAACTCACACCAGTCCCCAAATGGATTTTCCACCATACAAACATTTCCCATATTACATGAGGTAAAACTACCTCCTTTTGGCGCATGGGCCAAAAATACACCATGCAGAAATCGATGACCAGTGCTCCCCCCTGCATCCTCCACGACATGAACAATTATGAAACACTGTGTAAAGCAATTTGTGCAATTGCTTTGAAAGACCCTGAATTCCTCTGCATAAAACCTGATTGATTTTTACAGTCTGTTCCTGGCACAGGGCCGGGATTATACGTCCATTTCTATTGGATTTATTTGCGCGTGGCATGATGCATGGTCTGAGATTTAATTAAGAGATGCATCTGAGTCCCCCCGGTGTTACCTCGAGCTTAAAAGGGGATACGAAAGTAAGGACAAAGCTAGCTACTAGCACTTGCAGGCTTGCACATCAACAATGTGCTCTCTCCAACACTGCTGACTCACTCTCTCTCTTGTGTTGCTGATACTCTCCACCATCATTTCCTTCCTATAAACTTAAGCATTCAATGAGATATTGAAGCAAGACTAATAGCGCAACAAAAAAAGGAGTCCCCTTATGGGAGACATTGAAAACAGTAATGTGTTATACATTCACAGTGAAGGTTCAACCACGCTAGTTTCCAGGCGATAGGCTTGCCAAGCTAGTGAATATATTTGTACAGTTTTTCTTTGTCGAGTGTTATGTTTAGGGCCCCAAAGAGTGTTGCTACTGGTTTAAAATATAGTTCCTGTGTCTGAGAACAGTGTAATTGTGGTACTGCTCTGTCTTAGAAGATGAATGGTAAAACATTCGGGGTGAAGTAGCCGCAATGAATGTGTTGTTTGTTTGGGGGAACTGGGCAAGAAAATGAGCTCCCCTAGGGTGTTTGGTACTCCCTTAACTGAAAGGAGGTACTGTAGAGAATTGAGCCATTCCTGGAAGTGGAGGAAATATCTAATGCAAGCTTAAGAGTATGTTCGGAGCAGCCACAATGAAGTGTAACAAGATGTTTATGTGATGTACAGTATATTGTGTGGTTTAATCAAACCATGATTTCAAGCGGAGGAAAAATACTTTACAGACTTTGGTGAAATATAGCATGCATAGAATACAACGGGTGTACTTCTAATTTTTTTTTTCATAATAATCATCAGGCCATTAATTCCACCTCAAATGTTTGGACATGTATGTGTAAGCTTAACCCATTCTCCATAATTTGCTGCTTTGTAAGCTGTGAGTGGGTATTTATTTCTTACTGCAGCATGTACAACTTTATGTGGAGAAACAAGCAAGCAAGCAAGCAGTTTGGCCTTGCAGTACTTTAATTCAAAGGAAATTATTATAGTAAGTCTAGATGTTTTTTTTCTTCTGCTTTAGAATTGTACAGAAATTGACCTTACCTTATTGTTGATGATTACCTAGAATGCCGAACTGTCTGGTTGTATGAATAGACTCTGTCTGACATGTTTGACCTTTTGGCTCCACAATTCAAGCTGGGAAAATAAGTCATTAGGGCCTCAAGGTCGATACATTGAGGTGAGCAACAATCATGTAATGACAGGGAGGACTGAGGAGTCAGACAACCCACTCTATAAATGGCATCACATTTGATGGTAGACATCTGAGTAAAAGAGTAAGCTGTTTTTTTAAATGATTCATTTTCCCTTCCCTCATTTGTCTCACCACTCCTTGTAAAATCAACTAGCAGAGCCATTATCTGTTGTTTTATATTGCAGTCCCATTATAGCTTTTACTAGGTTTAAGCTGGTACTTTTTAGGAAATTACTTTCTTCAACACAATCGGAACTACATGGTACCAAATGATAGTGGTGCCTATGTCAGTGGATCTCATAGAAACCAGCATGTTAGTTATGTTAATATACTGTTATGGTAATAATAACCATTTTACCAAATTAATACCTGTCAAAGCAGACTGTATATGATACAGCGTGAACAGATTTTTTATATTCATGAGACAAAAAGGGTATAATACAATCAATGCCCCTGCACATATTGATTTGCAGTACAATGCTGTAGCAAGCTAGCTTTGTTGTTGACTACAGGTGAAAACTGTAGTCAATGATGGCTGCTTATGACATTTTCATGGGAATTAGCTCTTTGTGTCCTACCACACATTTTCATTGTGTGTTAGAGTAGTCTGGCTCAAACCTGCAGCAGAGGTCTCTGAGGGTGAGACCGTTATAACTGACAGGTAATTTTCTCATTGTCCATGGGCCTGCAGAGTATTGGCCATGTCCATGAGACATGGTCTGTGCTCTTGTAATGTGGTGTTGAAATGTAGTGCAATGAGCCTGAAGGTACAGACTGTCACTTTGGGATTGGACCTTACTCTCACACTTATTTCCTCACTCTCTCTTTAACCCCATATTGTTTCAGAGCTGTGCTATGAAAAGGGTGCACAGGTAATGTACCCATGCTCAGCCTCAGAAAATATACAGTATAGTTGCTACACTAGTAGGACTTTCTGGTGCTTTTTAGAATAGGGTGCTCCTTAACCCATTCGATTCCACTATACTGTGGAGTAGAGTAAACAGACTACATTTACAGAGCTAAATAACAGGTATGCATTTAAAAAACATCTGGATTGATTGACAACAGCACAGATATGGAAAAAAATGTGCAGTCAGTGTACAAATATTGAAACATCCCTTAACACTAATCGTCCCAACAGAGGTCCACGGGGGCGATGTGACACTTATAATAAAATACCTGCTCTTGTGAAACCCATGTCCCCCTCTTTCCTGACTTTTCCTAAACGTCTGTTTTAGCATGATAGTGTTGTTACAATTTCAAAATCACACATCAAACAAATCTGGAAGCATTTTCATGACTACCACACCTTTTTTAGGTAGCTAACTTGTCCAAGTCACGTCCTGAGATATTAATACCTGCCCCCAAAAGCCGTAGCCTAACCCTCATCACAGTTATGAATGGCTGACCCATTTCAACTGTAATGGCGATAACAGCAACATATACAGACAGACAATAACAGTTATTTGCATGATCAAAGTGGTTACAACTGAATAGAAGCCCATGCAGCATGCACCCAGCCTGCAAAGAACAGACACATACCCTTCATCACACCTGTATGTAGAAATGCAGGCTCATTACATTTGTTTTACTCAAGCCACAACATAGTTTTGCTCTCAGTCAAGAACAATTTTTCTCCACCTCTGTGTATGTAGGCTACAGTAGTCTATGTGTCTGATTGATGATAAGGGCATGAAATCCACGTGCAGGGAGATGAATTTGCATGATTACAGACATTTGGAACACATTTGTGCGTAACTTGATTGCTTGTTATAAGCCAGGAGACAGTATTAATATTTGTTTTGAATGTGGTTTGCATGGTGGAACATACAGTGCCTATAGAAAGTCATCATACCCCTTTGAAATAGTTGCTGTATTTGTCATACAGCCTGAAATCCAAACCCATTAGCGACAGTTCTGAAAACTTATAAAAAATGAAAAACAAGAATAACAGAGTTGGAAAAGTCATCAGTCCCCTGATTTAATACTTTGTAGAGCCACCTTTTGCTGCAATTACAGCCATCAATCTGTTTGGATATGTCTCTACTAGCTTTGCACACCTAGATTGGAGAATATTTGCCCATTCTTCCTTGCAGAATTGTTCGAGTTCAGTCAAATTCTGTGGTGAGCGGCGATGGACTGCTCTCTTCAAGTCCATCCACAGATTTTCTATCGGATTTAAGCCAGGGCTCTGACTTGGCCACTCAAGGACATTTACCTTTCTATCCTTAAGCCACTGCGTTGTTCTTTTGGCGGTATGTTTAGGATCGTTGTCGTGTTGGAAGGTGAATGACCTGCCCATCTTCAGCAGAGGGACGCAGGTTGTCCTCAAGAATTTGGGTGTACTTGGCAGCATCCATTTTCCCTTCAATCCTGACCAATTGCCCAGTCCCCGCTGAAGAGAAACATCCCCACAACAAAATGTTGCCACCACCATGCTTCACAGTAGGTATGGTGTGTTTTGGGTGGTGTGCTGTGTTTGGTTTTCGCCAAACATAGCGCTTGGAGTTCAGTCCAAAAAGTTAAATCTTAGTCTCTTTGAAAGTCATCATACCCTGTGAAATCTTGTAGCAACTTTGAAGGACTTACAAGTCTTTATGACTGGGACTGGTCTGTCTGTGCATGTGACAACAATCTCACAAGCTTTACACAAAGCTGGCCTGTATGGCAGGGTAGCAAGAAAGAAGCCTTTTCTGAAAAAGTGCCACAGTCAGTCTTGTTTGTGCTATGCAAAAACACACCTGGAAGATTCTGTTGCCATGTGGAAAAAGGTTTTATGGTCAGACGAGACTAAGATTGAACTTTTTGGACTGAACTCCAAGCGCGCTCCCCACAGAATTTGACTGAACTCGAACAATTCTGCAAGGAAGAATGGGCAAATATTCTCCAATCGAGGTGTGCAAAGCTAGTAGAGACATATCCAAACAGATTGATGGCTGTAATTGCAGCAAAAGGTGGCTCTACAAAGTATTAAATCAGGGGACTGATGACTTTTCCAACCCTGTTATTCTTGTTTTTCATTTTTTATAAAAACATTTTTTTTTCCATTAGTTTGATATTGTGGGGCTAAATTTGATTTTGATTTTGATTTCAGGCTGTACAACAAATATAATAACTATTTCAAAGGGGTATGATGACTTTCTATAGGCACTGTATGTAAAGTTATGTCTGTCAATACACCAATTATGTCTGTCAATATGGTATATTCAATATGTAAGGTCTTTATAATACAACATATTATATTGTAATTAGATATTCTAATTACTCTTAAATCCTGACTAAAACATCAACCAATGGCAACTCTGGACCTCACTCTGGATGCTTTTGTTACGATAATGGGGGCCCCATAATCTTCACCCACTTACTATACTGTACAAGCCTCTCCTCATGAATCAAACCATCGTTTTGGCTCTCACACCCAATAATACATGGCCAAACTATGCAGGGGAGGCTGAATCTGGATAAAAACACATTTCTAAGACCAAGCTTAAGAGTGAATCCTCAGGCAACGTTTTAGAACCACTCCAGTGGAG
Source organism: Argentina silus (assembly GCF_951799395.1). Classification (NCBI taxonomy): domain Eukaryota; kingdom Metazoa; phylum Chordata; class Actinopteri; order Argentiniformes; family Argentinidae; genus Argentina; species Argentina silus. The sequence goes on along the minus strand of NC_139656.1, from coordinate 12,932,892 downwards.
CCACCTCCGCATAAACGAAGGGGTCGTTATTGGACAAGCCAGGGCCTTTGGTGGCAAATTTGTAAAGTGATGTCCAGCCTCCATCAAGAGGATAAAACGGAGAGGCCCTTTCCAAGTGCTTGGCAGACAGTTGCTGTTTGTTTCCCAGCCAAACTCACAGGTAGCAGTCAGTTAGGCTGTCAATATTCAATTAGTTTACCCAGGCTTCTTTGCATGGGTGACCGCAAGAGTTGGGCACTCCCTCTACACCCTTCTCTCCCTCTCTCTCTCTCTCCACACCCGCTCATTTTAGTCTTGGCCTGGACAGACAAGTGCTTATTGGATAAATGCAGGCAGGTGGTGCCATGAAGAGCCACCAAATCTTAATCTCAAAAGGATTAAGGGGGAGGAGTAGGGCAAAGGGAGCAAGACTGGATAGGGAAAGAGAGGGGTGGGTTTGGGTCATTCTCAAAAGCTACAGTCATGTCGGTCATGTTTTTTTTTTTAAAAGTCTTTAAGTGGTGTGGGAGGGTACAAGCCGAGATGGACAGGTCAAGGAAAAGTCGGAGGTCGAAACAATAGATTATCTTGTTTAGAAGAAGACACACAGCGAGGGAGTAAGGGAGGGAGAGGGAAAGGGTGCAAAAGAAAGGAGGGAGAGAGAAGGGTGGAGGGAGAATGAGAGAAAGCAAGGTTGTTTTTCTTTTTCTAATTACAATCTCAGCATCAGATCGACCTTGGTACCCTCAATGTTCTGCTGAAAGGGAGTTTGTATTAGGTTTTGCACTCCTGCTGCAAGCTGGAACAAAGGTGCAGACTCAATAAAAAGTTTTTGTTTTGTGATTACAGAGCTAATTTTGAACAATTATAAGGTCATGTCAGATTCTGAAATTATATTAATTCAAATAAAAATTACCCAAAGGCTACCATGTCAAGAGAAAATGGATACTGTAGGCCTAGCCTTCACTTGCATTAAAAAATCTAAACTATATAATATAAAGCTGTGATAAAAGAGAACACAAAAATGTAAAGTAAAGGTATACAGTGTTGTGAGGAAAATCATGTGGGAGAAGACAATGATTATTCACCATGATGTTCATTGGATGGATGATACCCATCCAGTTTTATTTTTTTCTCCTCCGTAGCCTAAATCGAGAGCTGCAGCGGGCTCACGCTCCCCTTTATGCACTTGGATAGATTGAGGGGGCAGAGTGTATAGTGTATAATTAAAGTACTGTTCCCTGCTTGTGCTTCTTTTAAATGCTACCCCCCCCACACTCCCCATCCCCCTCTCCCTCGGGTCAGACAACAGCTTAAGAGCATGGTTAAGTCACTCCCTCTGTGTTTGTCATGGAGACGCTTAGAAAATAGGATTCCGTGGCCATGTATCCATAACATGTTTGTTTTGTAGGTTGCTGAAACAAAGTGTTGGATGTTGAGTATTTCATATTAGATGTGAATAACATAATACAGTATGCACATTTCACTTAGAGCAATATAAGATTGATGACTTTCTTGTGTTCCAGCAGTACTAAACAGTACTAAACAACTTACATTTACATTTTACATTTATGGCATTTAGCAGACGCCTTTATCCAAAGCGACTTACAACAAATACATTTGTTTAAGTAAGTGAATCATCTATCCATCAGTCATCATAAAGATAAAGTAATCAATGTTCGGACCAGGGGCCATAGGCAGTCACAATGCTAGAAGAAGGATTTTTTTTTTAACAGGAGAGAAACTTGTATAGGGGGTTAGTGGGGGTGAAGAGGGCTTCAGGAGGGACCGTTAAGATGTAGCCTGAAGAGATGGGTCTTCAATCTACGGCGGAAGATTGGTAGTGACTCTGTAGTCATGACAGCAGTGGGAAGCTCATTCCACCAGCAGGGCGCCAGAACAGTGAAAAGCCGTGACCGAGTAGTGCGGCTGCTGCATCCACATAGAGGCGGCGGTGCCAGGCGGCCAGCCGAGGTGGAAGAGCGGAGTGATGGGGTTTGGGGGCTGACCATTGCTTGCAAGTAGGGAGGGGCTGTTCCCTTTGCTGCCCGGTAGGCGAGCACCAGGGTCTTGAATCTGATGCGAGCTGCTACCGGGAGCCAGTGAAGGGTGCGGAGGAGGGGAGTGACATGGGAGAATTTGGGGATATTGAACACCAGACGGGCGGCAGTATTCTGGATGAGCTGCAGAGGCCTGATTCAAATATATTTAAAAAGTTGAACAACGTTGGCCTCGAAACATGCCCCACAGCTTGCCAGACTAACGTTGCTACTGCTAGACTAACGATGAGGTGACATACCTAACTGTAACGTTTTGGCATAGTAAGCGGACCCATGTGCGGTGCAGATAAAGGGAGGCAGACAAATAGGTAGCGGTACCAAACAAAAGGATCTTTACTTAAGGAAGTGCAGCCAAAACAGGATTTTTTGGACGGTATACAGTGTACTGGATTTGTATACAGTGTACTGTATTTATACTGTATTTTTTTAACTTCAATTCAATAAATAGTAGTAAATGCTATAATAATATTAAGTACATAATAGTGTATAAAATTAGATGGATTTTTGTCCATTGCTCTGCCTGTCAGTCATCTACCATCAGCTTCACACTGACGGGACAAAAGAAGTTTGTAGATGTGTGGTTTCATTGGACTGGATAAAGCAGTAACAGTGCAAGCTGTTTTTTGATTGGACCCTTTCATGGTGTAAAAGTGGGGTTATTGGTTAAAATTGCGAAATATGCGAGGAATAGTTAATTTTGCATTGAATTATGCGATCGCAGAATTGCAAAATCCTGGAGGGGATTGACAATGGGACAGTTTGAGACACTTTCTCAGTTCACTCACTAAATTATGCATTGAAATGTTGAAAGATAAGACTTGCTCTTCCGGTGCAAAGATACAGATCATGTCAAGGTACTCTAGTTTTAAATGTCCTATGCCTTTTATGATGATGTGGCAACCTGGTGGGTCTGCCCCATTAAAGATACATGATGAGTTTAGGTATGCCCCATCAAGTTGTGACCGGTAGACCCAGTAGCAGAGACCAAGACAATGATTTATTCAATGTGACTCCTCACAGTGGATGTGTTGAGTCACGCAGAGAGCAGACCAGTTGACACCGCCTGACTTTGTTTGGGACGATCCCTCACACTGACACTTTAGAAAAAACTCTGCTGATGGTGGCGGTTGACCCCCCCCCCCCACACACACACACCTCTCCTAAAAAGCGAGTGGAAACAAATAAACCAACCCCACCCTTGTGTTAGCATTGACATTAGCCTTGCAAAACCAATAGAGCATCTGTCCATGGCTGCGGGAGGTAGCTAGCATCCTAATCCTATTACAGGACGCATAGATGAGCAGACTTCTGCCTTGCAAATCTAATCTGGCCTGTTTGGAGAGTAAGCACTTTTTTCCCTGAGCAATCTTTAGCTCAAAGGAGCATTTAGGTGCTAGTCGACAACATTTGTTTTCTTCCGTGGAGAAAGATCATACAAATGAGTTCAATCTTTTTTTCGATTCCCTTTTGTGGAAGTCAGCTTATTCCCTGTGTCTGGGTTTAAGTGACCTGCCAGGCAAAAGCAGGGGCCAGAGGCCACCCTGTAAAAACTTTGTCAGGCCGAAGTTATGTCAACAGCACTTTGATTCAGGACTATTGAATGCCTCTCAGAATGTTCTATCAGTGTGAGGGACTGATTAGACTATGGTGAGATAGCTCAAGCAGGTTACACAATCCTGCTGGACGTAGGGGATTTTCAAATGGATTACCCTCAAAGTAGCTTTAAAATTAAAAAAAAGCTTAAAGTGATGAACTAAGCCTGCAGCCTGGCAATATGGGATCTCAAGGACTACAGACTCTCCAAGACAACTGTAGTGACAGGATTTGTGTGCATATTTTATGACGGTATGGGAATCCTTCTTCACCTTGGAGTTGTGGAATTAATTGTCTTCAGAACCTGCGTCAATTGTCTCTGTGGCTTTCTACAATCAACTATGTGCGTCTCTCTTGAAAAAAAATCAGCATAGCATCAGTCAATCATAGTCCCTTGAAATCCCCTTTATCCAAAGGAGGATCTCTTGTCATTATCTTGAAAAGACCTTAATACATTAGTTGTCTGCATGGCGGCTGTCAGCTCACCAGACGGCGGAAACATAATTATGGCGGACTAGTTGTGCAAATTTAGAAGGGAGTTTGTCATTTCATCATTTCTGAGAGAGAGAGAGAAAGAGAGAGAAACGCTTCAGTGTTCAAACACCTACTTATCAAATGATCACATACTGTATATGACCTTTGGTTGTTGATATTTCATTGTTGCAACATTTTGAAAACAAAAGCCATTTGAAAAAATAACATGCATCTCTTTCCTCCTCCTCCTAGCTAATGGAAATTGATTACGTCAGTCCAAGGTGTTACTCTCACAACAAATTGGCAAACAGATTTTCGCAGCCCTGCATTACAGTGCAGGTTTTATCAACCGGTCCTTAAACCCTCCTTGCAACATATACACACACACACACACACACACACACACACACACACACACACACACACACCTTGGTGCCTGTAAGCCAATGGAAAAGTAAACAGTTGGGAGAACACCAGTGGCGCTGTGGCGACTGCATTACGGTGATAATGGGCGCCCAAGCTGATGGGAGAGCAGATCCTCTCCCCCTTCCCCCCCTCTACCCCTCCCCACCCAGACCTTTAATGGCTAGGTTTCTACAAGGGAACTCTCCAATTCTCCACTTTCTCAGCAATGACATTCAAGACACATTCTGAGTGCAGGGGAGGAGGGGAGATGGATGGTACATTACGATTAAGGTGGTTTGTCAGCAGACGGAACCTGAGTTGTGCGGCCCAGTGCAGGGTGGTGGGAGAGCTTAAGCCTCCAGGTGCTGATGACATTTTCTGGGGCCAGCGTTCTATCCTGTAAGACAGGAGAGAACAAGACCACTGGGGAATGATAAGTGGGGGGATGTCTGGGGCATATTCACTTGGTGTGCAATTTTACAGAACACACAAGCATATTTTCTGTCCATATATTTAATTTTCTATCTGGGCATTTCTGTGATGTTGCGTCAACCGAATATGACCTTGGCACAATCATAATTCTGACCTTGACAGCGTCTGACCTCTGATTCACCTGATCTTGTATCTGATTTATTTTATTACCACAGGCGTGTTCTTGTTTTATTTCAACTTATTTGCGTACATGCTTACAATACGAGACTGAAGTTAACAACAGAAACTCAATCGATGAGCCTCAATGAAAAGGCTCATGATGAATGATTTACAGTGCCCTCCATAAGTATTGGAAAGAGGAAGCATTTTGTCTTCTTTTAGCTCTATACTCCAACAGTTTGGATTTGAAATCAAACCATAACAATGGGGTCAACATAGAGATTCTCAGCTTTAATTTAATGTTTTTTCTTTAGATTGGGTTCACCATTTAGAAAAGTAACACAAATCACACTTGCAACCAGTTTAAATACAGAAAAGTTGACCATTGTGTTGTGTGTCTGTGTGTACCACACCGAGCATGGAGAAAAGAAATGAGAGCAAAGAATTGTCTGAGGATTTGAGAACCAAAATTGTGGAAAAGACAATCTTAAGGCTAAAATTCCATCTCCAGAGATCTTAATGTTCTTGTGTCCACTGTGCACAACGTCATCAAGAAGTTCACAGCCCATGGCACTGTAACTAACCTCCCTGGACGTAGGCGGAAGAGAAAAATGTATGAAAGATTGCAATGAAGGATTGTTTGAATGGTGGATAAAGAACCTCGATCAACTTTCAAACAAATTCAACCTGCAGACACAGGGTACAACAGTGTCAGCTCGCACTATCCGTCGCCATCTGAATGAAATGGGACGCTATGGTCGGAGACCCAGGAGGACCCCACTGCTGACACAGAGACAATAAAAAGCTAGACTGGAGTTTGCTAAAACTTACCTGAGGAAGCCAAAATCCTTCTAGGAGAATGTCCTGTGGACAGATGAGACCAAAATAGAGCTTTTTGGTAAAGCGCATCATTGTACCATTTACAGAAAATGAAATGAGGCCTTCAAAGAAAATAACACGGTCCCTACGGTCAAACATGGTGGAGGTTCACAGATGTTTTGGGGTTGGTTTGCTGCTTCTGGCACCGGATGCCTTGACTGTTTGCATGGCATCATGAAATCTGAAGACTACCAAAGAATTTTGGAGCGCAATGTAGGGCCTAGTGTCAGAAAGCTGGGTCTCCGTCAGAGGTCATGGGTCTTCCAGCAGGACAATGACCCAAAGCATACTTCAAAAAGCACCCAGAAATGGTTTAGGACAAAGCGCTGGAGAGTTCTGAAGTGGCCAGCAATGAGTTCAGATCTAAATCCAATAGAAAACCTGTGGAGAGATCTCAAAACAGCCATTGGGAGCAGAGCCATTGGGAGCAGACCTGGAGCAGTTGGCAAAAGAAGAGTGGTCCATAATTCCAGTAGAGAGGTGTAAGAAACTCATTCATGGTTACAGGAAGCGATTGATTTCAGTTATTTTTTCCAAAGGGGTTGCTACCAAATATTAAGTTGAGGGTTTCAATAATTTTGTCCAGTCTATTCTTGGAGTTCCATGTGGAATGATATCAGATTTGGCTTTTTTTCTCTGCGTTTTTTGTGTTGTTCTAATGCAAACAAAATAAATAAACATGTGAATACCAAAGCATTTGTAATTACAACAATTTTCTGGGAGAAGTGCAGGGGTGCCAATATTTTTGGCCATGACTGTACTTCCCATATTTCTGGGCTCCAAAAGTATTGGAAAAAAATCATATAATGTCCAAATAAAACACTTATGTTTAGTATTTGGTGGACAATCCTTTGCATGAAATAACTGCCTGAAATCTGCGACTCATTGACCCCACCAGACACTGGGTATATTCTCTGATGATGCTCTGCCAGGCCTGTACTGCAGCCAGTTGTTGTATGTTTTGAGGTAGTTTGCCTAAAATGTTATCATCAGGAAATCAAATGCATGTTCAATTGTATTTTTAATCCGAAGATTGGCTTGGCCAGTCGAGAACTCTCTAGTTGTACGAACGCTTTTTGGTCCTGAAAAACTCTCTAGTTGCTATGGCAATATGTTTGCGGTCATTGTCCTACTGTATAATGAAACACCATCCAATGAATTTGGAGGCAGTTGCTTGCACTTGAGCAGACAAGATGTTTCTGTACACTTCAGAATACATTCTGCTGCTGCTGTCAGCAGTTACATCATCAATGAAGACAAATTAGCCAGTTCTAGTGGCAGCTATATATGCCCAAACCATAGCACCCCCTCCACCATGTTTCACGGATGAAGTGGTATGCTGTAAATCTTGGGCAGATTTACCTTTTTTCTCCAAACGTTCCTCTTGCAATCACTCTGGTACATGATCATATTTGTCTTATCTGTCCACAAGACTGTTTTCCAGACCTCTGTAGTCTTTTTAGGTCATTTTCTTTTAGCAAACTGTAGCTTGACCATCCTTTTGAGGATAACACCAGCCCAAACCTGCGATTGCTGAGCTCACCATTGCTTTTTTTTTTTTTTTTTTATGATGTTACAAACTGTTGATTTTGGTAAGTCTAAGGTTTTGGCTATGTTTCTACTTAAATGATGGTAATTTGATTGATATTGATACTATAGACTAATGGAAATGCATAGTGCATAAACAAGAGCAATATAATAGCTCCTATTTCAAAACAATAGTTCACACAAAATAACTTGATAACTACAGTAGGTGAATGTTATCGGAGTTGGAGGAAAGCCTCTGCCGGACTGATTTCCACCTTTGGTTGGCAGCCCAAATCCGTGCCCTAGCTGCTCCAGGCTATTGGGAAGAGGAGCCATGAAGGCTGTTTGATTTCAAATACAAACTATTGGAGTACAGAGGTAAAAGAAGACAAAATGCTTCCTCTTTCCAATACTTATGGAGGGCACTGTACAGTGCCTTCGGAAAGTATTCAGACCCCTTCACATTTTCCACATTTTGTTGTGTTATAGACTCAATTGAAAATGGATTAAATAAAACAAAATTGCCATCAATCCACACACAATACCCCAGAATGACAAAGCGAAAACAAGTTTTTAGAAATGTCAGTAAATTTATTAAAATTGAAATCCAGAAATACCTCATGTACATAAGTATGCAAACGCTTTGCTATGACACTCAATGTGTAAAATGTAAAAATGTAAAAATGTCATCAACAAATCATCTTTGAGTTGATTGAGTGATTTGTTGATGACATTTTTGCATTTTAGCTAATTCTTTCTTTTAATTTAATCCATTTTAAATTGAGTCTTTAACACAACAAACGGCGGCAACGACGACCGAGAGGCCGCAGGGCTGGAGTGCTGATGAAGCTGAGACGCCATGGAAACAAACCTCCGCTCCCCAGCATTCTGCATGTCCAGTCACTAGACAACAAGCTCTGCGAGCTAAGAGCAAGGATTGTCTTCCAGAGAGAAACAAGAGACTGTAACATCATTTGTTTGACTGAAACCTGGCTTACAGAAAATACACTGGACCAGACGATTTTTCCTCTGGGGTTCTCCGTCTGCCGCGAGGACAGGTCAGCAGAACTTTCTGGACAAAGCAAAGGAGGTGGGGTGTGTTTTATGATGAATAACACTTGGTGCAAACCAGAGAGTGTTCATACCCTTAAGACTTTCTGCTCCCCAGACCTAGAATACCTAGCGCTGCTGTGTCGCCCTTACTGGCTACCTAGCGAATTCACTGCCGTTATAGCAATAGCGGTGTGCATTAGACCATTAGCAAACACAAGTACAGCGCTCAGTGAACTTTATGACTTTGTCAGCAACACAGAAAACAAGCACCCAGAGGCTGCTCTTATTGTGGTGGGCGACTTCAACCGAGCATCACTGAAACAAGCAATTCCCAAACTTTACCAACACATCGATGTAAACACGTGTGCTGGAAGTTTTCTCGATCACTGCTACACCCACTTCCGCCATGCCTACAAACCCCTCCTCTGACCTCCGTTCGGCAAATCAGATCACTCCTCCATCCTGCTTCTGCCCGCCTACAGACACAGGCTGAAACTCGCTCCACCCACCGTGAGAACGATCCAGGTTTGGTCCAAGGAGACAGAGGCTGTTCTCCAAGAGGACTACCTGGACGACGCAGACTGGGAAATCTACTGCGAGATGAATGACGACATACATGGGTACACGCAAGGAGTCATGGGATTCAGACAACACGGAATACAGGAAGTTGTCCCCACAAAGACTGTCTGGCTGTTTCCAAATCAGAAACCGTGGATTAATAGCGCAGTCAGAGCTGCACTCACCGCGAGAGATACAGCCTTCAAATCCGGTGACATCACCTACGACAAGAAAGCCTGCTACGACCTCCGCAGAGTGATCAAGGCAGCCAAATGGGAATACAGCAATAAGATAGAGTCACAACTATGCAGCAACAACTTACGCAACATGTGGCAAGGGCTACACACCATCTCAGACTTCAAAGGGAGACCTGGCTGCACAGTTAGTGTAGCTAGCTCTCTCCCAGACGAGCTGAATAGCTTCTACGCCCACTTCGAGAACTCCAACGCCACCCCACCAGAGAGGACACACACCAGGGACAGCACTGCCAGTGCCCTGGTCATCACCGAAGTAGACGTGCGCAGGCAGTTCGGGCGTGTCAACAAAGCGGACGGACCAGACGGCATCCCAGGCCGGGTGATCAAAGTGTGCGCAGAGCAACTGGCTGGTGTGTTCACGGACATATTCAACCTCTCCCTCTCCACAGGAATAGTCCCCTCCTGTTTCAAGTCATCCACCATTGTCCCAGTGCTGAAGAAGATCAAGGTAGCATGCCTAAACGACTGATGCCCTGTTGCTCTCACTCCCATCGTGAGCAAATGCTTTGAGAGGCATGTCAAGGCCCAGATCTGCAGCATGCTCCCTCGCACCCTGGATCCTCACCAATTTGCCTATAGGCAAAACAGATCCACTGACGACGCCATCGCCACCGCACTCCACTCCGCCCTCACCCACCTGGAGAAGAGGAACACCTATGTGAGGATGCTGTTCGTTAACTACAGTTCAGCATTCAACACTATTGTCCCCTCCAGGCTCGACACCAAGCTGAGAAACCTAGGCCTCAACCCCGGCCTATGCGACAGAATACTGGACTTCCTGTCGGACCGACGACAGGTGGTGAGAATGGGCTCAAAGACCTCCACCCCCCTCTCCTCTACTACCTGTACACCCACGACTGTGTGGCCACTCATGGTTCCAACTCTGTGATCAAATTCGCTGATGACACCACAGTGATTGGCCTGATCACAGATGGTGATGAGACGGCCTACAGGAGAGAGGTCGACCGCCTGGCCGAGTACAGCCAGGAGAACAACCTCTCTCTCAACACCTACAAGACCAAGGAGCTGGTGGTGGACTTCAGGAAGGAAGGCCAGGAACAGGACCCTATCACCATCAACGGGTCCACAGTAGAGAGGGTCAACAGCTTTAAGTTCCTTGGCGTCCATATCTCCGACGACCTCACCTGGGACGAGCACACCAATCAGGTGGTGAAAAGGCACAGCAGCGCCTCAGGCGGCTGAGGAAGGTTGGTATGGGGCCCAAGATCCTGTGGACCTTCTACAGGGGCACTACTGAGAACATCCTGACGGGATGCATCACTGCCTGGCATGGCAACTGCACCGCCCTCAACCGCAAGGCGCTGCAGAAGGTGGTGCGGACAGCTGAGCACATCAGTGGATGTGAGTTTCCCTCCATCCAGGACATATACAACAAAAGATGTGTCAGCAAAGCCCGGAGGATCATCAGGGACCCCAGCCACCCCAACCATAGCCTGTTTGAACTGATGCCGTCCAAAAGACGGAGCCTCAGGGCCAAAACTCAGAGGCTCACCAATAGCTACTTCCCCCAGGCCATCAGGCTCATGAACAAGCCTACCTCAAACTCTTGACTTTACCCCCAGCACACCCACAGAATGGACTTCACTAGCACACAGTCACTTTAAACAAACACCTCTTACACCATCGGCACAGTGCAATAACAATGACATTCCACTGACCCACTTTACTTTTTTTACTTACTATTTATACTGTAAATTGTGTCATATCTATTGTCTTATGTGTCCACCAATTGTCACTGTCCAACTGTCTCACTTATCTTGTTACTTGTACTTATTGTATTCACTTATTGTCTTGTCCTTATTTCATTGCACTACTACGTATTTGTATTATTGTATTATTTGTATTATTTGTATTATTTGTATTTTGTATGCTGCATTGTCATGGAACCAAGCCCAAGAATTTTACTCCCTGCACTCGTATATGAGACGTAACAATAAACTTGAAACTGAACTGAAACTGAATCTTCTTAACTAAATTCACCACCACAGCTTCAGTAGTGGATTATTGACTTAGGGGAGCAAATAAAGTGGTTTGTGTGTGCCAGAACTGTATGTGTGTCCTTGTGTGTGTGTGAGGGGGGAAAATGACGTCCTGTCGTGACTCGCCCTCCTCAGAGACTTCCATGCGCCAAGCTAATTCACTTTGAGTGTGCAGAAGGGTAGTAGCATCCCGCTAAACACTTGATAGACTGGCAAATAGCATTTGTGGTGCACTTGGCAAACTATCTGGCCGCCAGAATGCTGTGTCCCCAGGGGAGAGGTAAAGGAGGTTGATCAGGTCGTCCATCTCAGTTTTGTGTGTTTTCCAGGTCCTCCATCTCAGTGTTCTGTGTGTTATAGTCAGTTGAGGGGCAGGTGGGAGAAAATACACAGCCACCTACCTCTCTTCCTATTGAGCTATGTGATACTGGGGGCGTTATCTGTGGATAAATACTGCTGAGATAGTATGTGGTTGTGTTATAGATAGTAGTTATCTATTTATTGTGTTAAAGAAAGGTGTCTGTGTGATGAATGCCTATAACTCTAATTGAAGTTACACCTTTGTGTCAGTTCTAAGGTTGGCTAGTGTTGCTTCATTAAACCATGTCTTTTACATGAGGTGATACAATTACAATCAGAAATGCTAATGCCGGGGCACTTAGTGGGTAGCACACTAATGCTCTTACCACGTAATCGCAAGGTTCCTGGTTCGATTCCGACCCTCGACCTATCTTGCATGTCATCCCTCCTCTCTCTCCCATCCTTCCTGTCAATCTCTACTGTCTCTATCCCAATAAAGCAGAAATGCCCTAAAAACATATTTTAAAAAAATATTTAAAAAAATGCTAATGCCTCTTGGATTGAATATACAGTATAGTATTGCGCTTTTCCACTGAGGCCTAATGTCTTGTGAGCAAGACACAAAGTCATCTCTCTGCTTTGATATAGAAAATGGCCCCATAAAATAAAGAGTAATGACTCAAAAGGTCAAAAGCAATGTCCTGGCGGAGCTGCCATTTGTATCTTAATGCCTCTGAAACTTTAACATTATTGATATTTCGTGCTGCATGACATTGAAAAGTAATTACTAGGTTATATGATGTGATTTTGCTCCCCAAAGCATACCTTTATTACTACAATATAACCCCCCATCCCTCCTGAAAGAAAAACCCCTCGCAGTCAATACAGCATGTCTTTTGTTGTGGGCAGGGGGGAAATTTATTCAAGTGCAATTTATTTGCAGATGCAAAACACTTTTTTTATGGTTTCTTATAAAACAGTGGTTTGGAAAATAAATAATTTCCCCCATCAAAATTCTCTGACCCCCCCCCCCCCCGATATATTCCAATTAAATTGGAGCCCACTGTTTTCTTTTAATGTAGAATCTCACTTAAAAGCAAACTTCTTTATTCACAAATAACTTTTTTTTGTTTGCCTTGGAAGTAGGGGAGGCACCCATGCTGGCCTTGAGGGGGTAGAGGGAGTGTTCTGATTGCCGTGCTCCAGGCTCGTTGCACATGGCTCCTCTTCCCAATAGCCTGGAGCGGCCAGGGCATGGATTTGGGCTGCCACCAAGGGTTGAAATCAGCAATCCTCTGAGACTTTCTGGCGGCCTTCTTCCCCTCCAACTCTGATAATATTCACCTGCTGTAGTTATCAGGTTATTTTGTGTGAACTATTGTTTTGAAGTAGGAGCAAGATATATGCACTTTGCATTTCCATTAGTCTATAGTATCAGTATCAGTTGTAAATTACCATCATTTATGTCCATAATTACTGTAGTTGAATTTACTTGGGACAACCTCAGTTACAGTGCCCTCCATAAGTATTGGAAAGAGGAAGCATTTTGTCTTCTTTTAGCTCTATACTCCAAAAGTTTGGATTTTACTGTGAGGTTAAAGTAGAGATTCTCAGCTTTAATTCAATGGTTTCTTTTTTCAGATTGGTTTCACCATTTACAAATTACAACCCTTTTTATACATAGTCCCCCTATTTCAGGGGACCAAAAGTATTGGAAAATTGGCTTGACAGGTGTTTCTGGCTAGTCAGGTGTGTCCCGTCACATAATTTGTGCAGGCATGAGAGAGCTGCCAATGTCTGGTATTGATTCTAGGCTTTGCATTTGCCTTTGGAGTCTGCTATTGGTTTCTGTCAACATGAGGACCAAAGAGACATCAATGAAATTCAAGGAAGCCATTATGAGGCTGACATATCATAAACATAGCCAAAACCTTAGACTTACAAAAACCAATATAGGACTGGTGAGCTCAGCAATCGCAAACGGTTTAAGGAAGACTTTGACAGCGGATGACGGAAGAATGCTCACCGTAATTAAGAAAAAACCCGAAACAAATGACCCACAGATCAGGAACTCTCCAGGAGGTAGGTGTGAATGTGTTGGAGACTACCATCCACAAAATACGTCACCAGCCAAACTACAGAAGCTTCACTTCAAGGTGCAAACCACTAGTGATCCTCAAAAAGGATGGTCAGGTTATAGTTTGCTAAAGAGTACCTAAAAAGCCTACAGAGGTCTGGAAAATGATCTTGTGGACTGATACAATGAATATTATCATGTACCAGACTGATTGCAAGAGGAAGCTTTGGAGAAACAAGGATCTGCCCAAGATTTACAGCATACCACCTCATCTGTGAAACATGGTGGAGGGGGTACAATGGTTTGGGCATGTATAGCTGCCTCAATAACTGGCTAACTGGTCTTAATTGATGATGTTACTGCTGACAGCAGCAGCAGAATGTATTCTGAAGTGTACAGAAACATCTTGTCTGCTCGAGTACAAGCAAATGAGTTCTTGACTGGCCAAGTCAACATTCAGATTAAAATCCAATTGAACATGCATTTCATTTCCTGATGATAATATTTTAGGAAAAAACAGACAACAACTGAAGATGGCTGGCAGAGCATCACCAGAGAAGGTACCAAGTGTCTAGAGGGGTCAATGGGTCGCAGACTTAAAGCAGTTATTGCATGGAAGGATTGTAATCCACCAGATACTAAACATTAGTACTTTATTTGGACATTATATGATATTTCCAATACTTTTGGTGCCCTGAAATAGGGGAAGTATATTAAAAAAATGTTGTACTTTCTAAATGATGAACCCAATCTGAAAAAAACCCCATTGAATTACTTCTGAGAATCTCTATATTAGTAATTGTTTGATTTCAAATCCAAACTATTGGTGTATACAGCTAATAAAAGAAGACAAAATGCTTCCTCTTTCCAATACTTGGAGGGCACTATTTAATGGGGATCTGGGTCGAATAGGAGCTAAATTAAATTGCATGGAGCTAGAGAACAGATCTGGTTTGAGTTTGACATTTGGTCAGCTGCAAATAGTGAGTTATGGGTAGAAAGCTTGCCCAGACCCATACCATTGCCCAAAGCACAGGCACTTATTCACAGGAAACATTTATTATATGGATGATATCATCATTTTGGAGGCTTCACTTGCACTTAAAAATTATGCCCTCATACAGGAGTATGAATGGTAAGGTAGCCTCACGTACGAAGGGAGGACGGCATCACTGCTTAATACAGTCCAAGTATTTTGTCAATAATAGTAAATGCAGTTAGCATTAAGATAACATATAGCTACAGTATATTAGCACATTTAATCAATATTCCAGACACCTCAAACTCCACTTTCTTGTTGAATTGCTCATATTCATCATCTACAGTAACATTTGCATAAACACCCATAATATTAAGCGCTCTGTTGTTAAGGCTCACATTGTGACATTGGTTCGCTTACACACCGCATCGCCCCCTGTATTCAGATTAGGCCTTGTCTCTCCAGAGAATTCCAATTTTCTGCTGAAAAACTTTGTTCTTTTCCCGTTAATCATCATAAGCCAATGTTTTTCTCTCCCGTAATTAGAATGCAGAAAACAATTACAAATCCACCAGTCAGCATGATTACCTCCTGTCACTCCTGGCCCAGCGCCCTAATTTAATATATTGCTCAATGATCACTCCGGATTCATGAAGGCAAAAGAGGCTCCCACTTGACGTACATTTGCTAGTCATCAGCCACCCGTGTATACTTCTGATAAATGCCAGTTCGGTGAGGCTCTCTTGTGTTTTGAAGATGTGCTATTATGGTACCCACGGACCCACTCTCACAGACACTAGTGATTAATGCGTTGGCCCTTTTCCTATTTAGCCTGCCAGTGTAATGATACAGGATTAACAAGCCCCTGTCCTCTGCAATGCGAGCCGTAAACGGCTCAGAGCCACTGTTTGGACACTACACCACACTAAGGGAGTTTTCTGTATGCTGTTACATAGGAAATGGTGTTGAGTAGCTTGCGGTGTATATTCTGTGCTAGAACTGATTAATTTTTTCTCTCAAACCTATATGTGCATTTGTTGGCGTTGTTACATTTTATCAGCATGGCAATGGTTGAAAAAGTACTCATGTTTAGGTTTGGGCTGCTATCAGGATAAACAGTTTTGCTGGCCATGTGAAAGAAATATCCACATGCTGATGTATGTTATGTAGAAAATGAAGTGGAAGAATAAAATGAAAAGGAATATTTTAAGTCCACCATACCACCTGAATAATCATCTGTACAATTATACTGACAGTGATAGTGCTGCCCTTTTTAATTGAAAAAGCGATGAATAATCTCTCATTATACTGTATGTAAATGTATGTAACAACAGTGGAACACCTTGCAGTCAATTAGCCTGGAAAAAGTAAGAGCTGGCCTTAATGTTATGAAGATACAGTATAGCTCGCCTGGTGTGACTTTCATCGAAATTGTTTCTGGACAAAAGCAACACGCCTCGTCAGCAAGTACAAGGTTGGTTATGCAGAGGTTCATTTCATAGAGGGGAAGTGGGAAACAACATTTCATCCAACCAAATGGATCCTCACCCGTGCTGTCGAATTGCTAGCTTTTCAATAGCGTAGCTGGTTTACATCGGGTATTTGAGGAGACGGTCAAGTGTGTTGGCAAGTCAAGTTTGAGACACGGTTGGAGCAACCGAAATTGCAGGGCTACTGTTTGCAACAACTTGAGTCTGTTTCACATGCAGTGACATTTAAGTTGTCTATTCTGATAATTCTTTGGGATTGGCTGTTGATTTTCTGGGCTGTCAGGATATTGGGGACGTGGCAGGTGTTGAATGTCATGTCACAGAGAAAATTGGATTACATTTGGCCAACAGGGGTAGGTTAGACATTGACATGCCACTGCCGGAGCAGAGTCCCCCAAAAGATAAACAAATATGATTGGAGGTCCTTTGACTTGGTGCATCACACAGCTCAATTGATGCTTGGCAGCATGGCTTCTGTGTACATAAGTGTATATATTGTTTTTACAGTGAACACTTAAGGGACCTAGAAAGCTTGTTGAAATTGCACTGAAATTGAATGACACAAATGCCACACAGATGTTGGTGCTAGTAACACAGAGAGATTTATGGAAAATATGGACATGTTTTTATACTTGTACAGCAATCATCTCGTTTCCATTATTGATAATACATTAACACGATTGTGTAGTGCTGTATGTTAAATCAATAAATGAACCATTCAAATACTACCGGTGTGTCTGTCAAATTCATCATGATAACAACACTAATAACAGCATTGGACAAGCAACTAGACTGAGTATCAACCATCAGTGAACATGATTACTGTAAAGCTCTTATCCTCACTTCCTCCTCTTCCTCCTCATCTCACGTTCCACCACTCTTAGTAGTCCTTTTTACTTGTACCCTTCATGTCTTTGTCGAGGATAACTGAGCTTTGGGAGACCTTAGGAGAATGGCTAATTCTTGCATTCCAGACCCTCTTGCTTCGAGTGAAAAGTGAAAAGCTTTGCTGTACACCAAATCTGAGGGATTTCTAGATTGCACACTGTAAGCCTATACTGAAAGCCTGTTATTAATGGAAAGGTCAACGCAGGGTGGGTGGTTAGATAGTGAAGAGGAGATACTGCCAGTTCTGTCCTCTCACTATGTGGGCAAAGAGAAAGAGAGATGAGAGACTGAGCTCATAGGTATTACTGAGCAATCTCGCTTTAACTCTGTGTAAAGTCAGGATGCTTTGTAGCCACTAAGAAATTGAAATTCCACACATGTGGGGCTGGCTTTTGTCTATCTCCCTCTTTACTCCCATTATAATCCACTATCCCTTTTTTAGTATTTTGTAGCAAATTAATATATTAAGATCCTTCCAAAGGTTACCTCCCAACACAGAGAAATGTATTTGTTCACATATTTTAATCTGTTGTCCATCTGAATTAAGGTCAGTTGTAAGGCTGCTAATTAACTTTTGGGTTTGAATATCAGACAATTCTCTTGGGCGCTAATGGAAATGAATGGCCAGATTTGCAGTCTGTTTAATTTGGCAATAGGAGAAAAAGACAACCCCAGAGCCTTTATCATCACTTTTCCTTGCTCTGATAATTGAACCACTGGTGTCAGCAATTATTCCACATAAAGGTATGACAAGGACCTCTCTGCGATTCATTCAAGGTTATTTCTATGTCGATCATGTTTAGTGGCCCTCCACCATTATGTGCATATCATTTCTTCATACGTTTATTTGAAAATGTCTACATTCGTGTAGTTACAACATAAGTCAAGGACATTAGTAAAGGTCTTTCAAAGGCTTTGACCTCAGATTTTCTATTTTTTTGTGGATGTTTCTACACAGCAAAAGATCCAGAGCTGTCCACAAAACCATTGAGGAAAAGTAGGACAAATTACTGGATTTTGATGAGTTAGGATTATGAGTCACATGTTTCTGCATGAATTGCAGTGCAAAAATACTGATGGTAATTATTTTTGACCATGATATTCAAAGCATTGAACACATGAACCATTAGTCCAACATGTGTGTAAAACCATTACCCAAAAAATATTTGCATCTTACCAATCAAATGGGCAGGATGATGTCTTTATAGGAGGAGCTTTGTTTTGTTAGGCATTGGCTAATTCCTAAGTGCCCTCATTTTGATCTTCATGCTAATGGTTGTTGAAGGCATGACACATCTGATGACAGCATAATGCTAGGTTCAGAATTATTACTGTCAAGGTATTTGAGTCATGAGGCACTATCTGAATATGTGTTGTTTCATGAAACATATTCAACATATTTCTATGTAATTTCTGAAATATACAGCTGAAAAATGACTACACAAAGTCTACCTTCAATTCGTGTTTCTTTTTAATTCCAAAGCCGTAGGCAAAAGTGAAACAGTCCAAATATGCTACAGTACATTGGTTGTAAAACCTCCCCCAAAAAACGAACAACACGCTACCACTAACAGTACCTTCCTGAAGTGTTTGGTAGCTAAATGAATAGACATGGCTCACTCTATGCCAGTACATTGGTAATCCTATTTGGGATGCAGATTACATCTTGATATGTATGCATAAAATGCTCCTGACATTGTAATCTGTAGCATGAACTTTGAAGTATACACCCTCCTCCTCTTATCTACGTAATGCTTGATAACTTAACATTATGTAATTGGGTCAAGTAAATCTTTCAAAGAGGCAAGAATCTATGAAGCACATATTCAACTGTGTGTTTACAGTGCATGCATGTTCAACAAAAATAAAATGGAATTGTATTTTGCACAGACCCACTGAAGTAAGTTATTGGGGGTTCTATAAATGCCATTGGACATTTGCAACAACATGTGCTACTGCTTCATAACGGTTATAAGCAACACACAACCTGCAGCCTTCAGATTTCCCTTAAATCAGATGTTACAGTCTGGAAAGCGTTCCACTCTGGGACAGCAAAACTGCCACAAAGCTTGCTGGGGGCAAGCTTTTGCTCGGTAGATAAGCTCAGTCATGTTCCTAGCTACTACATAGAACTGCTCTTAGGCAGACTGTAAACAGTGCTGTTCTGTATGATGGTTTGAATACAGGAAGTAGGAAGAAGAATATATCTCCAGACTACAGTGAGTTTGTTATCACTTAGGCATCATAAATCAGTAGACAGTCCAACGCTGATGCATGTATCATACTGGGCTGAGGCCATTGGGTCATGCAAGTTGATTTGAACTGCCTTTTGGTGGAAAGTCCTACTGTTTGTAATGCTTTTCCTATGTAATGCTTTTCCCACATCCCTCATTCAATTCCAATTCAATCTAATATTCAACTGTATTTGGTGTTCAGATGGGGCCTGCAGGCTTCCTGTGTTTGTCCCTATTTTATCACTGACTCAGACATGAGCTCAGTAATGTACTGTACTGTAGTACAGGATGTACTGTACGTGCCCTAGCGCTAACCCAATATTGCATGTCACCATGACATTACACAGAAAACACACAGGAAATACTTTTGGTAACTCTTTCTATGAACTACCGGTGTGTGTAATACATTATGAATGTACTGTGTATGCATATAATCAAGTAAATCTTAATTTTAACATAAGAACATTTGGTTTACCGACAGGATTATATACAGCACGAACTGTATTGGTTGTTAGGAGCCATGGGTTGTTTTGAAAGATTAATAGATTCTAACAGATTCATCAACCAGTGCTTTAGTTAAACAATTTCTCAGATTTCTTTATATCAAACCAAGGACAAGGAGTTAAAGATAGAGTGAGTGACATGTAGCCAAGTAAACAAGAGTGTTGTACCAAGGAAGCTCGGTTTAAGCAATTAAGCAAAATGTGTATCTTAATCTTTGGGAATGGGAATGGCAATTCACACCTTTGATGTGGGGGCCATCATTTAATTGTTAAAGCGGAATTTTACGCTGTCATCTTGTGGATTTGTTGTTTTCATTAGTCAATAGTACACACATTCACAAAAAAATTGCGTTTTAAAACGATCTCTGAGTTGGAACCTGATGTTCCAAATTGTCCATTTGAGTCAATTCCTACAACTCCCAAGATTCCCCTCTCCCTCTCATGCGAGGGCCTTCTGTTGAACAGCGCTAGAGCTACCGCATCCTGCTCTCTGGGAATCACTGCCATAGTAGGTCGGAGTGCAAAAACTCTTGTCTGACGTATTTTAACACCGCATCAGACTTTTTTAGGGTTAGGGTTAGGGTTAGACGTAAGATGTAAACACAGACCTCGCGTTGCGATAGCTATGATGCACCTGCACATGAAATGTTGATAGTTTGAGAATGGACGCATCATGGATTGACCATAAATACACATGAAAATGGATTTCGGGTAAACTTCCCCTTTAACTTGTTAAGTGCCCTACTCCCACTTACGTCTAGGCAGTACTTTGGTTTCTTGTCTAGAAATGTTAAGAAAATCGCTGACCATCTAATTTGCAATTTCCACATCAGATTAATCGGTAGATTAATCAACTAAAAGAAACAAAAATCTACACATTTCTTCAATCGACTGACAGCCCTACTGTTAATGTACACATTAACACTACACATTCTGCATTACATGCAGTTCAAAGATGGTGTTAGCCGATTTTCTAGCAGCCCATTTGATTAATTTCAGTATGCCTCACACAACAGCAGCCCAGAGAGCCTCGTGCCAAGAACAGCCAGACACATTGAAATGGAGAGTCACACGTTGCCTGTACTGTAAATAACAAGATGTGGAAATTAGCACCATCCCCTTTTCTCCTCTTCTTTCAAAAACACCTAATATGGAAAGTTGAGTTGATAGATCAACTATGTCCACGTCAACCTCTCGTCCACGTAGGTGTATAGTTGATGGTAATTTGATGGAACTGGAAGGGAAAAAAGTGTATTTATATCTTGAACAGTTTCTTGCTTTTCATTTACATTCCTTGAGAGCCAGGGTATACATCAATACCCATTGAGCAGCATAATTGTGCTGTGTTATCTAAATCTGCATCAATAAGGGACATTCATAAATGAACAATACTCATTAACCTATCAACCCATTTCTCACCTACTATTGTGGGGTATCACTGAAGGGAATGCAGTATACCATTCAAATAGGTTAAAGACGTTAACCCCCCTGCTGTCAATGTGCATTAGCAATTTTCACTTCATCCATATGAATGCTCTTTTCTGGCAGACAGATTCATTTTAAGCTGCCAAGTAAACATGTTAACAAAATAATTCACAGTTAATTGGCATGCACAGTGCCACTCTGGGCTGTTGCTAAGAGGGAAGAAGGCAGCTGCGGCACAGGATTGCCTCTGTGACTTCACAAGATGCACTCCACACTCCACTGTATTGGGGAAGCTCTGACATTGTGTAGTGTGGAGGCGAGATGAGGGATAAGAAAAGCAGCCGGGTGCTATGTTTCTTCACCTTAAGAACAGGCCATTCTGTCTCTTGCGGCAGGATGCCATTTTCATTCATCATACGGAATACCTCAGCTGCCTCGTTTCTCTGCTAAGGAAGTGTGTTTGAGAGAGGGCCACAGGGAATCAGAGACTGGCCTGGGTTCCACTATATGTGAAATTTACTTTCAGTGTAACGAAAAAGCCAAAAGGACTTAACTTAAAATTTGTGATGTTCCCTCTCACAGCTCAAAAGTTACATGGTGTGTTATAGGAGGGTCATAGGGGCTTCACAACTTTGGAGGACACTGACATCTCTTGTACAATCTTTAGTGTTTGTTTTACGACTAGCTTGCGGTCCTTGAGTGAGATAGTTGTTGGATTAGCAGCTGAGGGATAAAGATACCTCAACAGCACTCCCATTAAGAGTGTGTGCTGACCTTTCTGTAATGGCTGCTGCAGGATCAGCACAAAATAAATGTCTCACCAACAGCCGACAACTGCCAGGACACATCTTTAAAAAAAATGGAAGTGGTTATTACCGTCTAAAAGCACCCTAAATTACATTGCATTGAGCCACGGCAAAATAATATCAGTCTATTACACAATGTGGCAGCTGACAATCTAAATGTAGGCCTGAGTCGCTCACAGCACCAACCACTGTAAAAGCTCAACCCCTGTGGGTTCACACAGGAGGGAGAATGAGGAATCAGGCCATGTCAATCAGGGTCAGACTGCAGAGAAGGATGTGTCAGGGCTTAGACATCTCCCCCTGCATAAAGATAGACAGGGATTACTGGTATAGATCCTTATCCATTGGTGGGAGAATCAGGCAATCCAATTTACAATGAGATCCCACGGGAGTCCAAACCCCGGCAATTGGCCTCTGCCGAGCCTGTAATTGATATTTGTCACAGGAAAGGGGTTGATCTATGTCAGCTCCGAGGCTACTGGGGTAGATCTAGAATGGTAGCACAAGGGTGTAGTGTAGAATCCTGGCATCGTGAAGGTGCTTGATCATGAGGTGTCTCTTGAAATGCCTGCATGAGAATTATCAGTTGGGGAAAATGACTTGCCAATGACATGCTTAGCTTTAAAACTCCATGCGATGATCTATGCAGTTTTCAATTACCAATGTAGTGTGAATGTAATTCTTGATTTCACCTGTCGCTTGTCCATTCCAGCATGCTTCTCTTGTTATGAGTCATCTTCCCCTTTTGTCCAAGCACCAGGCATCCTCTTCAGAAATTGGGACCTGAACACACACACATACCACTGACCGGTAAACCAGTAGGAAAAGAGCTCTAGATACATGGCTCGCTGAGTGTTTGAGAACAGTCGTCATGGTTTCCCCCCTGTGTTGGAAGCCCTAGTTATTTCCTCAACTGTTGACCTTGTGGAAATTGGCGGTTGCTCCCCGGGGGCCCCGTTGGTCCGGGTCACAGCAGACTGCATCTCATCCCTGGAAAAGCCTCCTCTCGGTGTGCACTCTGTGAAGTGCCGTCAGTCCCCAGACCTCTCACTGCTTCCACCCAAGTGATCATTGAGTAATTGTGCGATACTTTACGGGCTCATGCCTATATTCATCAGACAATTACGTCTGGCAATTGTCAGTTTTTACATTAGAGTACTGTAGTTACATATGCTGTAACTTCTGTGCAAAGTGTTTATTACAATAGCACTCCACTCCAGCAGATATTTTGATCTTCACAAATTATTTTTGCACCTGAGATGTTGAGGAGTGTTTCTCAACTCTTTTTCTGGGGTGCCTCCAGGGTTGCATATTTTGACTTGAGAAACACTACATTAGAATGGAGCATCCGCTCCTTATTTAGAGTAGTCCCATCTGTAATTTTCTCTCTGCGATAGTGTAGACATTACTCTAAGATTTGGAGGGTTATTCTGATTACAATCTCCTGGAGTCTGACCTGTCTCTTTCCCTGGCAAAACCCCTGAGGAGTTTTTAGTGGAGGAGGAATGACAGAGCAGCAGAGGGAAACTTTTGTGTCTAAAAGTGAGATTGTGATCACCTGTGTTATGAATAGGCCTGTCTGTGGGGAAGCCTCCAAGATGGTGGAAGGCGACCTTGAGGCAGGAGGCAGGATAGATATAAATGTTATGACAGTGGCAATCTCTCTTGGCTTTTCTTCTAACCCCCTGTCATAATTAGAACAGAGGAGAAGCTCATCAGGGACAGGTGGAGGAGATGGGGAGGCTTTAACATTTTGTTATTCCCCCTCAAAGCTTTGATACAGTATGTTGAGAGAGGGTAACCTTGGTATTTGTATGAGGATATGATACCTAAATGACAAATGACTAGGGCCAGTTCTCCCTTACCATGTGACCTGATTAAGAAAAAAACTCTGGACTTTGGTGTATAGCTCCTGGCCCAACAAATGACCACTGATATCCGTTCAACTTACATTTTTCCTCTGTGTCAATGATTGTAATGATGTACAGAATACAGAATACATACTGTAGCTGCTGCATCTTAATCTCAGAGACGTACGTTTTGGAGAGACTAAAACAGAGAGCGTTTTATTGTTCCAAGCAGTCACAACATTAATAGTGGCCTAGGGTGGTATTCAACATGAATCAGTCAACCAGTGCTTAGAGGATGCTGCTGCTCATGAGCTTGCTACAGCTTTGGAAAGACTTTTCAAGAATGTTTGACGTTTTTGGCCTTTGAAAAAAAGACAGAGGGTCAATTGGTCCTTTGGGAAAAGCCAACTTTAAACCTTGAACTTATTTGTACTGACAAAAGTATCCATTGTGTGGATGGATTTTGGTGGCGCCAGCCTTGATTTCAATGTGTATAACTATTTACAGTTGAATGAGCCTGAACTATTTACAGTTGAATGAGCCTCCTGAAGATGTCGCACCCTCACCATTTGTCAATTCCTTTGCGATTCTAATGTGTCTCACACCTTGTCCTTTGTTGGGAATGATATTTAAGGAGAGAGACAGCAAGATATTCTTTGAGTTTTCGGTTAGGCCCGTTAGGGCACCATTTTCCCGTGTTGTCCTTGACGCACGTTAATGTATGGTTAAAACTTATAATATGTTGCTTTGAAACTGTTAAATTGGTTATTTTGTTGATACTCTATTCTCATTCTTCCTATGTGCATTAATGTGATGTTGTGCGCTAGATAAAAGTTCCGTTAATACAGTACGACATAATCG
Organism: Argentina silus; assembly: GCF_951799395.1. Taxonomy (NCBI): domain Eukaryota; kingdom Metazoa; phylum Chordata; class Actinopteri; order Argentiniformes; family Argentinidae; genus Argentina; species Argentina silus. The sequence goes on along the minus strand of NC_139656.1, from coordinate 12,908,103 downwards.
TGACCAGGTTCTCCCATTTAATGTCTGATGTTCACATGCATCGTTAACGACACGTAGAGTGAGTCATCAGCTTCAGATATTGGCCTGAGCGTAAACTCCTCGCAATCCGATTTATTTTAACTTGAGGGCATGGTGAAAATAGCATATTGGGTATTCTTAATGGAATCTAGGATCGATTGTCTCTCACACAGGGAAGAGCAAAGCATTATCAATCATTATTAATGATGAAATATCTTTTGGAGTCAGATATAACGTAATGTTAATTTGTGTGACCACTTGTGTTGAGTTCGTTCAATCATGTCCATAACTGTTAGAAATAATCATTGAGAATAAATGTATGTCATATGTTTCACCTGTCATCTATTCAGTGTTTTATTTTCATATTCTATAATTGCTTTACTATATACTATTACTGATAATGAAATGACGACTATTCTTTGATGTCATTTTATCACATCATGGTAATTCAAAGACTGTGACTGATATACAGTAGCTACACTCTCAAATGAATAGCATATCTCTGCCAGAGGAAAGCAGAGGGTAGATGTAGCTGGTGTTTAGGCTTGAGTGCTTGTGTCAGATGCATTTCTCTGTAGAGGAACTCAGATAGTATTCCTCTTAGGCCTCCTCTTTCTTTCCCAGCCCTGAAAGTAATTCCATCTCGATGCTGTTTTTATGTATTGCCGGTGATGGGTACATCGAGAGTCCAATACCGGTATTAAATAAAACGCTGGGTGCCTCTGCTGTGCATACTAACTGCTTGTGAGAATATGAAAAGCAATTCACCAGAGGAGGCAATGTACTGAAGGAGCCTTTCCAGCACTTACGGGAAACTGTTGCCTGTGGGTAACCAGATGCCCATGACATTATTGCCTTAAACAAGACTGATCACCAACCAACAGGAAGAACAAATGCAAAATTACAAATGCGTAAGTCTGGCAAAGAGTGTATGTCTTTTCAGAAATTGTAGAGCACTTCGATGGCATAAAAGCTTTTTTTTTGCGATTTTTTTTTGCCTATAACTAATTATGTTGTCGCAAAATGACTTATAGTATTTGAGAAGATGGTATGCAGGGACGGACTGGGACAACAAAAAACGGTCCCGGACATTCAGCTGAAGGGTGCGATCGCGTCGCTCACCGGCCCTGCAGCCCAAAGATCGATTGATTCCATCCACCGGCCCCACAGCCCACAGATCGCGTCGCTCACCGGCCCAGCAGCTCAAAGATCGATCGATTCCATCCACCGGCCCCACAGCCCACAGATCGCGTCGCTCACCGGCCCCGCAGCCCACAGATTGACCGACCCACCAGGAATTCTCCCGGTGCTCCAGATGGCCAGTCCGCTACCGATAGAGTGAATTGGATATTGCCTGGGGTCGTTTGTATTTCAGCCTAATTTTGCTTACACCAGCTTAAACTGGTGACATGGTACAGTAACAGTAAATTAATGCTTTTTAATGCATGCCTGCACAGAAAGAAATGCTATTGCATTATGGGCTACTAATGTAAATCCAGACCATAGGCTTACCATTGCAACGACTACTTCACTTCACAACACAACATTCTGTTACACTGTAATTGCTCTTTGGCTCATTGCTTAGGCACTTGCACATGATGTCCAATTTAGTTCCCCCAGGACAGAACATTTGCTGGACAGAGCATCAGCACATGTAACATCTGGGGCTTCTATGATAGAGAGAATTCATCAGCTGTAGTGTTTAGAAAAATCAGTAAACAATAGAAAATCATTAATTGTTGATTACCAGCTTAAACTGTTGTAAAGATTTATTTTATTCTATTTAACCTTTAAGTTAGTCAAATTGAGATTTTAAATATATTTTACAAGAGAGACCTTTCAACTGATATGCATGCATCATGCCCTCTCCATTCCAAGACTCTTGGGCTAAAGACATTGTGGCATATTACAGCCAGTAATCTCACAACAAAATGATGTATCGATCTTTTGTGCACCATGTGTGGATCATAAAAAGACCTTTGCTGCTTAATTTAGAGTATTCCTCTTGATTTCTGCTGTGCAAGTACGAAAGACATGCTTTTAAAAGCAGTGCATGGCTTATAACCCACCTCCCATACATGCTACTGACTATCAGTCAAATTCACTAGTGGGCAGACTAAACAGGCCCTTCCATGCACAAAATATTACCATGTGTGATTTTAAATAAAGAGATACATTTTTGAAGTATCGACCTTGCCTTGCCTCGCCTCATCATACCCACCGGTGCTGACAAGATAAATGAATACCATGCTGACCCCCTGACTCTGGCTTTCTCTCCTCTTCCTTTTCATAGGAAAAGTTTCTGTACTTGCTGGGCAAAAAAAAAAGATACAAAAAAGAATTTTTTTTTAATTATATCAGTGGGAGGAGAATCCCTGTGAGAAAAATCTCATCTTGCTAGCATAGCAGGCCTTTAGAAAATGCCTCTCCCTTTTCAAAACATGTCAAATTGGGACAGTGAAGACCGGGTGCCATATGGGGAAAACATTGTAATCAGACACATTTTTCGATGAGATTGCTGCTCCGAAGACGTCCTCTGAGCATTTTGGCATCCCCCCCCCTCCGCCTCAAGTTCTGTTGCATTGTATCCTCCACTCTTCTTCAAACACACAGTATTCCCTGACACCTGAATTGTGACACCTGAATTATGTTTTCTCTAATTCCTACATACATTCAAAGACAGTTTTATCTTACATACCCTCTATACATACCCTGTACACGTCCCACCTTGCCCTCTAAAGGCTGTCATGGTATACATCTGCATTGTAAGACTTGTGACACCACCCATTCCTTTATATTCTGTGATTGCAGGACCTAGCCTAGTCAAATCGTTATGTGTTCCTTTAATGAAATGGCTGCAAATGGAATCTCTCTACATATTGGATAGGAAGCTTGGTAGTAGAACTGTGGGCTACACATTATTGTTCTTCAAACCTGGTCCTGAAATGGCTGCATTGTGCTACAGTACACACCTGATTCAACAGGCTTGACAATTAGTTGATTGGTTGAATCTGCCATGTTAGTTTTGGTCTGTAACAAAAGCCTGTAATCTCTGTGGGTGTCTAGGACCAGGATTGAGGAGAACTAGAAGGTTTTTCATTCTAGTCTGGGTCAGGCATAGCACTTGTACATTTAGTTCAGAATTACACCAAAATTAATATGGAAGAATGAAATGAAAATGGAAGAATTGAGCATATATTCCCACATTTTGTTGTGTTATAGACTCAATTTAAAATGGATTAAATTAAAAGAATTACCCCAGAATGACAAAGCGAAAACAGGTTTTTAGAAATTTCAGTAAATTTATTAAAATTGAAATACAGAAATACCTCATGTACATATGTATTCAGACCCTTTGCTATGACACTCTTAAAATTAGCTAAAATGCTACAATGTCATCACCAAATCACTTTTAAGTTGAATTGAGTCCATTTTAATGCAAAGATAATAGTTAATGTGATTTTGGAATTAATATCTTTGTTTTTATAATTGATTTAGGAATCAATTACACACTGTGTGGATCAGGTTGTCATTACAAACTGAGCAAATGGAGAGGAACAAAACTGCTCAGGAATGCGACCTTGAGGCCTGGGGAGACTTACAAAAATCTACAAAGTTGAATGGTGGAGAGGGAAAAGCACAGTCCATCCGCTCAGTCACTCTACAAAATTGGTCTATAACCAAGTGGCCAAAAAGAATCCCTTAATGGAAAATAATCTATCTCATATGAATAATTGTGTTTGCAACAATGAATTCAAGTGTTACAGCGAAGAAAGTGGCTGGAAATGTGTTTTTTTGGCTTTACTACAAAGCATTAAGTTTGGTGCAAATCCAGCACATGCAATGCAGTTTCCGCACCATCTCTCGTGTTATGGGTATGTTTGTCACCGGCAGGGACTGGGGAGTTTGTCAGAATCAAGAGAAAATTATGAAATTTGCTGAGTTGGTAGTGACATCCTAATCTACACAGTGTGTAATTGATTCCTATGCAAATCAGAGACCCTATAAAAACAAAAATGTTAATTCCAAAATTACATGAACTATTATCCTTGCATTTAAGATGGACTCAATTCAACTTATTGAGTGATTAGTTGATGACATTTTTGCATTTTAGCTCATTTTAAGAGTGTCATAGCAAAGGGTCTGAATACTTATGTACAGAAGGTATTTCTGTATTTAAATTTTAATGAATTTACTGAAATTTCTAAAAACCTGTTTTCACTTTGTCATTCCGGGGTATTGTGTGTGGATTGATGGCAAATTCTTTTCATTTAATCCATTTTAAATTGAGTCTATAACGCAACAAAATGTGGAAAAAGTGAAGGGGTCTGAATATGTTTGAAGGCATATATATATATATATATATATATATATATATATATACATATATATATACACATATACACTCACCGGCCACTTTATTAGGTACACCTTGCTAGTACTGGGTTGGACCCCATTTTGTAGCCCATCTGCTTCAAGGCTTGACGTGTTGTGCGTTCAGAGATGGTCTTCTGCATACCTTGGTTGTAACAAGTGGTTATTTGAGTTACTGTTGCCTTTCTATCATCTCGAACCAGTCTGGCCATTCTTCTCTGACCTCTAGCATCAACAAGGCATTTTCGCCCAGAGAACTGCCGCTCACTCATTTTCTCTTTTTCGGACCATTGTCTGTAAACCCTAGAGACGGTTGTGAGTGAAAATCCCAGTCGATCAGCAGTTTCTGAAATACTCAGACCAGCCCGTCTGGCACCAACAACCATGCCATGTTCAAAGTCAGTTAAATCACCTTTCTTCCCCATTCTGATGCTCGGTTTGAACTTCAGCAGGTCGTCTTGACCATGTCTACATGCCTAAATGCATTGAGTTGCTGCCATGTGATTGGCTGATTAGATATTTGCGTTACCGAGCAGTTGAACAGGTGTACCTAATAAAGTGGCTGGTGAGTGTATATATACAGTACCAGTCAAAAGTTTGTACACACCTTCTCATTCAATGGTTTTTCTTTATTTGTATTATTTTCTACATTGTAGATTCATATTGAAGACATCAAAACTATGAAGGAACACATATGGAATTATGTTGTAAACAAAAAAGTGTTAAACAAACCAGAATATATTTATATTTTAGATTCTTCAAAGTAGCCACCTTTTGCTTTGATGACAGCTTTGCTCTTGGCAAGGTGTGTCCAAACTTTTGACTGGTACTGTATATATATATATATATATATATATATATATATATATATATATATAGTATCTATTATCATATGAGCTGCTGTTAGCTGCTGTGCCATGGTTTTGATATTCAGGACATGTCCTTGACACCTCCCAGATGTTAATCTTATTAGTCGGGAGAATTTGAAAACCACCATCTGTGTCCCCATTTACTCGACTTAACCCATATGTGTTTGGGAAGTTATCTTCACTGTAGCTGCTGAATAACATTCAAACATTGCGAGCGTCATTTTGACAGCTCAAATTGCAGATATCAACCAAAATTACTTTATAGTTATCACTGGGGTGCTTGAATACTTTAATTTGGAAAAACATTTTTATCATGATCACATGCCTGTATGCTCTTCATCATGGGTGCTTTAAGACAGTTTTGCTGAAAATTTCTGGACATTGAGATCCAACTATGTGTCCCCAACAATATGTTGACTTTGGGCTTAATATTGTGAAGCTGAGCCATTTGTATCTGTTTTCAAAAACCCAATTTCACAAATACAACACACACACACACACACACACACACACACACACACACACACACTCACACACACATAGCAGTGTTCTTTATGGTGCTGATCTTTGGTGTAGTGATGCTTGCTCAGGGAGTTGTAAATCGGATTGTTTGTGCGGATTATTTTACTCATTTCCATTTCCCAGCCTTTTCTGGTTTCCTGGTTGATTTTATGTGTCGTAAAGATATTTTCCAAATAGGGCATATCATTTTTTAAGAACTTTGTTTTCAACTAGGAATAAAAGAGTCAGCCAAGTGTAAAGGGATAGAATCATGAACTGTTAAATAAGATAAAATAAATGTCCTTTTTTTTCTGTGGGTGTGCGTTCAATATAATCCTCCTCAGAGTAGCACTTCATTGAACAAATACATGTGTATATATATTGTCTGTGCTCCTTTCATCAGGCCTTGGCTGAGGGAATTTGTTTGGCATATTAAATGCATATATCAATGTTGCAAGCTGGAGGGTTCAAAGCACCATTAATATTCTGATTCCAAATGATATTTAACTACTCTCTTATTCATTTTCTTAATGTTTCATTGTAATTTTTTCAATGGTTACTGAAACTGATTTGCCGGAGTTGCCTGTATTGGTTTTGGTAGAAAATGTAATAGAAGCCAGTTTACATTCGTACGGCAGGCATGCAAGAAAAGTCAAGTACATCCACAGGTATCTTCCCAAGCCTTTTGAATAAATACTTGACTGTTTTCAGATGGACACAGCAACAAGACATCTCAGAAATGCTGGAAAGTCTTTGTGATTGGCGAGAAAGGCGCTAAATCGCTTTAGGATGCACAGCTAGTTCTCTCAATGCTCTCACACAACACCAATTACAGTTAATTCTCTGGGTCAGTGGGGCTTATCAAGTTTATACAGCCTAGATTTGCCTCTGCACTTATGCAAATTCAAAGTTGATTAGCACATTTTTGCTCCTCTCCCTGATTGGTTTTCATGGTGTGAAGCCAGGTTCATGGCACAGAGGTAGGTCAGACAGAATAAAGAAAGTTGTGATTATGCTATTTTGAGGGATAAAGTACAATGGCCCCAGTCCTTCAAACAGAATAGATGCTTTTTTCCTTGTGTCCCTCTGTGGATGTTTGCCATTGTCTTGGTTCATAACAATCTCTAGCTATAATTTCTGAAAAGCTTCTTAAAATGCTGATTATTGATCTAAATTTGTGGTTGGATTATTGGACAAATTATAAATGTATAGATTAAGTTGCACACAGTTGTTTCATGTTATCAGTTACATGAACAGGTCAATTAAGTGCCAGGCAGAAGAGAAAACCAACAGACAACGTCATTGCCCAGTATAATTTGAAGACGTATACAAAATTTAGACGTGACAGTTGTTTATCTGAATGGAAATGTCAATGCTAGCATTTCTATTTTTTTTGGTCCACCAAGGTTCTTACTCATTCCCATTCCGAGATGGTCCTCACTTTAAATCATCAAACACTTCTTGACACTTTACATTCACTTTCAAATGGTGTTAAAATAGATTTGAGCTCAACATTGGCACTGAATGGTAAGGCTCTTATGTTGTTGTGGTGGGGGTGAGTCAGTTTTACTTTTGCTGGATACACTTCCTTTGGTCGTCTCCATTAATCTGTCAAAGGAAGAGCATACATATTTCTCAAAGAAATGAGACCTAGTTTTTAGCACCTTGATAATGGGTTCCCTGTAGACATCTTTGGTATTTATGATGAGATGTCAGATTAAGCCAAGCAACTGCTTACACGACCATTGCTTTGTGCTGCCATTCAGATGCTTCCTCGAAATGCCATTTTACTTGAAAGATTAAGAGTGATATGTCTTCTACAGTATATCACTGTCCGCTTATTCCACTTACATAATGTGTTACCAAGGCTGCCTTTTGACTGACATTTCTTGCATTTGGCCTATTCATGTTGCCATTCAAACAACTATGTAGTATTCTGTATAAAGGAAGCAGCCTTGAATATAATTGCAGAACAAGCAGAGAAGTGAAATTGTACAGTAAGTTCAACTCTATTCAGTCAATTAGACTTATTTTCCAGTCAAATATCTATCTATCTATCTATCTATATAATATGTTTTTTTACTGCTTTGGATATCTGCATGCTCCGGTTTAGTGCATTCTTTCATCAGTCCCAAGCTGTTGCATTCATTAGGAGTCAGAGTCAAACCAAGGGCTATAGGTAGAGTTTTAAACAGCCCTGAAAATGCAAGCCCGACCCGGGCCCATTGAGATGAAGCCTGAGCCCACCCCAACCTAGCCCTAGAAAACATCTGTGCCTTTATCCATTGTGCACAACAGCAAAACTGCAGTGCTGTGGAGTAAGGAGAGAGGAGAAAGCTACTTGCTGAGAAGCGTGGAGAGAAAGACTGCTTGAAAACTCACCTTTGTTGCTATCAACTGCACCTGCTTTTACATAATAAAGTACATATTTTCAGAAATAAGCCAGATCTTGCTGTTGTCACCTGTTTTCTGTGTTTGTAAGTGCTGATGCCAATAGTGCTCCATAAAAGAAGGCTTCATGCAGCGACGTTTGTTATGCTTTCAAATGATCTGATACTCTTGGCCCGGTGCAGGCGAAGTGAACATGACAGGGCAGAGTCATATTTTTTTTCCGCAGCCTTTAAACACCAATTCAGTAATTAAGACTGATAAAAAAAAAAACGGACTAAATTATTTTTATTATTTCTGTCGATAATATATTTATTCTCTTACATATATATATATATAGCCTAAATGAAAATAACAACAAAAACATTTAATTGAACTGGTGCTGCTGCTGTGCATCTATGACTAGAGCAAAGAGAGGGAGAGAGAGAGAGGGAGAGGGAGAGAGAGCATTAGATGGCTGCGAGTTATCACACAGCCACGCAAGATTATATTTACAAACAATTGAACACAGCTCTTTTGCGGCAAACCCGAGCCTGGATTGGCTGAATCAATTGTCGTGTCCCATCGGGCTGAAATTTAAAAATCTAACTGTAGGTGAGATAACAAGACAAAATGTACGTAGGCCTTCACATGTTCCAAAGACATTAGAGCATACTCGTTGTCGGTTGTGATCACCAACAAATGTAACACAGTAAAGACATTACATTCAAATAACACTTTCAAATAGCTTTCACATCCTAGGAATAGAATGTACAGTTTGTTTCTGATGTAAAAGAGTTAGACACATTCACCACGGCACAGAGGCACTTCAGACTGGGTCAGACTGTCACATCCCCACTTTGAGTTAAGTCTCAAAAAGAATCACTGAGCAACCCAACGACAGAAGCAAAGAAAGTAATGGAGAGTTAAGCAGCAGAGATTCAACTGGAGGGTAATTGGCTTGAATAACGCTGAGAATCTGGGGCCTGGAGGATAAAAGTATGTCAATTAACAAGCCACGAAGAAGAAATTGTATGAGTTTGTTACAGGGAGTGTTTTGTTGCGTCAAAGCCACTCATTTTGCCACTGGCGTCATCGTCGTTGATCTCTAATGGATGGAAAAGCTTGCTGCAGTCGGATTACCATTGTTTCTCTCATGCTGTTTGCCTTGATAGTTGCAGCACCATGAAAGGGCCTGGAGATTGGATTAGGGTTATGACGCCCAACCTGAGAGCCTTTGTCAGGAATGAGGCGCCGTGGTGACAGTGAAGTGAAGGACCCTATTCTAAAACTTTATACAAATTAATCCTTGCTGCCAACCCTCTTACATAATCACTGAACTGACACACGCAAGACTACTGTAAGGAAGTAGTCTTGCAAACCCATACCTCCAAATCCCGTTGTTCTCCCGCCTCCTTTGGAGGTCTGGAGTATTTTTAATCAGCCGATCTGGCTTGACGATCTCACAATTTCATTGGATGTTACATTCCAAACACCCTCCCCCACATGATGATGCACAGAGATAGGAGGAGAAAATATATGCTAGATGGTTGCTTGTTGTTATATGTGTCGTCTTTTCCGAGTGAAAGTAGAACTATTTTGCAGAGAGTTATTGCCTATGCTAGCTTGCAACGTTGATAAGAAGAAAATGGAAGAAAACCTGAAGGAAAAATTTAATTCTGTTTTCCCAGAAGTGTGCTCGAGACACAAAATCGAGTCGATGAGGAATTTAAGGTTTGACGTGTGGCGGTGTCATTAATTCCAAATGGGCTTCCACTCTTTTGTAGCTACTTTCTGCGAAGGATTCCCCCAGGCTTTCCGAACTGGGAAAGCCTGGTCTCAACGAAGTTATGGTGGAAGCAATACTGTGGTAACTTTGCCTATCCAAATCATGTTTTACAGAAAATACAGATTTACAAAACTGTAATCTAAACGAATCGAAACAGGATCTAGTACATTGTGGATGGCTCTCGGTAAAATTAGATGTTGGTTGGAACCACACTTCAGGCAAGAAACACTTTGGGGGGTACAATTTGTTTTACTGAGTTGCTGTTCAGTCACTTCTACAAAGAGCATTGATACACATGCATTGATTATGTTGTCAAATTCCATAGCATTACATGGAGTAACCTTGATAATGATAGATAATGTCTCTATGATTTCCATAACAAGTGAATAATTGTTAGTGAAGGTTGAAGCTTTTCACTGGTTGCCTCCCCTTGAAATTGTAATGTCAATTTAATCTTTCCCAGTTTTTTAATTATTGAGGAGATGCCTGTGTCATATGACTTCAAAGCAATGAACTTTGCTTTTTAACTTGAAGTCAATTACACTTTTTAAAGGACCCTCCAAAGTAACTTGAGGGACTGAGTGCTTGATTTTCGTGGGAATTCCAAAATGTCAAAACATTCTGAAACACAGTTTTGATTTATGTGGACTTTTTCTCATGAAGCCAACTGAAAGAGAGAGACAAATCCTAAGAAGAAAAAATATTGTGAACTGTCTGATATTAGAACTCCAGTACAGTAGGTACCTCCTGAGTTTAATTAGGGACCTAAACAGAGAAGACGAAAACAAAATAATAAGAAAAAATAAATAAATTCAAAGACATTTTCACATTCTGTCCTCAGGCTTTTAGTGCGATTGGGGTAACTGCGGTGTTCATTTGTAGCACCCAAGGGTTGCCAAATCCCATGAGAGGAGAGTTATAGTAGCAGCCAGTGATGTCTTTGTGGGGGTGTCAACTGAGCAACCCCCCCCCCCCCCGCAACTTTATTTTGCTATACACACTCTATTTTGGTGGCCTCTGGCACATCCTAACACCTTCATTCCATCCCAAATACACAGGTTAATTAATTGAATACTTAAATTAGCTTACCTCCACATTGATAACATTCTTGAGTTTAACAAGGCATTAGGCCTGTCTTGTGTGCCAGCCCACTTGTTTTTGGAAGAGATATTGATATTCAAAACCATGCCTGTACTCAGAGTAAAACTACGAGAGTTGTGATGTTGAGTAGAAATACTTGACTCAATGCATAGCTTACTTCAATACCTTACCAGCAAAGATACAGGGGAAACCTCTAGGACATATAATATCACTTCTGCCTCTTAAAGCTGTCATTGTGACTCTTCAGACAGCCACACATTTGATAGACCCATGCTATGCACAATGCACTGATTAGGCCTGCCTGTCTCTGTCATACCATAGCCATGAAGTCTGCCAATCAGAGAGGATGGCATGGGAGGGGAAATTGTAGGAGCCTATTTCTTATCCAGTCACAATCCAACTATAACCTAATATCCTGACTTCTGTCTCAATGAAAATCCTTCAATGTATATATTCTGTAATCCATAGGGTGCGTTTTTATAGAAAGTCATGCGCCTATTCAAGATAAAGATAAAGATTTCTCCTGCTTCTATTGCTGTCGCATGTGGAACTGAAAATTGGCCTAGGCCAGAGGTTCCTTTTCTAGACCAACACCCCCATTACTAATTATCAAGTTGTGTGGTGTACTTGAGGAGGTCGTCATCACTCAGCACATGAGAAACCTGAGAATAGGTATTCAAAAGTATTGTGGCTATTAATTATTGCCACATTGTATTACTTTCAAATTTCAGGCAAATTTGATTATTATTTTCAATTTTCAAGCCACATAAATATGTATATAACCACAATCAATTAACCTTGGTCAAGTGAGGAAACTATGTGAGCACTCTCCTGCCTATGTTCTGCTTGTACAGATCTGCTCGTGATAAAGCTGCGATGACACTCTTGCTGTGGATAAGAGTGACCCCATGCCCCTGAAGTTTGATTTTATTAATGGCCCTGACTGCAATATTGAGGGAGTCATTGTGGGATGGGCTGATGTGCTTGGCTACCAGGTTGTGGCGATGCAACACACAGTGAACAGTAAGGACTTGTGGGACCTTTGCCTTGAGGAGCGCAGTGAATCCACGGCACCGGCCAACCATTGCAGGGGCACCATCAGTGGAGCATGCAATTATGCTTGCAATCGTGATATTCTTTTCTCTGAGGTAGCCATCCAATGTTTTATAAATGTTCTCCCCTTTAGTGTCGGTTTCAAGGTACCTGGCAAATAGGAAGTCCTCTTTTGTATCCTCCCCAGACACATATCGGACATACACCATCATAAGGATGTTATTGTCACTTGTAGTCGCTTCATCCAGCTGAATGCTGAACTGCATCTCCCTGAAGATGCAACACAACTGCACCTCTGCATCCTGAGGATCTCATCAATCCTCCTTGCCATGGAGTCATTGCTCAGGGGAATTGACTTCAGGACTTGTGTTGGGTTGTGCTCCATCAAGGTGGATATCACCTGTAAGATGCGACTTTGGGTGGACTTTTTCGCAAACAGATCGCATATTGTGTGCAGTTTGTTAAACCTCTCCTTTAGGCCTTGAAAAAACGAATGCTCCTTGCTCACCTTATATGGGTGGATCTTTTTAAGGTGTGAGGGTTTCATAGCCTCGTTGGAGAACACTTGCTCACATAGCAAACACATTGGAAGTTGAGAGTTGGATGGAGAGGCAATAAACCCAAATTCCAGATAATCAACAGAATACTGTCTGCATTTTTTCTTGCTAGCTTACGTAATTTTTGCAATGATCCGGGTAGCGCATTCCCAAGCGTTTATTTCACTGACTGTATTGTTGCTGCATTTCTGGACCTTCCTGATGCTGCTCTGATGGTGAATAATCAGAGAAAGTTGCTGTTCTGTTTCCAATGCTTGTTGCCATTTGTTGATCCCAGCTGTCATAGGTCGTCAATTAATACTTACTCGTGCCAGCTTGCTTGCTTGCTATGCTTCTACCCCGCCCCGCTTTGTTTAGCAGTGGACCAGACGAGGAGCAGCTAAATGCATTGCAAGCAAGCTGACAATATGCATTCATTGGTGATCTGAGGGATCAAGCCCAGATGTAGCGGGGCGGGTGTATACGCATAGAAAGCAAGCTGGCAAAACAAGCATTGGAAACAGCTAATGATCAGCACTGGATGATCAGCTAATGAAACAGCTAATGATCAGCACTGGACAGCCACTTTATCTGATCTATTGATCAAGCTTCGGAGCCGCACCTGGAAGGTGCTAAAAAGAAGCAACAATATAGTAATTGAAAGCTGATGAACTGGGGTGGCTGTCAAACAGAAGTTTGGTCATTATCCTATTGAAAACACCAGAAAGGTTATTAAAATGCACATTTGGAGAGCGGACAACTTTATTCATGAAGTAGGTCTGACTACGATTACAAATCCAGCAAATGATTACAATTAATGTGTAAGTCCACATGGAGTTCAGATGAATGATTTGTACAAGGGCTGTTGTAGGCTCCTTGGTCTCTCTCGCCCATCTTTGGCTGGTAAACTAGGCTACTCATGTTGGTTGTGTAGCTTATTAAAATGCACATTTGGAAACAGTGAGCGGACATTACTTTCTTCATGAAACAGATCTGACTATGATTACAAATCCATCAAATGATTACAATTACACACCATGTATAAGACCACACAGTGTTCAGATTTATGATTTGTACAAGGGCTGCGAGAATTCTCTACTACTCATGTCGATTGTGAAGCTTAAAAAAAAAGTCATAACCCTAAATTCAATAATGCAAGTGCAAAATAGGAGACAAGGAGTCTCTTTTAGGAATCTTTTTATATCTGTTTTGTAAACGCATGTAGGCCCTATATAGCCTACCAATCTTTTTATCTGTTTTGTATGGTATCATTTTGATATCGTGTTTTTCTAATCTATTTTACTGTGTATTGAGACCATGTGTAAAATGCACTTTAAACTTGGTAGCCTAACATTTTGCTGCGTCATTCCTTTGATCCAGTGAGTAGGCATGTCAGCCTACAGCTGCACCGAGATCAAAGACTGACTGCGCTGATGGCTGTGTTAAGTGTAGAAATGCTGAAAAACATCCACAGCATGTCAATCTTTTGATTAACATCAGGATACAAATGTGAAACTTAAAATGTTAACTATTGCATTGGGATTTATGAAAGCCTCCTCAGACAGATCGACAGCCCCCCTCCTGGCTGTGCACAGCTCAGCGCTCCCCTGCAACCTCAAAACATCCCTGGGGGAATGTACTGCCCCTGTTGAGAAACAGTGGTCTAGGCCTATGACTTAAATCTCAGCATCACAATAAATAGATTAAATGTCAAGAGGTTATCAGTCTCACAATAACCTCGTCCCTAGGCTATTGCGCACAGTAACAATGACTCAAATCTGGCCTTACTGGGAGTGAATTTACTAAAGTTTGTCATTATTTGATTTCAGCGAATCACATGACTGTGAGGCTTAGCTCTGAATCAGAAACGTGTGGTGGAGAAGCACTGGGGGGGAAGTGCTGTAGGAGATGGTTGATGCGAGGTAAAGCCAATGGCTATGCGACCGGCAGATTCTACCGGTCTTTCTATTGGGTAGACAAAGGTCAAGTTTGACACGTTGGTACACCAGTACTACCGAACATTTGGGTGTAAGTGTCTGGGAACGAGATTAGTCTCACAGGAACAAATACAGTATATACACACACACACACACACACACACACACACACACACACACACACACACACACAGCAATGCTACACAGGCTGTCATGATTGAGCCTAATTAGATGAAGCAAAAGCAATAATCAATGCTCTCCGAGTCACTGTTAATTGCTTTGTTTGTTTCATGTTTGTTTCATGACTAAAGACAGCCAAGAGGCAAACTGCTACATGATGATGTTTTGTCTAGTAAATAAATAAATAAAAGACCTTTGGGTGGCCATTTTCTGTGAACCTGTTATGAATACTTAAATAACATTAATACTTATTATGAATGAGTGTGGCACTATTGTTTGGGACACAGAAATAGCAGAGAGCCCATTTTGGTTCTAACACTGGCTGTAGCCACACTCCCTCAGACTGCCCCCCTTCTCTACAGTAACTGGCACCCTCCCCATGTTAATCGACTGTGGTAGGCCACAGCATCTCACACATCATCCAGCACAAAATCCCTGGTGCTGTGATGACATAGCCTTTGAGACTTTTGACAACCCCCCCCCACTCCCCCAAACCCAAGGTCCTGTCCTCTCGGAGAGGTATATCCAGAGAACTCCCCCACACCACCCCAACCCCCTAACTTGGAGGAGCAAAGATGCAATTTCCACCCTCCTGGCAGAACAGCAGGGGCCATGATTGATGTGGCTCTCCAGGAGTCAAGATTTTTTATGAGCTTCAGGAACTTTTTTTCCAGAAAAAAAAAGAAAGAAAAAGAAAAGGTGTGAAAAGTGAAAAATGAGTCCCAGAGAAGATACATGGAAAAACACATGGCAGTGCGCTCCTGCATCTGGGGGATAAAACACCTCTTTACCTCAAGACTTAATCAGAAGTATTAACAGTTAGCTTGAGCGGATTACAGCATTTCTGAGGACTGTATTGCAGAATTATGTTCTGCTGTACATCCATTCAGTGAATGACCTTCCTTGTTGATTGATGGGCTAAATAATGTAGCTGTTTATGAAAGATTATCGTGTCCTAATGAACTGTTAATGTTTTACTTTGAGGGTACAGCATGCGAAAAGCAGGCTGTGATGGAATCCTAATCACGTGTAATATTTACTGTATCTTCACAGCTTAAGCCTAACCATACCACCTGTGTTTTAAACACTGACAGCAATGGCCAGGGTTTGGTTTTCATAAGGAGCCACATCTTCCACTTTGATCCTTTTATACATAAAAAAATGTTGATTCATAACCACGCACTTGCATACTGTATCTGATTGCGGTACTCACAGGCGCAATCTTGATGAGGAGAAGCAACGTAATTCGTTCTCCTCAATCTCCAACTACCTTGATTGATTACCGTGGGGTCATGGACACAGTTCCTCCCCAGGTACCAGAGGAGGTGTAATCATAATCACTAACTACACTTTAAGTAACCCCCAACGCACGCACACACGCATGCACGCACGCACGTGTGCACACACAGACACACGCCAATTCTTAACAGATTCCAGTCACTGTTACTTAGAAAAGGGAACAGCTGTGATGAGTACTAATTTAAATGTAAAGCTTTGGATGTGAAATGGAATCAGGCTATTAACCACTCTGTAATGGGTTAGAGTAGTACAGTTTTTTTTAATATCATAGCGTGTGTGATGCACACATGGATAAATCTAGGGTATTGGAGAAAATGATCTAAGACAAAGTGATAAAACCTGTCTTTTATTTATATGATGGAAAATAGAGAATGTTGGACATTTGGTTATTGTACCTATTTGTCCAACATTGCTCACCATAGCTGACCGTCGACCACCTGATGTATCTATTATGTTTAATAAGAGAGATTAAATCTCGTTATCAGACTTCATCAACATGAACCTCTTTATGCAATTATTTCAATGGTTTTACTTCTTGGTTTGTCCATACTGATGAATATGAAATGTCATACACATCCATTGCATCTCAAGGGAGATTTTCTATCAACAAAAAAGTCACTGCTACTGTATATACCTGCAAAAGTAGGAATTCAAAGTTATGTTTTCATTTCATAATTAATCTTGTCAATATGCAGATAAAGTGAAGAGGAACAGCAGTGGTCTTATCAGTGAAAATACAGAAATGGTTTCTCTTGTCCTGTGCACTTTCACATTGTTCATGTTGTTTGGGCTATCTTGAAACTCCTTACAGAAAACACTCATATATCATTACACCGCACACACTTTTCAAGAGGTAGGATGTGAACTGGCATGCTTTGGCCCAATTACCATGTTTGATTTCATTGACGTGCCCAAGCCTTTGAAACTTATCTGCCTCATTGAATCAAGCACCATTTGTTTCTAAGAACCAAGGAATAAGTGATATTGATTAAATCTTTGAATTGTAGAATTTGATGCCGTCTGGCCCAGATAGTGAATCGCAGAAAGGATGCTCTATTCTTGGGAGGCGAAGGGACATTGCTCTCACCCCTAACTATTCACTTTGCCTTTAAGGCACATTACACAGGACTCTCTTTGCAACTTAAATCCTTTCATATTGTCCTATTCTTTTCAATACATTCCAAACAATTCCTTTCCATCTCTATGTTTAGTGCTCTAAAAAGGGTCATGAGAAAAAAATGTGAATATCTTACGCAAGTTAAGGGTACTCAGGGCTCATAGTGTACAGACCTACAAACCATTGATTAATTAGAGACATTTATCAAATATGTATTTTCATATTTCCTGGATCTAATCAAAGTGTAGTTCATGGTGTGCATACCTGCAGGCTTGCTACATAAATGAAGTTGACTTGAGTTTGGATTACAATGGTGTTACATCACTCTGCGTGTAGTCACATGAACACAGACTTAGTTTTGTTACATCAGCCTTAAACAGACATTTCTCAGTCAAAGTTCAGTCTCCGACACACTCAGTGATATGCTGGAGAATATCAAATGCAACAGTATGGGGACATACACAGTGTATTCCTTTTAACTGGGTTGAAATGTTGGCTTAAATGCAATGTTCTTTTACATGTTTTTTCCTCATTCAAGATGCATCTGTCTAGCATGATAATGGCCTAAGACAGTCTTTGCCAATTGGAAACCCAAAGGGTGTGCAGGCTTTTGTTTCTCGTCGAATACTTATACAACTGATTCAAACAACTCAAATCAAGAGCAAATCGTTAATGAGTTGAATCAGCTCTTGAATCAGATGTCTAAGTAGGTCTGGAACATAATGCACACACTCAGGTTCTCCAGGACCAGGATTGAAAAGCACTTGGTCTAATACAAGAAATTAAGGACTTGCACCATTGATTGTGGATATTGTACAGCTGACATTTGTTGTGCACATATACACTGCCTTCACTTTTAACTGAGTCGAACAAAGTTTCAATCACATTGCAGTTCTCATGGGGGGTTACCTTGTCCATCAAACAACAGTGATAGCTCTCAGATGGTACTGGTGAGAGGTTGCCATGCCATAGTTGCTGTGTATGCTGTTATTTCCTCATAACATCTCACCTCCTCTCTTCATCTCACCTCCTCTCTTCATCTCACCTCCTCTCTTCATCTCACCTCCTCTCTTCATCTCACAGTCCATTGCTGTGAATGATGAAAGCATGAGGAGTTACCCCTGGCACCCTTGACAGTCATTTTGCCTCCCAAATGTTTCCTCCCGGGCCCCAGGGGAATTTCACTGCGCAAAAAAAAAAGACACCTCCATTTTATCTTTCATCTCAAACTGGAATCCTAAAGTGCATCTTATAATGGGCCGTTTGCATCAAGTCAACAGAGCATCCTGACACCTATGATCTGGGGAAATCTAGGGAAAACATGGGCTGGTAATGATAAATTTAAATGCAAACGGCAACTTGACGTGGGAAACAAATTACACCCATCACTTGGCTAAATTGCTCCAAATAGAAGACGAGTCCCCAAACTTGAACATATTGCACCACTGATTTATGAAGAAAAAAAAAATTGAATATGGAAAACAAGTTAATGGCCAATTTCTCCCCTCAGTTACTGTGGCTGGGGGAATATGTGGGCATTGATTTGATGTATAATTACAGAATCATTTTAAAAGCTGTTTTCACATTTGAATATGAAATTATATGAAATGTTTCAATAATTTGTAATGTGGGAGTTTGCTTTGCTGTTTTAGGCTCGATTCAGTCATTATGAAACCTCTTGTATCCTTCCATTATGGTCAGACAATGTATTTTTTTAATTAATTCAGATTTTATAGGGCATTTTTCCATTGGTCCATACACTACTTCATCCTGGTTGCGTACACCAGGTTATCAGAGACTTGAAGTGATTTTGGCTGCAATTTATATTAGTATTCATATTACTGTTGAATGAATATTGTAAGTACTGTGTAACAAACATTATTGTTGTCTTATTCAGTGCCGGCTCAACCTATTATGGAGCCCTAAGCGAAAAAATAAACATGTTGGCCCCACCACACCCACAACCCCCGCCCCCTCACAGACCCACCACCCAACAGGTGTATAACATAAATATGAAAAAATAAGAAACTCAAATGGCAATAATAAAAACTAGACATTATTGTAGTAATCGGAAACTGTGTAGGCCTACAATACAGACATATAAATAAATAAATACAAATGCTAGAATAACATAATATAAAGGGCTGCATTATTAAAAGCAATACTAAAGAAAAGTCTTCAGTTGCTTTTTAAAAGAGCCAACAAATAATTAATAGGGGAATTGCTCAAATGGAAGTTTCTGAGTAACAACCAACAGAAAAGTATTGGAAAGAGGAAGCATTTTGTCTTCTTTTATATATACGCACTGGTCTTATTGCCCCTCTGGAATTAATTAAGTGAACTGAATTAATTGTAACACATTTACTTAGGGTCAGGGTTAGAGCTAGTTTTTACTGTACAGTAGGCCTATATCATATGAGTAATTGCAATTTCTACAAGAGTAATATGAACAGTCATTACAACAGTAATATGAGCACCGCCATTTTTCATTTCTAATGTGAAATGATTTCTAAAAATGTTATTATCACCCTCTAAATTAACTGTCTTTGGTTTCTATAGTTTCAGTCCAGAGCCTTTTTGAGTAGTTGACCATAAACAAGGCAGTATCCTTCGCAACAGTAGAAACAATACAGTGAACAGTAGCACCTATAGAGCTCCTCAGACATTGCTTGCACTCCTATTGTAAGACACCCAATCAAAGTGCCTTGACAGAGTAATAGGAAATCATGCTCACTGTTTATAGTGCTTATTTTTCTCTGGGGCCCCACTATAAGAATGCGGCTGGTGTAGCGATGGGGATTGAACAAGAACCTCCTGGTTGTCTGATAGATTGACTGCATGACACAGCACTGACCTTTTTGTTCATCCCATTTGAGCCTCCTCCATTTGTTTTCCACACCTCACGCTTAATGTGGGGTCCATTGAAGAGCACTAACATGAGAGGAGAATACTGTCTTTTTCCCCCATTAAACCGAGGGAGGATGAAAAAAAACTCCCCCTCCAGCCCCCTAGCTAATATTATCCTCAGAGAGAGACACGGCAGCCTTCGAGATCAGCACCGGAGCTGGCTCGGAATACAGAACAGCACTGGGGAGTTTACTGATGCCCAGCCTATTTAGCATACCTAATTGACCTCTAGCTCAAACCCCCAGCTCTGTTTCCCCCAACCCCTCCCATAATATTATTTTCTGACTCAGTGCAAGCAGCCGTTTTTTTGTGATGTGCAAGCTTAATCACTTTTCAAATTGGTGGTTGGTGTGCGAGATACATTGCAACAAATGTGACACTCTTGTGGCCTTCAGTATTGTTTTGTTTTGTTCTTCTCTCTGTCAGAGGAATGGAGCCAAGTTCACTGAGGCTTGAATGGAGGCAGTGTAATTTAATTTGCCTCATGCAGTTCAAGGCTAAGATCTGAAAAGTGCACACTTCACTATTCCATACATAAATACCAAATAATGCAACATCACATAGATTTTTTATTTATTTTTTATTTGGATTTCAACTAACACAGAGGGAGAGACAGAAGACAAATGGATATTCAGCTGAGGAATTTGAACAATGGGCTTACATGATAGCTTTTACCATTTCTACTAGTTCTTGGAATAGTCCATCGGATATTGGACACTTGAACTAGTAACACATGCATGCAGCAGCCTCAAATAGCCAGTCTATCACTAAAGATATGTGGTGATTAACTGCTTACATCACCCTAATAGGGATTATTAACCTGAAAACCTGTAGATGTCTGATTTTAAACCTGGGGAAGAACATGGAGGGAGCTATGAGTGAATATCAGGTTTCTTCACTGCCCAATAGCCAGGTAGGAAAAAGGAATAAACTACAGACTTATATTTTTTGTCCCCCCTCAGGTGGTAATGATATCATTACAAAAGTCAGTTTCCATTTAAATCCATGGATGTTTGTGTTTATAAACTGAGGGCTGTATCTTTGCCAAAATAACTACCAAGGATGCTCTTATGAAGCCGTAACTGTTGAAACGCGTTAGCCTGCCTGGCCGAAAATGTGAAATGAGGTGACGTCTTGCTGTCCTTTTTTCAAATGTTTCCTGTTGTTCCATGAACATGGGATTTTATTTGGGAAGTAGGCTAACTACCAAGTCATTACTCATCACTCGCTATCTGTTCAGACTCCTATATCTCCGAAGATATCACAGGTAGTAGGCCACGACCAAGGAATTTGCATCGGGGACGAGGAATTGCACATCAGTGGCCGAAGATTGGAACAGATGACACGGTGCGTGGTGCTGCAGTGCTGTGCCAGATGTATCACTCGAGCTGCTCCATAACTGCCCCATTATCCCCTGATTTAAGCTTCCAAGAGCTAATCTGTCATAGCAAGCCGAGTGGCCTAGTGGCCCCCAGAGACAGGCCTTATACTGTAGATAGTCCCTGGCTCAAGATCCAACCATTTAGATGTTTCAGCCCCCCACACACCACCACACCACCTTGCTTAACTTAGATATTAGATTAATCAATCTGGATCTTGAAGGCCAGAAGGACTCTGGTTGTTGAAGAGAGGAGAGGGAGTAATACATTGATGAGGTGTGCGCTGGGTGCATTGCAATTAGCCTAGCATCAGTTAGCGATATACTGTCAAATCGTAGTTACTCTGTGCTAGGGCTAGCTTTAGATAAATGAGGGGATAGAGCGAGATAGCTGGCATAGGGAGATGCAAATCTACCGAGGGGGCGTGATTCGACAACAAGTGAAGGGCTAGAAGAGCATCTATCAATCATTCGGTGTCACAAACAGGATCAGTTCAAGAGTCACATGGTGGAATATGAAGCGACAGGTCCAGCATGCTTTGTGGCACAGCAGACCTGGCTGTCACAGGCAAGATTGATTGCATCATAATCAGTGTGTGAAAGATCACCCTACCATCACTCTTCACAGAGTCGAGACAGAAAATAACGACAGCAACAAAATGGCATTAGCACAAGCTTCTCTTTTATAAAAAAGTTTCTTATTTCTTTAAAAAGGTAATCAAAATCTGATATGTAAACCACTCTGCAACTACTACAACCCCTGACCCCCCCGCCCCCCTCCCCTTTTGTAAGGAAATATAATCTCAGGTTTGATCATCAAACACATCTGAGCAGTGATCACACTGACACCTTTGTGCCAGCCCGTGTTCTCAGCGTGTTGTCTGTGGCATATGAAATGAAGGCACAGGGCTGATTTATTTGAGCAGAGGCAGAGGCATGCCATGCACGTGTGCCGCCACGGGGCTGCAGGTAGCCTCTCTACACACACACACACACACACACACATGCAGACATTCACACATACACTTCTCTCTCTAACACACTCTCTATCTCTCTCTCCCTCTCTTTGTGTCACTCTCCACCTTTTCTCTCTCCACAGACACTCTTTCTCCCTCCCTCTCTTTCTCTCCCTCTTTCTCACACACACACACACACACTCCCTCTCTACTCTCTCTCCCATGCACTGCCTCTGCCGCATTTCATTTGTCATAGCCAAAGTTATCTGCGAGAACGTGCTGAAACCACGGCCGGCCTCCCACTGATAACCCTGCCAAACCTAAAGCACCCCAGCTGTCAGCTCTCAGAGGGGCGCCGCTCCAGAGCTAATAGAGATCGACTCGACTCCGGCCCTGCTTCAAGTGGGGCCTAATATGCATCAGAGATATTTGTTTACACTTGAGAGATGTGTGAACATCACCCCCAAAACATGAAAGCAATCAATGCGAGCAATAGCATGACTGTGCTATTGATTCTACCACTTCTTCAATATGTGCTGTTGCATATGAAGCTCGAGTTGTTTTGTGCTTTTGTGAAAGAGACGAATATTGGATGATATTGTTGATATTATTTCCTGATACATCATCATCGCACATTTTGTTCAATGTAGCAGACCAAGGCTGTCATACTCTGTTTGTGTGTGTGTGTGTGTATGTTTGTGCGTGTGTTGCTATGTACTACATCCTTACCCAGTCTGCCATGACTGTTTGCACCCTGAACTTTTCCGATAGCACAGAGGTGTTTCTTGTGTGGCCCAACACAAAAAGACGATGGGGTATACAACATTAATGATTTAATGAGCCTGCTCCTGGTGGTAGAAACCATGAGACATTTTACCCCTGCCAAAACCTTCAAAGTGACCTCCCCTTCCTAATAAGTCATTTTTGTCTGTTTAAAAGTTTCACAAACCCCTTTCAAGCCATTGTAGAAATGTTGTTCTCTGAATTTGGCATATGTACGAACCTCAGTCAACAGATAACAACCCAGACAATTTCTGCTGCTTAATGTAGTAAATATTTCTGGATGTACAGAAATGTTCTGGACCCCTCAATACAGTGGGTTTTTAGGAAATATTAGTGATAATATCACTGATTGAAACGAGAGATCCACAGCACACAGGACGAAGGACATGACTTTGACTAAGAAACAAATAATAAATAAAAGATGGTGTGGTTTCACTGAGATGATCACAGAGCTGCTGCCTGGGGGTCCATCTGCATTGTGTATGTGTGTGTGTGTGTGTGTGTGTTGCTAAGTACTACATCCTTACCTAGTCTACCATGAACGTTTGCACCCAGGGCTTTTTCAGTACCACAGAGGTGTTTCTTGTGTGGCAATGGGGGTATAACATGAATGATTTAATGAGTGTGTGTGTTGTGTTTTTTTTTGTGTAGTTAATTATATGTCATGCTTTATATTTGAATGGGAAAGACAGATCATTACTCTCTTGGTCTCCCTTGACAAAATATGACCCATTGCTAAGCCACCTCTTTTGTACTGACTCACCCAAAAATCATAATTTCTTAATCTACAAAAAAGGTATACTTGGTTTCGGAATGGATAACATCACTGTAATATTCTATTTTACGCCAATGGGATTTAAGCTTGCAATGCAGACAATGCTGTTGGGCTAGATTAAGAATCCATGTAGCCAAAGCTATGCTAACACTCTAGGCTGCTGTGGCAAATGGAATGACACATGATTGACAGATGGTGTCACTACTTGTCAACAGACAACATCTAAAGTATGTGATAGTTCCCCCAAAATCATAATTTTTAATCTATCCCTTTAAGATATGGTTCTGTTTTCAGTTACAGTAGCATTCAAAAGACAGATAGATACCCCAAGGATAACCCCATCTCTAGCTCTTGATTGAAGCACAGGTGTATTTTGATAGTTTGAAATTCCTGATTGGTTTGGTCTCTATCAGCCACCTTCTCTCTACATTGCCTATAAGATAAAAAAAAAAACAGACAGTCCGCGGACAGTGGACGGTTCATCAACTAAATCAGGGGTAGACTGATGTACAACATCTAGGGCCCATGACGGATGGAGATGCACAGCAGTAACTGAAGTCACACTGTGGGTGATTGATTACCGGGGTCCAGGGAGAGCTCCATCGAAAAATCTGTGGCTGGCCATCCCATGGGGATGGTTAATATTCAGGTAGTAACAAATATTACAGTACATATCATAACATGGACAAAATAATTTCAAATTATAAATCCAATTTAAGATACAAAACAAAATCCATATAAAGGATTGCTAACTTGGTCAATCCCCCATCATCTGTGCATACCACTGAAGTCTTAAACACACTGGCACTTGCACCCCCTGGCCCCAGCCACCACTGCCCCCTAGGTGTGGGATGTGTTTTGTGATAGTGTACTGCCTAAACTGTGACCTGTACCTAGCTAGCCTAGCTATTCCTTGAAGAGCTTTTGTGTGGAAACTGTATCCAGTAGCTCTATACATTTGCCCTCCTCTTGTCCCAATCAACAGCTTGGGGGACAAAAGGGACAATGTCACAGCCAGCTCCCCCAGGGAGCCCCCCATCACCTATCATGTGTAAGAGAGCCTTCAGGACACCTTTATTTGCTTGCCGAGGTGTGTGTGTGTGTGTGTGTGTGTGTGTCAATGTGCTCTTTGTCCACCATGCTCCCAGGGCTACTCTCAGTGGGTCCATCCTGTGCCTCTGCAGTAAGAGCTCCTGCTGGGTCAAATAACAGGGGGAAGAAGGACTGAGACACATAGAGAGCATAGGGCTGCAGCAGCCACTCTCCTTCTTTCTCACACACACACATTCTCTCTCACTCTCTTTTCCATTCATTTCAGCCCTCATGTGTGTTTGATACCATTTCTCATTCCATTCCATGCATTACAATGACCTCTGATTTCTACCTCCACCAGCCTCCCCTGTTCCCTGCTACCCGGCCCACAAGAGTGATAGCTTCCCTTTAACCTCATTGATTTCCTCTCTGGCTGCTGAACGAGTTCATCAGAGGTACAGGTCATGGAGACATTAATGAAGATGACAACAATGCCAAAGCCCATATTGATCACTCTCTCTCCCCCCTCCCTCTTTGTATCCTTTCATCAAACCAGAGAGCAGGGATTATCTCTTGTTCACTCGTTTGTGAAGGCTGAATGATTGGTTAACAAATTTAAGTTTGAATGATTGGGTAGGGAGCAGGCTTAACACTGCCCCCCTGCTCTGTTAATCATATCTATTGGAATATCTCTCGAGATATCTGCATGATTTTATTTTATTTTTTTGTACTCTGATTCTGTCAGGCAGACTGTAGGCCACCAGATATTTTTAACTGTAGAGTGGGCAGACTGTCACTTTAAATGACATGCTTCAATCCGAGTGCTGGTGCCAAAAAGTCCTGCAGTTGCATTTATACTTAATTGGTTGGAATTGAAGAATTGACACTCTTATCCACAAGGTGTGAAAAGATAGACCTGTTAATGATCTAGTCAGTGTAATCTTTAGCATTATATTTATACAGTGCCTTCGGAAAGTATTCAGACCCCTTTACTTTTTCCACATTTTGTTGTGTTATAGACTCAATTTAAAATGGATTAAATTAAAATAATTTGGCATCAATCCACACACAATACCCCAGAATGACAAAGCATTTTGGGGTAAAAATGTGGAAAAAGTGAAGGGATCTGAATACTTTCAAAAGGCACTGTATGCCTTTCATTATATAACTTAATATCTCTCCTATTAAGTTAATCTTAAGTGTACTGAAGGAGGCCAAACACATAAGTTATTAATGATAATGAGAAATCTATAATCTACTACAGTATGCTTTTCCTGAGTTGGGGTACAGTCTTTTTTGCGTGCTTTGGTAGAACTGCAAGGTTGCAACGATCAGTTTTTTCAGTCATTTGCTCTAAAACAGGGACAGACACAGAAACTCAGATGAAAATGATGGTTCCTTAGTGGTACTCACCGATATTTTGAAAGAAATCGTCTGTCTTGATACACATAAAGCAGCAAATGATAACTTTTGTATTCTGAAAGCCCTTCGAAGCTAAAACAGCTACAAGGCCTTCCCATAGTTGTTTGACAAGACACCCGTCTGTTCAAACCAAGCCTCTCTTGTTGTCGTATAAAAACAGAGGAGTGGAAGGGGAGCGCTGTACTGTACTCTACTGTTGTCTGGTTGCCTTACCTTGTACTAACTTGCGTAGACATTTGGAATTTACTTGTTTTGTCTTCTTCTCTTTTTAGGTAAGTGAAACAAATTGCTCAAGCTGATAGAAAGTGGACCACTACATTCTACTTCCACATTCTCTGCTGGTAGAGTACTCATGCTTCATACTGATGAAGACTTTATTCCCCCAATTAACTTTTCATATTGTTTGTATGCCTTTCATTGTACATCTTCATCATTGTAAAGCACCCTGAAAATGTTTTATTCCAATTGCATCGGTTATTAATGATAAAGGCAATTTAATTCTACTACCATGTTCCTGAAATTGTGGCTGAATATATTTAGTGTCCAAGTCGTTATTTTGTGTTGCTTGATAGGACTGCAAGGTCTTGAGAGCTTTTTTTAAACTGATACAGCACAAAATAACCTCAAGAGCCTTTGAGAACTACAAAACCCTGTTGTTGCCTTAATACTTGTCTTCTCATAGTCGTTTTCTGGCGTCTTTCAACCCTAGCCTGTCTTGCTGTGTTAGTTTCCACTTTTGTGAAAACAGACAGAGGATGGGAAGGGAAGGCGAGCGTTGTACTGTACTATTATCTGGTCATAGAATTGTGCCACAGTATAAGCGGTTTGCTGAATAGCCGCAAACACCTTGCCAAGGGCACTCCAGAGGCGACAAGCCAAATCAATGTCAGTGAATTCACTGGGGGCTGAGCAGCCACTAAAGGAGTAATTTAATACAAAATACTGTTACTTGCCCAGATGAGGTCTCTCAGACGCACACTCCCCGCTATTTTCCCTGAATGAAAAAATAAAACCAGACAGAGAGTAGCCATTTTCTCAGGTCAAACCATGTGAGTTAGATATTTTGCAGTATGTGATATTATTGAGATGTTTTCTGTAATGTCATACACATTTTTCCAGAGGCACTGATGAAATTACTATGGCATTAGACCTACTGCATACCTTCTTGAAATATACACTTTTGTTAGAAACAATTATTTGGCCAAAAGAATGACTTGGCAAAGCATTGAAAGAAATAAAACATTGTACATTTTCTGTAGTTGGATAATGGCTGAGGAAGGTAAAGTGTAGAACTTATCTTTGTAGAACTGGCTCCCTCTCATAGCACATATAATGTTACGACAAAATGTCATGTTGTAAACAACCTCCAATGCAGTAGCCTTTTTTGTTCAGTCTTCAAATTTTTTTTTTTTACTGAACATGTGTTCTGTAAGAGAACAGTAATGTACTGAAAAAAAAAGGTCTCAGTTCTAATACAAAGTATACTTACATAGAAAGGATGTTTGAGAGACATTGGCAGAATCAAACATTCAATCAAAAGTTTAAAAACAGTTGACATTGGGAGGCACAATCAAAAGCTTGATATGTCCTTGATATGATTCCAAAAAACATCCCCATTCTAGCATAACCCTCAACATTGTTTGATTTGATGATGTGTCAATGGCAAGGTTCTGCATCAACCCTGATCCTCATTAAATGATTCAAATGGACTGATGAAGTTGTTCACTGTTCATGAGGTAGTTTAATTATTACAGGTTCATTAAAATTACTGATTCAGTCAAACTGCACTTACTATATATAATGGAAAATGTACAATCATTTGTCAAACAAGGTTATTGTCCAACGCTTAATTGTTAGTAGTATGAACACATTTGTACACGTGTCCTTTATTCCTTAATTTTCTCTCTCTCACTCTCTTTCTATCTCTGTCTCTGCTAGTGATCTGTAGGCTACAGTTATCAAGATGTTTTATGTGCCCCCAAAATATACCAAAAAAAAGTAATTGAACGGAACCTTTCAATCATAGTTAAGATAGACATCATAGTTAAAAATCTCAACATCCTACTGTGCTCCAACCAAGGAGTAGAGTTAAAATGTTGGCCAGGTCAAGGGATTAGAAATGTCTAAAATTAGGAAATATGGACAGAATAAGTCCTGTATTTGTGTCTAGTGAATCTCCAGGCCAATATTCCTATAGCATTGCAGCCTTCATAGAGTACACCAACGGCAGTACTAGTACTAGTGAATGACTGCACATTTTAATTTGTTAACTGTAATCAATAATATATTTCAATTGTGGGAACTAAAGGTTACAAATGGTTAGAAATGTAACCTAGGTTCTCTGACGGAGATGAGGGAGACCCATCACTATGGGACAACACTCTTGTGTACCTTTTGCTGAAGACCCCTATTCAATCACGCCTGGTACAGGCCAGTGACGCTTGCAAGCCCTGCCTATCACCCGTCTGAATAAAGGGACGCAGCAATTTTATCCAGCAAACCACTCTTCACGAGCTCAGCCCGAGAGGGGCAATGAGGTGAGGGGTCTCCCTCATCTCTTTCAGAGAACCTGGGTTATACTGTATTAGTTCTCTTTCAGCTGACCTGGGTCGACCCCTCACTATGTTGCACTCCCTTCATGAAACGATAGACGAGGGGTGCGCCCCTGCAGTCGTTCTACCGAAGCCTTCATGCCACGCCGAATGGCAGCCAGATAGGTCTTCACTGTAGAGAATGCTTTGCCATTGTCAAGCAGGTCCTGTAAGAGGATCGCAGAGATAGGGCCCTGAAGGGAACAGAATCTCGCGCCTCTCACAGTACACCTCAATAGCCTCAATTTTTGGTCATAAAGACCTCTGGTGGATGGCGCCCTAGCACTCTGAATCACGATAACGACGTTCAGAGGCTGGCCTTCCAAGAATAGGTTGGACCTTTCACGGACCAAACCCATAGATCCATCAGCTTGGGGTGAGGGTGGAATCATTGGCCATGCACTTGGGACAATAAGTCCCTGAGCAGAGTAGCTCAGCTATATGTGACCTCCAAGGTTATCCTGGCCAATTCAGGGTTATCAGGAATAGGGACGAACCGTTTGCTCTCACTGTCAAGTGTGGGAGGCCCACACAGTTATACAGGAGTGTACATGGCCATTGGTGGGCAAAGAATCTGTGCCTACCGGAGTGCTGTGATCTGTGATCGCAAAGAATAACAGACACTTTTCTCGTGATAAAAGCGTCTCCAAACCTCTTGGACGACCTGCGGGTGTAGTCACCATTCCCCTGGAAGGGGTCCGCTCATGTGTTCAGCTTTCCTGGCACATGTGGCCATGAGGGACAACAGATGTTCACTGCTCCACGTCAACAAACTCTGTGCCACTGCCAGGAGTTGGCGATTGATGTACGCCACTGTGGACGTATTGTCCATTCTGACCAGGACATGATGTCCCTGCAGGAATGGGAGAAAGTGCTGAGGGCTAGAAACACAGTGTAGAGCTCAAAGTATTTTATGTGGGCTGTTAGAAAATGATCCGACCGTTTGGCTGGGAATGAGTGAGCTTTTGGCATTATTCACCTGAAAGGCTAAATCGAGCCTGCTGCCGCTAGGTATGGCGCTTCCAGCTACGCTTCCCGGTCCCGGTATCTCGACTGAGGTTACTGGTCTGGGCCGGACCGGTCCTTGGCCTGGGGCGACTGAGCTGCCAAGAGCGACTTTGGGATCTTGAGGTGCGGAGGAGGAGGTCAAGGTGATCAGATGGTCATGACATGGCCAGGGAAGGGTTTCTTCTCCGCTCTCGGTCGTCAGGGGACAGTGGTGTAAACTGACAGGAGCGTGCTCACATTCACCTTGTGCACTGCCAGCACCGCAAAGCTGTAGATGTGGTCGTAGGTGTGAAACCCAAACCCATCTGCACCACTGGAAGCAGCAGAGGAACTAGCCTTTGGTTTGAGATACTCAATGAGTATACTCAATTGAGATACTCAATGAGGCCAGTGAGGCTTACATCTGAGGCAGGTTGGGCCACCCAGCCTTCTCCTCTTCATGGGCTTTTTAGAGACTGGTGCCAGTCGGTGCCTTGATTGAGAAGGGCTGCTTCCACAATGTCTTGATGGCTTTGAAGCATTTGGCGAAGAGTGGTACACGCTGCCGTGCGGATGGAAGATTGCCCTTCAGGGTTATCCCATCTAGCCTGGTCCTCTTGGGCGGTGGCAGGACACCGGGGAGCTCAATTTTGAGACCAAAGGAAGCTCTGCGGACTGCATCCAGGAAGGAGATGTCCGGCTTGGAGGGGACCTCATCCTTCAGCTTCCACACCGCTATAGCAGGTTGGGTAGAAGGGAGGGAGTCTAGTTCAGTACCGTCATTATTTGTTGCACTCCAAATATGTTCATCTCATGATCTGTACACATCAGCTTAACAGCAAAGATTACACAGAGCCTCCCATAATTAGTATGAATTATTAACATGCAACCAAAATGGATTATTAGCTGAGCATTGTATTGTTAACCAAGTGTAACTGTGATTGTTAGATTAGTTCACATTTGCCTGTGTTGGGATTATGGCATTAGCTGTGCCCCAGACAATAGTTACAGGACAATAGCTACAGTATAGCCTCTATACTTGGCAGGAACACAGGTGAACCTTGGCGCATGTGTGTGTGTATATGTGTCTGTGTGCGTGCGTGTCTTTGTGGGTTGGGGGGGGCAAACACACATACAGATACACACAGAGACACAGACACAGACACACACAAACACACACACACACACACACAGGTAGCTAGGGCTCCCTCCTTTCTGCTGCAGCCTCACTTCATGAATTATCTATGGTAGCGACAGGGGACACCAGGGGACATACTGCAGTCAGCAGCAGGGTCCTCCGTATTATGCCTTGCTCCAGAGGTTGTGTGTTTGCATTTTACATCATACTTCGTATTTGATTCACTATATTTTCATTGTATCGACTTGCCCCCCCTCCAAAACAGCTACGATTTACATTTTAATTTGATCTCAGATGAAATTATCAATACAAGCATCATGGACATCTTACTGTACTTCAGCAAATACCACAGATAAAAACAATACCTGTCCAAAACATCGCTATCACTCCTCACAGCAAGCCACCATGGCAATCTGATAGCCAACTGTGCAGCCCTGTATGTCACAGCACTGTCAACAATGTCTAGTTATCTTTCTCTGTTTGCGCTTTCTGCACCGTTGCCATCACTGACCAGGCCTGGTGAGGAGTGGCGCCTCTCTCTACCTGGCAAAGTGAAGCCGGCATCCTACCACAGTATGGTTCATTAGCCGAGGTCCTCTGCCCCGTGCTCCATGTTCTGTGCCCTCAGCATGCAACAGTGTATCTTTCACGGCTCCTCAAACCCTAGCTCCTACTATAAGGACTTCAACATCCTCTCTGGAACCCTAGTGTCCTGCAGATGTCCCTGATATTCTTGTACTTTTTTTTTTTCTCTCCTTGGCTCTCTTCACTTGGGCTGTCATCGTGCAGTGGCTTCAGAAATGGAGTGGGTTGAAGGACGACAGGGTTGTGTGTGTGTGTGTGTGTGTGTGTGTGTGTGTGTGTGTGTGTCGGGGTGGGGTGGTGGAAGGCTTTCCTCTGTGGCTGGCCTTGTCATATTGATTGATGAGAAAGGCAAGCTGTGTTCACGGCAGGCTGGGGGTCCATCTTCCCTGGATGGACTGATATACTTATCTGGGTTTAAAGGGGAAAATGCCATCATACAGCCAGGGGTGTTAAGAAGGGGATAAGCTGAATGAAACACACATACACACACAATAAGGGAAGGGAAAGTCTACCATGCAGCTCGATGACGTAAAGCCTTCTGGTTTGAGTAAGGGCTGGGGGGTTTGGGGTGGTCTATGTTTTCCGTCTCTCTGGCAATGGGTTTTAGGAGAAAATGGCATTATCAACTGGGTAAACTGAAAGGCAGAAACAGAAACGGGAATGTGACAGGTCTGTTAGGATTTGCCTCACGATTGATCCCACGTGAAATTCCAACTGAAAGTCTCGGGTCCCTCCAGTTAATTTCATTAGTGTCTTTATGGTCTGACAATTTTCTACTTCTTAAATATTCTTGTGTTGTTTGCAATGTATGCATTACATGCCTTGGAGAACAATGAAGCTTGTTGCAGTGTTATAAAATTGTGTTCGTAATACAGCAACAACTTTTGATGAGATTTACACATTTTGCTATATAAATTAAATTTCAAGAGTGTGTCTCCAGTTTGATAAACTTGTGATTGCCATTGGCAATAATTATCAAATTCGAAATTAGCAGAGTGTGACCTTGCAGAACAACCAAACATATCTAGTACTTTTGGATATTATCTTGTTTTTGTTTTGTGATCTAGTTTTCTGCTATCTCTGCTCAATGCTATTTCTGTATTCCACAGTGACTGCTCTTAAAAAAACAAAAAAGATTTTGTTTCACAGAGAGGCTTTGATTTTCTGGCTATAAACAATGGAAATGTGTAAGTCCTTAGTGCACACGATCAAAGTAAAAAGCAGTTCAGTTCAATGATCACACACACACACACACACACACACACACACACACACACACACACACACACACAGCTGTTGTAGTCAATCAAAGTTTTGAAATATGGTAGCACACTCCATTGAAATTTGGAACAGTGCTTGTGGGACAGGAAAATGTTCATTTGAGCCAGTCAAAATTAGAGAAGGAACATCATCAAAAGCAGGCAAATACAGTATCAAATCAAACATTATTTAAAGTGCATTTCACACAGGTGTCTCAGCATACTTTACAAAGACATATGACAGCATCACAACAATATACACATCTAAAAAACAGTAATCCTTGGCTTCGCCTCGTGGCTACGACCACATCACAACAATGATAAAAATGTCATAACACATGGACTCAAGTGTATTATTGCTTTTATACAATGGGTTACCAGCATTAAAAAGCAAGATTCATTCCCAAACCATACATTTTTCAACAAAATAGGACGCTACTGTACATTCACTGGTTGTGAAGTGCAATTTAAGGTGTTCTCTGGTCATTAGTTTTTGTATTGACTATTCGTATTGACTGCCATGTTAATCAAAACTACCCAAGCGCTGGTTGATAATTCCAGAACTGGTTTCTAGGGAGGCTGTGAAAACAGTGCATGTCATTAGATTAGATTAGATTAGATTAGATTCAACTTTATTTATTGTCATTGTGCAGAGTACAAGTACAGAGACAACGAAATGCAGTTAGCGTCTAACCAGAAGTGCAAAAAAGCAGAAAGTGCAATGAACAGTATATACAAGTAGTGCAGTATTGTGAGCAGTAAGTAGTGCAGTATAGTATAGTAGTGCAGTGTAAGCAGTAAATGAATTAGCAGTAGCATTATAAGCAGAATAAATAGGTTGCAGTATGAACAGTGTATCAGCATATGAGCTGTATAGGCAATGCAGTCTAGCAGTATTGCCTATACAGCTCTTACTGTATTAACAGTAACAATAGGGTAGATAGCAGAATAAATATAAATATGGAATGCCATATGAACAGTATAAACAGGTATAAACAGGTATGTACAGTATGTACAGATGTGTGCAGTGTATTAACAGTAGTATTAAGAAAAAAAAAATATAGGGATATGTGCATTATGAACAGTATAGACAGATTATGAACAGTATAGACAGGTATGTACAGAAGGGCAGTGGTATGGAGTAAGAGCAAGTAGAGTTACTACTGTAAGAGTAGTGCAATGTCTGGGGGGGGGGGGTGCAGGAGTTGGTAGGTTGTCACCTAGGTGCAGAGTTCGTGTTCAGTAGGGTGACAGCCACAGGGAAGAAGCTACCTCTGAACCTGCTGGTTCGGGTGCGGAGAGACCTGTAGCGCCTCCCGGATGGGAGTGGGGTGAACAGTCTATGGTTGGGGTGAGAAGTGTCCTTGACGATGCTGCGTGCCTTACGCAAGCTCTGGACAGCCTCAATGGAGGGGAGTGAGGAACCGGTGATGCGTTGGGCAGTTTTCACCACCCTCTGCAGAGCTTTCCGGTCAGATGCCGAGCAGTTGCCATACCAAACGGTGACACAATTGGTGAGGATGCTCTCGATGGTGCAGCGGTAGAAATTCACCAGGATCTGAGGAGACAGGTGGACCTTCTTTAGTCTCCTCAGGAAGAAGAGACGCTGGTGAGCCTTCTTTATCAGGGTGGAGGTGTTGAGGGTCCAGGAGAGGTCCTCAGAGATGTGGACACCCAGAAACTTGAAGCTGGTGACTCGCTCCACCTCAGTCCCGTTGATGAGGATGGGGGTGTGTGCGCCAGCTTTAGACTTCCTGAAGTCCACAATGAGCTCTTTGGTCTTCCTGGTGTTGAGAGCCAGGTTATTGTCGTTGCACCACACTGTTAGGTGCTGGACCTCCTCCCTGTAGGCCGACTCATCGTTGTTGCTGATGAGACCAATCACCGTTGTGTCGTCTACAAACTTAACAAGATTAAGGTCGTCATAGGCAAATTGCAAGATTAATTCCCAAACCATACATTTTTCAACAAAATGTGAGGCTAAACTCACTAACACTGGTTGTTAAGTGCAATTTAAGGTGTTCTCTGGTTGTTAGCTCTATTCGTTAAATCAAAAATTGTAGTTGATAGTTCCAGAACTGGTTTCAAGGGATACTGTCCATGGTGAAAACAGCAAGGTAGCGACATAAACTATAGCATTTTATGAATGGACGTGGCCATGTGTATAGTATGTTGTCTAATATATCAAGGGCAGGATAAGCTGTAACAATAGAATTTCCAAACCACCCACTGTATAATATAGAATAAAACACTATTGACACAGTTGCTACACAAAGCCGTATGGAGAGCTAAATAGGTAAGTCTTTAGGTTGGACTTAACATTTTTAACTGTATTTGACCCCTTCACAGGAGCAGGCAGGCTATTCCACAGAAGTGGTGCTTGAAAAAGCCCTGCCTCCAGCTGTATTATTTTTTATACGGGGGATGGCAAGCAGTCCAGCATCTTTGGATCTGAGGGTGTGAGTGGGTTGATAGGGTTTGATCAGGTCTACTAAATAATCAGGTGCAAGACCATTTAATACTTTATAAGCTAAAAGCAAGACCTTGAAATCTGTTCACTGTTTTACTGGCAGCCAGTGTAGAGATGATAAAATAGGGGTGATGTGATCAGATATTCTGGTTCTAGTCAGAAGTCTCGCGGCTGCACTCTGGACCAGTTGCAGACTTCTTATTGCTGTGTTGGAGGAGCCAGATAGTAACACATTACACATTATTCAAGTTGTGATGTTATAAAGGCGTGAACCAATTTCTGAAACGATTAAAAATTCCTGACCTTAGTAATGTTGTGAAGATGAAAGAAGGCAGCTCCCAGATCTGACATTATCATTTGGTACAACACTGCAGCCATCTACTTTTAATGTCATACTTGATATGAGGTGTCTCTGTGCTTTGGAACGTAGTAGCATAAGCTCTACTTTCTCTGAGTTAAGGAGCAAGATTATGTGGAACCCATGGCATCACCATAGCAAGGTAGTATCTTATTTTACTCAAAACCTGGACATCCATATTGTATCCTTCCATCCTTAATACAACCTTCCTGGACATGTTCATAGAATAGCACAGCACAGAACAGTAGGCTTGCCCCCTAGAGATTTGGTGTGCAAATACCCTACTTAAGACTCTTCACTGTTCTACACTCAGCAAGGATAGCAGGCTAACAATGTCTCAGTAGTCAGTCTCTGACACAAATTTCTAATAATCTGGACTAACAGCCCCTCCAATCTCAGTACCAACTAATTTGAAACAGACGGAATATGCCAGATAGCACACACACCTCTGCAATATGTCTGCGTCTGTACCGAAATACATCTGGTGTTCATCTTGTAGACCACTGGTGCTCGTTGCAAATACATCTCTGTTATGTCGTGATTGCTCCCGCTGTAACAAAATTGGCAAGTGTTCATTATTAAAAACAGGTTATTTTAAGGACCAAGCAATAGGACCAACTCCTATCTACTCTCATACCGTCATCAAGCATTCTCTCACAGTGCAGAGAAACGTGTGTTTGTTTCGCACAGTCAGACATGAATAAGCGCAAGTCAGCTTAATAATGCAACATATTGATTACAGAATGAAGTTAGGGATTTATATGTGAGACAGGAGTAAGGATTTTGGGTTTCAGTGGGATTGAGACTGGATAGTTGTTATCAGGGATGTAGGAATTATATTTTGTGAGGGGGTGCTGCTTAAAATACTGTGAGGGGGTGATGATGTCTTTGGATAAACCTTAATTTAGAAATAATTAAATTCTTAATG
The DNA here is from genome assembly GCF_951799395.1 of Argentina silus. Lineage (NCBI taxonomy): Eukaryota > Metazoa > Chordata > Actinopteri > Argentiniformes > Argentinidae > Argentina > Argentina silus. The sequence goes on along the minus strand of NC_139656.1, from coordinate 12,871,393 downwards.
GACACTTCATAAAATTATGTCAGACATGGAATATATGTGGCAGTGTGTCCACAAAATTGCATATTAATTAAGTCGTAGGATATAAAGTTGATTCTGCTGTTGATTAATGTTAATGTTTGGAATGTTGCACGCCGTCTACCCACGAATTCTATTCAAATGTATACAGTACGTGTTAATATTTGGAATGTCACACGCAGCCCTACCCACTGATTTACAAAGCACAATTGTAGACATGAAGACATGATATAATTTGATGAAGTGTCCATGAAGACATAATTTGTTCTAAATTAAGGTCTACCCAAGGATATGTTTCCAAAGTCTCCAACCAGACAATAATTTGTCCTTTTCCGAATGTGAGGTGTTCAAATAACTCATATTGTACACTGTAAATAACTCATCTCAACAGTCCTTTTCCAAATGCGAGGTGGTCAAACATATCCATCATGCTCACCGATGTAATGTAATCTTGTTTTGTGCACACATTTTTGATCATAATGCCATTGCCTATTTGGAAGGTGCCGTTCAAGATTAGGGAGGACATCGTCTGTCATTGTCAGAATCGTGACAAATTGCCAAAATGTGAGGTGTTCACCTTACTCCATCTCATATTATGTTGCTCTGTCTCACTATATGCAATTACTTTGTGTGGTGGTCGCGTTGACATAGACTCCTGCTTGATTGTAGCGCAGGTTTGGACCAGTTGTGATTGATATACTGACAAATATATGCAACGCTCTAGTGATCAGAACTGTTTATCGGGTCCGGATGGGTGCACTCGGGTAAATCAGCTGTAGGACTAGTGTCATTTACCTGAGACTCGGATCATTTCACGCTTTTCACTCGCACTAACCACTACGTTATTCTCCCATCAAAAGTCACCAGAATGGCTTGTTTAAGTGGCAACATTTTCTCTGGGTCACAACATTTTAGGCAGCACCCCATTGCAAAATATACTTCCTACGTCCCCGGACAAATAGCCAAAATGCGAGGGTGATCAGAGCTGTTTGGTTTTATTCTCGTCTCTGCACATGGCATGTAAACATTTTGGATTGATTCAGTGCCAGAGCAGAAAATGTATGACACGAACTGCACTCTTTGCTTTGTGTCCATATACAGTAGCCTACTGTTGAAAGGCACAGAATCAACTGAGAAAACATTATATCCAAATTGAAACTCACAAGCTACTCTTCACATAATTCACATAAACAGGTGACAATGTTTGTAAACACACTATAACACACTGTAAATATGTCCATCATGCTCAACGATGCCTCCTGGTGGTGATTTTCACGAGGTGAATGACCTGAAAAAAAAACTCACTATTGGCGCCGTCGCAACATCGTCATAGCGGCAGCCTGTCTCTAAATTTCGGCCAACTGTAGGTTGTCAAACCTACTTCCTGGTTCGTGAAGTCCTTCAAAATAGGAGTAGAGTGCTGCCCTATAAACGGTTTAAATACTAGTCATGCTAGTCATATTATATTATTTATTATAGTATTGTAACGACCCTGTGTAAGGCCCGTTAGCAGCTCCGCCAAGTGAGTTAACTCTCTTGGTGTTGTGGCTAGCGCGGCCGGTTTGTAAGCGGAAGGTTGCGAGTTCGATACCCGCTTAAGGCAAGCTGCTCTGCCCCGCCGTTCGTTACAGTATATTATGTCCCAGTAGCAGCCATTAAATCCAAACCTACAGACCTTGACCATCATTGCTTTAGACTATGATTCTTAGCAGCGTTACCTGTGCATTATGTCTGTTTCATTATACCATTGTACCATTTAGACAACATAGAGCAATCATTGGACTATAGAGACATTTTATAGAGACATTGTTACAGTATTAGACAATTATCATGAAATATTATTGTTGTTGTTAATTAATCGTTAACAACAAATGTGTTCAATTATTATAAAAGTGTACCCAGAGAGGCTTGGAGAACCGGTCTGCTATTGCTGTTGTCAAATGAGGTCTTACCATACCAGATATTAATCAATAAGTGGAGGGTGTCAGTTTCAACCATATCTGATGAGGGTAGTCAATTTGGTAATTAGGATGGAGGCATATATAGAGTACATTAATTAAGAGTAATTACACCCACAATTACACACATGCAGTGTAAAAACGAGCAAATACAATTTCCTAACTGTGCAACCACTATGCAACAATTGCAAATAATATTGCGTTATTTCACATCAGGGTTAGTTTTCGAAGCATTTATAAGTGCATTTATAAAGCATTAAAAACTGGCTCCTGTTTGCAAGCTCCCTGTTTGGCAAGCACCACCTGAATATCGATCAGTCTAAACTAGGGTTAGGGTTAGGGTTAGACTTATAACTGTTTGTAAATGGTTTATAATTTAATAATAAACTGATAAGTAATTTATATAAATATGAACTAATTATGAATAATTTATAAGCCCTTTACAAATGTGACCTTAATGTAAAGTCTTACCAAAGTTGAAAAACCTGATAGCCTGGCCTTGAAGCACGAATACGAACAGCAGTAGACCAATAAATTATTAGATTTTCATACTAACAAGATAACTAATAATAATTGTGTTCACTACTACAATAGACAAAACACAAGGAACAGCTCTTACCTTGATGAAGGGTCAGGGCAGTCATAGCTCTAGATCGGGGTGTTGCTCAGATAGCAGCCATCTGTCAAAGTCAGTCAGGAGAAAGGAAAAAGTATGGTTGGTTTGTGTGCCCAAATTGACACATCAAGCTGGCTAGCTAAATGTAGCCAACTAGCATCTTAAACTTTATCCCGCTGTTAATAGTTCTGACAGCGGTTGTTCATTATATCGAATATGGTCATACAGTACTGTAGGTCTTATTTGATTGCTAGTAGGCCTATATTTTTTAAAAGATTAATATTGACTTTAATATTGATTAAGAACTGACATTACAGACATAGCTAGCTAGCTGTAGCTAAATAATGTTACAGCTAGCTAGCTACAGTAGAGCTAACTCACTAATGCACTACAGTTCAGTTCTTCTCAAATCAGTGCTTCAAACAAAGCGATTGGACAAACAGGCATATAATAATTCAAAACCAACTAGGAATCAACAGCTCTCCTGAAAACTAGCTTTTTCTCATAAATATTTATTTCTAACAAAAACACATTATTTTGAGGTATTTTGAGACTCCTATGCAGTGGATTCTTACACAACATGACACACAATTGATGGTGACACATATTACATAACATCAAATAATGTACAAATGCATTAATGCGCTATCAGTTTATTATTTAGACAGATTTATGTGGGTATAAAAGGAACAGAGCAGACTTTATGCAGATTGAGGAAATACTTGAAAGAGTCCATGGCACTCTTGTCAGGGCTCTGGCTTCTGAAAACCAATAGCCCAAATGCAATGTCTATCCAACCTCCAGACGATCTGTGTTGCACAGATCAGCTGAAGATAGAGTCCCATGGACATTTGAAATACGCATTCACATCTTTCAATCTAAGGAAGACATCTCTGCAACATACAGTGGGGGAAATAATTATTTGATCCCCTGCTGATTTTGTTAGTTTGCCTGATTACAAAGAAATGAGCGGTCTATAACTTTTATGGTACTTTTATTTTAACAAATAGACACAGAATATCAACAAAAAAAGTCCAGAAAAACATATTATATAAAGTTATAAATTAATTTGCATTTGATCGAAGGAAATAAGTATTTGATCCCCAAGCAAAACATAGTACTTGGTGGAGAAACCCTTGTTGGCAAGCACAGAAGTCAGACGTTTCTTGTAGTTGGTCACCAGGTTTGCACACATCTCAGGAGGGATTTTGGTCCAGTCCTCTTTACAGATCCTCTCCAAATCCTGAAGGTTTCAAGGCTTTTGCTTGGCAACTCGAAGCATCAGCTCCCTCCACAGATTTTCTATAGGATTAAGGTCTGGAGACTAGCTAGGCCACTCCATGACCTTAGTGTGCTTCTTCTTGAGCCACTCCTTTGTTGCCTTGGCCGTATGTTTTGGGTCATTGTCATGCTGGAAGACCCATCCACGACCCATCCTCAGTGCTCTGGCTGAGGGAAGGAGGTTCTCGTCCAAGATCTTACGGTACATGGCCCCGTCCATTGGCCCCTCAATGCAGTGAAGTCGTCCTGTACCCTTAGCAGAGAAACAACCCCAAAGCATAATGTTTCCACCTCCATGTTTGACAGTGGGGATGGTGTTCTTGGGATTGTAGCATTCAGCATTTCTCTCCCTCCAAACACGAAGAGTCGAATTTATGCCAAAGAGTTCAATTTTGGTCTCATCTGACCACATCACCTTCTCCCAAGCCTTCTCTGAATCATTTAAGTGTTCATTGGCAAACTTCAGATGGGCCTGTACATGTGCCTTCTTGAGCAGGGGGACCTTGCGGGCACTGCAGGATTTCAATCCGTTACGGTGTAGTGTGTTACCAATGGTTTTCTTGGTGACTGTGGTCCCAGCTGCCTTGAGATCATTACCAAGCTCCTCCCGTGTAGTTCTGGGCTGATCCCTCACCCTTCTCATGATCATCCTTACCCCACGAGGCGAGATCTTGCATGGAGCTCCAGGCCGAGGGCGATTGATGGTTATTTTGTATTTCTTCCATTTTCTAATAATTGCACCAACAGTTGTCTCCTTCTCACCAAGCTTCTTGCTGATGGTCTTGTAGCCCATCCCGGCTTTGTGCAGGTCTACAACTCTTACCCTGATGTCCTTTGAATGTTCTTTGGTCTTGCCCATGGTGGTGGAGAGGTTGGAATGGAAGAGATTGATTCTATTGACAGGTGTCTTTTATACCCATAACAAGCAGAGATTAGGAGTACTTTCTTAAAGTGACAGGAGTAATCTGTGTGCCTCATGGGCATATAACCGGTCTGTATGAGCCAGAATTCTTGCTGGTTTGTAGGGGATCAAATACTTATTTCCTTCTATCAAATGCAAATTAATTTATAACTTTATATAATGGGTTTTTTCTGGACTTCTTTGTTGATATTCTGTCTCTATTTGTTAAAATAAAAGTACCATAAAAATTATAGACCGCTCATTTCTTTGTAATCAGGCAAACTAACAAAATCAGCAGGGGATCAAATAATTATTTCCCCCACTGTATGTGGGCTATCTGGGATATATGATATGCTGTTATTGAGAAAGTTGCTCGTATTGTATGCAATGGTGGAACAAATATCAAACAGTATTTCTAATAAGAATTGTCAGTTGTTTTTTCTGCCAGTCAAGAGAGCTTCTTAATACATCTTCTTAATATACCATTAATTGTTCCCCACCTTTTAACAAATGCCTGAATTATCTTATTAAATACAAGAGCAAATGTATGTTAGAGAGAGAAAACCCCCCCGAATTTAAGCTCTCGCATGGGCAGATCTTTAATTCATCGCAATGGAGGAGGCCACTGGCAATCAAATTAACATAATTATTCATTAATATGCAAATTAGCCCAGATGTTCAATGACCAACAGATGTGCTCTTCATGTTTAACAACACCACAATATGATGAACTGCAGGGGGAAGGCTGACTGGGGTAGAAAGCATGGGTAATTTATTGCAATGCGTTTTTTAAGGATCTGGAGTTATTATTATTTCAAAGGAGCATGAACATCAGGCCCATACAAAATTAAACTTCCTTTTCAACACCGGGCCAAAAGCTCATTCTAATACCCAGCCACAACATCTGGGTGACTGCTGCAATGGAACAAAAGGGCTGAAAAACTATTTCTTTGAGCAAGACGTTCAAATCAGTCTCGGCAGAGAACCATGGGCTTTTGGATTAAAGACGATGACTTGCACCCATTTAGAAATTTTAAAATAGAGGGTTTTTTTAGTAGGCAATGAAGACGCACTTTTAACATTTCAGACTGCATTTTTCCCTCGCAGTACCCAATGGTAATAGCAGTTTTGAAGGACAGGTCTGCTTGAACTCATTTCAAAGTTACTGTACATATATTTAGGGACTGTGGGTTGTTTTGGGTTTGAATGTAAACATCATATTGTATACATACATATGGTGCCAAGAGACAACCTAATGTCGAGTTCTAGAAGATGAAAGACTCTTCTCATATTTCCTAGTCTGTCAGTCCGTTTGAAAGTGTTGTAAATATGCATTGTGTGGGGCCTACTGGGGTATTGCAGGGCATGACAATCAATGCTCCACCCTTGGACCACCCTTTCATGAGAGTGGGACGAGACACAACAGGAAACCTTGATTAGGGGTCTAAGCAGTGAATCTATAGTGTTTATTAGGGGTCATAGAATTGTAATTGTTGCCATTGCCTATTATTATTATTCTCCTGCATCCGATGTAATGCAAATAACTTCTACATGACAAGGCATAGGAGCTTGCAAATTGGCACAATGGTAAAGTGCAGTAGGCCACACCCTGCCATCCAATGTCATGCCATCTAGCCACAAGGTGGTGCAATATGAAAGGCCACGCCTACTCTGTATGACAGAATTATGAAATTTGGTACATACGTCTGTCTCTTCACAAGGAACAAATTTGCCATTTTGAATTTTGTGAACAACACTAAAATGACATCTCCTCTGTAACCACTGGGATATTTTAGCCAAGCAGCATAAACAGCCACTGAACCAATGAACTTTGATGAGGCTGTGTCATATTATTTGCATGCTTAGAAATGGTGTGGTGTATCACTACCAAACTTGGCAAACATATATCTAACACTTTTTGGACCTAACATGTGCAGTCATATTATGATCTGTCAGATGGAGGCACTATAACAAACACATATTTATATATCTTGATCAGTTTGAGTCATGAAATGTGGCACATATGGTCAGGGTATGGGTTCACGTAACTCCGAGAGTATGGTTGTGTTTGACCACAGGGTGGTGCTATTAAAGAAACATTTTACATGGAAAGACCTTTGCCCATAGTTCATGTATACCAAATTTCGTGCAGATCTGCAAATGTCTGCTACAACATTAAAAACAACAGAATACATAATGAGCATTTCTCAGACTTTTCAAAATGACAGGAAACTCTAACAAAACTATATTGGTCACTTGAAACACATCATGGTAATTTTTTCCAAGTGCTCTGTTGGTGCCCTGTGAAATATGTGATGTGATACTGTGGCATAGCTTAGACCCTAGGCATGGCTGCTCATTATTATTATTCTCCTGCATCTGCCGTTTTTGCAATGTAATGCAAAACTTTTACATGATAAGGCAGAGGAGACTTGCAAATTGGCACAATGGTAAAGGGCCATAGGCCACGCCCTGTCATGCATTGTCATGCCTCTGTCCACAAGATATACCACGCAATTGAAAATCCAAATTTGGAAAGGCCACAACCCTCACCCCGTAACAGAGAATTCAGAGATTTAGACCTTGCGTTAAATTACATTTCTATGGCTCCGATTATAATTATATGGCTCCTTTTACCTTCACTTTTTTTTGCTCTACAGCTTGGTCTGTGTAGCAACAAACTCATTATTCGTCACCGACTGGCAGCAGGTTGTTTCCTTCAAAAGATTTTGGAATCTCTCAGTCTCAATCAAAATGCCTTTGTAGAGAGAGGATGCATCAAGATCACAATGCGATACTTGTAATGCTCTGGGTAAACAAATAAATAGTTTTATATATGATTTCATGTGATAAGAAAACACATACGGGATTGAGTTTCAATCCTGTTGCTACTGCACAACAGTAGCTCCAAATCTGTATAATTTCTACAGGCTCCGCTGTTTTTATTACAGCTTTCAGACAGTTGGCACGGGTCAATATCAAAGATGAATCTTAAGTAAGCCTTGTCTGTAGAACGGTGCGAAGCTACTGGTGCTAACGTCAATCGCTCATACTTCTATGAAACGTCACCACCCTTACACACACACACACACACTATAAAGTACAGTTGCATTGGATCTATGAACAGACGACATTTGATTAATCCATCCCAGCCCATTAATGCACAAAGCAAAGCTCCAATGCAAGATGGCTGTCCTTGGATTGCTGTATTTGTGAGGGAAATGTATGTTGTGGACCTTGCTTGTGATCACAATCTGATTAATTCACCATTGTCTGTGTGTGGGGGGGAGAGAGAACACACAAAAGGAATACTTGGCCAGCTGAACACTTACAGTACATTGTACATTGTTTATCTTTAGCGTGACCTTTCTAGTTCTAATGACAGTGCCCACCCTCACACACACACACATCTTCTTGACGGAGAGCCATTGTTGAACACACGAGGAGACATGCACTCCCATCTCCATTTTGCATTGTGCACAGGGACCACCCTAGTCAGGGCCACCCTAGTCTCCCTCCTGAAGCCATTTTTCTTTGTGTGTTTAATTGAAATGATTGTTAACAGTTGAAAGAGACCTTACTTCAGATAGATCGCTGTTTCTTTCCTCTTTCATAATGGCTGCTTGATTGAAGAGTCATCTGTGTTCTCGTAATGAAGGACGCATGTGGATTTATTATGGGAAACACTGTGAACAAAAAGGAAATTTGTTTTTCTTTTCTCAGTCAGTGGAACAAACTCCATGTCAGACCAACTGACATAGACCTGTTAGAAAGTATGACATGCTTTAAACTAGGAGCCCTGAACCATTATGCCAAAATTCAGGATTGAGATTGAGATTGAGTATTTCAGTCCATTTAAATAGAAGGTTCACTGGGTTGCTATGTATTTTGTGGTTTATTCCAGTAAATGTTGCAAAGACTGTCACTAACCTGAGCACAAACAGTGTGTCGGTTTGATGAGAGCACAAGGGGAGTATTTGTATTTGAATATGTGATGACTCATTTATTTGGCCACCTCAATTGCTGTTTAACATACTGTTGAACTGATGTAGTGGATGTAGCCAACAGTGTACCCTTCTGAGGATACTCTTAAATTACAAGGTGAATTTGAAACTAACTCGATGAGCATCCAGTATACAATCCTTTTCATCTCATTTTTTCATCTCAGAGGCTCAGCTCAGCAAAGCAAGTAAACTGAAGGTCCCTGTATAATGACGCTAGAGAGGATGAGAGAAGGCATAAAGTAGGGGAGTTAAAATAATTCCTCAGTAATGACTTTGGAAACACATTGAAATGTATCAAAGAACAATGTTGGCAGAAAGCAGATCATGTAATTGTCAATAAAATCAGCATCTGTGACTTTAATTAAATTAGTTGAGTGCACTGTAGCATATATTCAGGAAACTGAAGAAAGCTCACAAATAACAGGCTTATTCCTTGTGCTTCTGTGTCTTAATCTTGGCAACAGAAGTAATGAAGAGGACTTCATGTACAGTACCCCTCGTAGTGGGGAAAGGGTATGCTGATGGGGAGAGGTCAAGCAAAGAAAAGCAAACTTTAGCAGTACTTTTCTCTGTGTAAAATGAGTTTAACAAAATGTACTGTTATAGCCTTACAATTTCTTTGCACAGTGGAATATATTTTCAGCTGTGAGGATTTCAGTGAAAGTGAGGAGCCTTTTTGGTAAGACCAACTGAAATATTGTTTGTTTACTGGCTGCAAGGCCGAGGTAATTACAAACTTCTAATTATTGGTCATTCAATGGACGATAGCACAAACCTCCTTTCGACATGTCTGCCTGAGCCAATGTTATTATGCTTCTGGCCCGAATCAATCTTGCCGGACATTTTACATTTTCTTTTTGCTGTATAGCTGGTGTTTTCCATCCTCAAGACCTCTTGTGTAAATGAGGTCAAAGCATTGTCCTCGCTTGGAAATTGATTAAATTACAGCCATATATTTCAAATTACCCTGCCGCCACATCTTAGCAAATGACCCAATATGAGGGAGCACTGCTCCCTAGACAATTACACTTCAAGCGTCATAAGTATTATTTCCTCTCGCCAGAATGTAGGGGTCGGCCTGTGCAATAGAGATGAAGATGTATTGCCAATTTTGAATGGCCTGTGAAATCCCCTCAGCATCATCCTTCAGGAGGTGATTGCTGTTGAGGAATGGAGCTCTGTGCTCTGATGCAAGTGTTTGTCGATGCTGAGTTACAGTATGGTGGTACTGTAACCTCTGAGTGAGCTTGAGTGAGGCAGAATTACTGATAACCACCAACTCACCACTATTTGGATTGTTGGAGGGTATGCTTGGTGATGTAATACCTCTGTGATTTTTCTATCTGGGCTTTTGCCAGCTGCTTGTTTCCAAACAGTTGTGGAGGTATTGGATGAACCTGTCAACTATTATAAATACAGTACATGGCAGAGACTCAAAATTATTTAGAAAGGTGAAATGGCTGGGTAGGTGAATTGGGTAGGTGTGAATGGGTAGGTGAATTGGGTGGGTGTGAAGAATTGGCTATATCATCTTGGTTCAGGTCTTTAGTTGACCATTATGAGGCCAATATCATTATGTATTGTATGTCCTGTTAGGTTAAAACCAGTGGACATGAATACATTACGTCCAGTACTTGCAATACTTCCATGGGGGAAAAACAGAGTTGAGGGGTGCAATTTCTTCTGCACACTGATCCCAATATGTTAATTCTATTCTATGTTAATTATACGAAAAATACATCTGATGGTTTTATGCACACTGGTTGCGTGGTAACTGCCCCCTAAATGCCCCTTACAAGCTTGAGATCGAAAAGTACAGTATTTATTGAGGGGAGAGTCTTAGTTATTTTGTGTTTATGTGTGTGCTTTTGTTTGAACATCTGATTGTACTGATTGAACATAATTCTCAGGTGTTTAATATGGAATATGCACTCTATGAGGTTGAAGTAACACTGTGAAATTGTGTAAAGTAAATATGAGAGCAGTTTGAAAAGTGCGATTCGAATTCTTGATCTTTTTCCATGGGTTAGTACACCTCAATAAAATAAACCAGTAGTATAATTTGTTTACGTTTTATGTCCCTCCTGTTTCAGTGACAGCTCCAGGCAGGTACAGATAACAGCCGAGACTAGATAAAACTGGCCTAAAAATTTTAAATGTTGTGGTAAAACACAGCAAGACTGTTCAGATACGATAAGAAAATGATGTAGTTTAAGTTATCTTGTTGTTTGAGCTAGCACAGTGTTGTATTTTGCAGGCTCGAAAAATTATCTGTTTGCTAACTTATTAGCCTAGTGGAATTGCTAACAATTTTACAAAGCTCATGCCAAAGTAACTCACCAAAAATGTAGTAACATCGAACTGCAAACATAAATGCTGCATGAGTCCACAAAAAGATACACTGTAGGATGCTAAAGAATTGGTAAGAATTTAACTTATATATACGTATATCAATGAAAGAACGACTTAATGAACGACAAAAATGCACCCCCTATTGGTGTGGTGGTGCATTTTGTCGTTCATTTAATGACAGGCGGAGGCAAGGGGAAAATAATTATTACAAATATTTACAAAAAAAACACACTGACTTTTTAGATACTAATGGTTGTCTGGAAATTAAAACAGCAACATGGCCCCTTTAAAAGTGTGCAGATGTTATTGCCAGTTTCTGAGTGCTATATTGATTACTTGCACTGTCTTTGATTGAAAAATTGGGTGTTTTTATTATTTTCTCTGCTTCTGGAACTACCACTACAAATTACTATCTTCTGCAACAGTATTGATTGTTACTCCCTACACACACACGCACACACATACACACACACACACACACACACAAAACTGACCGTCAGTCGATAACCACTGGTATCTGTTTACATGAACAATGAAGCACCTTATAAATAACAGAACAACACTCACTTTGTAAAAGAAATGGACTGGACCAGAGTAAAACAACTTTTCAGACTTTTCCAAAATCTAACTTGTTAAAAGTGGTGAATCCACCATCTATGGAATATATCAAGAAACATTGTATTTATTTATTTCAGTGACATTCTATTTACCCCAATAAGTATGCCTGAATTGTGTTAACACACATTCAGAGCAATGGTTTCTTACTAAATTCCTTGTCTCATAACAACAATTTGTTGTTGTTATGAATGATTGTTGTCTGTAAAAACTGTATGTAAATGTTGTCAATAGAATGTAATGTAAATAGTGATGTGTTTATATAAGATAATCAGGGCCCATTTGAAAAAGAACAAAAACCCTGGTCTCAAGGTACAAAGAAAGGAAAAATTAATAAATTAACATCATCAGACTGAATGCATTCCAACAAAATATTGTCTGTCATCTAAATTGAGGTAGTTATTTGTGTTATAAAAACCACAACTTGAAATCGGCAATGTTTATACAGTATTTAAGTCACATCACTCTGTCACTCAGATGAAAGTTGCGCAAAACTTGTGACAGGGTCAAGTGAACTAAACATTGAAGCTAGCACCGGACACCGTTTAGCCTGGGTTTATTGGCCCTGCCAAAGGTGTCACTGTCAAAATCCTGCAGAAAAAGGGCTTTAAGTGACGAGCCGAAGCAAAAGGCTCTTTCACAGAAACCTCAGCAAAGCCAGAATTAAAAAGCTCTACAGTGCTCCGGAAATTGATTCCCTTTCCTCTCCGCCCACCTCCATCGCTTCATCCCTCCACACTCACCCAAAAGCTTTTCAGCTTCCTGGCTCTGCTTGCACCCATCACAAAACTCTTTTACATACAAAACTCAACATGGAAACTTGTGTTGGTGTCTCGTCAGTTCGTTGTTGACATATTCAAAGGAAGAGATGAGAATTGCAAGGACCCCAGTTTTTGTTTCAGTGTGGACCTACCCAAAGCACAAAAGGTGGCAGTCACAGCAATTTGGCAGGGCCAAGCATTTAGCAAGCAACACCCTCCAAACAGCTGTGGTTGCGACCAATGGCATACAGTGGCACTGTGTTTGAGCATGCTCATTTTATGCAAGTACATTGTTTAACACTAGAACCTCCACGGGCGCCCACGGACGTCATGTGATACTTTATAATGAAATATCTCTGCTGTTGTGAAACCCATGTCCTCCTTCACTAACTTTTACTAAATGTCTATGTGTCAAGATCACACATAGAAACAAATTTGGAAGCTTTTCATGACTACCATACCTTTTATTGATAGCTAACACCTCCAAGGCATGTCTTGAGACGCGATTAGCACCTGTTGTTTTCCTGTTGGGTCCACCCATTTGCGCTTCACCTAGATTTACTCTCATAATAGTAAATCGAAACTGACCTTACACTTATGAATGGCTTACTTATTTCAACAATAATGGCTATCAGCAACATTTACAGAAAGACAATAACAGTTATTTGCATGATCAATGAGCGATTACATGTGAATAGAAGCACCCAGCCTCTGAAGAAGAGACACCTCAAACCCTATTGAAGACATGGATAGAATTAATTAGGGGTGGGCTTATTTTTTCATTGACACAATATAAGCAGTCAGAAAGAGATTTGGTCCGAAGGCATCGTTGGAGTGGCTGGTTGATGGTGATTCGGACTCTGATGAAATGCCTGCTACCATCAGTGATGATAGTCACAAAATCACTACAATACAACAACACTGGAATATAAGCACACATTATTCCCTAGCATATGTCATGCATCTGACCCATTCACCAGTCGGACCCATGACCCTATGACCCACTATTCAACAGCCCGATGGCTGAAGGAATGAAGCTGGCCCTGTTCCTGTTTTTACCACAGAGTGGGACCTTGTAACTTCTTCCAGAGAGCAGCAGCTCAAAGCAGTGAGCAAGGCTGTGTGTGGGGTCCTCTATGATTCAATTGGCCTTGTCCTTGACCCCTTGTAGAGCCCCTGAAGCCCCCCACTGCCGACTGCAGATTTTAGATCCCAAGCTCACCGTCCTTCTGAGGATGTTGTTGGACTCTGACAGTCCTCCGTACCAGGCCAGTACCATGTCAGCACACTCTCTATGTGGCAGGTGTAATAGCTGGAGAGAATCTTGGTGTTGACGTTCAGTTGCCTTAACCTACACAGTAGGTACACCCTGTTGGAGCCCCTCAGGTCATTGGTGTAGATGGAAAATAGCACTGGAGAGATGACAGTTCCTTTAGGGGGCACCGGGAGATGTACACAGAGGGAGGGATGTGGCTTTGATAATCCTGACATACTGCCCCCTGTTCAGCAGGAAGTACAGCCCCCACAAGGTAATGCTGGGGTCCACCCATAGATGGGAGAGTTTGTCACAAAGAAGGTGAGGCTGATTTATGAAATTGTGGCGTGTGTTTTTTGCAGTTGCACCAATTATGTCTGCACCAATTATGTCTGATATTGTGTAGGCAGAGCATTAGAGGGGTAAGCTAAGTACAGTACTGTATACTCCAATCCAAAACTGCAATGCACTGTCAAGTTGGAGCACTGGAACAGCCTGCAGACCGTAATTCCAGTTATTTTCTCATCTTACTCAGGCCAACTCATTTGCTAAACAATGGTCTAATTAGTTTTCTTAAATAATGCAGTATTGCAGAGTCAAAATACTTAGATTAACAACACAGAATTAGAACATGACAGAGGGAATACAGTCATACTGAAGCTGAATAGCGCTCAATAAACTTACAGAGAAATCAAAGGCAGTTTACCCTTATCCATACCCTTTCTTCTAGACAATATTTGATGTTTTTAGAGAGGTTGTGGGGATGTTTTGGGAGCCCCCCTGTAGACAGAAGATAATCTTGAGGGTAGTGTGTTGGTGCTTATCTTATCTTCATACATGCTTACTTCATACATGTTAGCTTACTACACCCGTAGGCACTAATATGAGTTAACTGTTACACACAACTCCCTTCAAAATAATATCAGGACTCTCTCCTTTTAACAACAAAGTGGTGGAACATAAACTGTATAGGCTGTCTGTGCAATGTGCACGAGATCTTGATATTCTATCAGTGCATCCCCACTCCCTCCTGCAGTTATTTCACTGTTGATTATCCTCGATCCAGCTATCTGTTTGTAGCATAGTGACAGCATCAGACCATGGGCCAGGGTTTGGACCTTGCACAAGTTTATTTTAACATCTTGCTACATGCAGAACATACAGTGCCGTCCATAAGTATTGGAAAAAGGACGCATTGTGTCTTCTTTTAGCTCTATACTCCAAACAGTTTGGATTTGAAATAAAACAATTACTATGAGGTTATCGTAGAGATGCTCAGCTTTAATTCAATGTTTTCTTTTTTCAGATTAATGAAAGTCAAGGAAACAATTATGAAATATCATAATATAGCGAAATATAGAAAAAATATATCAGAAACATGGCCAGAAGCATCTGCCCGATTTACAGCATACCAACTCATCTGTGAAACATGATGGAGGGGGTGCTATGGTTTGGGCATGTACAGCTGCCACAAGAACTAGCTAACTGAAGTGTACAGAAACATCTTGTCTGCTGGAGTACAAGCAAATGCCTCCAAATTCACTGGATAGCGCTTCACCATAGAGTAAGACAATGACCCCAAACATATTGCCATAGCAACTAGGGTGTTTTTCAGGGCCATCAGGGTCTTCAGATTTAAATCCAATTGAACATGCATTTCATTTCCTGATGATGAGATGTTAGGCAAAACGACCTCAAAACAAACAACAACTGAAGATGGCTGCAGTACAGGCCTGGCAGAGCATCACCAGAGAATATACCCAGCATCTGGTGTGGTATAAGGATATAAGGATTGTCGACCAAATACTAAAAACAACTATTTAATTTGGACATTATATGATTTTTTCCAATAGTTTTGGAGACCGGAAGTAGGGGAAGTATGTTTTAAAAAGCTGTACTTTCTAAATGGGTGAACCCAATCTGAAAAAACAACAACATTGAATTAAACCTGACAATCTTTGACCCCATAGTAATTATAGGATTTCTAAATCCAAACTGTTGGAATATAGAGCTAAAAGAAGACCCAATACTTCCTCTTTCCAATACTTATGGAGGGCACTGTATGCCTCCTACCTTATGCAGAGTGAGCACATTTGCTACAGTTCAAATGTACATAATGCCAAGTCTATGGAAAAATCAAGAGACAAAATCATGTAACCCAGAATTCCATTTGAAAACATTACAGTGGATTGGCCACTCCCAGCAGGTACTATACAGTAGGACTAGATTTACCTAGGGTTACAAGAGGTGTGTCCTCTAAACCTATAGAATACATTTTATATCATGGATTTGCAGTTAACCTTAAAATAGTTACCATAAATAGACTGAATAGGAGCCACACCGTTGGTGATCATATATCATATACAGTATTCTGCATAATGTCACTCCCTGAAATATGCATATGTGTTGCATTATGATGGACAGGATGACCAAAAGTGGCACAGGGTGTAACATGCTGATTTGCAAGCAGAAGCTAAGATTGTAATATTGTGCATTTTGATGATGTGGCATACATTACATACATTATCCAGTGTGCTGACGTTAAGCAATTGTCTCATACATTTCCACTGGGTATACAGGCTTTCTCTGGTGTTGTGGCCTTATTTGGTGTTATAACAGATCTCTGTCATGAGAGGCTCAATGGTACCAGACTTGAAATCTGGACCTCCAGCAAAACATTCCAAAGTCAACTTGAATATATATGATACTGCAGCATAGAAATTGCATTTGAGGAAAAATTCATGGGACATGAAGCTACTCTGAGAGCTCACACTGAATTGTTCTTCTGGGACTGTTGGAAAACTGGGTCACAGACAACGTAAATGTTAGTCTCCTATTGTAGGGGAAAATTATTCCAGTATTGGTCTGGCAATGTAAAAGAAAATATTAACGTATGTTCTGAAAACTATAGCAAAAGTCTTTCACAAATCAACTCATAGATTTGGCATTAAACCTTGAGCTTTCTCTCATCTATCTCGGTGCAGTAAGCTACCACTGTACATATTACTGTATGTTTATAGTGTATAGTAAAGAACGTGTTAATAAAGCTAGAATTCACAAACCTCTAATCTCTAATTTAACGTCACAGTAATTGTTTGATTTCAAATCCAAACAGTTTGAGTATAGGCTAAAAGAAGACAAAATGCTTCCTCTTTCCAATACTTATGGAGGGCACTGTATATATCAACACAAGAGAGCTGACACCTACAGTTTGGTTGTCAAACCCACTTCCTTCAAAATAGGAGTTATTTTTCTCTCAAAAATACTGTACTGCCCTATAAACAGTTTAAATGCTATTAATGCACAACTGTAACCAGATAACCTATATGCTGTAACAGACAGAGTGACCTGTACATTGTGTCCTAGTAGCAGCCATTAAATCCAAACCTACAAACCTTGACCATCATTGCATCAGACTATGATTCTTAGCACAGCGTTGCCTGTGCATTATGTCTCTTTAAATCAACCATTGTACCATTTGGACAACATAGGGCACCCATTGGCCTATAGAGAAATATTGTTCAATTATTACAGTATTAGACAATTAACATAAAATATGATTGTTGTTAATTAATACTAATAACAATGTTTTCAATTATTATAAAAGTGTACCTAGAGAAACTTGGAGATCCTGCACTGCACTGGGCAAACTTTATGGTGCTGCCATTGCTGTTGTCCAATGAGGACTTGTCATACCAGGAATTAATCAATAAGTGGAGGGTTTCAGTTTCTACCATGTCTGATGAGGGTAGTCATGATGGTAATTGTAAGATAGATAGATATACAGTAGTACATTAATTATTAGTATTTACACCCATAATTACACAAATGTAAAAACTAGCAAATACAATTTCCCAACTGTGCAAC
Organism: Argentina silus; assembly: GCF_951799395.1. NCBI lineage: Eukaryota > Metazoa > Chordata > Actinopteri > Argentiniformes > Argentinidae > Argentina > Argentina silus. Next base: position 12,853,768 of record NC_139656.1, on the reverse strand, counting down.
TGTTGCATGATTTCACATCAGGGTTAGTTTTTCAAGCATTTATAATGTATTAATAACTGGCTCCTGATTGCTGTGTCTGCAACACAGCTATCGACACCAAACGTGACCGTCCTTGGTCCTTTAAATGGAAATGACACACACACACACACACACACACACACACACACACACACACACATACATACATACATACAACCAGCCACACATAAATATTTAAATGCACAGAGAGAGCCAAGCTCTACTCGCCTCACACTCAAATGTGCAAAATACTCCTGGGTATCCCCTCTTTTTCTCTGTTGTTCTTTGCCTTTGTAAACCTTTGCCTTGAAGGCTAGCCCAGGCTCCCTGGCGACATCCCATACGCCTGGTGAATAAAGGGGAATCACTTTCTCTGTCATCTGGATTCATCTTGCTACCTAGCAGCAAGAGGTGAGTGACACACATGGTACTGCACCTGTGTGTGCGCTCGTCCCTTATGGATGACCAAACCAAATAGCATCTCCTGTCACATGAATTCGTCCCCCCCCTCAGTAAACTTCTGTTTTCTGGAATGTTTCTGGTAAGTTATGAATAATATTCTGTGGTCGATGTCTTTGCTATTTTCAAATGTTTGGTCTTTTGAAAATATTACCTGGATAAACGTTCCAGGGCTGTCCAGCAATGTTTACTTAACCCTGTGTGAATGTTCCGGAAATGTTGGTCTATGAAATGAGCACACATAGTTCCACTTGTCAATGATGTTGGACGTGAGCTTTCTCTCTCATTAAGGACTTTCTCAAATCTGTGGCGCGGCTCTCTCTCTACTTCTTAATAAAGCCATTTTATACATGGTTTGCCATCCATGGTGGGCATGATTATTTCAGCACTTTCCCAAGGTGATTCGCTCATTAAAGGGTACTGTCTTAGCTCAATTGTTCTTTGCTGAAGTTAATCATTTTAAGAAACTGCAGCAGTATGCTATTTAAAACTTCTACATATGATCAATGTAAAACATGAGCAGAATTAGGGCAAACACTGTTTGTGTACAATAGCTAGATATGAAATAGATGTGTTTAAGAAGTATGTCAAAATCAAAAAGTGTGGTGTGCTTGAATATGAATCAAATCTTGGCTTCGACGTCTGCAGGACGTCTATTGAAACAGGGACTAATGCAGACCTGGGGCATGAGGTGTGTGGCCTCTCAAGCCAATCAATGTCAGAGATCTATTATTAACTACCAGTGAGAAAAGAAAACCAGGAGTACTGTGGACCTGGAGGTCCAGATTTCAATACTCTGGGAATACACTACAGTATCTATCCTTTATTCAAAATGATTCACTGTGACTTGGTAAGACTCAAGCATTAAAGTTAGTGTTAGCTGTAGTTATGGTAATCTACTGACTCAGAAGCCTTGTTTGATCTAAAGAAGAATAACAAGTGACACACACACACACACACACGCACACACACACACACATGCACACACACCAAGCAAAACAAACAAACAGGCAAACAAATGACAAAGGCAAAGCATCCCATTAGGGCACATAGCATTGGAGCAAGACGGAGAGAGGGAGAGAGAGAATGAACAAGGGATTAGCGGACCAGGCCAGATGGTGGAGGGAGGGAGTTCAGATGGAGTCATCGACAGCCAGGACCCGAGGAGGGCTGAGCAGATGGGAGGATGAGGGGATCATAAAATCATATTACTGCTGTTATTATTATTGTCATAATCAGAGTAATGATACTAAAGATTAAGCTTATTATGTGAAATGGTCACAGTCAAGAGGCACAGGCAACTAATGCTGCTCTGCTCAGGGCATAGTTGAGTTTAGGGCATTTCGTTATTTGATCTGCATTTTGTGTGTGTGTGTGTGTGTGTGTGTGTGTGTCTGTTAGTAAAGCAAAGACTGCAGGAAAACAACATTCAGTAACTCTTCTGTGATCACACTTGCCATATACTGTAATTAGGATGGGGAAATCAGCATATTGTTATCGGAAGTACAGTAAAAGATACATTTCATGCAGGAACACTGATATCTTTTAGGTTATAGCCGCAGTGCCGGTTGATTGGATTCCTCTCATTTCAGAATAGTGATATGATTTATCATTGTTCGCCATATGTTCAGTCATTTATCTACTTTACATAGGCCTTTTACTCCTCCTGGAGGATAGGGGACTAACAGCTTTCCAGCATATCTGCTCCCGAGTGTTTTGTTTCCAGCTCTCTCCAGGTGTGGCCCATGTCTTGCGCATCTGCCTCTAGGTCTCGACTCCAGCTGTTGCAGAGTCTTTGTCTCCTTCTTTTCCCTTGGGAGTTCCATGAGAGGGATAGTTCAGTGATTTGTTTTGACTCAGTTCCCTCTCATGTTGGCTGAAAAGAGCACAACCGAGTACTTTTTTTTTTTTGCCCAGCCACCACCCCCCTCATCGGAGGACCAAAGTACTTTGTTTGTTTTATTTACTTGAACAGTTGTTACAAATACATTTGATCTACTAGGTACCTTTTATTTAATTTTTTACATTATTACTTTTTTTTTTTCCTTTTTTTTTTTACATGGTAATTTATGTCAGTTTATGGTATATTTGGTATTATGTCTGGTGCACATGCAAGATATTTTTCATTTTAATTGGGATTGTTCTTGAGAGTAGTAACTGAATTATTGTTCTCAAGGAATCCTTTGCTGTTTCTCAATAGTCTAACATGACTTTCCTCCTCTCCTTATGTTCCTTAACACCGGTCTGAATGCATATGGCAGGTGAATATAATATGATGGTAATCTATGTAATCCTTTTACTTATTTGTGATCATCAAGGAAAAGAGGCAAGAGGAAGAAGCATTTTTAAGTTCCACTTTATGCATTTCAAGTTCACGATGATGATTTTCATATCAAATAATTTCTGGGTAAATGTTAGGTTACCTGCTTTAATTGTTTACAATTAAAATGGTCAAAAAGAAACAAGAAGTAGCTTTTGTGCTACAATTTCTCCAGACAGCAGACTGACAGAATTGACTGGGCATGTTCCACACATACGCTGGAATTTTTACCAATTTGTTAACAACCTACAGTGTCTCTTATTTATGCCTTGCATGGATTTATGCAACATTTCTGTTTGCAGTTGAATGCTATTCGATTTAGTGACTTTGGCGCTAGCTTTGCAAAATTGTTAGCAACTCTACTAAGGTAGGTAGCGAACGTCATGCTAATAGTAGGTTGTTCCTAGGTTGCAAAATGCAACACTGTGCTAGCTCAAACAAGAAGAAGCTCCGCTACAGTAGGTCAGAGTTTAAAAGCTCCACACTTGTGCGACGATGTTGCCGGGGTACTGCGACGGCGGTAGGGAGTCAGCTCAACTTTGCCATGTTTTATTTCAGGTAATTCATCTCGGCAAAACAACCACCAGGAGGGACTGTTGAGCAATTCTAATGGATTGGAAAAGGACAAATGATTGTCTGGTCAGAGAAGTTCAAAATGATGTCCTTGGATAAACCTTGGTTTAGAACAAATCATGTATTCATGGACACTTCATAAAATGATGTCAGACATGGAATGTATGTGGCAGTGCGTCCACAAAATTGCATATTAATTACTTCATAGCGATATAATGTTTCTCAGTTGATTTCAGCAGTAGGCTATTTTCCATTCTGACACCGCAAGTTCATGTTGAACGTACTTCACATGATTGAAATGAGAGCTTTCATGAGTCAATAAAAAAATGATACTAGCCATGTGCAATGACGAGAATAAATCTGAGAACAGTGTCAAGGGATAATGGTAGCAGGCAGGTGCGGCTTGAATGAGGGAAACTAAGCTGTCATGTTGACATAATGACAAAATATGATTTTATTCATATTATTTGGTAGGCTATAGCCTTATATAAATAAACCTTATGAGAACTTAAAACTGTTAACCTGTAAACAAATTACAAAAATGTTTTGCCCCTGTCTGTCATATTATGTATCATACAATTGAATAACGTCCATATACAGTAGGTGTCATATCATTGCTGTAGCCTTGGACAGTTCTTGATATGTGTGACATTCATGATCTGTAGGCTACACATTTTGATTCAACTCCTGTGTGTGCTCGCTTGAGCTCCACTTACAACAAGCTCAAATCGTTTTCCATTAATGAACAAATGCGTGACAATTTATCTAGCTACTAGACAGTCTTTTAAAGATACAATTCGAATGCTGATTACAATCCAAACCCAGTCCTCCCCTCGAACAGTGAAGTTCTTAATTTAACAAATGATGTTAGTTCATAGAAGATTGACATGCAAACATTGATTTTACTGTAGCCCAAATGTTGTATTTTAGAGAGCTGTTATCAATTCCATTTCACAAAATCACTAAAAATCTAATGGTTGTGTTAATTTATGCATTTCAAATTATTTTTAGGTTACCCATCTTGGAAGTGTGGGCTTTAGGAGTAGCCCAACCAGTGTGATACCTAGACTACCAGAGCACAAGTTGCTATCAGTATATTAAGGAGTGAGCTAAGAGACTTGTAAACACGTATGTTCTCTATGACAACTGCATCGTAACATGGTAACATACGTAGGGTAACATTAGACAGATCACAGAACCATGACGAACATCTCTGCTGTGATAAGTGGACAATCAAGATGATGAGAGTTCTGTAATTTATACAGAGCTACATATAGACCCACTGCAAAACCTTGCTGTTAGCTGGTTTAGGCAGCTAGTGGTGGTGCATCTCTCTGTTGATTTAAAGTATACAAAAATTAACTTCAACTATCAGTAGTTGACTTGGCAGTTATCACTGGCTGGTACATTTTTATTTAATATCCCCCAAATATTAAATCAAGTCGCCAGTTATGATAGAAAGATGTTTGATTGAGCAGTGTTCTAGTGGGGGGGACCAGGCTTTCTCCACTACAGCCCCCACTCTTTGGAACACTCCCAAACCACATCAAAGAATCTAGCACGCTCTCCTCCTTCATACGATCCCTCTAAACCCATCTTTTTAAACTTGCTTTTAATCTTGAACTATTTTGTATCATTGTTTTTACTGACTATGCTTTTGTTTTACTTTTTTTTATCCATCTATTCTCTTGTTCTCTCCATGAAATGTCGTGTCTTTGAGTACTGAGACAATATACAAAATAAATGCATTATTGTTATTATTATTATTATTATTATTATTATTATTATTATTATTATTACATTGAGTGGACGGATGTGGACGTTCTATTATGATGTTTTTAATGATAACAACTGTCTCAATCTCACTGAAACCCAAAACCCTTACTCCTGTCTCGCATGAAAATCGCTAACTTCATTCTGTAATCAATACATTGCATTATTAAAGCTGGCTCGTGCCTATTCATGTTAGATTGTGCTAAAACATTTCCCCTGCTTCTGTGCGCTATGAGAGAATGCGTGATGACAATATGAGAGTAGATAGGAGTTGGTCCCATTGCTTGGTCCTTGTTAAAATAACCGATATAAATAACTGATATTTAAACCATTTCGACTCTTCATCTCTGTAATTCATGAGCTGCTATAATAAACTCGATTTTGCCAATCTATCTGACAAGGCAAGCTGATAAGGCACCATTCTCTTTTCAAACATCCTTCACAGCTCTTGTCACCACCTTGTGGTGGCTTTCGGCAGCACTTCCCACCTTGTGTCTGCTGCAGCAGCGACGGCAGTGTGAACCTATTAACCACTGTACATAATTTACTGTTGTATTCTGAACAGTCTTGTTATCTCTTGTTGTCTGTACCAGCCGTGGCTGTCACTGTGTGCACTGCTCGTGGTGGCTTAAACGGGAGGTATGTAAAATGTAAACATGATATTATTGGTTTATTTGATTGAGTTTTACTACCCACAGCAAACACCTTATTGGAGTATTACATGAGCAGGTCTTGTTGACGGCACCAAGACCTCTTAAATCACACCCATTGAAAACTCAATGTTTGAGGGAGAGTAGACAGGGCATACATTGTACTAGAAAATGACAGAAACTTAATTTATCATATTTGGCTGAAGTGCCAAAATTCTAACCAAAATACTAGAAATACAGTCCCACTCTCTCATCTGTCCTGACCTAAATACGATTGGCATTTTAGTAATGCTGGGCATACACTACACAATTTCACCACACATTTGTGGGTTATTGCAAAATGTGAGAGGCATTAAGATTTTAAGTTGTGTAATGTATACCCAGCATAAAGGGAAGTGTGAGTGGGTAAATGGGAAGTGGGCGTCAGGCTAAGCATGCTTTATTGAATGGTAATCAAGTTATTGATACAGTACGTCCCTCACAACTTGTTTGATCTCTTTGGACTGAATGTGACAAAGGGTAAAGAACTCTTGCTAACCTGATATACCCTCGATCTGCCCATATAATCTGAAACGTCTCAAGAAGTCTTACTTTTAAGTGCTATGTTGCTGGTTTGTGTGTGTGCGTGTGAGTGAGTGAGTGTGTGCATATGTGTGTGAGTGTGTGCGTGCATGCATGTGCCCATGAGTGTGTCTCTCTGCGTGTTTGTATGCACCTGTAACTCTATGTGTGTCTATGTATGTGTTTGTGTGAGCGGTCTCCGCTTCTCCAAGTGCATATTCAAATATTTGTTGTGTAATTACATTCTCTGGCTGCGTTCCCCTGCATTAGAATGGGCACAGGGACATCCTCCCGGTCTGATGAATAATACAACAAGTTCATAAACTGCCTCCCAAGTACATAGCTACCTCGTGTGAACAAAAAAAGAGAAGAGAATGGCGGCGATGGAAATGCAGAATAAAGTGTCATGAATAATTGAAAAGGTTTTTGAAAAATGCATCATTACTCCACTGGTTTGAAGGTCACTTCCTGTAGAGAGCATATGCCCCTCAAAGGGGAAATTGAGTTAAAACATTCATTTCTGAAGTAAGGAATGATCGATTACCACAGAGGACCATAATTGAGATTTTCACCAAGGCTTCTCAGCTGACAGGAGGAGGGAGGATGGTGGTGAATTAGGATGTAGCATATCAGTCGGATTCTCTTTTTTATAACAATGTGACATATTGGTATGTACAGCCTGATGGTGTCAACCCTCAAGACAAAGACCTAGACCTGTTCAGACCCTGACCTAGACCAGTTGAGACCCTGATCTAGACCTAGACCTGTTCAGACCCTGACCTAGACCTGTTCCAACCATGACCAAGACCTAGACCTGTTCCGACCCTGACGTAGACCTAGATCTGTTCAGACACTGACCTAGACCTGTTCAGACCCTGACCCAGACTGGTTCAGACCCTGGTCCAGGCCAGGATCCAACCTCTCAAGACTTAGACTAAGACCCAGTGTATTAAGATCAAGGTTAACAAAACACAAAACACATACAAAGACCCCAAGGCTAACCATTCGGTAACACTTTACATTAAGGTACCCTTTGGAAAGGGTTTATAAATGTTTTAGAATTAGTTAAGAAATCATTTATAACCAGTTTATTATTCAATTAATAAACAAAACATTTACAAAAAGTTATAACTCATTAGTTTACATTGTCCGATAATCACTTGGTGATTATCGAACAATCGCTTGCCAAATCGCTTGCCAAATAGGGAGTTCTAATCAGGAGCCAGTTATTAATGTTTTATAAATGCGCTTCGAAAACTAAGCCCAATGTGAGACCCTCCACTCATTGATTCATACCTGGTATGACGACCTTATTGGACAACAGCATGACTAGCAGACCAGTTTCTCTTCATTGCTTTTCAATAGGAGCACCACAAAGTTTGCCTAAATATGACAATAGGACAGTATAATAACATTTTGAAAACTGATGTATATTTCATGATATATATTTCATGATAATTGTCTAATACTGTAATAACTGAAAAATATGTATCTATAGTCCAATGACTGCCATATGTTGTCCAAATGGTACAATGGTAGACTGAAAGAGACAAAATGCACAGGCAACACTGTGCTAAGAATTATAGGCTGAAGCAATGATGGTAAAGGTAGGTTTGGAGTTAAAGGCTGCTACTGGGACAATAGGCCAACCGGCTGTAAAAGGTCACTGTTGATACTGTCTTTGGTGTATCTTTTAACGTCCGACAGCAGCTAATGTTACAACTCATACGTCCATTCTGTCTTTGAGTTAGCAGACACCTTCAACATGCTATATTCAGGCTGTAAAGGCCTCTTTATTACCTATATAGGTGTTAACCTGAAAGATATTTGTAAAAAAAAATATCCCCTTCTTCATAAAACACAATTTTCGGAGTGGGTCATGCTTCTAACGTGTTACTTCCATAAGTGTTACACAGCGTTCAGCCAATCAGGTTGTCTAAAATAAAAGTATACAAATTCCAAATGAAAGTGACGCTTACTGAACAAGGAGGTAACAATTCAAACAAGTCCTTGTTGAGCAAGCGTCACTTTGATTTTGATGGATGATGCTCTATCTCAGTATAGCAAAGAGAGGTGTTTCACATCCTGTCAGTGACATCCTCATGTCATGGTGAGAACTTGTAACAGTAATTCTATATAGAATATATATTCTATATCTTATTCTATATCATTTACCCTCTGCAATTATTGTCTTTTATCACTCCCTAATTTTGATATAAATCGCATGTAGTCTGGGCAAATATCTTACAAGATAATTACTTGGTCTGTATATGATCGATAAAAGCAATTAGTATGGGAATTTAGCTCTGTTTAATTATTGACCAGTCTTTAGAGTCTAGATCTGCACTGCATATTAAAACATAATTCAGAATGCCAAACATCATTGTGAGTGAACCAATGCATTTGATTTTGTCAGGGTGCCCACTAATTTCTCTACTTTTAAATAAATCATCAGCATTTGAATTTAGTTTGCCGTCAATGAACTGAGACCAGAGAAAAATAATACCAATGAAGAAATGAGAAACTTGGCGTTCTGTAAAAGCTGATTTCAGGTCAAGGTGGCTATCATTTTGGGCTGTAAAAGTCTCCAATCGATTAGATTTACTGCTGATTTTCACCTCGCTTCGGCCTCACAGTTTGTTTAGAAGTTAAATATGGCTTTGGAGATATACAGGGGAGAAAAGGGGGGGGGGGGGTCAGGAGTCTCCTTGTGAACTGTTGCTCATAATCAGTTGTGCTGTTATCTTTGTGGCAGAGGACCTCAAGATTGAAAATAAATTGGCCCCAGTCTCTGCAAACCTTTTTAAAGTCATGGTGCTTCCCTCTAAAGCTTCCATGCTGCATTCAAGAGGTCTTATTGCACTGCTAACTTTGATTGCTTTTCTCAGCAGTTGTAACAACCAATTTCTATCAGTTTTAATAACCCCAAAACATTGCACAGATGTCATTGGCTGTGACCGTGTCATGGAGCTAACAAACTAAATGCGGGGCTCAACCGCTGAGTCTTGGAGGAATTAGAGATAGTAGGTTACAGAATTCATTTAATTTTTCCCTCTATAGAGAAGGCTATTCCTTACACCAAGTAGTTAAACTGAGAAGGAGTGTGTGCTGGACGAAGTACGTCATCTGATGTTGTAGAAAAGTCTTGCTACAATGTCAGTGTGCGAACTTTCGATTTTCAGCTGAGGAGCACAGCCCACTCTCAATGAAAATCCTGTGCTCAATCAAACATATTTCTATATAATATTTGGCGATATGATAAGATATTTGGGTGACATGAAATAAAAGTATAAGCCTACCTACCAGTAAAAGCTGACAAAGTCAACTCTCTATTGAGAGTTGAAGTTCATATTTCATCCTGACTGACTTGTCTCTGTCAAACAGCAGAGATACATTGTCTACCTGGTCAACCACCAACTAGCTAAACCAGCAATTAGGATTTGTAATAAACAGCTAGTTACTTAGAACATTTAACTCAATATCTACAGTATGTATGAACATGGAAAGAAACATTATTTCTAGCTGGCCAAGTGGGCATCGCCACTCTCTGAGCTACTTGTCAGCAGATAGAAAACCTAGAATAGATCTGGAATTATCACATGAAACATGTTTAATATGAAACGTGTATGTATTATGTCTACATAATATATACAGTATTTATGCGCATGTTCTGCGAAACACATTTCTGCAGGAGTTGCCTTTCTTTAACACAAATGACTAATTTATTAAGCTTTTTCCGACACTTTTACTAACAGGAGTGAATGCGTGACAGAGAGCATAAAATATATCTATCCAGTGATATATTTCCCGAGGGAAAAACATAGGGGCTTACAAACAAAACTTAATGAAAGTCATGCAGCCTCCACAAACAAAGAATGGTCAATAAATTACACATTTTTCGCAGCTCGACGAGCTTTACACCAATCTGTTGTGTATTACAGGAACAAATCTGAGGATGTATCGTAAAGAATAATAGTGTGGGGAAATCATTTCAAAGGTTTTCTTTACTTTGTACATTATCATTAATAAAAAAGTGTTTTGAATGTGCTGAATACCAGTGCTATTTATAGAATAAATTAAATATGCCTTGACCTATGTAAAATGAAACCATGATTTTAACATGCCTTTTCTATATTGAGAAACAATTCAACCTTTTCATCATCATGCAACCAGAGCCTGCCTTTTGTTCTGTCTCTGGACTGCAGTGCAAGCCATTTCCAGAGAAAGTATTCTCTTTTCAGGCCGTTTGTGCGTTTATGCGTTTATTTCAGATATCCACTTTAATTTGTTGTTGTGTCAAGGGCAAGACGGGAAACTTACCAGCGAGAAACACAACAGAATACTAATAGGGATAATTCTGGGAGTCAAAGCAGTGGATTCAGCCAATTCAGATGCATAAATGTCAAGTTGTTTTTCCACACAATTCCAGCTAATAATAGTTGACCTTCCCAATCACTGTTGACTGCTCAATTAGATTTGCTTATGTGACATTACAAATAAGTAATGTAGCTCAAAGCATTCTTAAATGGTGGGCAACGTACACCAGAGTAAAGTAGATTATCTAAAGATACTCCTGTACCTTTTTAGCAGTTTGTGTTTTTACATTTAGCTGCAAGTTCCTTACCTGATAGAGTGTTCCTTCACTTTCTGTTTGTCACATTTCTCTCCCAGGAATACATTTCTGCGTGGATGAAGAATTTGGAAAATTGGAAAAGCGTATTTCTGCATCCTTATCAGGAGAGTAGTCCATTCATACCAATTAGATTTCATTACAGTAATCCCCACAGTCTATAGTATACACCCAGGGAGCTGGTTTGATTGTGCAGCACTGTAGGAAATTGCTGAATGCAGAAGTCTAAAGTTAATGGTGTACTCCTTTACCCACTGTGCAGCCTTCAAATGTAGCTCTTACACAGATGGATGGGTATTGTAAGAGTTATTTTAATCTTGTGGTTACCAACCCCAAAACCAAAGATGATAGCTATTATCTACCCAGTTGTTTACAGACAAGACAGATATTTTGCCGCCTCACTATGGGCGGAAGTAGAGATTGATGAGTGCATCTTTAAGTGCATTTTGTTGAATAAATTGCTCAGTGGAGTACCATGTACTTCTAACTGCACCATAACAAGGCAAAAAGTATATTCAATAGGCAGATGTAAGAATGACTCACATGTAAGCAACACTACAGTTTTTGGTTAGTCGATGATATCTGTCCTGTTGGTAATGACATTTTTTGGGTCCTGCACCAATCCAATTCCCCCTGAGGCTTGATTTTGCAGTGCATTATGGGTAGAGAGATTACGGCATGGTATACTGTAAGAGAGCAGAAACATATTTGCCCGGAGACTGTCACCCTCCTGCCTTGGTCTCAGCTTGCAGTGGCTAAACAATGCTGGACTTATTTAACGCGAAGCCAGGAGGTTAGACAGCCTTGGGACAGTAGGTAAGCTGCTAGAAATGGACTCGGAAATAGGCCGTGTTAGGGCAGACCGGGGCAATTGTAACATTTACAATTAACTCTGTTACTCAGAGACCACTCAACCTAGACCATCATTTTATATCAGAAACTTGGATCACAGTATTGAATTTAATCCAAAAAGTGTGATAAATGTGAGTGGGAGCAAATGTAACACCTTTAAAAATAGAGCACAGATAGAACATAATAATGAACCCACTGAACTCTAAACAAAATGCTTAAGACAAAACAGACACACACTAATCCTCCATTAACACTTTTAATTAGTCCTCCCCCCCCCACAAAAATGCTTGATTTTGTTGCGGCTTTTCCCTTTAGCTCTGTCTGTCAAGTTGCCCACCATCAGCTTCACACGTGAACACGCTGACAGTGGACAAAGAAAGTTTGGTGATGTGTGGTTTGATTGGACAGGATAACGGTAATTGGTAAAAATTGTAAGCCCTTTTTTGATTGGATCTTTTTATGCGATAAAGAATTGTAAAATCTTGGAGGGAATGTATAATGGTAACAATGTTTTGATCCAAGGTGGATCTGTAACATTCAAGCATTCTAATAGCTTCCTAATGGTCGTAATGACTACATTTAGTCTGTAGCGATCAGGGAATGAGAATCTTTGAAATAAATAGTTATAATATATTATTCAAGAAAGTGTGTTACCAAATACTGGGTTTGTATATACAGTGCTTATAGAAAGTCATCATACCCCTTTGAAATAGTTACTATATTTGTTGTACAGCCTGAAATCAAAACCCATTAAAAAAAAAACTTTTTCCAGCTTTATGTACAAATTTAGCCATACAACATCAAACTAATGAAAAAAAAGGCGACAGTTCTGAAAATTTATAAAAAATGAAAAACAAGAATAACAGGGTTGGAAAAGTCATCAGTCCCCTGATTTTATACTTTGGAGAGCCACCTTTTGCTGCAATTACAGCCATCAATCTGTTTGGATATGTCTCTACTAGCTTTGCACACCTAGATTGGAGAATATTTGTCCATTCTTCCTTGCAGAATTGTTCGAGTTCAATCAAATTCCGTGGTGAGCGGCGATGGACTGCTCTCTTCAAGTCCATCCACAGATTTTCTATCGGATTTAAGTCAGGGCTCTGACTTGGCCACTCAAGGACATTCACCTTTCTATCCTTAAGCCACTGCGTTGTTCTTTTGGCGGTATGTTTAGGATTGTTGTCGTGTTGGAAAGTGAATGACCTGCCCATCTTCAGCTGTCTAGCAGAGGGACGCAGGTTGTCCTCAAGAATTTGGGTGTACTTGGCAGCATCCATTTTCCCTTCAATCCTGACCAATCACTGCTGAAGAGAAACATCCCCACAACATAATGTTGCCACCACCATGCTTCACAGTAGGTATGGTGTGTTTTGGGTAGTGTGCTGTGTTTGGTTTAGCCAAACATAGCGCTTGGAGTTCAGTCCAAAAAGTTCAATCTTAGTCTCGTCTGACCATAAAACCTTTTTCCACATGGCATCATAATCTTCCAGGTGTGTTTTTGCATAGCACAAACGAGACTGACTGTGGTACTTTTTCAGAAAAGGCTTCTTTCTTGCTACCCTGCCATACAGGCCAGCTTTGTGTAAAGCTTGTGAGATTGTTGTCACATGTACAGACAGACCAGTCCCAGCCATAAAGACTTGTAAGTCCTTCAAAGTTGCCTTTGGCCTCTTGGTAGCTTCTCTGATCAATGTCCTCCTGGCTCCGTCATCCAGTTTGGACGGACGGCCTGATTTAGGCAAGGTGTTGGTGGTGCCATACACCTTCCACTTCTTAATGATGCTCTGAACGGTACTCAGAGGGATAGCTAAAGCCTTCTAAATCTTTTTGTAGCCTTCACCTAACTTGTGCCTTCCTACAACTTTATCCCAGAGGCCTTTTGAAAGTACTTTTCCAACCATGGTGAAAACAGCTGGTTTTATTCTGAAGTAATCAAAACCACTATAATTGATGTCAGGTGGGGGGCAATTAGCCTGGTGTTTGATCTGGAAGTTGATTGGTTGCACCTGAGCAAGTTTACAATGGTATACTCTAAGGGGCTGATCACTTAACCAAACCAGGTATTTCACTAATTAATTTTTAATAATTGTCCAGAATTTAAAATATATATATTTTCACTTTGATGATGAGGGTTATAATGTGTACATACAGCTCAACAAAGTTATATTTGATTTATTTTAATTTCTAGGGTGTAATGTGACAAAAGGTAAAGATTTCACAAGGTATGATGACTTTCTATAGGCACTGTAACCATGTTGTTACTTACTCCATTAGGGTCAACATATTTGTTTGTTATAGCCATCGAAATACTTGCAACTAAAATCAGATCCAATAATATGACAAGGGGTTAGACATTCAGGGCTTGAACACAAAAGTGTCAATATATGCGGACGATTCAAGCTTTTTCTTGAGTCCTCAATCCAGATCACTACTAGGTCTTATTAAGGGTTTGGACAACTTCTCTAGTCTCTCTAGATTAAAACCTAATCATGAAAATGTACTATACTATGTATTGGATTCCTGAAAGATACAACATTTTTATTACCATACAGTTTACCAGTAGTAGACATACTTGGTATCCCCAAAGACTTATAAATTAACTTACTACCATAAAACATTTTTTAAAGTTAGCTAAAATAGACAAGATCTTGCAACCTTGGAGAGGTAAATACCTATCCATATATGGAAAAATCACACTGATTAACTCCTTAGTCATATCTCATCTCACATATTTACTTGCACTACCACCACCAGATCATTCGTTCTTCAAATTATATGAGAAAAAATAAAATTATTTATTTGGGATGGTAAACTTAACCAGGCCTATCTATATAATGAACATGAATATGGGGGGTTGAAATTATTAAATATCAACGCATTGAACCTCTCCCTAAAAGCTTCATTCATTCAAAAACTATACTTACACCCAAACTGGTTCTTTAGCAGATTACTAAAAGAAGCTCATCCTCTATTTAAAAATGGCCTTTTTTCCTTCATACAGATTACAACATCTTGTTTTCGATACGTTGAAAATGAAATACTGTACAAAGTATTACCCTTCTTAAAACAAGCCATACAAAGCTGGTTACAATTTCAATTGTATCCTCCAGAACAGTCAAATCAAATATTACAGCAAAAAAATATAAAACACTGACCGCTGCGCCATATAGGGTACAAGATTACTGGGTAACAGATATTTGACGTTCCTACCCCATGGCATCAGGTTTATGAATCAATATATAAAACAACAACTGACTCATCACTACGTTTCTATCTAGACCCTTCAACCACGGGAATTCTCATCTGTTATCATTACTGCTGTCTACATCCCACCCCAAGCCGACACTACCATTGGCACATCCAGAAAAGGCACATCCATAGGCTGCTTTCATTGTGGCTGGAAACTTCAACCAGGCCAACCTGAGGAGATTTCTACCTAGATTCCATCAGCACATCTCTTGGCCCACGCAAGCTAACAACACACTGGACCATTTTTATACTCCCTTTTGAGAGGGTTTCAAAGCCTTACCCTGGCTCCCATTTGGCAAATCTGATCACACCTCTATTCTGTTATCACCAGAATGAAGCAAATAGCACCAGTGATGCCAGTCGTTCATCATTGGAGCGAACCAATCAGATTCTATGCTCCAGGATTGTTTTCATTCCACTGACTGGGACTTAATAACATCAATGAATACACTGATACAGTCACTGGTTTCATCAGGAAATGTATCAAAGATGTTGTCCCCACTGTCACTGTTCGGACATTCCCCAATAAAAAGCCATGGGTTAACAGTGACATCCGTGCTTTGTTAAAAGCACAGACCACCACATTTAACTCTAGGGATTCAGACGAATACAAGAAATTCAGATACGACCTACAGAAAGCTATCAGAGAAGCTAAAAGGCAATACAGGGACAAGCTAGAATCACAATACCAGGGCACATGATATGAGAGGTATGTGGCGTAGGCTGCAGACGATTAAGGATTATAAGGGGAGACTTGGCAGTATGTGCACTGATGCTTCGCTTCCCGATGAGCTCAACACCTCTTATGCTTGGTTTGAGGGAAGCAACAAGGAGCCCCCCACAAAGGCTCTCGCTGCCCGCGAGGACAGTGTGCTATCGATCACTGCGGCTGATGTGAGTAATGCTTTTAAATGTGTTAACACCTGCAAAGCAGCTGACCCAGACAGCATCCCTGGCCGCGTCCTCAGAGCATGTGCTGACCAGCTGGCAGATGTCTTCACAAACATATTCAACCTCTCCCTGTCCCAGTCTGTAATTCCAACCTATTTTAAGGTGACCACAATCGTTCCAAAGCCCAAAAAGACCAAGGTAACCTGCCTTAATGAGTATCGCCCTGTTGCACTCACGTCTGAAGTGCCTTGAGAGGCTGGTTAAGACCCACATCAACTCCACATTACCTGCCACTCTGGACCCACTTCAATTTGCATACCGCCCCAACAGATCCACTGATGATGCCATTGATTTCACCTTGCACACTGCCCTATAACTGGACAAGAGAGATACCTATGTGAGATTACTGCTTATTGACTACAGTTCAGCATTCAACACCATAGTCCCCTCCAAGCTCATCACCAAGTTCAAGGACCTGCTCCCCTGCTGTACTCCCTGTTCACCCACGACTGTGTGGCCTCGCACACCTCCAACTCCATCATCAAGTTTGCTGGTACCACTATGGTTGGCCTGATCACTAACAATGATGAGACAGCCTACAGGGAAGAGGTAAGAGTCCTGGTGGACTGGTACGAGGACAATAACCTTTCCCTCAACATCAGCAAAACTAAGGAGCTGATCGTGGACTCAGGAAGAAGCGGGGGGGCACGCCCCCATTCACATCAGTGAGGCTGCAGTGGAGAGAGTCAGCAGCTTCAAGTTCCAGTGTCCAAATTACTGAGGACTTAACATTGTCATACCACACCCACACAGTGATCAGGACGGTGCGTCAGCACCTGTTTTTCCTCAGGCGGCTGAGGAAATTCAGCATGGCCCCCCAGATCCTCACAAACTATAGGTGCACCATAGAGAGTATCTTGTCCGGCTGTATCACCACCTGGTATAGCAGCTGCACCGCCCTCGACCACAAGGCTCTGCAGAGGGTGGTGAAAATGGCCCAGCCGTGCAGGACATCTACTCTAAGCAATCGAACATCTGTTTTCGTATTGCCCCCATATGTCTGACTTTTGGTCTAAGGTTCAGGAATGGCTGAAAATAACCATAATATTCCCATAATAATATAACCATAATATTCATCTAAAAATAACCTTACAAAAAGCACTATTGGGTGACGTAGTATCTGACTGACAATCAATAATCAATATAACCATACTCGTAGCAAAAGATTCATTTTTAGCTTAAAATCTGTGCAGGCTCTAAGAGTTGAAAGTTTCAGGAACTATATGAGACATCACAGCACAATTTAAAAATATATGGCACAAGGAAATCAAGAGAGAGTGGTATATCGAGAGAGGTGGGATGGAAAGTGTGTGTGTGTGTGTGGGGGGGGGGTGGGGGATTGGTGGTGGCTGGGCAAAAAAGAAAAGAAAAAAAACGAAATTAAAAACATGTTGTTACTGCCAGGGGTGTTCTAGGGGAGTGATCTCACTGATTTTCTCCTTTCTGTCTCTGGTGGCTCCGAATCAGGCGTGCATGCAGAAACACAGCAGCTAATATCCGACACTGCAAGTCCATTTAGGGTTATATTATTATTAAGGAGGATTATTATTCAGGACATGTCAATCATGTCCATTTGTAGCCAACAGAACAGTAATCATAATGATACAAGTTAGGATTCATAGACATTAAACCTTAAGACAGCAGGAGAAAAATACTGTAAAAAAAAGTTTTCCCCTCAAAAACTACTTTTCCCAATAAAACCTGCAGATGGTGAGATATTTTACTTATTATTTTTATGCAGGGAAAAAACTTAACTGTGCATGGACTGGGTTTCATCTCTCTTACTTGTTCCTGATTGGAGAAAAGCAGGCTGTTACAATTGACCCCTGTTACATTTGTCCCCGGTCTCCTCTACTTCTCTTGATGTCTCAAGAAGTACCTCTCTCTCTCTAGCCTCAAACACACATGTGCACAAACCAGCACACAGGCACGCACATACACAGGGAAACTTTGCCTTGAAACTGCAATAATGATTTAGTTTTCTTTAATAAAATGGTCAAAAATACTTTTTTCTGATGAGGCATCAAACCTCAGCTCAGTGTCCTCCCTGTGATTTGGGAGATGATTCCCTAGTGAACCAGTCAAAAAGGAGGCAAATCACCATTTGATTGGCTAAAACTATCCTTTCTCTTCAAAATCCACATCAAACCTGCACTAGAGATATAGTTTTGCAAATGGCCGATAGGTATTGAAGTGGAGTGGTGAGGGATCCTTAGGTCCTATCTCCTCTTACAGTTTCGATAGTAATAAGGCATACCAGCTCTTGAGTAGTCCTCTCTGTCAATTTATTTAAGTGGCCAAAACCAACCTCAAGTAGAGTAATTATACTTTATTTGTTATTTAACTTGTCCCTATTATGGTGTTCACCTGCATGATTTCACCTTGACTTGATTTGAGGTTTGGAATAGTGGTACTAATTAGAAATGTCCTCAACAAGGTCCTCCTCCATCATTAAGACAAACAAACTATTCTAAAATATGACCATGCCGAGCTTATGAAAATGTAAAGAAAATTACCTTTTTCATAGTAAGACTGACAATAAAGGCTCCTGTTTCGCCGATTGTAGTAGGAAGTACAGCAAATGAACATTGAAATCGCACAACATACGCGGCAATGCGTTTATTTTATTTTAAATACAGTCATGAGAAAAAGTTAGGACACCCCCCAAAATATTAAGTTATTCTCTTAAAAATATGGACATATCAATATTTTATCTTCTTTCTAACAATATCTATAGATAAAGGGGATGTAATTGAACAAAAAACAATGAAAATGTAACTTTGTAATCATTTATTTAACGAAAAATTAACAATAATGCCAATTCCTACTGAGGAAAAAGTTAGGACACCCTATGCCCTAATAGCTAGTATTGCCCCCCTTGGCTGAAATAACCTCAATTAGACGTTTCTTATAACTGTCTACAAGTCTCTGACATCGATTGGGAGAAAATTTTTCCCACTCCTCCTTGCAGAATTCTTTCAGCTGTGTGATGTTCGAGGGGTGTCTTGCATGCACAGCCAGTTTCAAATCAATCCACAGCATCTCAATAGGATTAAGATCCGGGCTTTGACTTGGCCATTCCAGAACTCTCAATTTCTTTTTCTTGAGCCATTCCTTGGTAGATTTACTGGAATGTTTTGGGTCATTGTCATGTTGCATGGTCCACATCCGCTTCAGCTTCAACTTTCGAACAGATGGTCTCACATTTTCCTCAAGCACCCTCTGATACAATACAGAATTCATAGTGGATTCTATGATGGTGAGCTGACCAGGCCCTGCTGCAGTAAAAGCAGCCCCAAACCATGACATTTCCACCCCCATGCTTCACAGTTGGTATGAGGTTCTTGTTCTCAAATGCTGTCTTGGTTTTGTGCCAAACATGTCTACTCTTACTGTGCCCAAATAGTTCAACTTTGGATTCATCTGTCCAAAGCACATTGTTCCAGAAGTTCTGGTCTTTCTCTAGGTGTTCTCTGGCAAACTTTAGTCTTGCCCTGATGTTTTTTTTTGACAGCAGGGGTTTCCTCCTTGCACACCTCCCATGTAATGCAAACTTGTTCAGTCTCTTTCTTATGGTGGATGCATGTACTTTGACATCAATTGTGGCAAGAGATACCTGTAGGTCCCGTGATGACATTCTGGGATTGTTGGAGACTTCTTTAAGCATCTTTCGGTCAGCTCTTGGGCTGAACTTGCTTGGGCGGCCTGACCTGGCCATGTTGGTGGTGGTTTTAAATGTTCTCCACTTGTAAATTATTTTCCGGACAGTGGAATGGCTAATTTCAAATTGTTTGGAGATCTTTTTATATCCCTTCCCAGACTCATATGCATCTACAATATTTCTTCTGAAGGCCTCAGAGAGCTCTTTTGATCTCGCCATGGTGATGCAACTCACTTCAACAATCAAGAGCAAACCAAACTAAATGTCTGAGGTTTAAATCCTCTGTAACGATGTTCTAATCATTTGCACCTGATGTGGTGCTCTTGATTATAATTTTAGGCATTTTAAGTGGAACTAAATGTGGGGGTGTCCTAACTTTTTCCTCACAAGAAGATTGCATTTCTATTAATTACATTTTACCAATCATTTTTTAAATAATTTGTTTCAGTTGTATTTGTTTAGTTATATTACCTCAATTTTTCAATATTGTTCAAATGAATATCAAATGTCCATATGTTTGAATATGTTGAAAAAGACAAAGGTTTTCATAGGGTGTCCTAACTTTTTCTCATGACTGTAACTTTGTCACTGTAAAAGCCACATCTCACTCTTTCCCTGACTTTTACTCAATAATTGTTTTTTATATATTAGCGTTGTTAGAAATCAGACTTTCAAAGAAGTCTGGAAGCATTTTATAATTGTTTTATAACCATTGCTTAACCAAAGCGTGATATGGCGTGATATGGCCCGTCTGCTCCCATGTGTGTGCCTAAAGGCACACTCAGCTTTTATTTGATGGTATTTGTGTACATATTGGTTTCACCATTTAGAAATGACAACACTTTTATACATAGTCCTCATATTTCAGGGCACCATAAGTAATGGGACAGATTCATATAATGTCCAAATTAAGTACTCATGTTTAGTATTTGGTCGACAATACTTTGCATGCAATAACTGCCTGAAGTCTGCGATCCACTGACCTCACCAGACACTGGGTATCTTCTCTGGTGATGCTCTGCAACCTGTACTGCAGCCACCGTCAATTGTTTGTTTCAAGGTATTATTGCCTAAAATCTTATCATAAGGAAATTAAATGCATATTCAATTGGATTTAAATCTGAAGATTGACTTGGCCAGTCAAGACCTTTCTACGTTTTGAAAAACTCCCTAGTTGCTAAAGCAGTATGTTTTGGGTCATTGTGGGTCATGCATTTGGAGGCATTTGCTTGCAGACAAGATGTTTCTGTACACTTCAGAATACATTCTGCTGCTGCCTTCAGCAGTTACATCATCAATTAAGACAAATTGGCCACACTCCACCATGTTTCACAGATGAGATGGTATGCTGTCAAGTTCTCCAAACTTTCCCCTTGCAATCCCACTGGTACATGATAATATTCATCTTATCACCTCTTGACACCTCTTTGGTCGTTGTGTTGACAGAGTCCAAAGGCAAATGCAAAGCCTAGAATTAATACTAGACATTGACAGCTTTCTTATGCTTGCACAAATAATGTGACGGAAGGGTTAGGTTTGCCTGATTTACCAGAAACACGTCAAGACAATTGTCACATTACTTTTAGTGCCCTGAAGTGGGGGGACTATGTATAAAACATGTTTAAACCATTTCTAAATAGTGAAACCAATATGTACACAAATACCCTCAAATAAAAGTTGAGAATCTCTACGTTAAGCTTGTAGTAATTGTTTGATTACAAATCCAAATTAGTCTATTAGTCTAATTAGAGTATAGAACCAAAATAATAAACAATGCTCCACTGTCTCACTACGCAGAGCACTCGATGTGAATAATGGGCAATAGAATTTGGGCAATCGAGCATGTGAATATGCGAGCGACTGCTCCCCCAGCCTCGACTCTAGCCCAGCCCCGCTGCAATTGCGTAAAGGTGCATACAATATTTGACAATGTGTCTTGCAGTTTCAAGTGTACTTTTTAACTTTTATTTTTACAAAACACATATACTTTCAGCTCTTAATTGTATCTTATTCAATCTACAAATAAAATGTATTAATTTGAGGAAATTGTGGTAGCCCTTCAAAATACAAAATGTGGTATTCTAATGAAGAACTGACTAAACACAACCAATGCATTATTATGCATGGTATTTGTCTAATTGAATAATTACTCTGTTTCAGTAACGTAAAAATATGGACACCAAAAAACGTTACTCTGGCGATGTTGGTTAGTGTTGAGGGCACGGAGCAGATTGTGGGCATGCTGGTTCCCTTTGTAAAATTGGCTTTGAATTTGTAATGAGCAATTGCACAATAAAGCCTAATAGTCCCTAATTTAAGTTGAACAATGTGGTAACTGAGTTTAAAAGATTGAATTTAATGATATATTACATTTTACAATATAATTGTTTAATATAATCATTAACCACTACAGTGAATAGCTCTTTGCACTTTAAGCTTTTTGGCATCAGAGGTGGTACTTTGTGCCACCCACAGTGCACGTTTGAAGACAGATCTCAATAGATATGAATCCAATTGGGTCAAATTGGACTGAAAACAGGTCTAAATTAACAGGGCAGACAAATGGTGTTAATTGGTAGATTAAAGGACAGTTCATGGTGATAATCAACATGAATAAAACATATTGATCAATGCAGAATTGAAATAAAGATGAATGGTACAGAAATGTAATGATGTAAAAGTATTCTTAGCAATATGGTGTCGGCCAACAACAAGTTAAAATCTGAAAAGTCTACCATTATTGTGTTTTCTCAATATGGGCTAGTCTCAAGGGAGAGCACACATTTGGAAGAGCCAATGAGAGAAGCCTAGGTTTAATTAGGTCGTTGATGTTTGTTAAAAGCACATTGCCCCATTGTGTTTGATAATGTCACATTGCAGAACTTACCTTAGGAAAGGACTCACAGACCAATGTTTAAGAATATATTAATGTATTCTATTCACAGAAAAAATACAGAATACAACTCTTCGTGCACACAGTGAATGAAGAAGCTTAGACAGTTGATCATTGAAAGGTGTTGTCTCCAGTCTAATTTTCCCTCCAAGGGAAACCAAGGTACATTAGGTAGGCCACACATTCTAAAACCTTGTCTTTGCAAATGAATCATGTTTAAGTAGTGAAGTGGAGGCTTGAGGTCTGTAGTGCCTACGGGGCACCCATTACTAAGAGGCATCAGCTGAATCAAGTCATCATTCGAGTTATCATTCAAGTCATCATTCATTTCCCTGTGTGGCTAATAAGTTAGCATGACATTTCACATATATGTTTTGTTAAAGGGGCAATCTGTAATTGGTACATACATTTTTGTTTGACTTCTAAATTAATGATATACAGCTATTGATTCTTGAAGAAAGTAAATTATTGCATCCATAGCTCTGTCTATGAAATTGAGTGGTTATATTTCTCCAGCCCCATCCCTCAGGAAACCCGCGTTATTGTTGTTTGAATTACAGATTGCACATTTAAATAGAGACTGATTTAGATGTTGACCATAAGGTAGAGCAGAGATATGTATGCAGTAGCCCTGACCATGCCTGAGAGAAAATAGCATATACTCAATTACAATTTGTGTGGACCAGTCACACAAATTTCCTAGGTGGCAAAGGTCCAGATGGATGTCATAATTTATCGTAATGTAGTAAAGTGTTGTCCCAAACCTACAATAGTCCATATTATGCCAAATTGTTTTTGTGTCAAATGTTTTTGGGAATAGTAATGAATACATTGAATATGACAAATTTGATACATTGTAAGGCCCACAGTGACTTTTTTGCATAGAAATTACTATGCAACAATTATTGTTGTTCTGCAATGCTGTCAACAGTATGCACTTTATTTACATAATTTGGTAAATAAATAATTCATTTCGTAATACTTTTTGTTGGAGTCATTACATACATGTATTTTAAGACAGCCTGGGAAACAAGGCTGTAGCCTATTACAGGGCACAGTATAGTTGTGATTGCACAGAAACATTTTCACTCAATATCATTCAATATATTTATTGCATGAGTCCTAACCTTGTTTAGATCAGGTTTTCCTAGTCCACAAAGCCTGGTTAAATCCTTTGCAGAGAGTAGCTACAAAGGGGTGGACACCCGTTTGAAATGAGTGACGCCTCACCACATGTTAAACCAATCAAATACCTAATGCTTTCATCGACTAGATTGTGTGTATAGAGCACACTTCTGGCAAAACAGAATTCTGTTTTTTCTTCAGGTTTTATTCCATGTTCTTCAATGTTGCAAGCATCTAGCAACAACTCTCTGCAAAATAGTTCAACCCAGTCGGAAAAGAGTCAAAACTATGCACATAACAACAAGCAATCATCTACCGGCATGTGGGGGAGGGTTCTTGGAATGTAAAATCCACATAAATTGCAAGCACATTCTCCCATCGCTCTGTCCAATCTAAGCCAGATCAGCTAATCTAAAATTCTCCAGATCTCCAAAGGAGGTGTGAGAACAACGTGGTTTGGAGGTATGGCTACACAAGACTACTTGAGTACTAACTCAAGAACTCACTCACATCCTCAACTTTGTATTTTGAGGATACTTTTGGGTTTGATACTTTTCACGAGGGCTACACACTCTGAGCATACTGTATCAGGCACATTGTTTTGGAATTTGTTGCGGGGAGAATCAATGCATGCTTTTCTGTGTGCACGTCTTTGAATGCAAAATGTTTGCTGTCAACTTTTCTTACTGTTAACCAAGCCATACTTACATGAGGTATGCTTCTTGCTTCTCTGTCTGCTTGCTGCTTTTTGGAGATGATGATATTCGCATAACTCAACAAGGATTCTGAGAGAATGGTGTTTTGACTGATTGATGGGCTGTAGGTAGAGAGCCCAGTGGGAAGCCTTAGGGAGTGGGGAGTTCTCTCCGGAGAACCCAGATTTCTATGCCAAGTTGTAGAACTGAGGTAGGATAACGGGAGCATAGGTGTTGTATGGTTATTAGTACCACAAAAGATCAAGAAGAAGGCGTGACTCAAGAGGCGTGGAATACTGTCACAATGAGAGGGAAAGAGACGTAGAAGCTGCGTTGGTGGGTAAATCATGTGTCTGAAATTATTTTATTGACTTTGGTAGACCGGTACTGTTCGCTCTGTATTCACCTTTGCTCAGTCCGGGTCTGGACTGGAGTCCGCCTATTAAGCTGCTCTAGGCCATGCAACTATCTATGCATGTTGGCCCTACAAAATCACAAGTCCCCTCTCAAGCTAATATTCTGTGATGACTCACCAATCTAGATACCTGCTAGCATCCTCAACTTGTGAGATATGTTATTGTCCAAAATTGCACAAACTTTTTGTCAACCACCTAACCATCCACCTACTTTCTACCGATGATATATAAAAAATCCATGAATATTACATTACATTTCATACAAAACCAAAAACTCCTTTTATGTTCCTGCCTTACACTAAACGGTATCTGTCCTCTGTTATACCAAATTAGAGAGAGATGAGGGGCTTTATTTTAATGTTGAAAAATCATGTAGGCAGGGGCAGGGGCATTGGCTATGGGCTAGGGGTTGTCCAAAATATTTGTGCTATTTTCAAGATCCAAATTTTTCTGTGCTCCTTATGGCACTAGACCTGCTCTTTGTCATGAACACACCTCTTGCAGCCAAGACATCGCTCCACTGATGTGGTAATTTCACCACCAACACAAATTGCCGATAGACTGTGTTTTGACTTCGTCCATTTTGTGGTGGCTGAAAATAGAGCCTGAGATTTGAAGCACGTAGTGCTCATCACCTTCAAAATGTCAATAACTTCAAGGCACTTCCCCAACTTCTTCCCTTTGGATCCCCATCTGCTTCGAGAAAACACATCCACCTAGCTTTTGTTGGCACATTGAATAAATAGCGGCGCTGAACCATAATAAAAGTACTTCAAGCATTAAATACCCACCATTTTAAAACAGCCGCCCATGACACTCTCCAGTGGAACGACTGCATTGCAGTTGTTTAATATTCTTCCCCCAGCTAATATGAAAACGGTTGGACTGTCTTTTCAAAGGTGCCCCTCAGATGAGGCGAGCGAGGCGGGAGTCCCCATGCCCTGGCATGACAAATCACCATGCAGGAAGCTCATCAGGATAAACCTGCCAGTCGGCTTAGCACCTGACTATATATGTTGCCTTAGAAATGGTTATTTCCTCTCTCTGAGACTCGGAACGAGATTAAGCGGGCGGATGTTTCTAATATCAGCCATAGGTGCTCTCAAGCGCCGGGATGTTTTAAATCAGGCATGAAATTAATTTTCAGACTCCTTTCAACAGAGGCCTATGTAATGACGCCAATATGCATTGTATTTCAGCTCTGTCGACTGGCGGTGGCACTCATAGTCTTTTACAATCAGTGGGTGTTGTACATCTCTGTCACAAAGGTCCGTCCTTGGAGCCCGTCATACTCTTTTGATCCAAACATCATCAGAGAGGGCAGAGAGAAAAGTAGACTGTGTGTGTGTGTGTGTGTGTGTGTGTGTGTGTGTGTGTTTTGGGCGGGAGGGAGTTTTGTTGTTGGCAAATGCAATAATGCTACGGTAAATAATGACACTTTGTTTGGATTGTGGACTTCAATTTTCCTGGAAATGATCAGAGTTGTCATGGTCTCTTTTACTGGTGCCTTGTGCCAGTCTCTGTCTGACTTTCTGTGTGTGTGTGTGTGTGTGTGTGTGTCTGTCTGTCTGTCTGTCTGTCTGTCTGTCTGTCTCTCATAACATCATGTGCTATTAGCACCCTACTCTATACCATGCTCTCTCGTTGGCTCTCTGTGGTAGAATGGGATTGATCCTGATGGCATCATTCAAACAAACACATTTGTTTGTTTTGTTGCACTCTCACCTCCATACCATACCTGATAAGAAATACATGACAATATGCTCTTTGATTTGGGTGTCTTGATATTCTAACCGAGGTCAATCTTTACTGTTGTTTTTAGGCATGATTACAGCAAATCACAATCACAGCAAACACTGAGGAAATTTCATGAACTCAAACTGTATGCAAATTGTGTATGGTAATTATACCTAGCTTGAAACCTGTATGGAACTAAATGTTCAAGATGTATTTATCAAAAACATTATTCATTTCAGCTTTTCAAATGAGCTTAACCTGACCAAATCCAGATGGGTAGGAATGTTAAGAAGCGCATCCATTTATATTATGCACTGTGGCATACATGCACCATGTGATTACCGTGTTGCAGGTCAGTTGGAACATAATATCTCCTGCTTTCATCATTACCGTCATCCCACATGTAGAATTATAAAATATACAGTAGCTGTGCCACTTACGACACATCCCCCTCCCTCCACAACACACTCTCTCTAACCATACTACATGTATATTTTGCATAAAATATGCTTTTACCTCAAGTTCACCTCGTCAGAGCCCACTCCCCAGTGACATGTGAGGTGGTCAGTTCAGAGAGGTTTTCCCTGTCGCATTTGACTGACAAGCTCTGAGTGCACTGGGGACTCAAGGGACTCGACTGTCACCAATGCTGAATTTTACTGTGAAAGTCCATACAAAGGCCAGCTCTAGGCTTCTATAATTACACTCACACACTATGAGATTTCATTGTCACAGCTTTATTAGTTGGGAGGAGATGTCATGGCAGAAGTGATCTATGGTCACTGACACTAATTATAGTTCAAAGCATACTTTTTTAGAGGAGCATACTGTAGTATATGAAGCTGAAGGACTCAAGGTCTCAAACTAATTTGCCAGAGGGCTGATGTGTACACTTTTGTTTCAGTCAAGTACAAATGATAACTGTTTCAGTTCATCATGATTGATGATGATAGACGTTCATTTCAAAGCTTGTACGACCACAGACAATAATGACACTATTGAAATAAAATGCAAATAGTTGACTCATGCCAGCCAGCATGTTCTTCTTCAGCCAACATGTTCATTTGAATGCCTTGTTGTGTGAACTTTTGGAATTTGTAAAAAGTGTTCTCTTTCTTCTCTTTCCAGGTAAGTGAAACCAATTGCTCAAACTGATTGAAAGTGGACCACCTCAGGCTCTCATTCTACTTCCACACTCACTGCCGGTAGAGTACTCATGCTTCATACGGATGAAGACTTTGTTTCTCTCAATTAAATATACTGTAAACAAGTTAAAATGTTACCTGGTCTGACATTGTGCACCTCTATGCTTTTCTGCTAATTCATGACAAGCATTCCCTTAACAAGAGTTCAATATGTGTTAGAGTTAGGGTTAGGGTTAAGGTTCTGTGTTGACTTGCTCAGACCCTGATGCTTATTTAAACCTTTCATGTTATCATTTATTACAAACAATGATTATGGCAAGCAAAGATTGTGAATCGTTGTAATGTGATGTGGGCACAGCCTGTTGATCTAGTTATGCAGTACTGAAAAGCGGCACAAATCTAAAGGAAGATTGTGAATATTCATGTGGACAAGTGGAGGCTGGTCCATTGAGAAAGAGGATGGTTCTTGAATTTTGCTGAAAAAAAGTCAGCAAAATCTTCTGCACAAAATATACTCAAACAGCTCATACACAAACAACAAATCAACTCAAATAGAGTGATGTTTCAGTTTCTATGGTCTCAACAGTGGTTCCAAATGGTAGAAAATAGTAAACCTCATTTGTGTTTTTTCATGTTTCAGTGTAAAATGAGGGTTTCCGATCAAATCGTAGGCTAGCTAGTGTGTGTGTGTGTGTGTGTGTGTGTGTGTGTGTGTGTGTGTGTGTGTGTGTGTGTGTGTGTGTGTGTGTGTGTGTGTGTGTGTGTGTGTGTGTGTGTGTGTGTGTTATAGGCTAGCTAGTTCACTGACTTCACTGACTGACTGTGTGTAACTCCCTTTTTTTTTGGTGTGACATTCTGGGGAGAGAGAGATTTATTGAGAGACTGATATATTTTTTCACACTGTATTGAGTAAGAGGAGAAAGGGAAGGAGATATTTTTCATTGTTGTTTCTTTACTGTTGTTAATTTTTGTTAGTTCTTTTGTTCGATTTTCATTGAAATTATTATAATAACCAGTCAGCTATCTATCTTGCTAGCTTGCTTTGTATATATTCACGAATATCCCGAGGTGATGACCACTACACTCCAAATACCAGTGTCAACTCTCTCCCGACATAATCTGAAGCCATGTCCTACGTGCCCTCTCATACTCGGGGCATTAATCTTTCATTTCCAACCACTGTGAGTAGCCCTCTATAATTATCTAGTTACTGAATGTAGAGTCAATCACATACAGTGCACAAGCACAATCATATTTGTGTTTTTTGTCTTCACAGTAAAATCATTCAGAAATAAGGTAAAGATGTGCTCGACTCTAAATAAAGTTTTCATTTTGATTAAAGTGTCTTTGGGTGCTGTATAGCCCAAGGTGGATCCAATAAGTAAATAATACAGCCAGCACTCTCAAATAGAAACATAAATGATGGTTTAATACATAATCAGCATAGTCACTGTGGACGCATTTCAGCATCAAGCCTTCTTCAGCACAGAGTATTTCACACTCTCAAACCAGAACAATAGGATATACCATCATTTCCAAAGCCGCAGCTGGCAGAAATCGGCTGACTGGCTAATTGGCTAATTAGGCATGTTAGTAAATAACACATATATTGTATTTGCAAAACAAAATAATAATAATGATAATAATAATTATAACTAGTTGTGTAAACATGGTCGATAGATCTATATACATTAGAATGTACATAATATTTGCAGATATGAGACCATTGTCATCCAGCACCCCTATACGAAACAAAACATATATTTTATAAGAAACAACTCAACACCAGTTCCCAAATGAAAAATCTCCCAAATGAAAGAGCTTCTGCTCTCTGTTGCCTCCGTGCTACAGCGGGCTCATTGTTTCTAAAATCTGAGGATGCAAATGTCATGTTCCATGGCATTAACTTGTCTTGCCACAGGTGACTTTATGTCGTTAGTTCTTATGATGCACTCATGCTTCAATATCCTCGTCTTTAATCTCTCTTCGCCTTTCGTATGTAGTACAGCCCACAAGGCTATTTTAATAAGTAGCATGGCGTTAAGCTGTACGCACTGTGGAAAATTTCCACTGTGGACAAAAGAAAGAAACTGCTGGGGTGGATGACAGGTATCTGGACTTATAATATGTTCTCTCACATTTCTAGCCCTTTTATACACATATCTGGCCTCATCACTGAATGCTCTACCGATGGTGGGGTCACTTGAAAGAATATGCCCATGGCGCTAAACAGCAGCATTCATGTCTTTAGTAATAGGAGAATAGGTAGAAGTCAACATAATCGATGGGCTCTCTTTGCAGGACTTATTTGGATTAAGGAGGGTCTCTTTTTTAAGGCTACGTGTCTTTAATAAATAAGCTTGCAACAAGTCCTTATCATACCCTTTAGCTATGAAGCGGTCACACAAATAAGGTCACCCTTGCTTTAGTGACCAGAACACCCAGAAACATCCTGCACACTGCTCAGCTATTCCCGAGATGAACTGGTCCCATTCCCCATAATATTTTAGTATACATGTCTTTAATAAAGTTTTAGGTTAAAATAATTTGTCTTAGACAATATTTGAAACAAGCTTTGCCGTCTATGTGTGATCCGCACCTATCTGTTAAGTCTCCCATTCTCCTCAATCTTTCAAGTCACCAGCCTCCAATGATGTGGACATGGTCTGGCTATTTATCACTTAAGCAATGCAGGGCAAAGGCAGTCTTACATATGGACTCCTATGCTACAAGTTGATTCACACCATTGTGTACTATACTGCAACTTGTCTGTCACATTCTTTATTGCACTGTACTTTATTATGTAATTCTTGTTGGGCATGAAACAGAACTGATACACCCCAGCTACCTGCTACTGCACATCGGTTGCAATGCAGTGCAGTGCAGGTCAGTAAACAGATGAAGTGACTCACGCTTCCTGAGTTCTGGAAGCTTTAGTATCGTAGTGTAGAAAGTATGCTGACAGAAGCCAAACACAATATTACTGATGTAGGTCTTTTGTGATGCTGACTGGTAGCAGTGGAGTCATCTTTTACATGGCATGATAGTCAATGGCATTTAGGGGTAGTGAACTCCTAGGCAGTGAGCATGTCTCTTTCTCACATCTGTATCATGCCTCATAATTGAGTGAAAATTGCATATCAGCTCCCCATGAATGCAATTAATGCTGGGGTTGATTTCATCTCACGGGGCACAAGGGTGGACACATGTTCCCCTATGATCAGACATTATCCGCTGATGGGCGCCAATACAGTCAGACTGCAGTCTCCATTTAGGAAAACCAAGATTAATCCTAGGTTTCATGATGAATGAAGATCAGGTTCTTTAAACAAACACAGTCTGTGTCTTGTCAGTAGTGTAGGAATCCACTTTTTCAATTAAAATAAAGAATGTGAGACTGACACCAGTGTCTCATCAATTGGGATAAATTAAATTAATTATTTATTATCGTTCATTCAATACTCAATTAATGTCATAGTAAGAATCAAATACAACATTAATAATCAAAAGAAAGAAAAACTTGGAAGGAGAGAGCAACAACATACCTCAAGTGAAAATAGAGTAGTTGTTTACTGGAAGCCACAGCTCCCAAAGACTCTGACGAAAACTTTGTTTGCATTCATTTGTTTTATACTGAAAAGACCTTCTAAAACATGTGCATGGAGAGGACAGATAACTAATTCACGAATCTTAGTCCCGTGACACTCACCCCAGGGCTAAATTCCCCACCTATCATACAGTATGTTCTCAAAACATTGCTTCTGACGCACAAGACTACTTAATAACACATTACACAGCCAGTATCAGTTATCCATGAGCACTCCCCTAAGGGACATAACTGTAATATATGTTTAAACCTTTCTGTTACATATATTTTAAGACATAGTTGGTCACAACAAAGTTTAAGAAATAGTATGAATGGAAGTTTAATAAGAGGTCAAGACAGACATCTATTCACAGGACCAATTCCTGTGATTCAGATCCCTTCAATCCCCCCTTTTAACTAACCATCATAGTTAAACAAAGAATAGCAATAAAAGAAAATAACAAATGTAGAAAGAACAAAAATTAAAAAATGTTACAGTACAAAAATGAATTGCCATGACACTGATTATACTACTATTTGATTAAACAGTATATTTGACTAGAATCACCAACCTTGATTACAACAGATTTGTAGTTGCGATACCTTGAAGCTTGGTACATTTGATTGCTGTCAGAAGGCCCACACTTTTAATCAGACAAAGTTCCCTATGCACACAACATGTCAACAGGCAGGTAAACCAACCACATCAGAGGAATGTACACCTACAACACCAAAGCCACATATTTCATTGCATTTGTCAGAAACCCATTGTCCCAGGACAGGACAGCATCCATCCAACATTCTTTTATGATAGCTGCCACGACATGATTAGCTTCAACAGCTGAAGCCTGAAAATACCCCTTGGAAGCAGCCAGATGATTAGCATTGGATTTGTGAATGATGGTAAGGGCCTTTAGGTCATTACCTACGGCCAACAGAGATTTTTAGTCAGGGCACTAATCTCACTCAACAGAGTATCCAAAAGGGTTGTGTTATGGAAGTTGGGAACCCGAGGGTTGTACAAAGTCTGGGCTTTAGTAGTTTGAGATATGAGTGTCCACTCATCCATAAACATGACAGTGGTTGGGGTTGCACAGAAATAAATTGGAACGTCACACATATTTTTTATTATTAAACAATAATAACAATAAATTCAGGTTGAAATCAGGAAATTACTTCTGTTAGAGAATTGTACAACAGGGGATATGAGGGTCAAATTTCCCACAGACAATTATATTCCACATGCTCTCCTGTTTTACCCTATAGGGATCAAAAGGTCAACTGTTATCTCAAAATGTGACCACTGACCTGACCTAGTGGGGGCAGATAGCAGGACTACATCCTGTCATGGGCTTTTAGCAACATTGGGGAAAATATCTTAAATCTGTGCAATAGCAGCAAAAGCTAAGTCAAAGGGGTTCTGTTGTGTTTCTTCAAGTTTACTGATTACATTGTATAGTTTACTTTTTACCCATTTTGACAACATCTCCACAATGATGCTCCCATAGAGCCATGTTTAGGCCAACATCCATTCCAAAAGCACTTTTAAAACTTGTAAAATATGTCTCCCCGAATTGTCTCATTAAAATCTATTTTTAGAAATGTATATGTCACAAAGCTTCATTGATGACTGGTTCCTGATAGACCATTCTAATTGGAGTTCTGATACTTTGGATGCTTTCAGAACACAGTCTACCCACCATCGCTAAATGTTTGGAGTTGTTCATAGCCTTAAGTTTCTTATTATTTATTTTATAAAATAATACATGTTCACATGTGGATGGGGCTAAACCACAGGTAAACACATAAGTCTTTGTAATTTGTTCTAAGAATCTATCCCTTTGAACAAGAACCTTCACAGGGAGGGATTCAGCAGTTTTACCTGTAGGCTTGGATAATTTTACTTCACTGCCCCCCCTGGGGGCAGATACAGCGGTTTCACCTTTGGTTAGGGTTGTTGTCATCTGAGGGTGGAGTGTCTTTGGTCCTTTACACTGACCTTTATTGCACAGTTGGTTATCAGCATGACGTTGTAGGGGCTGTCCTACTTTATCCAAACTGGTCGTGGCTCTCTCCTCTTTTCCCTGTTAATTGTGGATGGTATGGGCAGTGACATTACAGCTCTATGTTTAACAGTCTTCCTAAACTTTAAAAGTAACATGAGACATATTGATCATAACAGCCCAAGTATGCATCAATATTCCCACTGAAAGAATTAACTACAAAACAAAAAGAACAACCAAACAAAACCCTCATGAAATTTGTTCACCTATGCTACATGCCTACTACTTGACCTCATCGTTGGATGATTCTAATTAGAGCCAAGTTAGGTTTATGTCTGTACTTAATGAAATATTAGGGGAGACTGTAAGGTTTTGGTGTTGTAAGAGGACCCAAGTGCGGATGAGTAGTTAGCGGTACCAAACAAAAGGATCTTGACTTAGACAAAACAGGATACAAAAACACGGACTCAAGGCAAAGGGGAGATCACAGTCTCAAAATAGTACTCATATAACTCACACTCGTGAAGCGACCAAAAACGGTGAAGACTAAGCGGGGAGTGAAGGGAAGTGAGGGTACATATAGCATGAGTGACAATTACGCACAGGTGCTGGTGATGAGTTTGTGATTGAGGTGGCACAGTGCAAGGATGGAAGGAGACACCTAGCGAAGGAAGACCGGAGCTGATGTGGGCTTTGCCAGGGATCATCTGGAGATGTCCCTGGGAAATGATGAAACCCAGGAAGGCAACGGTGTCCATGTGGAACTCGCACTTCTCCGCCTTAACGAGGAGCCGGTGTTCCAGGAGGCGCTGGAGGACTAGTCAAACGTGCTGCTCGTGTTGGGCAAGGTCCTGGGAAAAGATGAGGATGTCATCCAGGTAAACAAAGACACAGTGGTTGAGCGGATCACAGAGCACGTTGTTCACCAGTGCCTGGAACACCGTGCATTCGCCAACCCGAGGGGCATGACCAGGTGCCCGTTCAGGGTGTTGAAGGCGGTCTTCCACTCATCCCCCTGCCTGACACGGACGAGATGGTAGGTGTTACGAAGATCCAGCTTGGTGAACACCTGTGACCCAAGGGACTCAAAGGCCGTAGTCATCAGGAGGAGGGGGTAGCGATTCTTAATGGTGATGTTGTTCAGATATCTATAATCAATACAGGGGCGCTGTCCTGTTCTTCTTCGCCATAAAGAAGAACCCCGCTCTGGCGGGAGAGGTGGAAGGCCGCATGAGGCTGGCGGCGAGGGACTTCTCAATGTATGCCGCCATGGCTACAGTCTCGGGGCGAGAAAGGGAAAAAAGTCTACCCCATGGGGCCGTGGTACCCGGCAAGAGGTCAATGGCACAGTCATAAGGTCTATAGGGAGGTAATTCCTTGGCCCGCTGCTTGCTCAAAACCTCTCTCAGGTCCCAATAAACCCGGGGCTTCGGGAAAGGTGATCTGATCTCTCCCCCCGGGGATTCTGGTGTCCTGGTGGAGACGGCAGCGTGGGGTCTGGTGGAGACGGCAGCGTGGGGTCAACCGCTGACCTGATGACCAGTCTATGTGGGGGATTTGGGTAGACAGCTACAAATACTATTGTAAATGTTTGGTTAGTCACATGCTGTAGTCGCCCCTGGCTTACTACACTAACTGTCCCTTAAGCTAATAGATCTCCTGCCCAATCTTCATTCATGTATTTTTAGGCTAGAACAATAATGTAAAACATTAAAGTAAAACAATGAAAACAAGACAAACAGTCCTTCACCCTATCCTGCCCATGGACAATTACCTACACAATGAGCTCAAACCATTGATTTAGTCCCCATAGACAGTATCCTCTTCTTGTTATGCTTCATTAAGAAAGTTAAATGGGCTGCAGTGTTCAGCAAAAATGGAAAGGTAGATCAGAGTGACCCTTATTATGAGGCCTGTGTGGAGAGAGGGATTATTATGCCCTCATAGCACTAGTTATGGGAACTGGTGGCCGCCTTGTAGACCTGGACTCCATTCCACCGACACATGGGCTGCTACACCATGGGTCCTGTTCTCCTGTCTCCTGGGCTGCACGGTGGTGGTTCTCTGGACCCCTGGGATCTGGCTCAAGTAATGTCCTGCGAAACACTGAACAACAGTCAACACTGTAATGTGACTAAAATGTAAATTTGTACTGTTAAAGGGGACAAGGACAAACTGTGTTAAAGTTAGCTTGCATTGATATCAACGCTGGGGACACTCATCTGAAAATATATCACTTACTGTCAATATGATACTCCTCATGAAGTAGAAGTACATCAACATTTTAAACTCCAAATCAAGATTTTCATGGGCCTAATTGTTTTAAAATGTGCCTTTACTCATATGGCTTTGTATTGTGTTGTGGTCTCTGCCCTATCACCCCCATTTTCTTTTGGTGATCCTGCGCTAGTCAGGAATCCACCACCACACATGCATCGACAATCAACAATCTGTCGCCAGCTGACAAAACAAATGAGAACGGAGTGCGGAACAGCCACCTAAACATCCTGCACCCCTATCAGTGGTTGTACAGCATAGTCTGCTTCATCGCTGTGTGTGGCCTTCACATACCAGTAGCGATTCTATCCTATTTATTAGGGTTAGGGTTAGGAAAATGTAGGGTAAAGCTACGTTATGCCTAGCTCTGGGGAAAGAGTGATCTTACAAGTGGTATAATTGAGCCAACTCTCGGCTGACAGAAACCATAATAGAATTTGATAATAGCAATTACAATTTACAATGTATCACATCATGAATGAGCTTACCAGTGATCAAAATAATTCACCAAAACACTTTCCAGAAGTTGAAAATAATCTGATGGTGGTTATTGTTTGTGTACACTTCTAAGATGATTTTTGGTTGGGCTGTCTCACAGTTTTTGCACAGAAACATTTTGCACAAATTATAAGTCTTTAAAATTGTATGTCCTCAATGTGAGCAATTTATTTTATTGATGTAGACTTTCAGACATGCACAGAAGTAGCAACAGCATCATACAGTTCTCTTCAAAATTGGAAAATAAAAGTAGGCTAAGCCAGGTTACATTATTCCTAGCTCTGGGGAAAGTGAGTTTACAAGCAGTCTAATTGAGCCAACTTTCGGCTGACAGAAACCATAGTATAAATTAGCTTATAGTGATTACAATTTACAATATATCACATCACAAATGAGCTTACTAGTGATAGAAATAATTGACTAAAACGCTTTAAAAAGTTCAGACATGTTTGTTGTTTT
The DNA here is from genome assembly GCF_951799395.1 of Argentina silus. NCBI lineage: Eukaryota > Metazoa > Chordata > Actinopteri > Argentiniformes > Argentinidae > Argentina > Argentina silus. The sequence continues at coordinate 12,817,234 of NC_139656.1, read as the reverse complement.
TTCCTACATCCAACTAAAGATGAAATGAGATGACAAGATGAGTCACTCCAGTCATTCACTTTTCATCTCTTCCGGGAAGTTTTGTTATGGATTTCACACACAAGTGAACCATCTGCTCATCTGATTTCTCTAAGATATCTTTGGTCTGACTTACTTTTTGTGACACCCAGAATGCATTGAATGATGACAAATGAAAACAAACCTGGATGCGCACATAGACAGTAATTAGCATCATTAGCTCACTATGATCAGTACAACCTTCATCATATGTGTCCATTACAATGTATTGCAATAAAATGTAAAAATTCCAAATCAGAATAGGTTATTTGTCCCCAGTATTTGAAAACATAACAATTTACGAACACTGTAAATAAAGAAGACACACTCAGAGCCATTCAGTGTTGTTTTAAGTTGCTAGGCTAAGCTAAATGTAGGCTACACAAAAGAAATGTCTTTCAGAAAGAGACAACTGACAGATGCTGAAATTCTGGAGATATTTTATAATTCTGATAATGAGTTAGAGTATTCGAGTGAGGATGACGATGACAGTGACAGTGAGGAGCTGCCCCCCAACCTTGCGGCCATTGACAACCCTGAACCTGAGGAGCCTATTCCCATCAATGAAGACCCAGGTCCTGCTGAAGATGCTGGTGGTGCTGGAGGCAGACTAACTGTAGGTGAAGTTGCGGTGGTCTGCAGTAATAGCTGATGGCTACCAGTCATTTCACCCCCCCTGGTCCTACTGTTGTTTTTGATGACTCACAGTCTGGAGTGCAAATCCACCTGCCATCTCCAAGGCTCTTTGAGGCTGAATGCTTCAAACTATTCCTGACAGAGGAGCTGGTGGGAGATTAAGTGGAGGAGACCAACCGCTATGCCTTAGAGCTACAGGACAAGACAGCACCTGGTGATAAGGGAAAGCTGGCTAAATGGGTGGGAACCATGATCGTCGAGATTTACACCTTCCTGGTGACAATTCTCATCATTGTAATAATGAGGAAGAACTCCCTTAGGGATTACTGGAGCATAGATCCCATGTTTGCATCTCTCATCTTCGCCACTCTGTTTTCCCAAGACAGCTTCCTAGTCCTGCTGTGTTGCCAGTATTTTGTCAATAATGCCACTGCCAAACTCAATGACCCCTTACACAAAGTAAGACATGTCCTTACAAGCCTGAGGTAATCGGCATTCGGTCTGGACATTGTTGTTGTTAGCCGGCGCTAGCGGTGGTGTTGCCAGCCTCAAACCGTGCATAAAAAGAGTTCAGGTCTTCGGCTAGGGAGGCATCTGCACTTCCGGTTGAGGGGTGTGTGTTCCGGTAGTCCGTAATAGACCGTAGTCCTCGCAATAGGCCCCTGGTGTCGTTGTTCTCCATCTGCGCCTGCATTCCGTCTGCATATCTCCTCTTGGCGGCTTTCACCGCCCTCCGCAGTTTGTAGGACTCCGCTTTATACTCCTCCATGCTGCCGGATGCCAGGCCGGAGTTGTAAGCAGCGGTGCGGGCTCTCAGAGCGGCGCGGATGGAACTGTGGACCCAGGGTTTCTGGTTGGGGTAGATCTTTACCGTTCTTGTTGGTACAATGTTATCGGCTAATGTTGAGATGAAGTCCAAGACAGTCTCTGTAAACTCGCTGACATCGCTCGAACTTGATTGAAACATATCCCAGTCGACGTCACTCAGCGCGTCTTGTAACACGGCCTCGCCGGATATCCAATCCAAAATTGAAGATAAAGCTATACAAGGTTGACCAAACTTTTTTTTTGGTCTACCAAAACGCATTGCACAGCCTAGGCCATGATACTGTACAAAACGCAGCGCGTTTGAAACAACTCATACAGCAAGCTACAGTACTCTTGCAATGTAAACATATCCATCATGCTCAACGATGCCTCCTGGTGGTTCTTTTGCGAGGTGAATGACCTGGAAAAAAAACTCACGGGGGACGTTGCGGGACTCCCGTGACATCGTCACACCAGTGGAGACTTTCTAAACTCCTACCTACTGTATGTGCTTCAGCAAACCCCAAGTTCATGTTTTAATTTTTCATTTTACCTTTAATAAACCAGGTAAGACTCATTGAGGTTGGAAACCTCTTTTGCGAGGGAGACCTGGCAAGAAGAGGAAAACAGGGAAGTAGCAGCGTGTACATAAAATATGTTACAAAAATACAAATACACACAAAAGACAAAATGTTACAAGTTACAAAGACATAGTTACAGTATGCCAAGCATAGGCTAAAGCACATAACATGCAGATCTGGGACGAGGTTAATTGCAATGCACCTCTATTTACAATGCAAACATGCAACATTTACCGTTAATTGTTTTCTTGATTAATTAAATGTACTTCAACACTCAACACATTATTTGATAACTTCCTTCACTTATTTTTGACTTTATTTGTTTTCTTTTCTGGGTGAGTCCTGTACTTGATTCACGCTGCTTATAACAAACATGATTCGCTAGGCAGGGGCAACATGAGCAGTGAAGATGATAACTTTTTAATTGTTTGAAATGATTGTATCAAATAATAGCATACTTGGAATAGGGAAAATGATTGCCCGAGGCAATCTATATTCCAAGCTGCATGCAACCGTACCAGGTATCTCTGTTGGATCCTCTTTTGAAATGCATTTTAATATGTTTTCCCTTTTAAAATAAAGAAATGTCCCATTATGGTCGACATGTATTGACAGGATTCAGTTGTTTCATTGAGTTTGAGATTTTCTAATGTTTGTTTTTTGGTGTTCCAGTAAGCAAATTGATATGTATGTTGATAAAAAAAACCCACCAGGGAGACAGATGGGGATTAATGGAGACTAGAACTGTTCAAATGTGTTCATCACAAACAAATAAACCTTCCTCTGCCTCCACCCCCAAATTCCATATTTAGAACACTGAGCAGTGGAATATTTATTTTCCCCAAGAATGATATGCTTGTTCAGTCAGGCGATGGTAAAATGCAGACCTTTGCCACCGCTCTTCTTTTAACAAAACCAACACACCACAGACAAATCCCTAAGTCCCTTATCTGTCAAACAGGTACCCTCAGATACAAACGGCAACATTTAACATTCAGCATTGAAAATGCTGAGTCGACAAGAAGCAGAGTGGCCCTCTTTTCATCCTTCTGCTCTATCATTGCACCACCTTGCAACTTTTGATTGACACTCCCCTATTGGGGAGACGATTTTTGACGACTTGTCATGCACCTGGAGTATGGAGTGTCTCTGTGTCCCCACCAGCTAGACAACAGCAGCTGTGAACGAGGCAAGAGAGAAGCCAGTGGCTGATTGTGTAATTGCCTTCCGTCATTCAAGGTCGTTTCAGACGGAAAAAAGTCATTACCAGGGTCTTCTTTCAGCGTATGCTTATCAGGTTCCCCCACAAAATGAGTTGGCAGCGAAACACAACTCAATCCCAGTATCGGCCGTCTATACATTCAAGTTCAAAAGTAAGAACGTCTCACACCCTGTAATGGTGGGCTGTGGATTACTTTAGAGTGGGCTTTGGGGGCAATAGGCCTATTCCCAGATTAAACTAGGAGTAGTACAAACTGTACAATGTAGAATTGACATCAGTCACATAGGAGAACAAGGGATAGGGCTCTAGTGGTGCGGGGAGAGATGGGCATGCCAGAAAGAGAGGAAGAGTGAGAGGAAGAGGGAGAGGTTAGAGGGGCTGACAAGCAAGACTGCAACCGCTGTCGATAAGTCTCTCTCTCCTCATTCAACTCCCATCACTTTTTTATTAGAACAACACCACATTTGTCCTCTCTCGGCCATGAAAGGGTTGGCATTGTCTCTTGCACTAGCTAATGACTAAGGGTTGTTCATTGTTATGATATCAGTGAGGCTGTGAGTAACAATTTCTCTCTCTCTCTCAACACTTCTCTCTACAGACAATACAGCCCAGCACTAACCTTTGTGATTCAACTAATCAACCAATTATAAGAACTAGAAGTTGTCAAGTTGATACAATATTTAGCTGGAACAAAAGTCTGCACACCCTGTGGACCTGAGTTGAGAAACACTTCTCTATCTCACACAGTTACAGGAATAGTTCACTCAGCGGTATAGAGAAAATAAAAACCTAGCTTTGTGCAAGTTTCCATTGTTTTTGCCAATTAATCTCATGTTGGATATTTGGTTTCAAAATTACACTGTGCACTCCAAGGAATCAAACAGAATGGATAACACAGACATCACAATCACACAGGAAACATAAATGCAGTGCAGGTAACGTGGCTCACTGAAACAACCTTTCCATTTGAATACAGTATACCCCATTGGCACCATCATTATGCTAATAATTATGCGTATGTAAGGCAATGCTGTTGAAATGATTCGTTAACATAATGGCGGGAAGCTAATTGGGCGAATTCTCGCCAGATTACAGGGAGAAGTAAATCGCCTGCCATAACCCTTGGTCAGATGTGACTATACACACACACACACACACACACACACACACACACACACACACAAAATGCAAAGAAGGCTAAATAAGGCTGATTCTACTTTTGCCACTATAATCTCTTTCAGTTGTAGCAAAGCACAGGTGCTCACAGTGCAGAGACTGACTAGATCTGAGAGAAGAAGTGACTGTCCATCAGAATACTGAGCAGCTTTCTTAACACAAGAAAAACAGTGTCTCACATTCAATCCCTTGTTTTGAGAAACACAGAAACGTGTTAGAACATACTGCTTTATGCAAGTGTTATTAAACATGAACATAATTGTTACAGTATATCCCTTTATACTTTATTGATTAAAGAATGTCACTGATACTAGCCAGCTTTCCACAGCGAGGCTTACGCTGTGTGTGCCATGACCAATTGCTTTTCCACAGTCACCCTGCTTACTTAGAGCAACCTTGCTTACTCCGGGCCTATTCTGTGCTTAAAACTGGCTTTAATCCTCTTCTACCCCTCGGTCCATATGAGACCAAACGGGGATATGGGCGGGGTTTAGAGTGAGGGCGGAATATTGTCATCAACCAAGTGCATTACAGTGCCTTCGGAAAGTATTCAGACCCCTTCACTTTTTCCACATTTTGTTGTGTTATCAGAATTCAGAATCAGAATCAGAATTATTTTATTTGGCCAAGTAAAAAACAATATATAAGCAAAAATATTAACAAAAAAATGTGTGTGTGACAGGGTGGGGTAGGGGGGGAGTGGAAGTCCCAGAGTCAGTGAGAGGCAGGGAGCTTGTTTGTGAACCCCACTGCCATGGGGAAGAAACTGTTCAGGAGGCGTGAGGTTTTGGTCTTGATAGACCGGAACGTTTTGCCAGATGGAAGTCTATGGAAGAGGTGGTGACCAGGATGGGAAGGATCAGCGATGATCTTTCCTGCTCTCTTACCGGTCCTGGAGTGGAATGGGTCCAGGAGAGACGGCAGGTTGCAGCCGATGACCTTCTCGGCTGACCGAATGGTCCGTTGCAGTCTGCCATTGTCCTTGGGAGTGGAGGCAACGAACCAGATGGTGATCAATGAGCTGAGGATGGACTCAATGATTGCCGTGTAGAACTCAACCATCACTTTCTGTGGAATGTTGCATTTCTTCAGCTGCCGCAGGAGGAACATCCTCTGCTGGGCCTTCTTGATGGTGGAGGTGATGTTCTCCGCCCACCTGAGGTCCTGTGAAATTATTTTCCCCACGAATCTGAATGACTCCACAGTGTTAACTGGGGAGTGTCTCCTGGCAATTGACCCTATACAGGAGCCCTGGACCAGCCCTCCGTCCAACGGGTTAGATCCTCAGCCTTAGGGTCTTACCCTAATAGTTTTCTAAAGATATACTTAGGCTGGTTCACCATCTACTTCCCACAGTTTCCCCTCCTTCCTCTTTCTGGCTTTGTTCTGTAAGCGACCCACAATGGAACACAGCCTGTGAAAGCCCCAGTAGTTAACGACAGCTCTATTCTTATATGAGTGCCAGTTGGTGTCGTTGCAGGAATTTAATTTATCGATGAGGACAATGGGATATTTTAAAAAGAGGCTAGAATAACCATTTAGATCCTATGATGTAATATGCACAGTGAAATTTTACTTTTTACAATATAACAAGGAGGATAACACAACTTAGGTGTCTATTTCAATTCTATCCAAACTTCTAATAAGAACTAAAATACTTATTTTTCTTTATATGCAGATTTGTACTTTATTTAAGCTTTAAGCGTTACAGCATGGTAATGCAATGTAGCAATAAAGTAATTTAAGAAATAAAAGAAATTAAAGTAAATAAAAGGAATAAAATAAATTAAATCCCAGCTGATTTCTCCGGAGCAGCACCAATGCCCTCAGCTGAGGGACTTCAACGACCCACGCTTCCTAGTACAAGTAAAGTGGTCACTCAACCCCTTCCAAACCTTTAACAGAGTCCCAACCACAGACAGTTATGGGCAATGCCAACTACTGGGAGAGTAAGGACTAAGTCTCAAGGTAGCTAAAAGGGAGTCTACTCCGATAACATCAGCCTCCAGGCTGGAGGCTCCCAAGTCTAAACTCTCTCTTGAGAGGACTTTGGTCGTAGATTCCTCGATTGGGCTAGACCTCCTGGTCTTTAGACCTCCTGGTCTCTTAGGGATCCATCCTCCATGGGGTCTTATGGAAATGCTTGTTGAGATGCTCTTGTCATCCCATTTTATACCTATTCTCTGGACCTAGACTCCTCCTGGTAGGTGGAACACCTTTAACCTATCAGACTTTTTTCTCCTTCCCCGCACCATACTTGGACATACCTTCCCCTGTTCCTGAGGTGGATGTTACACCATATTTGGGCACATCTTCCCCTGTTTGGAAAGTACCCTCCAGATAAGGCCCACGTCCCAAGGTCATGCACCTCTCTCTCCCTACCAAACTTGAATACAGATCAACTTTGATCATAAAACAAACTTCAACTTCAACCATTAAACATGTTAAACACATTTCAATAATTAGTCTTGAAACACTCTGTTAGGTACTCAACTTCAAACATTAAACATGTTAAACACATTTCCACATTAATCATTCTCTTAGGTACATATGAAACATTAAATGTATTAAAACATGTACTATTAGTTATATTTGAATGGTTACATTTGCTGTTACATTATTAGCTACATTGGAATAGTTATATTTTGATGTTATATCACTAGTTATTTAGTATATCCTATTGATAACACTTCATTTTCTTCAGAACATCATTACTCCACACAGGCCTGTCTAGAACCAGGCGTTGCAGGTCAGGGGAAGTCCATATCTTTCGACAGGAGTCATACATGATGAGGGGGGCAGTTGGGGCTGGGCTTCTCCTGAAGTCTACTACGTTGGAAAAACGAAGGATTTGAAATGTTTTGCTAGTGTTCCTGAATTTGCCATCTTACAAACTGCAGAATGTAAACAAACTATACTACAGGGCTCCCACCTAGAAAGCACACAGCTGTGGAAATTCGAACAGGCTTGTTCACTAGGCTCAAAGCACCAGGCTTTGAGCACTAGCTGGCCACTAGTAAGCCTTGGCACACACTGGCACCACTGTCGCCTAATGACTTCCAGATAGTCCACTCAAAGATTCCCCAGTTAAAACCAATCCTCATCAAAAGGAGAGGAGGTATACCAGCAGACACATGCATTTTGTCTGCAGCCACCAATACCTGTTGTTGAACATCCCTGTTATAGACTGTCCCTAGCTGACTTGTCTACTCTTTCCTGTTGATGCATTACCCTATATTACCTTCATTGTATCAAATTGTGTTTTGATTTCTCAAAACATCTTCTAGGGAGCTGTGAGCCCATTGTTTTGCCTAGGCTTGATTGATTGTATACCACAGAACTAGCAGACACTCAGGCCCCTGTTGATGGGAGTTGACCCTGTGGTATGCCACAATGCTTTGTTGGTATTATGTTTGTGGCCAAGAATTATTGGGTTGGAGTACTTCATAATTTGGTCGTAGGGGTATTTGACATGCTTCTGAAATATCTTCCATTATTGGTCAATAATGTTGATGATGTTGACCAACCACATGTCTACATGTCATCACATCTGCAGACTTGTGATATGCTTTGTGCACTGAACAAGTGGGATGAGTCAGTCGTCATGACTTTCGCTCCCCCGGCGTTCCACAGTTTATATGGTTCTGTGGGTGATGCCCAATATGAGAATCTGTTCTTTGACTGCCCTTGAGGAACATCTATGTATCTATTCATGGGTACACTGTAGCGCAATACAATCCCAGAAAGCGGTCAAGCTATGGAATGTCCGTCATTGTAATGACAAACCCACCATCACCACTCAACCCTTAATCAACTCTTTGTTGAGTGAAACCTCATTAAAGGCTATCAATATGGATGTATTCTACTCACACGTATATGCTACTAGATATGTTCGGTCAGACCACATACTTTTGGCTTGTCCATCTTTGCCCACCATGTTAAGGCCTGAATAAGGGCTTTGTATCCCATTTCTGGACTTACACAAACACAAGTCAGACTGTAGGAAGTCCCATTCATTTACGTAACCAATGTACACAAAAAGACTCTTTCAGTGTTTCCCACGTAGTCATGCGCCGCATAGTCATGTGTCTGATATTCAAGAGACCACCTAAATCCTGATTGAATTGATATTACCCTGTAATAAACTCATAAAGACTGAGCTGTGCAGCACATTTTTGAATACCTACAGTATGATGTTTCATTTTTCATCCACAGGTTGTGAGGGGTCATTTTGATAGGTGGGATTCATATCATCTCATATCTGCAAATTACTTTGTACTTTGTGCTTTTTCTCTGGTGCTGATAGTATGTTTAAGTGAGCAGAGGTGAGTTACAATTGTCGATTGAGAGAGAGTTACGACAGATCAAGCACATCAAGAGAGATATTCATGATTTATTCAGTGACAGTAGATTCTAGTGTACATGACAGGTTTTTATGAGTTCACAGAGCTTAGTAAACATTGCCCTCCTTTCTGCATTATAAATTAATCTAGTTAAGCTCAAATGAAACAAATGAAGACACCTGATTTACCAGAAACACCTGTCAAGCCAATTGTCCCATTACTTTTGGGTACACTAAAATAGGGACTATGCATAAAAGTGGTGTCATTTCAGAATGCTGGAACCAATATGTACACAAATACCATCAAATAAAAGCTGAGAATCTCTACTACCTCATAGTAATTGTATGATTTCAATTTCAAGAAAGAAATGCTTCACAATCCCATTACTTACGCAGGGCACTGTAGATATTTAGGCCGAAGGACAAAATTCTTGAAAATTGACATATTTACTTTGATGATGCCTAGCAAGCGTTACGTCTTCAAGGTGAGTTCTCTGCCTGGCCATGTAGACTCTTTTTAGGTGACAGGTTTATGTCATAACTACTGCATCCGGTGGCCCGCTCTCGATGATGTTTACCTCAACTCCTAAACTAAATACAATCCTTAAGCTACCTCTCAAATAATGTTAAAACAAAGCAACTTTAAATATAGTGAGCATGTGAGCAGCCATGCCTGGGGTCTAAGTGATTTTACAGGGCATCAACAGAAAAATTACCACAATGTGTTTTTGAGTGACCTGAAAGTTTGAGCAATGCTCATTATGTATTATGTTGTATTTTCAACGTTGTAGCATACTTTAATTATCTTCTCCAAAAGGTTCATTCCATGTCAAATAAGAGCTTTTATTTTGACACCCATCATCTAAGATAGTTCTGAAATGTTTTTTCTAGTTAGAAACAGATAAGATACTGTACGTATTCCTGTGTCATTATTTTTGTAGAAATAAATATAGTTTCATCCCTGAGAAATAAGCTAAATGATTGTACCCAAATTGGCCATTTTTATTTTGTGGGATTCATATAATGTTCAATAGAATTCAAACCCCAAATCTGATTTGAACTACCTCATAATTATTAAGACATTAGGAAGCCAAAACAAATGTCAAACTTGTGTATGGGCCGCAGGGACTGAAAAAGAAAAAGAAAAAATCAGCCTTCCAGAGGGCTAGAAAACCATTAAACTATAACTATTGAGTGAAACATGTATCTTTCCTCCTTAACCCATGAGCATTCATGACAATGGTTTAATATGGTATGATGATTTTAAATAACAAGCTGATAGTAGAAGATATATTAAAAAGGATATTGTTATTATACTCCTACATAGTACTGCCCTCTGGAGGCAATGAACGATACCATTCATTGCCTCCAGAGGGCAGACTGTAGGAGCACGGTATAACATATAATATCCTGTTATTGCCACAACAAAGGTTGGTGGAATTCATTTACAAGACAACATTATGTCCATATCATGCTTCAAAACGAAACACATGGCATGAAGAGCATCGTAGAGCGATGAAGAAATGATCGGCCCATTTACTTAAGCATCAGAAGGAACAGTTGTTATGTCAAGAGCGTATATGAATGAATCTAAAAATTAAACATATGCCCATAGGTCTGTATAATTCAAACCATGCATTATCTCTGAATACTGACCTCTCACCAGATTCCCTGCAGCTTCACAACCACTCAGCTGTCTAGCTTGCCTGCATCCAACCAAATCATGTTGCTGTGCTGTACGTGCGTCTCCTGAGGGAGTATTCTTACAATCATATTCAATAATGATAGCCATGCCATATCTAGCTACATAACACTCACAGTGTAATGTTGATTACAAAAATTATTTGTAGCAAAAATAAAGTTGACTATGATATAACTCCTGCTGATTATTCTTGTAGCGAATATAGGGGTCTAAATACTGTTGATAATGAATTACTTGGAATTATGAGTATTTCAAATTAATACTGTTATTACCTCAAGGCACCACTAAGAATTTTGAGTAGCGATTCTTAAATTAAACTCTGGATTGTTCTTTTACAGAATAATTACTTCAACAGTCAGTCTCTTATCAATAATCTGAAGGGTATTTGATTTCTATCACATATCTTCAGAAGTTCTTTTATTGTTCAAAGAACGAGCACAACAGTTCTTTATAAAGATTACATTTTATTACTATGCCAAAAAAGACACAATGATGCAAAGATTAATAAACGATGACTTAAATCAGAATTGTAATGGTTGAGAGAAACATTGCAGTGCCATAATAGTTCATGGAGGAAGAAAGCGATTGTTTTTGATATTTACGATATTGATCAGATTCCGAGGCTGTTTTCAGTTGTAGAGCTTGTTGTGCTGATGGTCCAATAGTTGGGTCTCTCCTTGAGAGAGAGCAAGCTGCGTTGTGCAGAGCTGGTCATTCATCCAAGAAGGGATAATCTCAGAACCCCCTTTGATTGGATCATTCAAACATAGGCACATAGAGTATAGGCAGAACCTCTTCAATGGCTCCTTCAAACTTCTGCCATTTTCCAACCTTCCAGATGTTCTCCCACCTTTATTTCAAGCCATTGTTCAAGTTTCAAGTATATTTAAGACTGTGTTAAATTTGAGCCACAGCTCTTTATCCCTTTCTCCTGCCAGCAGGATAATGGGCGTGTTTGAAATGCGCGTTGGTCCCAGCCATAATCGTGATTGGGCGAGAGGAAGTCTCACCTCTGCTTAAGGAATGACTGCAGTGAAATGCAGATCGTCCAGAAATAAAGATATCATTCCTAAAATGTTCTCATGGGCGTATGCACGTCTGCAATTATTGCCAAAGTTGGCAATTGGCATTGCATAATGACACCTAAGATTTTTGTGTGTGTATGAGTGTATTTTCTGAAAGATGCTTCTCTCACAGCTTCTTTAGGATATGGGGGTTGTGTTGGCCATTTTTGCACCTTCTAATGCAAAGCCAGTACTCCAATGTTTAGGGTCTGTTGAGGAGTCTTCTGATTGACTCAGATAAGAACAATTGGAAGTTTGTCTTGGCCCCAATGAAACCTCAGGGTGGGGGTTGTGTGGCAGGTTAACTACAGGAAAGGGTAAGGTGTGACCCCCTCCCCCGTGTTCTCTACACATAGCTGAAATTATAAATCAACAGCCAATGTCACTAAGCAAGAATTCTCCTCATGAATACCGTATTGTCAATAACGCAATACATGTAGAAGGATGGGACACTGCTATGATAAACATTGCCATATGAAGACACAACTGAATAGGAGCAATTATGGCAGATACATTAATATTTGTGTTCTCTGAGTGACAATAAGCGACAGGTTCCGACATCAAGACTTCCGGCTTTGTTTTTCGCAACTTCAAAATTAAAGTGCGAGATAAGACAATATTCACAAAATGTTATCATATTTTTCATGAAATAAGGACATATTACTTAACAGAAAGTATATACATTTTTAAAAAAGCTATTTTGATCATTACAATGTACATATTTGTGCTATTAACTGTAATTTTACATAGGGCACCTATAATAGACTGTACAGAATTGTTTTTTGATCATTTTAACTAATCTCTGGTACCAGTCTACTCGGCAACACTTCTAGAATGTAGATTGGGTGAGTTTTAGTCTAAAGCGGTCTCTTAACAAATGTTGATGGCTTTTTACTGTGACCATACAGCTCAAAGTGGCCTATCTGAACTGCATCAGGCATCTATAATTGACTGTACCTAAATGGGGCCATACAGCTCAGAGTGCCTCATTTGGACTGCGGCCTATAAATCAATGTCAATTGTGTAATAAGTCTACTATAAAACAGTTTTTCTTCAGAATGTTTTGGGTTAGCTCTGCCTTTTCCCAATGCTTTCTCTGTTTACACAAATTGTCCGCTTCCCCAATCAAGGGATCGTTATTTCTATTGGCTGTGTTCCCAGAAAGGCAACTTATGCCTTATTTTATATTGAAGAAAAGGAACGGAATAAAGGCTTTTAGTCTATGGCCTTACAGAGTACGGCCCTTTTGTTTATGGTCTAACGGAGTGTAACCTTTTCGTCTGTGGCCATAAGGAGTAGAGCCACTTCGTTTACGGCTGTAAGGAGTAAAGCCTTTTTATCTATGGCCGTAAGGTGTAGAGCTGTTTCGCCTACTGCCATAAGAAGTAGAGCCTTTTTGTTCATGGTAGTATGTTAGTTTGGTCTCACAACTGAGGGAGTATAGCAGTTTGATCTCAGAACTATGTCCCTTTGACAACTGACAACTGATCTATCGGCTCAGAACTGAAGATGTCCTAAAATGGACACTGTACTATCGGCTACTCCCTAGAATTGAGTTTCTCCCGACATCCTAAGCATCAATTTTGCTGTCATTGTAGGTCTCTATTAGTCAAGTCAGGTACATGTGAAGATTGGGCATGAGTGAGAGGCAGAATAGCGAGGGAGAGAAGGTTTAGTTGGACAATAAGCTGCTCTTCTTGTCACTGTTTACCATGGACGACAGCTTTGTTGCTGTTCATTGTTCTGATGGGGGGCCATTGACGAGTCACCTGAAAAAGTGTACCAGCTTGGTATACCATGTGACAAACAACGGAACATGCTGTTTCATAATTAATGCTTCCATTGTTTTTCATAGAGTACATTTTCAGAGTTTCTGACTGTTTAGGTCTGTTAATTAATTATCCAGTAAATATTCTCATATATTGGATAAAATTAAAGTCTTCTAAAATGCCATTTTCATAACAACTACTGTATGTCCGGCAATCAAATTGAAATGCTGATTTCGCATTCATTTTCTCTCCAAAATTGTGTGTGAGGAGACATGTTGATGTATTATCAGCAATCTATTAAGTACGTTTTAATAAGACACCCAGTCCATAGTGCACAAGGGCACTTGCATGGATGCCGGCATCCTCTAATGAAAGTGATTTAACGTCACGTATTTTTATTAGCCCTGTATAGGCCCAGACTGTGTGTAGTGGAAAACAAAATAAATCACAGGAATTGCATTTCTTTTGGGAGATGGTACTTAAATGCAAGATAAATTTAAATGCATGCCTTCTCAGAAACAATCCTTCACAGAAACATGGTGGAATTACAAGGAGAGAAAAGGTACATAAACTGCATCAAGTCAACACAAATCAATGACAGTTAATTAAATGGGGAGACGGGGTAAACAACTTATTGGAACACCTTAAATGGTGGCTTGCTCAGATTCTGCCATCTAGGCCAACAATCGTAAACAAAGGACTCACAAACACTATTCTCCAACTTTTGTTCCATTGGAATGCAAACATGTTTCTTTTTGTTGGTAGTTGTAAGCAAACACAAACAATTCTTATCATAGAATACAATACCACATAATACAACACTTCTGATGGATACTAAATAAATCAATGACTTTATAAATTAAATTTGATTTAGACTGAAAACAAAGTCAAGAACTACAGTATTCTGGTGTTCTCCCAGTGCTCTATGGGGCTGTTTCAGGTCTCCTGTATGGGCCCGCTGTCAATAATATGTCTTGTGAACTGCAGCAAGTAATTGAGCAGTGTGAAAAGGCAAAAACATATCTAATTAATCTAAAACAATTAGATTGGCTCAAACTGTCCCACACATCTTTAACAGCTCACTAGCATATTTCAAATTAAGGTGGGCTAGTACACTACCTATAGATGGATTGGGGGCAACAGTCATTGTGATGTACATGTGTTAAATGTGGCTGATTCAAAGACAGTGATCATCTGATCTTTCATTGTGAATGGTAATCAGTGCCCCCCTCTCTCAGCCCGGAAAACATATTTACAGTTGAATGGGCTTGGTAGACAGATATCACACCTTGCCTCTTGTCAATTCCTTTGCTAGTGTAATGTATATAGTATAGGCCAACAGGCCTCTCCCATCGATGTCTCTGATGTTCCATATTGGGATGGTATTTAAGGACAAGAACAACAATATTTTCTTAGGCCTATGCGCACCGGTCTCCCTTGACACGCATAGTGTTAGACTTATGGTTAAACCTCCATTTCTTTACTACAGTTTGTTTATTTTATATGTTTCTTCGAAACTATTAAATTGGTTAATTTATTGATACTCATTCTTATTCTCATTCTTCCTATGTACATTAATGTGATGTTGTGGGCTATATAAAGGTTCTGTTAAAACAGCACAACGTAATCGATAACGTAATCGTTATCACAACGTAAAACCACGTTATCACATAGAGTTCATCATTAATGCCTAATGTTCACATGCAACAACACATAGACTCGAGTCATCGACTTCAGGTATTGGACCAAAACTCTAAACTCCTCACGATTTATTTCAATATATTTTTTTAAATATATATTTATATATATTTACTTCAAGGGATCTCATCACCTGATAGCCACTGATTAAACATAGTCATTACAACCATTAGGAAGCTTTTAGAAAGTTTGAATGTTACATATTGGACCTGTAATTGGTCAGCTACCATAAAACATGTTTTCCTCTATTTGTAAGTGTGGTAGATCATCGGCATACACACTACATGACTCTAAACAGATCCCCCAGGAGGCCTAACTTGAGCCACATTTGCTGAATTAGCCTATTTAATCACATTGTTCCTCATGCTCTAAGTAGAATTCAAACACAGAATATTGATTTAGTATGAGGCTTACTCTCACTCCATCCACCTACAATAGGTACTGTAGGTACTTTGGCCCAAACACATGCAGAGTAGCGGCGCAGTTGATTTTCAGTGTGATGACTCTGTGTTTTATGATATGATTACGCTATGCCCCCGAGTTGGGCCCCTGATGAATCAGTAGGCGTGTAAATTGTGGCGATGATGAGTTTGATTAGAATGATTGTAGCAACGTTTATAATGTAATCTGGGAATACATAATTAGCATAAGCCATTTGATGAGTGGCCATGATATTACCACATTGTTTTATCAGCTGCAGCTTAATTGGCATTGCATAATGACAACATGGCAGCACCAAGAAAACTCTACTCAACTCTGAAACATGCGCAGGCAAGTATCATCAAGAAAGGGGGTGGGTGTGTTATAAACCTAAGTGTAAAAAGGAGATCTAAGTAGGAAAAGGAGGGAAAAAAACAAAACTCAATTTTCCAGTGCCAATTTTACCCATAATGCCTGCGGCGGGGCCTAGTCATTGGCTGCTGAGTTATGTCAAGAATCCTGGGTAATGAACAGAGTGCTTAGTGCCACCCTGGCTTAATAAATTTCACTTTTGGAATCTCATTACTTCAAACATCCCCAGCAACCCATGATTAATGATACCCCTCTAATTAGACATGCTGTGTTGGAAGGCGTTTGATGATCTCATCGCCAGGCATATTTATCAGTAGTTCAGATAATTCCTTCTCCCCTGTCCTGCATACAGTACATCCCCAAACATATGCGGAATGAAAATAGAAAAGATGCACCACCAAAGATGCAAGACGGAATATATTTTCTGGCAGCGAGAACAGAGGCTAAATATTAGGTGAGAAAGGACATTAAGAGTTTATAGCGCATCTACGATAAGTCATTAACCGTAGCCAAGCAGGAGGGCTGAAGGGCAGGCTCATAAATGAACCCAAATATATGTGACAAAAAATTGAGGTTACCCCTCGAGGGTGCTTCAAGTGCCACTTAAAAATGAGACATGCAGGGGACCGAATATGTCCATTCTCCACAGGTGTGTCCTTAGCCGGAGCTCTGCGTTGACATTGTTGCTAAACCCAGTGACTGGAGAGATGGAGGCGATTTCTTGCCAATCGCTGTCACTGAATTACATCTAATCTCTTGGAGTCACTGAGAGTGTCGTTTTCACAGTGCATTCTGTGTCACTGTGAACAAACTTTCTAGCAAAGCTTAGATTTACATTTATGTGTAAACATATGCAACAGTGTGTGTGGTTGACAAGTCTTACTGTGTTTGATTGTGCTGTGTTGCACTTTGCAAACCCATCTCTTGTTATTTCTCAGACTGTCACAATATGTCTAGAATATTTTGAGAGCTGATACTTAAAATCGGCTCAATCCATGATCGATCACATTACAGCGAGAAAAATATTGCCACTATCGATGGGGTGAATGAGATTGAGCTTAAATCTATTTGGTTGTTTCAAGGTCGTTGGACAAGTAATGAGGAGCCCTGAGTCTTGTTTAGGTTTAGTCCAAAATTGATTATTACGATCCTGTGGATAAGCTTTTTGTGAACTGAGGGTATTTCTTCTGAAATGAAAACAAGGTCTCTGGACTTGAATAGCCTTGTCTGATAGCATTTATCGATGTTCATTGTATACGTTTTCTTCTCGTATTCTCTTTGCATATGTTTTTGGTTGATTTCCAGGCCCAATACTGCTGTAAAGTCAGGTAATGAATTTAGTGGTCCAACTCATTTGGATAACACTTTGGTGTGTCTTGTTGCCATAAATAGACTGTATTGACATATTCTATTAAATTTTGGTGTGAGGCCACATTATGCAACCATTTGGAGCAGTGTCCCAGATCGGATTGTCTGAGAGTAACTGAAGAGGCAGAAAATCAGTTTAATGTTATGGTGTGTGTGTTGTGTGCTGTCCCTCAGCTCATATGGAAAAAAAATATTTACAGTATACACCCCGAATGAACAGTGTTTTGATAGAGGCATGCAAATGGTATTTCAATGTGGGGGTGAATATTGGCAAATGGGAGAAAACTATGTTTAAACTGTGCTCATAACACTGTTGATGTTGATGCCAAGTGATATCAGGACAGAGCTATAAATAGACATTGAAAGAGGAGCAGGCAGTAGACAGAAGTGATTTAGTTTGTTGTATATAGGAGTATTATTGTTGTGGCATACCATAGCAAGAGAGCACTTCCCATCTCACCTGGGTACTGCAAAGGGGGGGTTTGCAATGTAGCCCATGGTTAGTCTGGACTGAACTCCATGATGCTTCTCCTGGCAGGACTCCCAACATCTAGTTTTCAAGACATAACTTCTGCCATAACGAGTCTCTGACAGCTATAGGTAGCCCCCTTTCACTTCTGAAAAGCTATTAGACACATCCATTACATATGAAGTTTCCCCTTTTTGTGTATGATGGTTGACATTATCTGTGATGACCAGGGCAAGGAGTTTAGGGCCCTAGTATGACAAGTGCCAAATCATCCTTCTGAAAGTCTTCACAGTAGTACACCTTCACAGTCTTCACAGGGCTTCACAGTAGTACACCTTGGTGCTGAAAGTGGAGCTAATGAAATGCACAGCAAGGGCCAGACTGTTCAGCTCCCAGGCCTCATTGACTGGGAGAGAAGAGGGGAGTCTGGTTCCTGACATAATAACTCAATGCCATTTACCATACGCCAGGAGTGAGGAGGCCAGGCAATAGGAAAGGCATAAATCCCAGCTGAAATCTCCCAGATTGCATTAGAATAGCCCTTTAAACAACTGGCACGGCTGCCACCGTGACTCCATTGGAGCAATCTGTCGTCTCCGGACTCATACGAGTCTCCACTCCAATCACAGATAACAACAAAAACAGGTGCCCCTAGCAAACGTGCAGGGACTATTTTCCTCTACTCATAGCACTTATCACGGTATATACAAAGAAATAAACAAGCACACATACACATGCAAGTGGGTATGTTATTGGTATAAATCACATAAGTAGGAAATGGACAGACCTTTGTCAGCTGAGTTGAGGTTTGTCAAGGTCAAGGTGAAAAGCGGTGTAGCTTAAATCATCACTGTTTGTTTAAACAGACAAAGGAAATTGCGTTGCCCACAATCTGTACATTTAGAGCTGTCTTACACAAAAAATATGATAATGTTCCTTAGCCTTTGGACATAATCTCTATTATCTGACACACCATTTTTATAAACAGTACTCTACCTGGTCTGATAGACAGAAGAATAGAAGAGTATTTATTTTTGCAGAAACAGATAATACTATAGTGAGTAATTGATAATGCTATAGTGAGTAATGTTATGCTGACTTAACATTAAGTATGAAAATGACTGCCGTTAAAAAAAAGAAAATCTTGTATTGCAATTTAAAGAATGCTAATTGAAATTTGAGGAGCAAAGGATCATTACTGAGTGAGGCAGTAATAAGAACAAATTGAATGTCCTTATTTACGGTTGCCTGGTATGAAAAGGAAGCCTATTAAGGCAGGTGAATCGCACACGGCTCGTCTCAGGGAGAATCACAGTGAGGATGTTTTGTAATCATAAAAAACTTCAAGGGAGAAAGTAAACCCGATGGTGAGTTATTATAAATTATGTAAACAATTATGTCCTCATGATGGGATGTAGTGAACACTATGATGTCAGTGGTCTGAAGTTGTCACTTGACTAATGTGATATGAGATGTGTAGTGACAGTTTTGAGTGTGTTATGAGTGTACAATGGAGACTAGAAATACTGATTGTACAATTACAGAAACCATTTAATCAAATATGGAGTAAATAAAAACTAGCCATCTTAAAACACAACACTGCTGGACTATGGATTTCCTTAGTCCAGCAGTGGCCAGATCACGTGCTCACGCACTAGATTATTCGGTTCAAGGTTGTTATAATGCTGTGCTCGCCCCTTGACAGGTCGTCATTGTAATGTGTTCTTAATTAACTTACCTGTATAAATAAAGGTGAAATACATTTCGTTTTTATTTTAAACAATCATTATTTCAAAGAGGCTGAAATAATATGCATATATCTGGTAAGAAGACATAATTTATCAGTGTTGGTAATGTCCCAGATGGGATAGAATACAATAAGGGGAAAGACATGATGAAACATGATTCAGGAGTAGACCGATGATCCTTGTTCTTCACCAACATCCAATGGCTTTGAGTGTGTTCCAAATGATCATTTTGCTACCATAGAGGACTTTTTAATGTGTAAGTGACTCATTTCTAAAGCTTTCAATATGCAATGCAGTGCACATCTAACATAATCAGAAACATACCACACACACATTTGGATGCATTTTCTAAACGGAGCATACCCATGTATCCCCATTCAGCTGCAGGCCATTTGGTGCTCTCCTCCCCTCACACCTACAGTAGACAGCTGTGTGCCCATTGATGCTGCGCAGAACATGTTATACACTCCTAGAATGCCATATGGCTTAGGCTCCTCCCTCGCCATAGTCCACCTTAATTTGAATAAATCTGACTCATTTGACACTCCATTTGGCTGCAGCTGAAATGGATTATTCACTCGTTTGCAGGAAATTAATTAGAGGGAAATTAAAAGCTAATTTTTCACATTCAGCAAAGAATCTCAAACTGCTATGACTATCACTGATGGATGATTCTGTGTAATGAGGATTTGTTTAATCTCTCTTCATGATTTTTGTCCATTTACTTGTGTCCATAAACTTACAGTTTGAATGCAAGCCAAAATTAGAACTGTAAACAATTAGCAACAAAACTCTTAATAAGTAAACAAAATGGAGTCTAATAGAATAATGACGGCCTTGCTAATCATCTACTTGAGATGGTCATTTTCATCTTGTTTATCTATTTACTTATCCTGGTACTAAAGTGGGTCTATTTGAATCCTTAGAAAAATCTAAAGGACATTGAGGTAAATAGACCCATAAATGGAAACTACAAAGTTAAAAAGACTGATGGTGTCTTAAGAGGACAGTGCATATAGGATGATCGATCCATACTCGTCACAGATAGGAATCATCTTCCAGCTAGTGCTCTCAGCTCTAGTACAGTATGGTCCATTATGTGCCAAATGCCTTTGTACTAATGGTTTGCAGTTGTAGATTATACTCCATTAGTTCTTCTGTTTTATATAGAATGCAGCTCCATGCATGAAAGTAGTTTAATTCCAATGTGATACAGTGATATGTGATATACCATTCGGTGCTTTTGTTGTTATGATAAAGTGAATCTCATTCTCTTGGGTCTGAATGCATTTAACTTTCTTAATTCTGCTCAATAATGTGAAATGCAATATAAAGATTTTATCCTTATTTGCAGCAACGTTCAATGTTGACATCAGCTTAACATTCAGTTATGCCAACAGCCTCAATGTTGAAAGATACTGTTGAATGATCTTATGATGTGCATCATGTGGTATTCATATCATGAGGTATTCATATCATTTAATACATTTGTACAATGCACTATGTACAGTTACAGTACTATGTTACATTGTATTAATCCATCAAAATTACACTTGACCTATCTATTTATTCTAACTATATAGTGTTTTAGCATTACTGAATATAAAACAATAGCATGATAGCACGTGGTGCCCTTTTTGGGGAAGAATTACCTGCCTTTCAATAAGTCTGTGCACGTCCCTGGTGGGCATACAGTGCATCTCACTGTTGATGCAGTGGTTCATATGAAACTTGAAAAAGAAAGTGGCAAAAGTGACATGCGAAACAATCTCTCCTGGTTTCTCTCAAAAGTTCAATCGCTCCACCAAAGGGTAGTAGTTAAAGCCCAGCTCATGGCAGGTTGCCTATGTATATTTATTGCATCTCTTGTTGCTGTGTTATCCAGCACCAGCCAGCTCCTCTTTAAGCCACTCTCTCTCTTTCTGCCCTTCTGTTGCCCTCAATAGAGTCATCAGCCATGTGCTTTGGTAGGCCACTTCCTGAGGACAGTAGGGCCGCAGGCACTTTTCTCTCGCCAGGAGAATACATATCTCATACACACAATGTCATAAAGCATTACAGGAGCCAGTGGAAGAGATACTATCTGCTGCTGGGACAGCTTGTTGGTTACCACTTGTGGGTTGCATCGTGTGTGTGTGTGTGTGTGTGTGTGTGTGTGTGTGTGTGTGTGTGTGTGTGTGTGTCAGTCACATCGCACTGGGGGAGCACTGTTGCCTCTTATGTGTGTATATGTACTATATGTATGCATTCATAAAGTCTCTGTAATAAAAAAGATAGAAATAAATGTCATTAGTTTATTTCAAATGTGATTCTCCTTTTATGTCAGACGTGGAGGAAATGGAACACCTCTGTGGGGATGCTTAATTTAAAATGAAGTTGATTTGGAGCGAATTAAGATTCATGAGAAACTGCAAGTAAATGTCTGTTGATATTTAACTCAACTGGGACATAATGATAAAAGATGGTCTCAGGGGATTGGGTTTTGCTGATACTGTATCAGGAAGTAAAAGTTGGTAGATGTTATTTAATGAAAGTGAAATATGGATACAATTTGTTTCCATGGCTTGTAGCAACACAGGTATGATGGATATCCCTTTAAGTTATAAAAATAAATAGAACATTCAGAGGAGTTGCACCATAAGGAACAATTTACATTTCATTTGGAAACCCACATGTGTTTAATAGAATAGAACTTTTAGTCAAGCACAAACTGTGTTTATCATTAGTCTATACCATTATTTTTTAACACTTAACATCTGGAGTGCCCCTCTAATTGTCTGCTTGTCTGTCTGTCTGTCTCTGTTGTCCTATCCACAAGTCCACCTTAACATTTTTAAACAAGGACATGCCAAAAACAATTTACTTCTCCCTTGTCCTACTTGAGCAATAAAAATTGATCGATTGAAAGCATAGCCTTGCCGTCACTCTAGACACATTCTGATTGGCTGGCTAACCCCTGGCCTGGTATTGCTGACTCAGATTGCCCTTGCTCCTGTTTCTCCCTTCATCAGCTCAGTGGAGGTGACTGGGCCTAAGCCACAGGGAGAAAAACAAATAAATAGATTTTCCATTCCTCTCCCGTGGTGATCGTGCAGCGGGCTGGGGCTGAGACGGCCCGCCGTGCGCTGACTGATTTCCAGCCCCATGCCACGTCCCCCTATTTCTCAACAGACATGAGCATGGATTGATATCATGCTCCTTTCACTTGTTGGGAAGGGCTGCAGGCCTAAACCATGTCCCTTTTATTTGTTAAGAGGGATAGACACAGCACAGCCATTTTCAAAATCCCTTCCCTCAAGAGACTTAAAATACCATATTCCCCTCTTATATTTAGAGGGGTTAAAACAACCTTATGCCATACCATTTGTTGGTAGGGATGAGTACAGCCTACTCAAAAAACTCAATGCATAACCCAACGCTGGTTAAATATTGGACAGAACACACGTTGCATTGAATCTACCCAGCACATTGGGTTACGTGAAATTGGTTATTTGGAAATTGGGTTAACTGACTCAGCCAGTGGGTTGCTTCTTACTTTCATTCTGGGTTATTTTGATTTTCCCAGATGTGTATGTCCACTATTTAACCAACTAATAAAAAACAATAACAATATAACATTACTGCAAACACAGTCTAAGACATTACATTGTTAAAAAAACATATTAGGCCAATAATCACAAATTGTTGATAAAATACAACACTTTATTTTAACAGTTGTGAAATGTAAGACACACATTTCATCCAACAAAAGTCATTATTGACTAAAATGTTTCCATTACCAAACAAAATCTAAAATCATCCGCATTTCACATCCTACACGACGCGGACTTGATGGTAGGGATGTGATGAATGTCCTAATGTCTGGTTCTCCTTGCAGCATGGCAATCTTGAGAGGTCTGAAATAAATTCAAAGGGAAGACCTTACTATAAAAAAATAAATCCTATTTACTTAGAGATCGATAGAGCTAGTGCCATCATGTTTTTTGACAATAAACGTATATATGTCCTCTACTATTAGCAACTATAATTTCATTCATAGGTTAAGTTGAAATGAAATAGACTGAGAACGAAACCACTAAACCACTGCATTTGTACCTGCCAGCAGGGCGGGAGTAACACAGCCTTAGGATGAAAGTAAGAAGGCAAGAAGTGCACAATATCTGTCTTATTTCCATGTTTCTGGTTTGTAATGCTTGTTACTTTCAACACATGTGCTATCAGCCATAATTCCATGTATGTGTCGATTTGAATAATAAATGCTATAGGTTTGAAATGTATGAAAATGAACCACAATGTTTTGATACTAATCAGACTAAAATGGGTTACCTAATAGCTATATTAGCCATCATTTCTTCATCTCACTTTCATGGGAATGTAGTAGGAAATGTTTCTCACATTTTTTCATTACTATTCATGAGCTGTCCTTGTCATGCACAAGGTGCAATCAGGTGTGTAAGGTTCTGTTACTTTCGCCCCACCACTCTCTCCTGTAACATCTCCCTGGCTAGCATCCAAACTAGCTGGCAAGATATTTCAAACCTATGCTGTCATTTAGTCACTAGATGGGTTAAGAAAATAACATATGTTTGGAAGCTTAAAAAAACCCATTTCAGGATCGTTTTATTTACTTTGCGTAGCTCAAAACAACTTTTGTTGATGACAACCCTTTCAAACGTTGTCACAGTGTGTTGATATTTTGGAGGGAGATAGTCTTCAGCATTAGACACGTGTGTGTGTAATTAGATCATATTATCCTTCTGTGTAATTTGAGAAAATCAGAGTGTTACTTTCGTCCTGTGTTACTTTCATCAATGCATAATTCCTTCTCTCTGTGCTATGTTCCCTTTACTTGTTTGGAAGGTCTCCAAACAAATATAACCTCCACAGATTGGATTAATGCAATCCTACGTTATGCAATCTTACGTTACGCGAATGTTCAACAGCCTCTCCATTAGTCCAGCACTTCTGGTAGCTTTCTATTTGTAAATAGTCCACTTCCTTTTGACAGCTACAGTGCCCTGCATAATTATTGGGACAGTCAAGCATTTTTTCTTCTGTTGGCTCTATTCTCCAAAAGTGAAATCAAACAATTACTGTGAGGTTAAAGTAGAGTATTTCAGCTTTTATTTGAGAGTATCTGTGTACATATTGCTTTCAGCATTTAGAAATGACACAACTTTTATACATAGTCCCCCTATTTCAGGGCACCAAAAGTAATGGGACAGCTGGCTTGACAGGTGTTTCTGGTAAGTCAGGGGTTCCGTCACATCATTTGTGCAGGCATAAGCGCTGTCAA
Source organism: Argentina silus (assembly GCF_951799395.1). NCBI lineage: Eukaryota > Metazoa > Chordata > Actinopteri > Argentiniformes > Argentinidae > Argentina > Argentina silus. The sequence continues at coordinate 12,792,507 of NC_139656.1, read as the reverse complement.
TGTCTAGTATCAGTTCTTGACTTTGCGTTTACCTTTGGAGTCTGTCAACATGAGGACCATCAGAAACATAGTCAAAACCTTAGGCTTTCTAAAATCAACAGTTTAGAACATAATTAAAAAGAAAAAAAGCACTGGTGAGATCAGCAATCGCGAATGGGCTGGTAGGCCAAGGAAGACTTCTACAGTGGATGACCAAAGAATGCTCACCATAATTAATAAAAAAAAAAAAACAGCTGTCCCACAGATCAGGAACACTCTCTAAGAGGTAGGCGTGAATATAGCAGAGACTAGCATCTGCAAAAAATTTCAGCAACCGAACTACAGAGGCTTCACTGCAAGGTGCAAACCACTAGTTATCCTCAAAAAAGGATGATCAGGTTACAGTTTGCTAAAAAAAAAAAAAAAGAAAAAATAGCATCTGCAAAAAATTTCAGCAACCGAACTACAGAGGCTTCACTGCAAGGTGCAAACCACTAGTTATCCTCAAAAAAGGATGGTCAGGTTACAGTTTGCTAAAAAGTACCTAAAAGACCTGCAGAGATCCGGAGAAAGGTCTTGTGACAGATAAGATGAATGTTATTATGTACCAGGGTGATTGCAAGTGAAACGTTTCGAGAAAAAAGTAATCTGCCCAAGATTTACAGCATACTACCTCAACTGTGAAACATGGAGGAGGGGTGTTATGGTTTAGGCATGTATAGCTGCCACTAGAACTGATTCTAGTGGCAGCTAGTAATTGATAACTGCTGACGGCAGCAGCAGAATGTTTTCTGAAGTGTACAGAAACATCTTGTCTGTGTGAGTACAAGAAAATGCTTCAAAATTAATTCGATGGCGCTTCATCATAAAGTAAGACAATGATCCAAAACATACTGCCATAGCAACTAGGGAGTTTTTTAGCACCAAAAAGTGGAAGGTTCTGGCCAAGTCAATCTTTAGACTTAAATCCAATTGAACATGCATTTTGTTTCCTGATAAGACTTTAGGCAAAAATACCTCAAAACAAACTACAAACTAAAGATGGCTGCAATAGAGGCCTGGCAGAGCAACTCGGATCAATGGGTCGCAGACTTCAGTTATTGCATGCAAAGGATTGTTGACCAAATACTAAACATTGAGTGCTTAATTTGGACATGATATGAATCTGTCCCATTACATGCAGGTGCCCTGAAATCGGGAGACTATGTGACTGCGCTTAGTGGCGTAGCACACTAATGCGCATACCATATAATCGCAAGGTCCCTGGTTCGATTCTGACCCTCAACATATCTTGCATGTCATCCCTCCTCTCTCTCACCCATCCTTCCTGTCAATCTCTGCGGTCTCTATCCCAATAAAGCAGAAATGCCCTAAACACATCAAAAAAAGAATCTCTACTTTATTGTTTGATATTGAATCCAAACTTTTGGAGTATAGAGCAAAAAGAATAATATTTGCTTCACTGTGCCATTAATTATGCAAGGACTGTGTTTGCACCCAATGGCTAATTGCAATTTTCTACCTCCTTAGACGAGTGAGTACCAGACCTGGGTTGAAATAGTTAGTTTTTCATTGAAACAAGTATTTGAATGAAAACAACCACTATTTCGACTAATTTCTGGTACTTACAGCACTATACTGTTTGTGTAGATGTTTATTGAGTAAATTCAGCCCAATGTTATGCCTCCTGCACATCATTGGGATAGATACAGTCTAATTGTATGGCCCCTCACCTCTGCAGTGTGTCAATGATTTAATGCAGCCCAATGCCTTATGCAACTCGGTGACATGCTTCCAATGGTCAGAGACAGTTGAAGGATTCTCCTCTTCTCTCTGCTGACATTTAATTGGTAAAATCAGCTTCACTATATACCCCTATTAACTCCTTTGCCCTCAGAAGGATGGAATTCAGCCTTTTACTACAGCTCTGTCTCCATCATTGCAGCCTTTTGCTGAATTCCAAATCAGCCCCCAGCTCCAACCGCCCTTTGCTACTTCTCTAGATCTGGGAGAATTTGATAGGTGAGAGCAATATGGCAATAATTCCACATACAGTAGTCTATCAGAAGGCAAGGTGGAGCAATTATGCCGGGAAACTACTAGTTTATACCTATTCAATTATTTCATGTCTATTGTGCCTTGGGGGTAGGGCCTAGGGCTTATTTCTGAATTGGTCCTATCATTATATGTATTTCAAAGGTCTGCAATCACTTGTCCACAGTGGGATCCTACTTGATGCTATGTTTTACCTTGCCTGTAGGGGGTAAATCCAACCCTAAGCCACTGTGTCCTTTTCTTCCTACCGCTTTTAGAGGGTAACATTCAGCCATCACACAGTGTCCCCTAACAATCCCCTGCATTTAGAAGGGAATATCAAAACTGCCCTCTGAGGGAGGAAATGTATCCCTTTGCCCATCTCCTTCTCTCTCTGGGCTTTCAGTGGGTAAACATAGCCTTTGAACATACCCCTTTTGGGGTTTTGGAGGGGAAAACTGAGCCCTTTTACTCCACGTCGTCCTCACTCCTCTGCTTGCTGTGTGATACATCCAAACCTTTGTCTAGACTTCACTTCTCTTGAGCTGGGTTAATATTGTAGCCACTGCATTAATCCTCTGTGTTGTTGGCTAGGCTGTAAAGTATAAGGCTGCATGAGTGATAGTTCCATGCGCCTTCCTCCTCTATTATGTAGTGGATTAACGAAAATGAATAGTGCAGTATTAGCAAATGCGCTAACAAGAGCATCTTCTCCATGAACTAGAAAGAATGGCCTTTCTTTAAGAGTGGTTGGGGGAGTCATCTCCTCCTGTTAGATGCTTTAATCCAAAGCAACATTCAGTCAGTCTGAATTCAGTCAGTCTGCTTTTCTTGAAAAGCATTGATACAATGAAAAGCATTGATATAAACAATGAAATATATTCTTGGAGCTTGTCAAGAAATAGATAGGCCTTCTTGTCAACAGAAATTCTAACAAGCAATACTTAGTTTTGAGAGGACAATATACAATGTGCAATTCCAAATGACAACTTCAACCTGCTATAGTACCTAAAGCATGAATGGTAATCCATTGTTGCATCTATGGGTCAAGCAGTGTGTCAATTGCGTTGTATAGAATGTGTGGCTACATCACCATCTAGAGGATGATGTTGGATGTTGCTGATGAATCTCACTGGCGTGTCTGCCAGGGGAAACACTCTGACAACCAAGGGCATTGAATAAACAAATAACACAGTTGTGATGTAAAATTTGTTAATTATGCTACTGTTTTCTTAAGAAATGTCTAAAGAGTACATTTGTTGTTCAATGCTTTCTTGTTGTTCAGTCCTTTCTTCAGTGCTGACCTGGACAAGTATATTGTTCCTCATTGAATGTCCCTCAGTGACAAGATAGCTGATGTTTTGAGTCAGACTGCCATAGACAAACTCAATGTTTTCATTTTGTGCAATGCGTGCAAATCTTTTTTTTTCATTTAAATAAAAAGCGACCAGTTGTTACAGAAATGCTACTCAGTAATGTGTTCACTACAGACAGCCGAGTCCAGACCGCCGCCATTACTCCACGCCGCTACAATGACCGGACCCGGCTAGGTACTCTCAATCAGCTGCTCCTGCCAGTGATACTCACATACTGTCTTACTGTACATCTTCTGAGGGCACTAGGCTAAGGAAATTAAAAGAAAGCACAGGGTTAGAAGGATTATCTTCTTTTAATAATTTCTCCGGAACCAAGTGTAGAGCAGCAGTACATTACAACTCTCCCAAAACCTCTCCCGTCACACTCAGGTGCACCTGGGAGGATCCCTTCACTTCAAAAAGTCTAAGTCAACGTTAAGATAGATTCCACAATAACAGTTCTAACTATAAATAACAAAGAAAGGTTACAAATGTTTGGATCACATCATATTACTTATGAGTCAATGTTTTGTGGCCTATGGGGTGTTGAAGAATGACTGGAATGGAAATTTAACAGAAATTGAAGCACTGTTTAAAAGCACTGTTGACAAGTAATTCATTCTGGAAGTGTTACTACCATGCACTACACTGTAGAGTCACAGAGGAAATAATTTAAGCTCATTTACCATAGTTAACAGGCAGTTTGCCTTTTGCCTTAGATACTTAGCATTTCACACCCCTTTTTCCATACAAGCACAATTTATATGAGTGAATGATTGTTCACGAAATCCTCCCTTTCTGCCAATTCATGTACTGTCACAACTCGCACTGCTTCCCCACCATCGACAACATGTGAGCTAGGACTCTTTATTCTCTCCCGGTTCATTGTCAAGGTCACTGTGCGGAATTAACAGAACAAGGTTCTTTACCCATTTCCACTAAAAATAATCAAAAGTGTGTTTGATACAATTCATGTGTATTTGATACAATTCCTGATTCCATTCCATGCATTACAATGTGCCCGATTTCTACCACCACCAGCCTCGCCTGCTTCCTACCTTTGTAGCTTAGCAACAGCATTGGTATGTGGCGAGTAGTTTTTAAGGTTGAGCAGAGGGTTAATGGGGCAGTATGGAGACTCTTTCTTCACATGCTTTACCATTATCATCCTGATCACTAAAGCCTGGTGGACTATCACTCCATTTAATGGGGATATTCTGTCTTAATGACACATGCATCATCTTGTCACTCGGCAGATTGTAAATATGGACTTGCCTTTTGCCGCTGCTTGCTTAGGAGAAGCCAGGTTCAGCTGAGTGATTGGAACAGAGGCCTCATTCCAATACTTCAAAAGTATGCCTACCTTATATTTTATGACTTACCTTACGATCAGATGTTGGCAGATGTTAATATTAACATGCCATTTGGTGCTGCTCACTTATCTTACAATGTTGGCAATGTCTTACAACAAATACCGTGACTCCATCCACACTGATCTGTCTGATGACATGCAAGCAATAATGGGAGGCTAAAAAATGTGCTGTCAAAAAGGTTACCATGGTTACAATGGGATAGACAAACTTTTCAGCCTCAAACCAGTCATGACTTTCAACAAAACAATCAATAATTTGCAAGTTTCTTTCCAGCAAATGTCGTAGTTACATGATTGTATGACTAGAAAAGGAGGTTAGAAGTTGAGTGTACTGTATTTATTAAGTTTGGCAATGAGGACAAAAGCTAGAATATCAGGTAGCCAGTCACATTTAATACGAAATTGCTCATTATACTTTTGTGTAGACAAAACAGTGCATATAAGTATCTCTAAAAGTAGCCAGTTACTATAAAAGCGGTTTTAACTGAGTTTGGATAGTTTGTAAAGTAGGATGTAATGCCACTGGGTAATGGGCGGCGGATAGATTTTCTGGTGTGATGGCACCATATTTCTGTGGATGCGGAAAATCTTAACAAATCAAGAATCATTCCACAATTTATAACACAGGTAGTTTAGGCGAATCTGTGTCACGCTAGAATGACGATACCTGACGTAAGACAATGACGGTGTCTGTAAACATGCACATGTCCTTGGTGCTGCTGCTGCTGCTTGCTTAGGTAGGGCAGGATTCAAAAGTCCTTCTGTGCTTCCTTTGAAAATGTCACTTATCTGATGATGTTGGCAGATGTAGCCTAAATAAATAAGTGCATATAAAAGGAAACAAAAACAGGGGATTTCATAGACTACTGTACAAGCCTCTTGACTACTCTTGTGGAGGAAGGTGGAGTTGTCACCAGCCTTGAAATATCTAAATGACTTGAGAACAGAGTGCACAAAACCCCTTTCATGTACTGTATTGTTTGAGTCAGAAAGAACACATCTCTTGCACTGGCCTCATATAGCAATTTTGAGACATGTAGACTCGAGCAACCATCTCCACACTGCAGCACTCGCCCCCACCCAGCATGTTATCAATGTAAGAAAGAGACTACATTTGTTCAGTCTATCTGAAGGCCAGTGCTCATGTGCGCACATTGTCCCCTTACTTTTGTGTCAGATGTGAGAAAAAGCAATTTCCCATTCAAATAGTGTATACTGGAAAGTATACTCATTCATACTGCCACAATCCAAGCTCACTGAAGCTGCATGATGTGTGGCTCATTTCTGAGAAGGGAAAAGCAACACTGAGCCCAATCCTCTGTACGGCCTCTTTTGGGTGTCCACAGTAATTTCCAATCGATTGGCTATTGAGCGAGCGTGCCAACTGAATCCAGCTTGACAGATGCAGAGGCGAGATGCCGGTGAAAGGCTGTTTTGACAGACTGGTGTGGTGGAAAAGCAGGTATTGAGCACAGTGAGTGGAGCGGTAGCGAAGGGAAGGGGCATTTTGAAGGCACTCCTGTCACTGCTTTTCATTCTGTTCAATGGTGTGGCAAACCCATTTATCTCCATTTGAGAACTCACAAACACTTGGAGAAAAGGAAAGATGTGAGGCGGCCCTAGGAGTGCCAATAAATTGGAGTTCTGCTTTTGTAGATTTGAGTTTCCTATGGCTTTTAAAAAGTAAGATAAAGAGAAAATCTGATTGAGACTAGCAATGGAAGAACTAATCTTATAGAGCATCAGCTCCATCTTCTCCTCTATATTTGGAAAAGACAATTGTCATTATAGACAGGGCCCAGCCAGGACAAAACTGGCATTTCGCCCATCAAAGTTTTCTCAGTTTTCTGTTTAGCCCCAACTCTTGAAATTAAGCTGGATGCTGGATTTTGGCCCAAATTCAATATGGTGGCCAACATACAATATGGCTGCTATAATACCATTGAATGGAGGTTTAATCACCTACAAAAAATTAGCATTATTAATGGAAATTTTCAGTTGTGTTATACTATATCTGTGCTCATGCAGACAATTTTAGTGTAATTTCTTATGACTGTAAGTCCAATATGGCCACCATAATGAGCTGTAATACCTGAGTTCAAATTGCTTTTGTGTGTGACTTTTTGTGAGAATTTGGATTAGATGTTATTAGTTAAAAGGTATTTTGGATTGACTGTTGTTGTTACACAGCAATGCTGATGAAGCATCTGTCCAGCCTAGGCTTCCGGATAAATGATGCCGAAAGCTGACCCAGTCATTGGACTTCATAGGTCTGCATTTGAACTCGGTCCTGGGGAGAGCTGCCCTCACCGCAGTGAGACAACAGTCTATGGCTCTTTGTCTCCAGGTGTTTTGCCCAGGCAAGCTGGACTCGTACCACTCGTGTTTTTGTCTATTCGGGCTCATGGCATCCTTGATCATGGTGGTACTGGCGACTTCACCAGCGAGTTGTTCAGGAGATTTGGAGTCGTTACAGCCAAGCTGCCGTAGATCTGTTCGCATCTCGATACAACACACACTGCAAGTTGTTCTTCTTGATGTCGGATCACAACTCTCCCCTGGGCATCAACCCTCTAGCCCGCCCATGGCCAGACGTGCTCCTTTACACCTTCCCACCAGTGCATCTCATCTCCCCTGCACTCGAATAAGCAGGAACACATGGCTTATCACTGCTCCTGATACCCCCAGACTGGCACAAGCATTCATGGCAAGTGGAGATTGCGAAGCTTCTTTACGCATGCCAATGGTGCCTCCCCCTGTGCCTTTTGTCCCAGGCCCAGTTGTCCCACCCTCACCCCGAGCTGATGGATCTCTGGCTTTGTCCCATGAAAGGTCGATGGCTTGCCTGTGAGAGATAATGGCAAAAGATAAAAGGAAAGGTCACTAGTGGGTTCCTCAAGAACCAACACACCCATTACACTTTACCTAATCTTCATCAAACTTTTTTCATCTTCTTCTTCTTCTGCTTCTTGTGTTAGCATGACTACACCCACTTAGTGTTCAGCTTGGGCAAAATGTCAAATAAGGAAGGTGGCAAAAAAGCTGTAGTTCACTTGGGGGAACGGGAATTGGAATTAACAGAGGGTGGGTATAGTCAGCCCATGCCATAGGTGACTGGGAGACAGCCCAGAGTGAAACAGCTTAATAACAGGCTCATTAAGAGAATAGTCCATCACTGATAAGGGGGCCCCCGGGACGTACTAATTAAAAAGCGGGGGTGTCAGAGGGGTGAATTGTACCTCGGCACACAGCGAAATGTAAAGTTTATGTGGCAGACAAAAGACGCTATGCTTCTCATTGTGAGGCTGGTGTGACCCCAGATACACTTTGCTGGAGTTCTTTAGCTGTTGCTTAATACTGGTCGTATTAAGAGTTGAAAAGGCTGAATTGGTACAATGATTCCAGAAAATTAGTTTTTTTTTCTGTTCTTCAATGCAATATCATTGTGTGCAGGTTTGTACTGTGTGTGTATGTGTGTGTGTGTGTGTGTGTGTGTGTGTGTGTGTGTGTGTGTGTGTGTGTCTTCCCCCACTTGGTGGCAGAAGAGTTCCACTGAATGAAGCTGAGCCTCCCATCACTTTTACCTTAGTATTACTGCACTGCTCAAATATCACTTTGTGAGGTGAATTAGAGGACACATGAAACTCAAAATACCATAGCTGTGGGTGTCATGAAGTTCACTTCAGTTTCTGGTCAATATTGATATGTCCCCCATTTGCAGAATGTAAGATTTGTCATGTATGATTTGGTGATATATTTCAGTTAGTGGAGTACTTTGAATGAATTCAATAGCATAGAATTTGAGGACCTGTCAGCATATTTGTGGTGCAGTATATTGACAACTTTGCATGACAACCAAAGCATTCACATCCTTTTAGTAGAGTTTGTGCCCAGTTGCATATGCAATTATTTCCCTGTGACTGTTCCAACAAAGTTGCCTTATCTTTTAGATAGTTACCTTATATTTTAGACACTTTCATTCCATACCCACTAAAGTATTTCCAATAACTATATAGCATAATTGAAGTATCATTATGCACAGCCTTGAAAATGCCATGGTAATCCAAAATGGAGGAGCAAATTCCCAGTGCCAGTCCTGTACTCATGTACTTGAGACAGGGACAGCGTGACAGAGAAGTAGCGTTGACATTGATCAGGGTTAAATGTGTTCCTACATCGCCAGCAGTCCTGAATTATAATCCATGTGTCATCTGTTAAAAGCATCTGATAGCGCTGCGGCACCCACTTGAGGCCACCATGAAGACAGAGGGGGAGAAGCCTGGTGACACTATCCCCTTAACTGTCAAGATGCCATATCTACAGTGAGCATATACAGTAAAGGAAATCAAATATAGAGCTAATGATTCTGTTAGAGACCAATGATCTTCCACATAAGAGTTTGGAAATCGTGGGTGGACTATTCACTACACTGTATTCGGAAGCAGAGCAAAACAGACTTGTCCATTCAATTGTTCAACAGATGGACACCAAATGTATTCTATTCTATTCTCTCTCAATGACATAAGGGACAATGTCAATTATTAAGAAAACGGAAAACATAGTTCTTCAAAATGCATTTTCATACTCACATTTTCATACATTCCCCTTCATTCATGTCATTGCCATTGCTGCTATTGATAGTGAGGGGTTCAGGACTGTTAACACACAAACCATTTATTTTCTTGGAAAGATGGATTTAATGACAACATCCATTGGCCGCAATCGATGGGCAGAGGGGAAGGTGCATTATGAAGAAAAGAAGACAGATAATGGCGGATCACACTGTAATTGCCATCGTTCTAACTAGCATCCTTGTAATTAAATCCCTAGAAAAGTAGGTTCTCTTCCAGACGACTCGGTTCGACTCACTATGGGATATGCACCCCTGCCTACCCTTTTCACTGAAATCCTATTCAATCATGCCTGGAACAGCAACGCCCACCTATTACATTATTTTTTACTCTTCACTCGTTTATTCAAAAGTCCATCTGCAGTGTTCTGATAGAACCTAGCTACCTATCTTAACTGTTCCACTAGAAAGTTAACAGCTTTCCCCGGGGTGTTAGGTTGCTTATTCTTCCTCACAGGAATCCTGCTGATTCAAGCTTCACTCTTACCGAGTAAAGTTTGAATTCGTCACTAGCCTAGTTACTTTCTCTTGCTCTTCGGGTGCCACTCAAGTTTTGTCTTATTAGCTGGTGTTTGAGTCTCTGTCATGGAGACCTCCTTGGCAGCCCCCCAAGGTGATGAGTTCCTTCTCTTCCACCTTCCAAGCATGAGCACTTCAATGCTGCCACCTACTACAGGATTTACAGAGCCACTACCCAGGTCATGTGCTCCATCAGTGCCTCAGCCCTCCTCTCTGTCTACTGGCACTGTAGGCTAAGGAGCTGTGTGACTCCCTGGTCCTAACAGCTACGGTCGAGTGCAAGAAATTGACCACTCAACCAGTGCTGAGGCTACTGGCACGTGATGGGGCATGTGGTGGTCAACCAGAGAGCTCCCTGGCTCAACAAAACTAAACCATTGGAGAAAGAAAGGAAACATATCCTTGATGGCACGTTGACCCCTCAGGACTGTTTGGCCAGGTCATGGTCAATATACAGACTATACAATCCATCTAATCTCCCCCCCCACACACACACACTTCAAGATTCCCAAGGCTGGTGGCAGCAGCATGGAAACAGGCCTAGACCGCCCAGCAACCACACCAGGATGCCCAGGGACTGGGACATGGGTGTCACTCTGCCTCTTGCTCTGCTGGGACCTCCTCCCTCCCATTGCGGAGGTCTCGTTGGAAGGAGCGACATGCCTAGCACCAGGGGCTCTGGGGGCCCGTTTGCCCCCGTTTGGCTCCCCCAACCTAAACATTGTTCCCTGGCTGGGGGATGACCCATCAAAGAGGCACACTGTTTGTTCCAGGTGTAGCTCACAAACCCCCAAGCCCTTAGGGGGCAGATGCACATCAAAGGTGCACAGGCCATTGGTGAGAGGAGTTTCTGCAAAACAATAAATTGTTGCAGAGCCCTCACGGGCAGGTCAAGGGAGCTGCAGCTGCAGGTACCCCCTGTTCACTCCGGGGAGTGGGTGGAGACCCTGATGCTCCATACAGAGTAGTGGCGTGCATGTGCAGTCTCCCCCTGGACACTACAATGGACCAAGGTGACTGACTACAGTTTGCCGGGTTTCATGTGGCGCATTGCGCAGGGCAATGCGTCCCGAGTCCTCAGCAACTGAATACAGTCCCTGTTGGGGACTGTAGTCCGAAAGCAGCCATAGCTTTCTTTTGGGAAGAGGGCTTGAGGGTCCTCACTAACTCCGACGATTGGTTGATATGTCACCTCTGATCAGGCAGCAGAACACACCACACTCCACACATCCTAGGCTTCTGGATAAATCGTGCCAAACACTCACTCACACAGACCCAAGAGACAAACCTTGTCAGTGACTCTGCACTCGGCCTCAGCTCGAGCTGCCTCCACCGTGGACAGTCGAGAGGGTTTTCGCCTATGCTTCGAGGTGTTTCATTCAGCCATGAGAGTCTAGTACTGAATGTGTCTGAGGCTACATGGCCTCCTGATAGAGGTAGTCCCGCTTGGCCTCTTTCTCATGCGAGAATTCCAGCAATGGGTCATGGCACTCTGTCTGGATCATTCTCCTTCTCTGCGTCGGTATTGCTCAAAAGTGTGACTTTATGTTCTACAATTACTCGGCCTACGTGTTCCCATGTGCTTCTTATCTTGGTAACCCAGTGCGCATGCTCAATTGGCAGAGGCCTGCACGGGGCTGCTCAGGAGATGCCTTTGGCTCACATGTTTTTCTGTCATTGTTCTAGACAAGAGCGAATACTGAGCATGTTCTGTGGGTGGACAGGCCAAAATGGCGACGAGGAAGTATGCATTTCGTTGGTGAATTAGCGACACAAGCTACTACTATTGAAATGAATCTGATGACGTTAGACTTCAATGTGTCCATTCTTTTACAGTCATTGCTTTATAGGCGAGGTCAGCCAGCACTCCCGGCTTGTTCCAGGCATGATTGACATAGTGAGATGTCTCCCTCATCTCCTTCAGAGAAACAAAAAAAAGATTTTAGATGTCACTGGGCCTGCCTTTGTTTAAGAATGTGCACAGTAGAACAATCAATTGCACCTTTAAGGTACATGGAGATGGAAAATGATAAGTGTTATCATATGTATGTGAAACAAGTAAGAGATTGTGACATGTGTTTGTTATTGTGGGTGTGTTTGTTTTCATTACCTTGATTGTTGCACTTTTAATGCAATCGTTAATGGTGCAATTGAGTAGGACTACTGTTTAGGTAACTTAAGTCACTCTGCTGACGTGAAATATGGAATCAAAATTCAACAGTGGTCAATCTTCACTCTTTAGCCTACTGTTAACCTATGCTGATTAGTTCACAGTAAAAAATAACATGTGTGCTGCTGCACTCTCAAACCAAGTCCTCGAGCTAGGGAAGCTCCAAAAATTTTGAATCCTCACAAGTGCTTCAATATTGCATGGCCATGGCAGTTCTTTTTTTGCCCCTTATCCCCTGCGCAAGGAGTGCACAGGTGTTGGTAAGGAACAGCTTGTGCGATGGGCCTGTGATATTGTGATGAGGTGACAGTGGAGTCGCTTTGGAATTTCGCTGGGCTGTGCAGTATATGGGTCTTGGCGCTCCCGTGGGACTGGTGGATCCTTGGGTCCACACAGCTGGCCGTGACTAGTGCCAACTCCACCACAGATGTCAGAACACCGACTGCACTGGTGCCTGTGCCCATTGTCTTGACCTTGTTTGCAAACATTATTGTCGGTGAATAGGAAATGAAATGTAGATACTGGCAGTTGAGCTGGTTCAAGAGGCAGCAGGTTTCTCAATAGGCCGCCTTACAGTTCACAGCAGCACTGTAGCAAGTAGGAACACATTTTGTTTATCTCTTTACAATACAAGATTCTCAGCTGGGAAATTGTTTTCACAATTGTAGACATGTAGAAAGGTAGGAGAAAAGTAAGAGAATGTGTCCGGCTTGAGTTTTGAATTATGGCATTTCTGGTTTTCAATAAAGTCACCCACGGAAGGTTGATGTAGAGCTTTGAGGGTCTGTTATACAACCAATACAGAGGTGTGTGTGTGTGTGTGTGTGTGTGCGTGTGTGCATGTGTGTGTGTACACGTGCATCCGTCTGCGGGAGGGCACATTTGTGTCATTTCAATGTATGGCTGTCATTCTGTCTACCATCAATTAAAATGCCTATATCGCCCCTTTCTTTATAGCAGTGTGCTTAAATAGGTCACAAATAATCTATTTCAACAGTAGAGGGCCCTATTACTTCTCAGTTAGCATTTAGATATGCCTGCAAATCCTATTCCCCACAATGCAGCCCAAATAAGCTTAAACATCCCCAAGCAACAACTATTACAATCACTGATCATTATTTAATCAGCTAACACACTACAGAGTAGACTAGATTAAACTCAGTCACAGTCACCCATCATTTATGTGTAGTAGGTGCTAGTGGTTCGCCATCATTTAGGAAATCTGACTAAATGTACGTATATGCACATATCTTTTTATATCATGCTCAGACTACAATCTAATGAGGATGAGGTGAAGTATACGAAATACAAGGGTTTGAGGCAAGTTGACCAAAATGAATTGAATATATGGAGCACACTATGTTCTTATGGCAGTGGCTATGCTTTTCATCTCCAACAGGTAGTGTGAGGTCACACTACTCACTCACTGCAAGTCCCAGCGCATCTAGTATGCAGCACAGCATTCCCCATTTTCAGAGATAGAGGAAATGTCATCAATAGTCTTGAAAGGCTTCCAGTTTGGTAACCTTTTTCATTTTCATAATTCCTTATATCAATTGAGTCTGCTCTCAAGACTGTCTCAGGCAATTTCATTACAGTCAATTAGCCAAGTGAGAAGAGCTCCAGTTTGGAGCTTCCGAGACGGAGCCTCAGACGAACATCATGCGTCACTGCATGCAAAACAGCATACAAGAGACTGGCCAGCAAACTCAGAATAGCCCCAGACATTCACAGTTTATATATATATATATAATTGTCTGAGAGAGGCTACTGTAAAACAACATGCAGACTTCAGTCTTGAATAAAACAACATTATGTGTGAACAATGTCGATGCCATCAGAAAATAAGTCACAATCTAATCATATATTTCACATTTTACGTTATTTAAGGTTTATTGAAACAATACACAGTTTTTGCAAGAATATCAACATACAGTATGGCTTGAATTGAGGTGTTTATGGATAAAAAAAACATGTTTTTAAGATGAAGGGCATGTATTGAAATTTATTGTAGTTACATCAGTATAATGGACCTTGTACACATGGCTTTTACAGTAGAGAAAAGCTTGGTCTCTTTGTTGTTTAGGGTTGATAACTTGGACTGAAGATGTCCTACTCATTAAAATGCTTTCGTTCTGTTCAAACAACTAATCCATGCAAATCACTGATCTTAATGTGATTTTGTCTGGCACAGGTTAAGTACATTCTATTGTCTCAGTCCTTTAGCAAATAAATTCTGATTAGATTCACTGTAGATTTGTTTTTTTCTTTTGTCTTGTTTGGGGATTTTTGTCTCTTTTGATATGACAGCAGCAGTCACTCAGAGACCAGTGCCGTTCCCTGGACACTCTGACACAGAATGTAAGAGTTGGCAACCATCCGTTGTCTTACAGCGCTAACAACATCATGTTCGAAGGGTTCAGCTGTCTGGGAAAAAGTAATTGCAGGATAAGTAAACATAGTAAATGCATTATGACTAAACATCAACTTATTTCCATGAAGAATAATCCAAGTACATTTTCAGTTTTGCGTCGATTTACCTTGTCACCCACATCTGTCTGTCTGCTTGCGACTCAAGGCTGCTATGCAAATGGAGGCGTCCATTTTGAGAAAGTGTCGACTGGTGTTTATATCAGTCAGAGTGTTGTTTGTTTGCTCTCCCCTGCTTAGCATTCAGCTAAGGTGCCATTTTCTTGGATCTCTCCATTGAGAGGGGCGACAGCAAACTTTTTTTCTCCCCCCCCCCCCACAACCTCCTTTCTCTTCATGAATATCCAGAGTTTTCCCTTTTTTGCGCTGACAGATTATGCATCATGGTTTTTAATTGATCCCTCTGGGGTGGGATTCACACTGTTTGTGAGATTTAGCCATGCTGTGGTTTGAACCTCGACACTGTGATTTCCAAGCAAACACAACCCTTGAATACCTGACTTGGGGCTGCATTAATTGGCTATAGGATATGTGTACATTTTACACTCCATATTTTTTACTTTCTTACAATACAGGGCTTATTTTGGGAGGTTACATTTCAGAGAGTATGTAAATGCCTTTGGTTGTTGAGAGGGGGAAAAGCATTTTAGGGATTAGATATTAGGTTTGAACTAGACAGCCCCCTCTTCATTTTATCCTCTAAGTTTTAATCTGGGGAGAATGAGCTTTGTGGATCGACACAGAAGTATAATCTGCTTCCTGATGCTTAGCAGCCTGTTCTCAGCTCTCTATGGAAGTCTTTGTGAAAGTGTGTGTCTGTGTGTGTATGTGCATGCGTGCGTTTCCCAACAATGTGTATCCATTCTTCATCCCAAGTATGACTCATCACCAGGTCTCCAGACTCCCATCATGCCCTTGGATATTAGATGTCCTCATCCCTGCCCTCTGTTTTTTATGGCAGATGATCCATGCTCATTAATGTCATACGGATGGAGGTCATGTGTCATTGCGGTATTCCCCGTCCTCACCGTTCACTGCTACTGAGAAACCTAATCTAACAAATCCTCTTATAAAGATATCACTCTCATATTATCCTATCCCCATCCTGTTCCAACATCAATGCCGGTCTCTCCTTTCCCTCCCCTCATCCTCAGATTGCATTGTGGTGAATTGGGACAGGGCTATACAGTTGACTTGTAATACATTATGAATATATTTCGCAAAGCATTTTGCTCTGGCTTGACATTTGAGGTATGGTGATCAGAGTTAATATTATCTTGTTGGCATGCAGATGAAGGGTACTGTACCATCAACTACAATAATTGAACTGTCGTCCAAAAAGCTGTATTCCCTATGCATAAAATTTGCATTAGCTCGTATTGGGGCAAGTTATCTCCTGTCGAGCACTCTTACTCAAGTGAGTTGAATGCTGTTAAAAACATACCTAACAGCAAACAAGATTTAGAGCTTTGCTTTTTCAGGTGAAAATGAACAATGGGAGTGCAAGCTGGAAAAACAAAGTGGTGGTTGTGTTCCAGGTCATCTTCATTGCAGCCGGCCAGTATAGCGAGGCAAGTTGAGATGTTAAATATGTATCCAGGCGTTGTTGAGATCTTGTTGGCTGTGCATCCTGACTGCAATGGAATCGACCTTGAACGCAACCCATCACATTCAACCCCCATTTTTTAACATGATTTTTTAATAATGTCACTTCCGACTCCTTTTAATCCAACACAGCCACAGCGTAACTGGTAAAGAAATACGGTCAGCACCATCCTTGTGGCTACAGAACTCAAGTGACTCTCAAGGTGAACACAGGAACATCTGATACCCAGGCAGTGGCAGATACATTTAGTGAGATAACATTATATTAGAAGTCTGAGGAAGAAAAAGCGAAGCTTATGGAAGATTCCCCATGTCATGAAATAAAACATGACATAGGATCTCTGGTATTGCGTCAGTACACTGAACTTCAGCACGACACAACTTATATGATATTGAAACAGCCATCCACAAGTTCTTACTGTGCATTAAAGGTAGACCCAGCACTATAAAATCATGATACACAATCGAGTAACTTCTTGCCCATCAAAATCAGAATTAAAATCTGCAGAGACTACCCTTATTGGCTCTACGCAATGTGCGTAAACAGAATGTTATTATTCCGTCATATGAAATCGAAGTGTTGCGTAAGGTACATCCGTGACATGAAGCTCATCAAAAGGTTACGTATTATGGTCGTAGCCAAGCAGCTACTCTTGGAGAGCATTTCAGATGTTGTAATATAATACTTCACAAAAGTCCTAAACACCATATAATTCCTATAGCCAAACATAGCCAAGGGGGTCGCTCCAGAGGGGTCACTCCTCCCGTGGCCGTCGGGGACGGTTGGTTGTTGGCATCATCTGGGAATGGGAAGTATATAGTAGTGGACTGGCCATCTGGAGCACCAGGAGAATTCCCGGTGGGCCGGTCGATCTGTGGGCCGTGGGGCCGGTGGATGGGCCAGTCGATCTGTGGGCTGCGGGGCCGGTAAGCAACACGATCGGTGGGCTGTGGGGCTGGTGTAAGGACCGGTCGATCTGTAGGCTGCGGGGACGGTGAGTGACGCAATCTGTGGGCTTCGCACAGCCCTGAACACACCCCCCATCCCACCATCAGCTGAAAGTCCAGGGACATTTTGTTGTCCCAGTTCATCCTTGGAAGCGTATATCCTACAATATTTAGATGTCTGTGACAGCAGAGAAAGATATTTATCAACTGTCTTCGGTGACAGTCGAATGAAGAGGGCACTGTGCAAAGTTGACTATCCACATAGTTACGCATTGTCTGCCCACTTTCGGTTTTGTTATCAACATCAAAAGGATTTACGCAGACACATATACTGCAGCCTTCATACACACACGGTAGAAGATATCATAGGATGCTCATTGAAAACAAGGTCTAAATAGACTGAGAGAAAAACTGCTTTTTGACATACAGGTGTCTCTTGGAGGCTTGGTGCATGCTGGCTTCTATTCACATGTAATCATACATTAATTATACAAATAATTGTTATTGTGTTTCTGTCTATGTGTGTGACCTATTATGGTTGAAATGGGTAAGCCATTCATAACTGTAAGGTCAGTTTCGATTCACCATGACGAGTGTAAAAGCTATAGTGAGGGGGCACAGATTGACCATTTTGCGCCTTTTCGAAGCAGGTGTTAATTGCGCCTCAGGACGTGACTTGGAGATGTTGGCTATCAAAATAAGCTGTGGTAGTCATGAAAATGCTTCCAGACTAGTTTTCTATGTGTGATTTTGTATTGTATTGTAAATCTATTATGTTAAAAACAGATATTTAGGAAAAGACGGGGAAGGAGGAGGGCATGGGTTTACATAAAAAAATAACATCAGTTATTTTATTATAGTGTCATCGCATCCGTGGACGTCCGTTTGTGATGACTAGTGTTAAGTGTGGCATATGATATTCAGTCTCGTTGCATTTCTTGTAGTGGATTTGTTTGTCGGATTGTAATATGTGATGTATTTCATGTCTAAATGCAATTAGCTTTAGATCCCTTTCTGTATGCTACTCTTCATCCTTACTTGTTCCAGTTGGAACCAGTTAATCTGGCTATTTTATGGATGGCAGTCTAGCAGACAGTAGACAGTCTAATTTTCTAACCGACATTAAAGCATGCTGTTCATATTCATCAGTAGTCGTAGCTTGTGTCGCTAATTCGCCATCGGTTTCTGCCGATTGAGCATGTGGACTGGGTTACCAAGACAAGAAGCACGCGAGAACGTGCCTTAGCCCTCAGCCAACAACCATCAATGCCAGCAACAGAGACAGACACAGCACATTAGCTGATAAAACAATACCAGCTATACAAGGCTTTTATTTAACCAAGGCTAAAGCACACATAGATAAACTGCAGTAACCAGGGTAGTCTGCAACGTGTTTTCGATCGTATTTATTTTTGTTCTCGCATTTAATAATCATTGCCCTATTGGATACCCATAGTGTCATTTATTTAGATTCTGTGCAAATCCTTTTTATTATTATTTATGAGAAGCTCCTAATCTGCCTAGCTGTTGAAAATATACCAAGTGATTAGTTTCAATATGGCCACTGCATTTCATGTTATTTCATCATCAACTTTCTTGTCAATCCATCTAGCCTACTCTATCTGATTTTATTCTGCATTATACTTATATATGCCATTTAGCTGACGCTTTTATCCAAAGCAACTTACATTGCAGTGAGTGCATACATTTCAGTATATATGGTCCCAGCGGGAATCAAACCCACAACCTAAGTGTTGTTAACACCATGCTCTACCAACTGAGCCACAGAGGACCACTTACAGAAAGCCTTACCTTCAGCCATGATGTGTACAGTGATTATCCATTTGATATCATCAATTGAAGTAAATTAGCATCCCACATAAAACATGGTCCAAATATCACATATTTTTAAATAGCCAAATAGTCCTTCAATAATATCTTCCATTTATGTCAACCCTTGATGTCCGCTCATGACAGCATCCCTCGTTCTATCTAGCCTTGTTATGAATAAGACATAACATTTATTCTTTTTCTGTTCTGAAGCTATGATGTCTAAAAGTTAATTGCCCAAATAACACAAGTTTCCAAGTAAAGTAATTTTAAAATCCTACTTTTACGACAGAAGCCTAGTTATGAATCGAGTGCTGTAGCCTAATGATTTTATATGTATTTGATAAAACATCAATAGGCCTAGCCTTACCTTCAAATATGTACGGGTGATAATGCATTATCATCATGCAAATAAATCCACAGTTTAATGGAATCAAATATCCTTGATTTTGCTAATGGCGTCAAGCAAGGCCAATGTTTTCAATTGACATAAAAAACGTCTCTCAGTTCTAAGCCTGGTTATGAATAGCTATTCTGAAGCTGTGCATGTCGTTAGAAATATTGAATGTTCTATTATAGTTGGACAACTCATCACAAAGTTGTAATTTTAGAACATGACATTACAATCATTCTCTAATCATCGCAGAATTTTTATTAGGCTACATTACCATCTTGCATGGTCTTGCAGTAGCAAGTTAAAACCATTGTTGAACATACAGAATAATTAAGATATATGTAGTGGCATATACTGCACTGTAGCTTACTAGTTGCAGCTGTTTCTAACAGTTTTCCACACTGCTCACACATTGTCTGCGTGTGCCCTGGCTGGCGTAGGTGCTACCATATGACGTCAGCACTGAGAAGTAAGAGAAATGCTTCTATTGTCTGATCTGGGCTATAACAAATTACGGTGGCTAAGGCATGAATTTGTATATTTGAAAGTAATTGTAGAGCATGAAAGTCCTGCTGGAATCAACGTAATTTGGCCAGGAACAATACAGACTCTGCCATTGGAATTACATTGGGAATTGTCTGTCAGAGATCTCCATTTATCCATACTGTGTTAACTGACTGCCCTCATACAGCTACAGATGTGTGGTTATATATGTCTGATCTTGATATGAAAAGTAAGCCGGAATACATAATTGTCTTTCATTTAAACAAGACTGCCTGAGGTCAAACAGATGTCACAACAAGCCAGATGAGATTAAAGCACTCCATGTATTTATACAAGCTTTATCTGTAATTCATACTGTTGTAAGTCAGAGAGCTCAAAGTAACCTGCAGCAAACATTGTGTTCAAAGTTCAAGAGACATAGTCAAATCATTTTGAAATGTGTATTGCAGGAAAAATCTGCTTCAGGTGTTTGAGATGCAAAATGCTCCAGACCTCCACCCTATCGTCCTCACATACTTTGTGTGTCCCCTCTAATATATTGTGTGCATGAGGCCCCTGATTATTCCTCACTCTTTTTGGGCATTCATTAGTTCCCTTAGTTAATGGTTAGTTGGGCAGTGTTTTGGTGCATGGGAGACCTAGGTTTGAATCGCGGGTGTTGCATCCATATAGAATTTTTGCATGATTTGTATCTGCCACCTTTGCACCCCTTATGAGTTTGCACCCCTGTAGCCCTTTCCTTAACCACTTGAAGTTAATTCCAAATACTGCCTAACAGCCACATAAGTTGTTGCTAACACTGTGCTTTGTGGAAACTTGATGATTTTACACAGAGATCACACATAAACATCTTTACGATTTCACACGTAAACATATTTTATTTTTCTGGGTAAATTATTTACGTATGATATGGTACAAATGATTAAGGAGATCACCTTGACCCTTCAAGCTTCACAAATCATTTTTGAGCTAATGTCATACAAATGTGATGCATGAACTATATTATTGATATGTAGACCTTTGTAGACCATATGAAGTCTTCATTAAGCCTTTACTTATTTTTAAGTGGGATCCAACTGACCATTCCTCCATTTTATCATTTTATCTCATATCCCATTTGAAGCAAAAAACAAATGGCTGGCGATATCTCAATATTGTACAAATTAAGACTACTTTCATCAAAC
The DNA here is from genome assembly GCF_951799395.1 of Argentina silus. Classification (NCBI taxonomy): domain Eukaryota; kingdom Metazoa; phylum Chordata; class Actinopteri; order Argentiniformes; family Argentinidae; genus Argentina; species Argentina silus. The sequence continues at coordinate 12,771,553 of NC_139656.1, read as the reverse complement.
AAGGCCTGTGATTTCAGTAGTCATTAATACATGTGCTCCACGTTTCAATTCATACATATTTATATACATAATTACTATCCTGTACATTTGAAGTACTGTGATATTAACACCTCTACAGTTGAATGGAGTTATTGATGGTGAATCACGCTGATCACGCTGTGACATTGAAATTAAACTATTGCAGTCAATAATGTTTTTTAATGTTTTTGATGCTCAAGAAAAAATACTTGTATAAACAACAGTTTCAAGTCAGCATGAATAAAAGATAAATGAATTAGGGATCAAATGAAAAGAAGTGTCACAAGGGGGACTTGAATGTGTTTGAGGAACAGCTGTGACAGAGTTCCAGATGCTATAGTAGGTAAACACACATGGGGGATCAGCGCTATTGAGAGCAACTGTATCCCTCTGAGTTCCTCCCTGAATTTGGGCAGAATTACAGGTCACGTAATCACCCAAAGGGATCCTCTCTGCATGAGAGAGAGAGAGAGAGAGAGAGAGAGAGAGATGGTGGTGTTGAAGAGAGAGATGAAAATAAGAGAAGATGCCTTATTATACTCAAGTAATCCCTTATTATGTTATCCACAGGCAGTGGTTTCCTGACATGCTCAGCTCCATGCTTATTTCCATTAATCCTCTGTCCTCTGCCTGAAAACTATCCAGGCGTGAGGATGAAAACGCTATTGGTCACCATCTGCTCAGAACAGCTAATAAAAGCAACATCTTTAGACTGTTAAATTATGCCTTTTTATGATTATGATGGAAGAATTTGCGGTTATTGCAGTGGAGGGTTCTCCAGTAGCCCGACTGCCATCTCTCTGCCCTTAGTTTCCTGTTTCCTTTCACATCCCCTCTCAGATGAGGGGACATGCCTGGCTGAAAGACATTTTCCAGGTCAGAGACTCTGGTCCTAGCTATCATTTTGACTGAGCTCCCTAGCCATTCCTTAACACTTCCAGATGGCAATTTAAACTGGTTAATATGCAGCTCCATCTTTACTTGCATGATCTAAGAAACATGGTCTTGTAACTCTACATATGTTTTCATTGCACTCCTGTCTGTAGTCCTAACTGTTAAGATCTTTACAATATGATGTTATTGTCCTGTTACTCTTATTAACGTATACAGTAAGTATTAACTGTACTATACCACTGTATGCAGTAATTGTGGGAATCGCTACATTGGGCATTCGGCGTTAGCCTAGTTCATGGCCTGAACTGAGCGACCATTGAAAATGCCAAATCGCCTTGGCTAATCTCTCAGCTGTTTTACCACAGATTTTGATGCCATTTTGTACATTTGCTCACCATGCCAATGTCTAAACATCCCCTGAATATTTAAACAATTAGTTCAGCTGTTTTTATTTACTAGGTACCTTAAAGAATTAGCATACAAATAGTCAGACCTACAGCAATTTCTACACAACTGATGCACTGCTCTGAGACATTCAGGTAATGTCTCAGAGCAGTGCATTGAGGCTGAGTTAAGTTCATAGGTAATATAGTTTTCATTAAATGTATCAAATATTGCATTCATTTGCCTATAGATGATGTGTTTTGGTGAATGCTAACAAATGTCGACGTTCTAAACAGCAACAAGATAACAGCAACAAACAAAATTGCTGCTGGCTGCTGTGCTGTGACAGCTGTTGTGCTGCCCCGTTACTCAGTAGTTTCAAGACATGAATGGATGGATGTGATCAGAGCTCAAATCAATAAACAAAAAGGTTTAGTAAACACTATATGGCTTGGGTGTGATTAAAGCTATTTTTGTTTTACCCATAGCTAACAACATTATATCAACGCCTCTTTAAAGGCAATCTCTGGTTATATCATCATAGCTACATCAGCTATAGGTGGACTATAGCTACAGCATAGAGGACTATAGCTACATTATGTGAAAGCTAGGGAGATAATCATAATGACATTGCTGAAAGGGGTACCTTCCCTTTCCTAGCATGACGATGGACGAGGAAATCTAGCTTGATAGCCACAGTAGTGGACCCTGTATGTGATGTAGCTAGGTCCAGCCAGTTAACTGTAAAGCCCACAAAGGTTTGCACTGGTAATGTTATCGGAAGTTTGGCAAGGGAAGATAATTTTTCTGGTTGTCATTATTGTCCAAACTTCCAATATTTTTTGCGACATTCATTCACTTTGTTTTCAGACAAGAGCCACTAGCTAGCTAGCAAACTCAATGCATGAAAAAAAAGAATACCCATGGATATGGATGTAAACAGTTTCTTGAATTAATCGGTTTAATAAAGCACAAACAGGCTAGTACTGTGGCCATTGCCCATGCCAAATAAACCCACTCTTTGAAACAAGAGAACAAGAACAACTACAGCAGCTAGGGTCAGCCTTGTCCCATCCTTATTCCCATTGTAGTTTTAGGCTTCTGTTTGTGTTTACATATGGAGACATATGTATGTCCAGCCATAGTATGTCAGGGTCACCATATCATATACCACCGCCACCAATAACTTCACCTATTCACTAACAAGGTTTTCCCAGTACACAGCTTTGACACCTGCTGTAGTGCTGTATGGTGGTCTACTGTACTCACCATTGGCCAGATTGCGTAGGATTCAAATCTTTTCTAATTCATACTCTTAGAGTATGTTCCTTTTATTGCCACATATCCTAGGTTGATGGAATTTGTTTTCAGTACAGCATGGTGGGGAAAACCTTGTTAGTGCATAGGTGAAGTTATGGGTGGTGGTTGTCATTTAGAATGTCCTGTATTTTGCGGCTTTTGACAAGCCATAACTTCTCACTTAAAACACAGTTTTTGGTCATTAATATGCTATATACAGAAGCCATATCTCCTTGATGGATGGGTTAAATCCTTCATTAAAACACTTTGAAACTGCCTTATGTCTCCAGTCTGGATGATGTCCCTCTGTAGTGCAGAAAAGAGCAACCCACATTACTGTGACACCAAGTCAGGGGGAAGATGGATGTGAACGGGATGGCGCTCGCTGCCGTACAGAAACACACTGGTCGACCAGGGGTGTGGTGGCCCGGTCCGAGCTGCCCACAGCTTTTGTGTGTCTGTCTCATTTCACAATTCATCAGCCGCGCACGACTGTCAACTGGGCCTTCAGCTTGAGCAATCCATCATGTCCTGTCACCCAGCCATCAAAACTGAGAGATGAGGCCCCAGTGTTGGAATTCCATTAGTCCCACCAGCAGCGGCCACTGCCAGCCAGCCGGCTGACCAGCCAGCACCTTGTTCCAGCCTCAAAGAGATAATAAAACCATATCGGCAAATCAGGAGAGCTCCCCCCTCCCTCCATCCCTACGGGATGTTTTGCCATATTGAAGCTGTATTGACTGACATTATTTTCCTTATCAATCTTTTCAGGGGTTTGCTCTTGAATGAAATATTTGTCCTTTTGTGCCACCCTTTTTCCATTACTTCATCCTGTTTTCTGCACATCAAACGGTTCTTGCAATGAAAAAAAAAAGCAGTTTAGTTTTGTAATTCCTTTGGCTGCTCAAACTCCATAACATGGCCGCCAGCTGTATTTAGAATAGATGATATTGGCGCTGAAAAGGGATTTTGTTTTTTTATTCAAATGTGTGTAAGTCAAACTTCTTTAATAATGGGGGATGGCAAATATTTCAACAGACGCTTGAAGTCAAAGATGACTAAGTGTTTACCTGAAAACAGCAGTGAGTGTTTGACTCTGTTAACTTGTGCAGTATCCCAGTTGTTTTTCAAGGTGTATTTACAGGAAAAATGGAGCAGCATCATTGACAACCCACTGTGCGCTGTAATATGGCCCTCAGAAGCAAATGTCATGGCAATCTACATTGGTGGAGCATGTAAAATGCTTTGCGCTTGTGTCCTATTGAGAATGGAAGGTCACAACTGGTTTCCTACGAGACAAATGAAATCGATTGATACTTTACACCATGGACTGCTGAAATCTGCCCCTGTGTACTCGCCACAACAAAAACATGCCCACCCATAATGACCTTGCAAATTGCTGTATTTTGTCAAATACATGATGCTGAAATGCAATTGAACAGTGTATGAGACCTTTGAGAAAGTAGACCTGTTTTTTTTTTCTCCCACAAGAATGGCCCTGAATTATTATAATTTTTTTTTTAGAACTGAAATCTAATGTGATATGAAAGATGTTAAAGGGTAGCACTAGGGTGTTATTCTTTGAGCATTTATTCACAGATTTTTTTTAGAAAGGTATCCTTTTCATGACATGGGGCTCATATCAGAATGAAGAAAAGGGATTTTCAGCTCAGGTCAAGAACATTCCCACTAATAACTGCGGGGGCGGATTAAGGCTCACATTTCAAAGGAGACTTGGGGTTATATTTGACTTTGTGAGGTAGATTTCTGCACTCTGTCCTCTTTTCTGTGTAGCGGAGTTAGTGTCCTTTCCAGGAACGTTGATCCAAGTGAATGTGTGCTCTGTCGTCTTTTCCACAATGCCCTTGGGTGACAGGATTATGTCCTGTTACAGCCCTCTGTCTGCCTAGCGGAATGAACCAAGGCAAGCCCCCCTTTTCTGAATGCACCCCCTCTGTGTTTTAGTAGGTAGAGAAGATGAGCAATGTTGTCTCATCTCCAGCAATGGCATTACTCCTTTTCCTTAATCCCTCAAATGGACCTTCAGGCAGTCAATTTGCAGCCAGCCGAGTGTGAAGCTCTATAATGATGGGTTATTGACCCGTTTGCTGTTTTGGAGACGAGGGCAGAGACAAACTTAAGAGTTCCTATTTCTCACCCATCATGCCCATAATGTCAGCCTCCCGTCTCCAGTTTCAACACATACATACATTTCAATAAGTAAGACAGTTTCGGACGCCCCTGTTCTCCAGGGCGTCAACATCACCATGCCACAGTGTCAGGTGACCCACATGTGTTTTTTCAGCCATGGCACAGCCCACTGTCTATAATGAAATACCAAGCAGATGGAATCAGTCCTCATTGTTACTTACATTAATGCAGCGCATAATTGAACAAGGATGAAATTACTAAGGAGACCAGGTTTATAGGGAAAAGGTACAATACAATAGTAGGGATTTTCTGTTTCCTAAATGAATAATCAAACGTCAACACCACATCATAGGGCAGTTGTAGAATGTTACTGAACCGTTCCAGTCAAGGTGATAAGTAAGAACACTTTTGCCAAGGCAGATTGACAAAATGCCACAGGCCCTTTTTGGTTAGCTTTTGCTATCGGATTTCTTACTCGCAGAGTTATTCACCGAACACTCATTCAATTAAAAGATATTAAGCTATTAGTTATCTCACTGCAGCTATTACTTAAATCTCACAGCAAAACGCAGTGACATCTATTACAAGAGTTTAGATCCATTACCATTAAATCAATAACTGGGACTACGCTGCATCCTGAGATGCAAGTAAATGAGCGGAAAGCAAGTTTGGGATTAATCACATTCCCAATGGGGCCTGGGGACATCCTCTTGTAGCACGCTCTCTCTCTCTCTCTCTCTCTCCCCTTTCTTTAATGTTGGTTATTTATATTGGCGGCCCCCTACTCCAGGAGCGTGGGAGGGGAGGTCTCTGAGGAGTGCTCAACAGGGATCCCTCTCCATGATTCCTGGCAGGTCTCTCCATCCCCCTGCTGTCACCATATGGATGTATGCCGCAGCATAAAGAACCCAGTCATGTCACTGTCACAAATGCTTTATGGAGTGGAAACCTGTGCCTTGTATGTCAGTTCGATGCCTCCCATTGGCTGATGTTCAACTGAACAAACCTCCTGCTCCTCAACCCTCTTGCTGAGCACAAGAAATAGGGTTGTTTCAGTCTGAGCACTCATAAAAGATACATTTCTATTCAGGAACATTGGCCCTGATAGGAGATGAGTTATCAGTTAAGACAATGTTCCATTTCATTTAAAATGGCTGACAGCAGTAGTCAAATAAACCACCAGAATGTTGTGTACATTTTTCCCCCTCTCTCTGTGTAACTGGTTATGACCCACCCACAGATGACTACAGGGACAAGCTGTAGAGTCACAAACCCCAGGGCCACAATGAATAAAACAATGTGTGTGGGTGGTAATCACAGGCTCCAGTGTCACATGGGGCAGCTACTGTAGTCCATGGCTGTAAAATGCTGTATTATCTCAAATGAAGGGCAGTATGAGGCTCTAATAAGAAGCTGATGTGAAAAGGCTTAAAGAGGTGCTTTATTCCAAATCGATTGTTCTTGTTGTTTGCCTTAGTCCACTCCAGATGCCTTCTACAAACATTCAATGCAGTTCAAAATGTCCACATTTTTAAGATATCTTGCTTATACCTCCTTTATACCAAAACTTACCCATCTGATTATTAACTTAGTACAATACCCACAATTCCTGAATCATAACCTGGTCCAGATGCAGTAGCTGTTTTGATAGTCTAACTAGCTAGTAGTTGTTGGAGATGTCCAGATCAACATCAATTCCCTGCGATCTATTTACCTAGTGCAAGAGGCAAAGTCATCAGCACAGAGTTGGCAGGCAGTGCTCTCTGGGACCCGCAGGCAAGGTCGAGCAGGGTCAAAAGTTCATTGAGTGATTTGATGACTACTCCAGGATGTTTTGCATGGTGGAATGATCAGACATATACATAAATATTGATTGAGTAAAGTTCCCCGTTTACAAAGTCATCAACCCCTAGAGCTATTTATTTTATTCAAGAGCATGTTTTAATAGTTTTAATAATAATTAGAATTACATGTACATGGAACAGAACGATCTGTGGATGGCATGTTCGCTATAGAGTAAATATAACAAAAACAACAAAACTCGAAAATGTCCCCTATCATCTTCAGCTTCCTGTCCGTAATCAATACTTTGTTCAATGATATCCTAATAAACCACTGTCTCTTGTCCATCCATCTCTACTCCAAGGCAATTAGCCCTATATACAGTACATTAGCCCTATTAAGCATTCCCCGAGTCTGTGTTTGGTGTAGATGACAGGGTTGATTTTGCTCCACTATCATCAATGAGGTTGTTACCTCACAGCTCCATGTTGGGTTTCGGTCATATAATTGAGCATGTAGGATGCAACTTTTGCCTCTGTTGCTAGACTAAAACTTGGAATTCTATCTTTTTCCTCTTTCATAACCCACCTCCCTTCTGCCTTTCCTGTATAACTATGTAAAAAATAACAGTTTCATGTATCAGTAAATGGGCCTTCGCACTGAGCTGAGGAGGATGACAGTACTTCTTTCTATTAGAGTGACAGGAGATGTACGCCAAAGAAGGAATATCCAATTCAATTACTCTGAGAGACACTGGCCACGGCTGGGATGTGTCTGAAGGGGAGAAACGTTTAACTATCCCTTCGGAAGGATCAGCCATTGTCCTCAGACAGTCCCAGCACCTGCTACTGGCCTATATCACATATACTATATGCAGATGACAATTTCTCTTTGATCATTCAAAGAATCCCCCACTCAGAATAAAACATATTCTAATAATGTGTATGTCTCTTTAAAATGTACGGCATACATGAAAAATGAAAGTAGAAAGGCAAAGAAGGAAGTCAGAGGCAACAAAGAGACTTATGGGAAAAACAGATCGATAAAGTCAGATGAAATATGTTGTGGATTATTCAGTAGTTTCACTAGGTCATTAAGAGGGTGTTTATTGACAGCGTTATCAGGGATCAGTGTCAGAGTTTGACTCTAATACACAAGCCTGGACCTCACCTTGGGCTGACTTTGTTTGGGGATTTATTACGCCGGGATTGCTCCTGACTCCATTTTTTTAATTGAACATCATCTGACCTTAACTCACCCTGTTCTCCATGAAAGAAGCCAGCCAGAAGGAAGAAAAATAGGTCAAGGTTGTGGGAAGTAGGAGCACATTTAGCATATTGATAGTGTGGAGGAGAAGTGCTTCCTCCTTCCCCGTTTTTGCGAGTAATGAAAGATACAGTGCCTTCGGAAAGTATTCAGACCCCTTCACTTTTTCCACATTTTGTTGTGTTATAGACTCAATTTAAAGTGGATTAAATTAAAATAATTTGCCAGCAATCCACACAATACCCCAGAATGACAAAGTGAAAACACGTTTTTTGAAATTTCAGTAAATTTATTAAAATTGAAATACAGAAATACCTCATGTACATAAGTATTCAGACTATTTGCTATGACACTCTTAAAATTAGCTAAAATGCAAAACATCATCAACAAATCACTTAATAAGTTGAATTGAGTCCATCTTAATGCAAGGATAATAAAGTTCATGTCATTTTGGAATTAATATATTTGTTTTTATAGGGTCTCTGATTTGCATAGGAATCAATTTCACACTGTGTAGATTAGGATTTAATTTATTTTAAATGTAATCCCCCCCCCCCCACACACACACACACACATTTAAAGCATAATGGGAAGATCTCATGAATTTCAGATACATTTCAACTCCTTATTAATGGAAGTAGTAATTTAATTGCAGGTGGTGGTAGGGAGAAAGTGTTGTAATTCATCAGAAAACATCCAATACAGTTGTATTTAATTTAAGAAATGGGCCATATACATATACTGCATAAGTAATGGGACAGTGAAGCATTTTTTCTTCTTTTGGCTCTACAGTCCAAAAGTTTGGATTTTAAATCAAACAATTACTATGATTTAAAAAGAGATTAAAGTAGAGATTATCAGCTTTTATTTGATGGTATTTGTTTACATATTAGTTTCACCATGCAGAAATTACAACACTTTTCATGCATTGTCCCCCTATTTTAAGGTATCCAAAAGTAATGGGACAATTGGCTTGACAGGTGTCTCTGGTAAGTCAGGTGTGTTCTGTCACATCATTTGTGCAGGCATATGAGAGCTGTCAATGTGTAGTATTGATTTTTGGCTTTGGATTTGCTTTTGAAGTTTGCTATTGGTGTCTGTCAACATGAGGACCAAAGAAGTGTCAATGAAAGTCAAAGAAAAAGGAAAACCGTTCAGTACCACAACTACTGTATGTCATAAAATTACTTCGGGAACAAATGTGGCGTTAGGACGTATCTTCACCCAAGAGTCACCAGGGGCAAACTGAGTACATGAAGGATGAACCGAGACCAACAGCCTAATCATTGCCTCTTTGACTATTATTGACACCTCATGTTGATAGACATCAATAGCAGACACTCCAATGGCAAGAGCAAAGCCTCAAATCAATACTAGACATTGGGATGGGGCGCACTCCCCCCCCCCCCCCTTTTCTTGGGGACCTATCAAGAAAGGCTGTAGAAAGGCTGCCGAGGGATGAAGCTGGGCACCAGACGGACAGCTCCCTTGTCCACAGGGACTGTATTTAGTCACTGAGGACTCGGGCAGTGTTCCCCTGCGCAGTGGACTGCACAAAACATGTGAAATGCAGTGGAGGGCAAACTGTAGTCAGTACCCCTGGTCCACTATAGGACCCAGGGAGAGACTGTGCACACACACCACTACTCTGTACGGAGCATCAGGGTAGCCACTCATTCCCCATGGGAAACAATGGGTACCTGCAGTGACTGCCCCCTTGGCAGGGTCGTGCGAACAGGCAGGCTGACCTGCCTGTGAGAGTTCGGCAACAAATTATTCTTTTGCAGAAACTCTTGTTTGCAGAAGCTCCTCTCACCAATGGCCTGTGCACCTCTGGTGTGCGCCCACCTACACAAGGCCTAACAGGGCTTGGGGGTTTGTGAATTACACCGGAACAAACAGTGTACCTGTGTCTGGGGAACAGTGTCTGGGTTGGGGGAGCTGGGGAGGTCCCAGCAGTGCGAGAGGCAGAGTGACACCCATGTCCCAGTGTGTCCTGGCATGGCTGCTGGGTGGTCTGAGCCGGTCCCTGTGCCACTGCTGTCAGAGATGGTTGCGGCGCCTTGGAGATCTTGAAATATGGGAGTGGACTTCATAGTCACTACCTGTGCAGCCCGAAGCATGCAAGGTTGGTGAAAGGCCTCTGCTCCCCTCTTCCTGGATTCGACTCTGGGGTCGAGCTACTCAGCCATGGTCTCTACTGGAGGGAGTTCCAGCTCACTGACTCCGCATCACTCATGTCTATGACATTGGTGGTGGAGAGGGGCTTTAACCCACAGAGACTTAACTGATGATCTGGGAACAGGCAATCTGGGAAGCCAGGCATACGCATATGCGTGGATGGGGGCTCGTCTGCAGAGGTAAGACCAACCAGCCTGTTTTTGTATTTTTAGAATAATCTCTATATATAATATAAAAAATAAAAAATAAAAGTGTTCTTTACACACATGTTGAGTGGAGGGGAGGGGCTTCTACTCCACCGTCTTATCCACTGTGAGGTGAGGGGTGAGACCTGTAACACAGGTTTTCAGCAGCTCAAAAACACTCCACAAAGCTGGGTCTCTCAGTTACCAAATGCTGTGAGGTGAGGGGGAGACCTGTAACACAGGTTTTCCAGCAGCTCAACAGTCCACAAAGCTGGGTCTCGTCACAGTTCCAGACCCAACAATTTGGAGCAAGCTCACCAACTGAATGATATAGAAGCTGTCCTCACGTACGTAAACGTTGAGGCAAGCAAGACACGAAAGATGAAAAACCCCACGGAGCCTCCGCTATAAGGAGAGCATATGTCTTCTTCAATCTGTTTCTCTGCCGCTGATCGCATTACCAGGTGGCGAATTTGATTGACCCGGAGTATGAGAATACAGAGAAATATGAGTTTCGAAGCAGATAGTCCTGTCAACAACCCACCCCTAACCATTTCGTAAGCGACCAATCGGACCACGATAGGAGGAACAGCGAAGACAGAAGCTTACCACCGATAAGTGTAAAGCCCCCTATGGCTAGGCCCACAGTGACTCCTATGCTAGCTAGCTTGAATGCATGCAAACTAGTAGCAACATATGCAACATGTCGAAGTTGAACCTGAAAGGAACGACGAGAGAAAGTAGCGGTAGTGGTTCATAGTAATTACCTTGTGTGGGTTTATTATTAGCCAAGCACTCTCCAGCTAGCGTATCAAATGCTAACGAGCCAGGCCAATAACAGTAAAGTAGGGGAAGCAGGCTAACGGTTGTGTACCATTGGGTAGCTAGTAAAGTTTTTCAATGCTGCAACCAAGTGTTCACACATGCAGAAAACATGAGGGGGCAAACTAGGCTCTTTCAGAATCAGAATCAGAATTCTTTTTTTTGGCCAAATATATTTGCACATACAGGAAATTGACTTGGTGAAGTTGGTGCATGGACATAAAAAACAAATAGCAAATATTGACAAGAAATTTACAAAATAGCAAAGTATTAACAAAATAGCAATAACAAATTTACAAATTTACAAAAAAGAGCAGCAGAATAATACATCTTGTAGGCTGTGTGAGACTAAATGGCAATGAGGCTAGAGGCTGTGAAATGGTTGTGGGGCATGTACACTATAAATTAGAATAATTTTAAATAATTATATATTACACTGCCATGGGGAAGAAACTGTTCAGGTGGCGCAAGGTTTTAGTCTTGATTGACCGGAACCTTTTGCCGGATGGAAGTCTCTGGAAGAGGTTGTGACCAGGATGGGAAGGATCAGCGATGATCTTTCCTGCTCTCTTACTGGTCCTGGAGTGGAACAGGTCCAGGAGAGATGGCAGGTTGCAGCCGATGACCTTCTCGGCTGACCGAATGATCCGCTGCAATCTGCCTTTGTCCTTGGCAGTGGAGACAGCGAACCAGACGGTGATTGATGAGCTGAGGATGGACTCAATGATGGCCGTGTAGAACTCAACCATCACTTTTTGCGGCATGTTGAATTTCTTCAGCTGCCGCAGGAAGAACGTCCTCTGCTGGGCCTTCTTGATGGTGGAGGTGATGTTCTCCGCCCACCTGAGGTCCTTTGAAATTATTGTCCCCAGGAATCTGAATGACTCCACAATGTTAAAAGGTGAGTCACACATGATGAGGGGGGCGGTTGGGGCTGGACTTCTCCTGAAATCTACTACCATCTCAACAGTTTTTAGGGCGTTCAGCTCCAAGTACTTCTGGCTGCACCAGGAAGCCAGGCTGTCAACTTCCTCCCTGTAGGCGGCCTCATCACTGTTAATTAATCCAATGAGGGTAGTGTCATCCGCGAACTTCAGGAGTTTGACAGAAGGGTGGCTAGAGGTGCAGCTGTTGGTGTAGAGGGAGAAGAGGAGAGGAGAGAGCACACAGCCTTGTGGGGCTCCGGTGCTGATGGTCCGGGGCTCAGAGACAAGCTTGCCCAGCCGTACCTGCTGCTTCCTGTCTGTCAGAAAGTCAGTGATCCACCTGCAGGTGGGCTCAGGCACGCTCAGTTGGGATAGCTTGTCCTGGAGGAGAGCTGGGGCAATAGTGTTAAATGCAGAGCTGAAGTCCACAAACAGGATCCTGGCGTAAGTGCCGGGGGAGTCTAGGTGCTGTAGGATGAAGTGAAGTCCCATGTTGACTGCGTCGTCTACAGACCTGTTGGCTCTATACGCAAACTGCAGTGGGTCAAGGAGGGGGTTGGTGATGGCCTTGAGGTGAGTGAGCACGAGGCACTCAAAGGTCTTCATTACCACAGAGGTCAGGGCGACTGGTCTGTAGTCATTAAGGCCTGTGATCCTCTGCTTTTTGGGAACTGGGATGATGGTGGATGTTTTGAAGCAGGCAGGTACCATGCATTCAACCAGTGAGGTGTTAAAGATGTCCGTAAACACTGGAGACAGCTGGTCTGCACAGTGCTTCAGTGTGGAGGGAGAGACAGCATCTGGTCCAGCTGCCTTGCGGGGGTTCTGTTTCTTTAACAGTTTGTTGACGTCTCTCTCCTTAATGGAGAGAGGTGCGACGGGGGGGAGGGGGCTGTAGAGGTTAGTGTCTCTGTTCAGGCTGGGAAGGAGAGGTGTGGGGAGGGTTGGTTTTGTGGGTCAGTCAGGGCTGCTCCATTGTCTGTCGAATCTACAGTAGAAGTTGTTCAGCTCATTTGCAAGTCTGAGGTCTTCCATAGAGTGGGGGGAATTGGTTTTGCAGTCTGTGATCACTCGAAGGCCTTTCCAGACTGACGAGGAGTCGTTGGCTGCAAACTGTTGTTCTAGCTTCTTTGAGTATTGTCGTCTGGCCTCCTTAATCTTCTTGCCAAACGTGTACTTAGCCAGTCTAAACCTTTCCTTGTCTCCACTCCTGAAAGCCCTCTCCTTCTCCAAACAAAGCTGTTTGAGTCTTGCTGTGAACCAGGGCTTGTCATTGTTGTAACTCACCCATGTTGTAATACATCTGTCCTCACAGAAGCTGATGTATGACGTCACAGACTCTGTGTATTCGTCCAGGCTCTTAGAAACAGTCCTAAAAATGTCCCAGTCTGTGGTGTCAAGGCAGTCACGCAGCTGCTCCACTGCTTCTCTGCTGCTCCAATTGTTTGATGTCCACACAGCAGGTTTAGAAAGTTTTAGTTTCTACCTGTATGCCGGGATCAGATGAATAAGAGCGTAGTCAGATAGTCCCAGAGCCGCGCGGGGAACTGCGTGATAAGCTCTGCTGATGGTGCTGTAACAGTGATCCAAAATATTCTCCTCCCTGGTTGGCCATTTGATTAACTGTTTATATTTAGGGAGTTCGTGAGTTAAGTTGCCCTTGTTAAAGTCCCCAAGGACAATACGTGGGGAATACGTGTTCACTCTCTTTCTCTCCACTCCTAATATTTGGTCGGCGAGCTGACGTTGAGCCACTTTCACGTCAGCTTGCGGTGGGGTGTAAACTCCAGCTAATATAAAAGAAGTGAATTCACGTGGAGAGTAGAACGGTCTGCAGGTGATGAAAAATGATTCCAGGTCAGGAGAACAAGTTTGCAAAATTACTTTCACGTTGTTGCACCAGCGTTGATTTATATAGAAACAGATCCCACCTCCTTTCGCCTTGCGAGTAGAAATCGGGTCGTGATCTGCCCGTAACAGCTGATAGTCGGGCACATGTACAGCAGAGTCCGGTGTCGATTCCATCAGCCACGATTCCGTGAAACACAAAACAGAAGAGAGGGAAAAGTCTCCATTTGTTCTGATAAGAAGACGCAATTCGTCCATTTTGTTGCACAGTGCACAGATGTTTGAGAGGACTATTCCCGGTAGAGGCGAGTGTAATGCTCTCTCGCTGAAGCGCACTAAAGCCCTGGCGCATTTGCCACGGCGCCGCCGCCTTCGTCGCACTAATTTGCCAAGGGCCAGCGGACCCAAAAACAAACAAAGAAGTGCGCACCAACACACCGTGGCAGCCGTATGAGGCGCCATCTTGGTCTTTCTTTCATTAGTGTAGTAGAAGACATCTTTCACTTTGTGGAGTAAAAGAGGGGAGCACCTCGACGGTCATGTATACTATGAGAGTTCACCCATCAGCTAGCAACAAAACTGGCATGGCACCCGAGGGGCAGAAGAGGAAGTAGTGTGGTGGAATTCTTAAAATACTTTGAAATAAAATGTCAAAGACTAGAGCTGATGGTTTATTCAGAGACTTTCATCACAAGTAACAAAAGCAGAGGTGGTTCGCGAAGCATCTCCTGTTTGTCTCTGCGTAGACCATGTTTATACAGTTAAAATGTAGGTTCCATCCCCCATATGCAAATCTTTTTACACTTCCTGGGTGTTCGCCACCAATATCATTCACCCGGTTTCTATACCTCGTCACGGCCTGGTTTGCCCTCCCATTTCTAAAGATAGTTCTCGGGTTGCTACAATATTGGTGGTAAGCTCATCGTATTATCACAAGAATAATAGTACTGTGTCTAGTGCTTGGTACTGATGAACCTCCCTTCACTTACCGACCGCACTGTTATCAGTGTCTCCATAAATCGTCACTCCCTCTATCCCTTATTCTGTTTTCTCATGGAATATGTGTATTTGGTTTCCATAACTCACGTTTGGCTTCTTTGTCCTGTCCCACATGGAATGTCCACAATTGGTTAACATTACATCACCCCCTGCACTCCTCACCACCAACTCCTGCTCTCCATGCTCTGGTCATCTGCCTCCTCCAAGCTCCGATCCCCCCATGTAACCTCCAAGAACCTCTACACATCACTCCCCTCACAAATCAACCTCTGGCCATCTCCCGGTCCTACTCCCTCTCTACATCAACCTATCCTCCCATGGGACATCCACAGTTGGCCTCCTTGTCCTGTCCTATGTGGAATGTTCTCTCTTTATTTGCTATAGAAATTTACCATAGTAGCTAGGCTAGTGACTAATTAAAACTCTTGTTGGCGGACCGAACTTGAGAGAACTTTACTCGATAAAGTGGTGGGGGAAAAGCTGTGAACTGCCAAGCTAGGTAGCTAGGTTCTACACTGCAGATGGGCTTGTGAATAAGCTAGTGGAGAGTGTAAAGAATGCAATGGCAGTGCATTGCAGTAGCCTATATGGGCTGGGGCAGGCTCAGCCGTGCAAAGTGCTCCCGGCCTGTTCCAGGTGTGATTGAATAGGGTTTCATCGAATAGGATACGCAGGGGTGCATATGTCATAGTGAGATGTCAAATTGAGTCAACTGAAAGAGAACCACTAAAAGTACACAATGTTTGGATTTCAATTGTGGGTTATTCACCATCCGTTGCCTCCAACCTGCAACCTACCAACGCATTACTTCTTCTGTATCCGAGTATTCCTTTCCTATCAATAGTTATGAGAATTACTTATTATAATATGAGGAATAGGAAGGTACGAGGCTGGCGAGCGCTACGAGGGGGCTCAGTTTTAATTTTGTGCACCCTCAGTTTTGTGCCCCACATTTTTTTGATAAATCTGAAACGTCTTCTGTCAAATCGTTTTATCGCTCCACAAAGGGTTAACTGTCTCAAAATCCCATCCCGTGCTCCTCCCGCCTCCAAAAGCAACGCTAATTTGATTGATTTAGGCTGGACTCTGGAAAGACGCTCATCTGAAATTGACGCTGACCTATCTAAAGACTTAGCCAGCTAACTATAACCTAAATATTTTGGTATATGTTTGAGTACAATAGTTTTAAAAAATTTTGAAATGCGTTCTCTCTTTGTAAAGTGGAACAGTAGCCCACTCTCCGCTGACAAGACAGCTGTCTATGGCTGCACATTGTATGTTATTGTATGATCAAATACACTTAACAGTGTGCCCTGACAGTGAATGCCGCTCATGCGTCGCGCAGTGAGAGAACCTGAAGGATTAAGCGGTGCGGTCGAGACTCGACTCCAGATCATAAAAGATCAAGTAGGTATGCTGCATGCATCGTTAAATTAGCTGATTTCCGCTAGTTTGTTAATTATGCTATAATTGTAGTTAACATTCTTGATAATATTTTGTTCGGGTTATAACTGATGAGTGACTTACAAAGTGAAACAACCTAATTTAGTATTCCATCACAGGCTTATTTGTTAAATTAACGTGCAGGAAAAAGCAGTTTCAGGTGTTTGTGAAATGCAAAATGTCCTTCTCCCCTCTAAAATATTGAATGTATGAGGCCCCCTACTTTTTTTTTTTTTTTTTTTTTTTTTTTTACAAATACACTTGTGAACATGTGCAGTACTGAATACATTAGTTGACAATTAATCTCCCCCAACCTCAGCCATATGTCCTATCCCAGGCCCAAACCACCAATCCCTCAATTGCGATTGCATGCCCTGAAGTCTCTGGGTTTGACCCTGCCAGCTAAAGACTGGTTAGTCTCACCAGTTTGATTGAGCTAGAGGGACGCAAACGTCTTCAGGGCAGACAGGACGGCAGAGGCCTCAGGTAAAACAAGAGGCGGGGGACTGTGCATTTATGTCAACAAAACTTGGTGTACGAACACTGCTTTTACTGAGAGTCACTGCTCTGCCAATCTGGAGTACCTGATGATCAAGTGTAGGCCGTTTTACCTGCCTAGAGAGTTTACAGCTATTGTTGTTACTGCAGCTTACTGTATATCCCTCCGGATGCTAATGCTAAGCTAGCAATGAAAGAACTTGCTTGCTGCTATTAGCAAACAACAATTAGAACTTGCATGCTGCTATTAGCAAACAACAAACTGCACACTTGGATGGAGCCTTTATTGGTGGAGGGGATTTCAACCACTCCAACCTGAGAACTGTACTCCCAAAATTCCACCAACATGTCTCCTGCCCCACTAGAGGAGACAACACTCTAGGTCATGTGTATACAAACATTGCTGAGGCATTCCACCTCGGCTGCCTGCCTGGCACCGCTGCCTCTACGTGGATGCAGTGGCCGCGCCACTCGGTCATGGCTTTTCACTGTCCTGGCGCCCCGCTGGTGGAATGAGCTTCCCACTACTGTCAGGACTGCAGAATCACTATCGATCTTCCGCCGTAGATTGAAAACACATCTCTTCAGGCTACATCTTAACAGTCCCTCCTAAAGACCTCTTCACCCCCACTACCCCCCTGTACTAACCCTACCCCATACCCTAGAGACCTCTTCACCCCCACTACCCCCCGTACAAGTTCTGTCCTGTTAATAATGAAAAAAATAAAATAATAATAAAATAAAATAAATAAATAAAGGCTTCTGGCATTACGACTGCCAATGGCCCCTGGTATGAGCATTGGTTACTTTGTCTTATGATGACTGTTGGATAGATGATTCACTTACTAAAACAAATGTATTTGTTGTAAGTCGCTTTGGATAAAGGCGTCTGCTAAATGCCATAAATGTAAATGTAAATGCTTACAAAGCCATTCCCCTCCCCAACCTGGGACAGTTTGATCATTGCTCATTGTTCCTACTCCCCAAGTACACAACACTCATCAAACGTGTGAAACCAACAGTGAGGACAGCCAAAGTCTGGCCAGAGGGAGCGGACTCTACACTACAGCACCAGTTTCAACACACTGACTGGAGTATGTTCGCCACTCAGGCCACCCTGGACTCCCACACGGACATTGATTCATATGCTTCTTCTGTTCTGGATTACATCAATACGTGTCAACCGTGTCACCACCTACAAACAGATAAGAACTTTCCCCAACCAGAAGCCTTGGATTAGCAGTGAGGTCCGCTTATTGCTGCAGGCACGCAATGCCGCTTTTAGATCTGGCGATGCAGAGGCCTACAGCTCATCCATGGCTAACCTGAAGAGGGGCATCAGGAAGGCCAAACACAACCACAAACTGCAGATTGAGGAGCACTTTCAGAACAACAGACTGCATGCCCAAAAACACAGCAT
Source organism: Argentina silus (assembly GCF_951799395.1). Taxonomy (NCBI): domain Eukaryota; kingdom Metazoa; phylum Chordata; class Actinopteri; order Argentiniformes; family Argentinidae; genus Argentina; species Argentina silus. The sequence goes on along the minus strand of NC_139656.1, from coordinate 12,753,437 downwards.
CCCAAACCAGCACTGCGTCCCTCTCCGACGAGCTCAACCACTTCTACGCTCGCTTCGACCGGGACAACAAGGAACCAGCCATCAAAGCTGAGCCCCTCTCAGATGACCAGCCCCTCACACTCTCCACCACTGATGTGTGCTGCGTACTGAGCAAGGTGAATGCATGCAAGGCTGCTGGCCTTGTGCTCAGGGCGTGTGCTGGGCAGCTGGCCGGGGTCTTCACTGACATTTTTAACTTGTCACTGGCCCAGGCAGTTGTCCCCGTGTGCCTCAAGTCAGCAACCATTGTACAAGTGCCAAAGTATTCTGCTGCAGCGGGCCTGAATGACTCCCGCCCCATTGCACTCATCCCCATCATCATGAAGTGCTTTGAGAGGTTGGTCCTGGCTCTCCTTAATGACCACCTACCCCCCACACTGGATCCCCGCTAGTTTGCCTACCGCCCGAACAGGTCAACACAGGATGCCATCTCCACGGCACTACACTCCCCCCTGACCCACCTGGATAACAACCACACCTACGCAAGGATGCTGTTCATTGACTTCAGCTCAGCATTCAACACCATCATCCCCTCCAAGCTGGTCATCAAACTCAGTGACCTTGGCATCAGCACCTCCCTCTGCAACTGGACCCTGGACTTCCTGACCAACAGACCCCAGTCTGTTAGGTTAGACAACCACACCTCCTGCACCCTGACCCTGAACACCGGTGTCCAGCACCTGGCGTTGTGGTGTGCCGACAACAACCTGGCCCTGAACACCAAGAAGGCCAAGGAGCTCATTGTGGACTACAGGAAAGCTGGGGGCTGCAGACACACCCCCATGTACATCAATGGAACGGAGGTGGAGCGTGTCTCCAGCTTCAAGTCCCTGGGTGTCCACATCTCCGAGGACCTCTCTTGGACCCTCAACTCCTCCACCCTGGTCAAAAAGGTGCAGCAGCGCCTATATTTCCTGAGGAGACTGAAGAAAGCCTGTCTGTCTCCTAGGATCCTTGTCAACTTCTATCAGTGCACCATCGAGAGCATTATGACAAACTGCATCACAGTCTCAGACTGGAAGGCCCTGCAATGGGTGGTGAAAACTGCCCAGTACATCACCGCTGCCCAACTCCTTGCCATCGAGGTCCTCCAGCGTAGGGGGTGTCTGCAGAGGGCGTGAGGCATCAGTAGGGATCAGCCTCAGACTGTTTGCCCTCCTCCCATCCGGGAGGCAGTACAGGAGTCTCCGTTCCCGCACCAGCAGGCTCAGGAACAGCTTCTTCCCTGCAGCTGTTACTCTGCTGAACTCAGAATCCCGGCGGTAGCCCAGCCCCCGCCCCCCTCCACCCCCCAGCAAGAGGAATGTTGACTCCCAGTATCAGTGTACCCTCCCCCCATACCTCTACAGGCTGCACACTCATGACTTCAATTTAGCTACTGCTTGTTTGCACATACCATATTTATTATATTGGTCTCTAATTATACATCCTACATATGTAACATACCTCAAGACCTATTGCCCTTGTTCAACTGTACATATCATATTGATATTCATCTCATGTATATTCACTTATTATATTCATTAATTTATACTCACTGTAATACTGTATACTGTAATACCATGCACTGTCTACAATTTCATGTCTTTTGCACTATGCTACTGTTTGCACCTGGTTAGATGTCAAACTACATTTCGTTGTCTCAGTACTTGTACTCTGTGCAATGACAGTAAAGTTGAATTTAATCTAATCTAATCTAAACCAGTCTGTGTGTGTGTGTATGTGTGTGTATGTGTCAGCTGGTGAGGGACTGGGGAATTAACTTGCCCTTTACAGTTTTATGATGTGTAGGTTACAGTATGCTTCTTTAAAAATCCTGATTTTGGCAACACTTCTGTTTTAGCCCACACATTAACGATATACATCCCCTATGAAATCTAACATTATCTAACATTCTTATGAGAGCATGGCCTTTTATTATGGTATAATATAGTAGAACCTTTCTCCATGTTCCTCTCAAAGTGAACCAGAAAGCTGCATTTAGCAGTGTAAATGTAAAAAAAAAGAAAAAGAAAAAGAAAAGAAGAAGATGCCCCTGTACGACCATACAAGGGTTTTTCCCTGAGATTTTATTCTCTCACCCTTTCCACACCTCACCAGTTTGCGTCCCTCATACAACTTCTTTTCCTTCTTTTGTGTGTTCGGATTGTGAGTGATACTCAATCAACACCCTCCTTCATTGAGTGCTCATTGTGCTTGAACATCTTTTAGGTAACAAACATGGAGATGGACATTCATATCTTGTAAACCATACACTATTCTCTAGCATCAATCTACAAGTCTATTCAATAACCCACTGCTATAGCTCTACCCAAAGCCATGGCCACGTGGCCCACTCGTTAGTGACAGCGGCACTTTAGAATGTTTCAGACCGCATGAAGTGCCAATTGGCCACGCCATGTGAAATGCCCTGTGTTAGTAAAGGCCTGTTCTCGGGTCCAGCCTGTATCAGTCCCCACCAGCTTGTACCCTATGCAATATGGATTTGCCCCATCTGCTGAGGGTTTGAGCTGCTCCTCCCCTGTCTGTCTGTTGGGCTGACATCAGAGGACGGGGTGTCAGCAGAGTGATAGGGCTATGTAGGCCACTGAGCTCTCAGCGGCAGTATCCAATGTTAGCTAGTGGGAGAGTATGATTATTTATTTTTATTTTTTTTACTTCTCCTTTATGTATACAGGGAGATCTTACTGAGACCTTTCACAGTAAAAACCCCTGTAAGGCCCAGGCCTTACCAAACTATCAGAAAACTGAAAAGATTTATATCCATATTACCATTTGATTTGATCCGTGGAATTTGTGACTTTTGAAACAACGTAGGAACTGAACAATGCAACATAGCAACTCCATATGAAACTTTTCTAAGTTTTCTAATGTTTGTAATTTGCTAAATGGGCAAACGGACTGTGGAAAGTTAAGCTCCTTAGAACTTTTTTGTCCATAAAAAAACTGCCAAAACTTATGAAACGGACAGACTCCCATAGAGAAACCATTGGCTCAATCCGTAATTAACAGATATCATAGTTTGGTGTGGCTGGGGCCTAGAACAAGGTACATGGCAACAGGAAATACGATAAAAGAAACATCCGACAAAATCACATATCCAGATAAACATGAAACAAGCGACTGAAAATGATAGAGCAAGTCACATATACTTATTTTTAATTGTATTAAGTACCAATTTAAATTTAACAAGGGCTTTCTGAAGAGCAGCCTGAAGCTAGAAAAAATCTGTTCACCTGTAGGGGCAACAGAATATATGACAGTATCATCGGCATACGAATGGAGGTTACAGTTTTGTACAGAAGTCCCAATATTTTTAAATAGTGAAAAGGACTGAACCAAGAAACAAGATTTTGGGACACCCTTTGTTATATCCAAAAACCTGATTTAACACCATCCCATCAGAAGATATAGTGCCCTCCGTTATATCCAAGTATTGGAAAGAGGAAGCATTTAAAAAGTACAGTACAATCATTTTTTTACATAATCCCCCTATTTCAGGGCTCCAAAAGTTTTGGAAAAAATCATATAATGTTCTCAAATAAAGTACTCATGTTTAGTATATGGTCGACAATCCTTTGCATGCAATAACTGCCTGAAGTCTGCAACCCATTGACCCAGTGCTTTCTTTCTCTTTTAATGAGGTTACAAACCGTTGACCGTAAGTACAGTGCATTCGGAAAGTATTCAGACCCCTTCACTTTTCCCACATTTTGTTATGTTACAGCCTTATTCTAAAATGGATTAAATTATTTTTTTCCCCTCTTCAATCTACACACAATACCTCATAATGACAACAGGTTTTTAGAAATTGGTGCTAATTTATTAAAAAAAAAAAACTGATATCACATTTACATAAGTATTCAGACCCTTTACTCAGTACTTTGTTTGAAGCATCATTGGCAACGATTACAGCCTCAAATCTTCTTTGGTATGACGCTACAAGCTTGGCACACCTGTATTTGGGGAGTTCCTCCCATTCTTCTCTGCAGATCGTCTCAAGCTCTGTCAGGTTGGATGGGGAGCGTCAGTGCACAGCTATTTTCAGGTCTCGTTAGTTCGATCGGGTTCAAGTCTGGGCTCTGGCTGGGCCACTCAAGGACATTCAGAGACTTGTCCCGAAGCCACTCCTGTGTTGTCTTGGCTGTGTGCTTAGGGTCGTTGTCCTGTTGGAAGGTGAACCTTCGCCCCAGTCTGAGGTCCTGAGCGCTCTTGAGCAGGTTTTCATCAAGGATCTCTCTGTACTTTGCTCCGTTCATCTTTCCCTCGATCCTGACTAGTCTCCCAGTCCCTGCCACTGAAAACCATCCCCACAGCATGATGCTGCCACCACCATGCTTCACCGTAGGGATGGTATTGGCCTGGTGATGAGCGGTGCCTGGTTTCCTCTAGATGTGACGCTTGGCTCAGGCCAAATAGTTCAATCTGGGTTTCATCAGACTAGAGAATCTTGTTTATCATGGTCAGAGTCCTTTAGGTGCCTTTTGGCAAACTCTAAGCGGGCTGTCATATACTTTTTATTGAGGAGTGGCTTCCGTCTGGCCACCTTACCATAAAGGCCTGATTGGTGGAGTGCTGCAGAGATGGTTGTCCTTCTGGAAGGTTCTCCCATCTCCACAGAGGAACTCTGGAGCTCTGTCAGAGTGACCATTGGGTTCTTGGTCACCTCCCTGACGATGGCTCTTCTCTATTGATCAGTTTGGGCGGGCGGCCAGGTCTAGGAAGAGTCTTGGTGGTTCCAAACTTTCTTCATTTAAGAATGATGGAGGCTATGGTGTTCTTGGGGACCTTCATTACTGCAGATTTTTTTTGTACCCTTCCCCAGATCTGTGCCTCAAAACAATCCTGTCTTGGAGGTCTACAGACAATTCCTTCGACTTCATGGCCTGGTTTTTGCTCTGACATGCACTGTCAACTGTGGGACCTTATATAGACAAGTGTGTGCCGTTCCAAATCATGTCCAATCAATTGAATTTACCACAGGTGGACTCCAATCAAGTTGCAGAAACATCTCAAGGATGATCAATGGAAACTGGATGCACCTGAGCTCAATTTCGGGTGTTATAGCAAAGGGTCTGAATACTTATGTAATGTATGTCATATTTCAGTTTTTTATTTTTAATAAATTAGCTAACATTTCTAAAAACCTGTTTTCGCTTTGTCATTATGGGGTATTGTGTGTAGATTGATGAGGAAAAAAATGAATTTAATCCATTTTAGAATAAGGCTGTAACATAACAAAATGTGGGAAAAGTGAAGGGGTCTGAATACTTTCCGAATGCACTGTATAAGGTTTTGGCTATATTTTTGATAGATTTCAGCCTCATAATGATGTCCTTGACTTTCATTTCAGACGTCTATTTGGTCCTCATGTTGACAGACACCAATAGAAGACTCCAAAGGCAAATGCAAAGCCAAGAATCAATACTAGACATTGATAGCTCTCTTATGCCTCCACAAATGCTGTGACGGAACACACCTGACTAACCAGAATAACCAGAATACTTTTGGTGCCCTGAAATGGGGGGACTGTGTATAAAAAGGGTTGTAATTTCTAAGTGGTGAAACCAATTTTTAAAAATAAAACATTGAATTCAAGCTGTGAATCTCTACTTTTAACCCCATAGTAATTTGATGAAATCCACCTGTTGGGAGTACAGAGCTAAAAGAACACAAAATGCTTCCTCTTTCCAATACTTATGGATGGCACTGTATACATTCTGTTCTATCCATTAAATTGCTTTCTAACCATCCACATCGAGCCTGGTTGAGACCTATTTCAGATAACCTCTGGATAAGTAGATAATGGTCGACTGTATCAAATGCCTTGGAGAGGACTATGAATAAGGCAGCACAATGATGTTTTTGGCCTAGGCAATTTAACACACCATGTAAACAAATGTAGCACCTGATATTGTGCTATGTCCAGGTGTATAGCCAGATTGGTGCACATTTAAAATAGAATGGGAAGTTAAAAATGTTCTTAACTACGAGTTGACCAGGGAAAACTAGAAAGGCAGGATAGCTTTGATATTGGACGATAGTTATCTAGGTTAGAGGGTTCACCCTTATGGAGAGGGAGCACATGGGCTGCCTTCCAAACCTTGGGGATAACACCTGAGATTAAAAATGTCAGATTACAAATATGAGTTAATGACTTCGAATCAACAGAACGTAATGCTGTAACAGCAAAGAATCATGCATATCAGCCCCAGTGGTTTCCTTAACATCAATCTTAAGCAAGGCATTAGGCACATCACAATTAGAAAACTGTTGAATGAAAACAATGTTTCGCTAGTAGTTGACTGAACTCCCGACAAGCCAGCATGGATCTGGGGAAGCACAGAGGGAAGCACAGTCAACTGACCAAACATCATCAGCTATACAACCATTTCTCTCAAACAATAAACCTTCCGAGATAAAATGCTTCACTTATCCTATTTTTCTTAGTAACAAGGCCAGAGTCTGTCATAACTTTCTTAGGCAGGGAAGAAGAGGTATTCCCACCTTTCAAAGTATTAACTGTTTTCCAGAATTTAGTAGGATCCCTGGGGGTACTGTCATAGCCATAGCCTTGTCGTAAAGTGGGATCAATATGGTTATGATCAAAGTTATGGAAATACTTTGGGGCAATGAATGTTGTCTGGGTGCTAGCAGGCTTTTCACCATCCTTGGTGAGAGTGGACAATATGTCACTGATGTTGCTATGTAGGCCTTTAAAACAGACAAGACCAAAGATACTGACGCTGGTTTCTATAGGTGTCTTTCATCTAATGCTGGGGTGGCTGTGTGTCTATTTATTGTTATGTATGTTATGTTTAGGAGACAGGGTTTGAGCATAAGGATTTCTCAAAGGATTTGTATGTCTTGTATTTCAAGTCTCTTAAAATGTTGTTCCAATGAGCGAATGAAAGGTAAATGCTTTTAATTCAAGCATCATATTAAATCAGGAGTGTTTTTAACAGCTTGAGATTAGTCACTGCAAATGTGTCCTTGGTGGCTTTATTATTGGGGAGTGTAAATATTTCTGTCTTCTATTTTAGGATGCATTTTAACACTATATCTCCACTTTGTAGATTTGGATTCAGATAGCCTAGTTAACACAACTTAGTAGGATACAATGTTACGCATTGTTACCCCATGGCATATTTGTAAATACCTGCTAAACAAGGACTGTGAAAGTGTTACCAATAGCATTGTGTGCACATATAATGTGTTGTGTGTAGAGGTTGTGTGGGAGTCACTTCGGTGTGCTCTCTTCCCCAAATGGGATTCAGCTCAACTTGGTGAGGTTGCATTCACATAACCTGTACTATTATATATTATATAGACTTGTGTTAATATTACAGAAGGTATAGGGTTATACTTGAGAGCCAGGTTTTGAAAGACCCCTTGACTTCCGTCACAGAGGTCAAATGGAACAGGGTAGACATACATTAAGTAGGTGCAGGTTGTTGCTTAGGCTTTTCAATATGTGCTCCGAGCTCACTGACCCTTCATAAACATTAACAAATCAGTTTAACACAATTTTTTAATATTATTGGCAAAATGATCGCTAATGTGAGGAAAGTCTCTGAGAGTCTGGCTCACAATCCATGGATTTGATGTAGATTAAGTATTGGGACACACATATACACACACACATACACACATCACAGCACAGCACACCTACAGTGGATTTGCACATTCTGCCCCAGCTCTGTGAGAGGAAAGTGTATTCCATCTGTCTTCCCTTCGCTGGGGCAACTCTGGCTCCTCCAGAGAGAATACAGGTGGGTTGCAACGGTGACACACATCAGAAAGCCACAAGATGCCCCCCGGAGGTGACATGGCTGTCTCAAGTCTGCCACACTCAGACCTAATTCCTCCACCGCTTAATGAGCCACTTGATCATCGTGCCATCTTCAGCCTGATCAGTTTAAAGAACAGAGAATGTTGGTAAAATCTTTCCTTCATTTTAACTAGGCACAGCAGAGTTCAACAGGCCTTGCTGACCCCAATGGCTTTTGTGTACCACTGTGGATCAGTATAAGATGACACAGAGGGCAGAATGGAAGGGGTGGGGGGTTTGTTTGTGTTTTGGGAATTTCTACTGTCTGTAATTCTGGTTAAAAAGAGAAGGCCCCTACATTCTGGAATCTTACTGCATAATGGGTCTGAATTCTTTCTGAAGTATTTAGTCTTACGTAGATGCTACACTATGATTCAGCATTTGCAAAAGAAACGTACCCATCAGTGCAGTAATTTTACCTGCTACACCAGTCTGTTTCTGCAAGGAACTTCAAATGTTGAACTTAGGGTTAGGGCTGTTTTATGTTGAGTGTCCTGTAAAATCTGAATATTTTTGGAATCATCCTACACCTCCAAATATAAACTATACTGTATTTCTGCTAGTTTTTCATACAGGTACAGAACAGCTAGTTTTTCATACAGGTACAGAACTACTATTGTATGCATGTACTTCTATTATTAATGTTTCTATTAAATTGCCATACTATGAAGCTGACCGAATATGTTTTTAAGTGTAGAAAAAACATTGATACCTATCATTTCAGGCACTTTGCCTGGTGTTTACACATGATGCATGTGGATCAGAGAGAAATAGACTTCTAAATTTAATTTTACACTGCTCCTAAGGGAGGTGCGCTTCTGCGCTTCTACGCTTACCCACACGGTCAATGTAGCAGTTACAATCACTACAATAGGAATGTATCAACTGCGTATCACACAAGTTTTACAAACGTGGATTTATGCACGTGGTGTATAAATCCAGTATATATTGAAAGTATATTGGCTCACTGTTTATGAAATAAACATAGTTTAGATGGTTTGAGGTAAACACTCTTGTGTTCTCTTTAAGTCGACTCGGTTCGACATCTCACTATGGGATATGCACCCTCGCGGACCTTATTCGCTGAAACCCATTCAATCATGCCTGGAACAGGCCAGGAGCACTTTGCATGGCTGACCCGGCTGCAGCCAGCTTATAAAAGCTCATAAACAACGTGGCCATTTCATTCTTTTTATTCTTCACTCGCTCATTCGCAAATCTGTCTGCAGTGTTTTCCGATAGGTAGCTAGGTTCTATCTTAACTGTTCCACTGGAAAGTTAACAGCTTTCCCCGGGCGGTTATTCTTCCTCACAGGAATCCTGCTGATCTTACCGAGCAATTCTCTCTAGCTTGGTTCGCCAACAAGATATTACTTTCTGATCCTTTGTCTTGCGAGCATTGCTTGTATTACAAGGTCAGGGATTTGCAGCGGGGGTCCAAGTTTACTGAGAATGTAGAACTGGCAAATAGACCGTGGTCTCACAGCAATTCTCCCCCTCTCTCAGCGACAGCCCTTGTAGCACTGGGCGACCCTGGTCTACGGTGTATGAGAGTGATGAAAGCGACCACTCGCAGTGTACATCCAACAATGACTTCTCAGAGAGAGAGATGGATGAGGCTCTTGGAGAAGTGCTCAACACAGCAAGTGAGTTCCAGGGCACGACTTACAAATATCTAACCTCACCATTCGGTCTGTCTCTGGGCCCATGGACATTCACAAAGTGTACTGAAGGAGCCCTAACCTCCCTTTGGGAAAAGGTTTGAGGGTCCTCACTTCTGTCGATGACATAATGGTTGTCACACCTGCTCATCCTAGGCTTCAGGATAAATTGTGCCAAAAGCTCGCTCACACCAACCCAAAGGATACACTTTGTCGGTTTGACTCTGGACTCTGCCTTTCGTCTATGTCTCAAGGTGTTTCGCCCAGCCACGACAGTCTCCAACTGGATGTGTCTGAGGCTACTTGGGCTCATGGCCTCCTTGATTGTGGTAGTCACGCTTGGCCTCTTTTTCATGCAAGATTTCCAGCATTGGGTCATAGCCCTCCACCTTGCTCCCTCTCTGCATTGGCACAAACACGTCTGTCTCCGCAGTGTGCCTGATGGCACTATAGCATTAGAGAGACCCCTCCCTCCTGCTGATAGGATGCCCCATGGGGAAAGTCCTATACTGCAAAGTTGTGACGACTGATGCATCACTACAGGGATGGGGGGGGGGGGGTTCACGAAGGAAGTTCAGTGAGCGGAATATGGTCAGACTCTATGAGCACGGCCCATATTAATGTTCTCAAGCTCTACATCATGTTACTAGCCCTCAGGCACTTTACCCGTTCCTATGGGGGACTTCATGTGCTGGTCAGGTCAGACAACGCATCCTCAGCGATGTACGTCAACCGCCAAGGTACGCTCCAACTCTAGGGTTACGATATATCCTAACACTGCGTTTGTTACCAAAATAATTTCAATGGCATACAGCAGTCGTGCTTCTGAGCTGTTTGTGCACAACGCATCAACTTTTTGTGTTTTGACAACCTTGCACGGGCTAAGGCACTATCCAAACAGCGCCTTCTCACTGTATTGTGGAGGCGTACAGTTTTAAAAGCCTGCAGCCCCGGGCACATTCCAGAGGAATTGCTATGCCTTTGGCTCTGTTCAAGGGCATCTCTGTTTCTGAGATTTGTGCTGCAGCCAGTTAGGCTTCCCCTCACACTTTCGTGAGATTTGACTGCCTGGATGTCACTACACTTTCTTTGGCACATGTGGTCCTTGGCGCTGGAACAGAGTAGGGTGAACCGGGTACATTTCCATGAACTCACTCAGGCTTTCTGTACGGGCTTGAGTTCTCCTTCAGAGAACCGGGGTTACATAACGTAACCCAAAGTTTCTTCCAATGTGTTACAGTATGACTTGTTGCAGATTGTTTCAATAGATTGTCTGGAGCTCCATCCCTTTGAACGAACATCTACTCCTATTTTTACAGCCATTTTTATGTCAGACTGGTAGCGATAGCCTTTGTGCTTGGCTCATAAGTAAAACATTTATTTTCAAAAGGGAAAGGTTGAGTTTTGATGTCCCTGAATGTAGTCTATTGAAATGGCAACCAAGACCCGTGATGACACCTGCAATAAAAGAAAATGAATAGCTGCCTGAATATCATAAGTAATTGGATGCAGAACAGGTGCTATGACATTTGTTAATCTTTGATTGTTGTACAATGGAATTAGCTCTCACAGTATCACAGCCGTGACACAACTCTTCATCAAAACATACTGGTTGGCCAAGAACGCATGTAGCTGGAGGGAAAAGGTACAATGTAAACAACTATTTTGCTGTGACATCATTTAAATCTTTTACTGAATAGAATATGGAGAATATAGAGATGATTCTCATAACTGCCTGGGTAATATGACAGGAAGAGTAAGTACGTTTATTCTACTCATTAGTCGATTGGATATACCTACATGGCTATGTACTGTAAATACTGCATGTTGATAGTTATGCACATATAAAGCTATATCCAATTTGGTTACATACAGCATGTTTTAGAGGGCTTAACTTTCCCTGATTCCAGCATGGAGTCACTAAGTCATTACCATTCTCTTGGTACCGTAAGAGCTTCATCTGGCACAAGTGCAAGGTTAACAACAGTCAACGCATAGCTTTGACCTGTAATAAGTATGCCAAGGAACACTCACACTCACACTCACAGAAACAAACACACATACACACTCTAGCATCTGTCTCTACTGCCACTAACCAAGGTTACTGTCTAATCGATATGGTCTGCGAATCACCAGAATATGTGAATATAGAGGAAGGTCAGTAGAGAGAAAGAGAAGAGCATTGAGTATCACAAAAGCCTTTGAACATACAGAAACTGCACGCAAAAAAATTCATCTAAATACAATTGACCTGTTTTCTTTCTCTCAGAGAGATCAAAAGACTAAATGGATGCATGTTTTTCGAGAAAGCACTTGCAGTCATGTTGTCACACCTAACAAGCTATTTGTAATGGAAATTCATTAGATTTTTGGCCCCACCCACCATTCTGCACTGTTTAGACAATTTACATGTTTAGAATTCAAGAGAGTTACAAACTAGAATGAGAACCCTGGAATCAGATTTTACTGCTGAAGAGACAAAAAGAAAAAAACATCATGACATTCACGGCAGATAGCCTGGAGGTTAAAGAGGCCGGCCAGCAATCGGAAGGTTGCTGGTTCGATCCCCGCTCCAGGAGGGATCTGGATGTGAGCTGGTGACTGGAGGGTTGCTGGCATCATATCCAACAATCCCAACACTGCCGTTGTGCCCTTGAGCAAGGCACTTAACCCCGAATTGCTCCAGGGGCGCTGACTTGGCTGACCCTGTGCCCAGAGCCCAGTGCTCTGTTCTCCCTGGGGGGGTGTGCACGTGTGTTGTCTCGGAGGGGGGGTGTGCAGTGCGTGTGTGTTGTCTCGGGGGGGGTGTGTGCAAAAAGACCCATTCCAACAATTGATGTGAATGTTTATTTGCCATGCAATCAAGTCTTTCTTTTTTTCTTTTCTTTCACCTGGTTTACAGAGTACGGCATGATATTGTATAATTTTGTGTTGGAATGTAAACCTGTAATTTCATCTAGGTTTTTTTTACAGTATGCCCTCTCAAGGATAATAATCCCAGTGCCCTTGAAGGAGTGTTAAACGATGAGGTGATCAATGAATCACCTGATATTTTAAAGAGTGAGTGTTTTCTCAGATTTTCTTTGAATGAGAGATCCAGATATTCTGTGAAGGAGTGATCCATCCTGAAGTTTTAAGGAAGTTTCTCTCAGAGCAAACGTATCACTAATCAATCAACCATTCAATATGTTCTCCTCCTCTACTAAGAACAAATGGCTAGGTGACATTCAAGTCATATTAGATGATAATAACAACAAGCCATTCTCTAATTACAACCAGATTCAGTGGGTCCATGTTTTATTTGGCATGGTTAAGAGGAATGATGGAAACCAATCACCATTCTAAGTAATTGCAGTTTAAGTGTGTCTGTGCATGCGAGCATGGGTGTGCATGTACATTTGTGCAAACACGTATGCGTATTTAAGCACAAATATCCAAATATGTGAACACCCCAGGGGTGAAAATTACAGACATTTTCACACCTGCTGTTTTCAAAAGAAGCTACAGTGGTGTACTGTATGGATGCAATCTGACCCACTACATTCTCAAGCTTGCTAGGCCCTTGTCCGAGAATAAGATTTAATAGCACTTTCAGCTCTTTCCCTTCTTTGTCTGAAAAGGAGCTCTTTGTTTTATTTGAGGAGAGGTGGAAAGCAGCACTTAATAATGGGATATTTGGATGGTGACAATAGGAGTTTCTTTTTTTTTTATTGTTTTACCTCGGCTGCTGCAGTAGTAGAATGAGTTGTTCTCTCCCTGGGGGTATGACTGTCGAAAATAACAATCACTAAAATAGAGAAAAGCTAAGAAAGGATTTGGAAAGTGGAGATAAGAAAAGAGGTTGTGAGAGACAGATGTATATCCAAGAAGGAATGTTTGAATCAGTAAAAGCATTTAAGAATGACATTCATCTGCTCTCAGATTGGTTTCCCATCCGCAACCCTCTAGGTAAGACACCCAATGTTTGGAACATTACAGATAGAAATGTAATGTGTAAACGTTCGAACACGATCCTCCAGATTGTCTTTTCTACACAATTGATTTCTATGTGAACATTTTATAACGCTGCACCCTACTGAATAAACCTCAGCATACCTGCTTAAAACAAAAGGCTGTCATTATTGTTGTAATCATGTATTTTCACAAAGGTAACTATCCTGCTTTGTTGGAATTAATCTTTACCTACGGGATTGATTTATTCTCAAACCACCCCAAACAAAATGTATTGCTCTGAATGCATAATTTAGAATCATCATTTAGGTTTTACATTTCATGTTTGCACCAAATGTATAAAGGTCTTGATGAAAATTCTTAACAAATAAATTAATTGATTGTAGCGTTGTCATGATAAACAGCATAATCAGCAATGGTTTTGATGATTATTTCTTCCTTTGTTTGGCTGATTAGACTAGATTTTGTTTTATTTATCTGTTTTATATGATACAATTGGATATTTCAATTACCTGTTTTTTTTCATGTGAGATATCAAAAATATGTTCCGTTACATTTGGCAAAACATACATACAAACATTTATTATTCAATCAATACCATCAATCTCATGAATAATGTATAGGTATGAAGTCCCGCTGATATGCTGACATCCATTGGATATCACAGCACAATACTTCAGGGCTTTGATGAAAAATGAATAAGATCACATTTTTATCAAAGAATTAAGGCCATAAACATGGCTTTCACTGTAGTGTAAATATTTGATGATACAGTAGAAAGATATACATTGACTCAAGGCAGGGTAACACCCGAAAGGTTTCTAGGTTGTTGGGTTTTTTCAGTTTGATTGATCAACTCTAGCAACCCATTCCAAATGGATTACAGTTCTCTAAAGAGATTCCTTTATTCCAGTCTTTCAGAAACCTGCTGAAAAGGTGCATTACAGTAGGCGTATGTGATGGCACTAGTGAGTTTTATTTCAGGTCGTTCACCACGGCAAAACAACCAGGAGGCATTGTTGAGCAATTCTAATGGATATGCTTACAATGTGTTACAATATTGTGTTTACAAACATTTCTGCCTGATGAATTATGTGAAGAGTAGCTTATACATTTCAATTGGGAAAAGGACAAATTATTATCTGGTCAGAGAAATTCGAAATGATGTCCTTGGATAATCCTTGATTTAGAGTAAATCAAGTCTTAATGGACACTTCATAACATGATATCAGACATGAAATATGTGCCCATGAAATTGCATATTATTAACTCATAGTCAAATAATGTTTTGAGTTCATGTTGAACGTATTTCACATAATTGAAATGAGATCTTTCTTGAAACAATCAAAAATGTTTACATGCCATGCCAATGACGAGAATAAAACAAATATAATAAGAAATATTTTCACTGTTTTACTGCCCATATCCAACAAGTCATTTGTAGTTGCCTTCTGTCTGTATTTGACTGTTCTTTTTCGCCCATGTCCGTCATATCATGTATCATAGTTACAAATGTACTTTCATATAGGTGTCATATAATTGCTGTAGCCTTGGACAGTTGATTTTACTGTAGCCAAAATGTTTTAGAGAACTGTTCAATTCCATTTTACATCACAAAACTAATAAAATGGTTGTGTTCATTTATGCAGGGAAATAAGAAGTATATTTCTTGAGAGGTTGCTGCCTAAAATGTTGTGAAGGGGGGCTGTGCCTCCCATTGTACCCAGAGAAAATGTTACATATCACCTGTGAAACAAGCAATTCTGGTGACTTTTAATGGGAGAATGACGTAGTGGTTAGTGTGAGTGAAATGCATGATAAGGTCTCCGGTAAATGACACAAGGCCTACAGCTGCATCGTAACATGGCAACGTACGTAGGCTAACATTAGACAGATCACAGAACCATGACGAACATCTCTGCCGCGACAAGTGGGTCGGTGATGGGCAGTGACTTACAATACAGTGGGGGAAGATGTGGAGTGGGGGAATGTGAGTGAATTTGTCAGCAAATGTGGGCTGATGTCACAGTCATCTGCTGCTGTCCTATATAAGTTGTTATTACTAAGCATCACGATAGGTTCTGCCAAATCCATGCACACTTTATCACTATTATATCGCTATAAGTTAATTTATATGCAATTTCGTGGACACACTCCTACATAAAATCCATGTCTGACATAATTCTATGAAGTGTCCATGAAGACATGATTTGTTCTGCATTAAAAATGTTCCAATCACAACCCTCACAACATTTTAGTAGCACCCCCTCATGAAATATATTTCCTACATCCCTGATAACAACTGTAGGCTATTTTCTATCCAGTATCAATCCCACTGAAATCCTTCATTCTGTAATCAATACGTTGCATTATTAACGCCGACTCACACTTATTCATGTCAGATTGCGCTAAAACATTTCCCCACTTCTCTGCACTGAGAGAATGCGTGATGACTGTATGAGAGTAGATAAGAGTTGGTCCCATTGCTAGGTCCTCATTCAAATAACCTGATATTTAAACCATTTCCACTTTTCATCTTTGTAATTCACTATAATAAACTCAATTTTGAGATTTGGATCTCTGATGTAATGACACAGATCTGTTTGTTACAGTTGTCATTGTAGGTAGATTTTTTTTTAATCATAAGGCCATTGCCAACCTCTGCTGCACCTGGCCATTGTTAACAAATGGATGAGGGAAGGTGAAGGGGGAATTAAATTACACTGTGTGGTTGCGCAAGTTACGGTTACAACAAGGTCATCGTTTCCCATTATCAAACAAAAGCGTGACAATTTATCTAGCCACTACACTACAGAGATTCGAATGCTGTTCTTTATTTAATAAATTCCGTCAGTTCAAGATTGAAATGCAAACATCGATTGTACTGTAGCCAAAATGTATCATATTTTAGAGAACTGTTCAATTCCATTTTACACAGTTACAGATAGGCCTATTGCTAATTTGTCAGTTATCACTGGCTGGTATACTTTTATTTAATATCCCCCAAATATTAAATCATGTCACCAGTTATGATAGAAAGATGTTTGATTGAGCAGTGTTTTAGTGGGGGGTTTTCTTCACTGCAGCCTCCACTCACTTTGGGACACTCCCAAACCACATCAAAGAATCCAGCACACTCTCCTCCTTCAAACGATCCCTCAAAAAGTGCTATACAAAATAAATGCATTATTATTATTATTATTACATCGTGTGAATGAGAGAAGGTTGCCCTTGCTGAAAATGTGGACGTTTGCACCCTATTATCACCGTTTTAATGATAACAACTGTAGGCTACTTTTCTATCCAGTCTCAATCCCACTGAAACCTAAAATCTTGTCTCGCATGAAAGTTCCTAACTTCATTTTGTAATCAATACGTTGCATTATTAAAGCCGACTCATGCCACTTATTCATGTCAGCTGACGTATTCTGCAAATGGTAGTCTCTGACATATTCACGCCTACCTCCCGGAGAGTGTTCATGATCTGTGGGACAGTTGTTTTGGGGTTTTTCTTAATTATGGTGCATTTTTCAAGTCATCCACTGTCGAAGTCTAACTTGGGCCTACCAACCCGTTTGCTATTGCTGAGCTCACCAGTGTTTTTTTCTTTTTAATGATGTTCCAAACTATTGATTTTGGCAAGCCTAAGGTTTTGCCTGTGTTTCTGATTGATTTGTCCGATTCTTCAACCTAACAATGGCTTCCTTGACTTTCATTGACACCTCTTTGGTCCTCATGTTGACAGACACCAATAGCAGACCCCAAAGGCAAACGCAAAGCCAAAATCAATACTAGACATTGACAGCTCTCTTATGCCTGCACAAATTATGTGAATACACCTGATGTACCAGAAAGACCTGTTAAGCCCATTTTCCAATACTACTGGTTTCCTGAAATAGGGGGACTATATATAAAAGAGTTGTCATTTCTAAATGGTGAAACCAATCTGAAAAAACCTATTGAATTAAAGCTGAGAATCTCTACATTAACCCTATAGAAATTTCAAATCAGAGTTGGAGTATAGAGCTAAAAGAAAACAACATGCTTCCAATACTTATGGATGGCACTGTAACAGGAGACACTCGTCATTTTTGGAGACAGGCGTCAAAGTTATGATTGCTAACAAAAGTTAATCTGAGTGGTTGCTAATGAATGGTAAATATGTTCAGATTTTGCCCTAGGTTTACTAAGCTTGCAGGTCAGGTAAATTGAGTAATTTATTAAAATGTATCATGCTGACATTACATTTAGTGTTATTATTGGTTCTCTCAGAATTCCCAAGGTGAAATAAATACTTCTGACAGCTTTACTGCTGCATAGGCTGCGCAGTTATGTGTGACCTCAATGTGTTATTGCTTAGGGAGTAAGGAGACCAGTGGTCTTAGATGTGTGAAAATCTGAATATTACCATCACCCCATTGAGAAATATACAGCACAACAATCTGATATTTAGCCCTGGTATGGAAATATCCTATTGTCGCCACCTAGTAGATCAAAGGCCAAAGACGCCACCGCTCATGGATCTAAAGGTATAGATCACATATTCGGTTCCTTACCCTGGAAGGAGTCTATGGACAAGGACAGACTTCAATCCACACTTTGGTTCTGTTCACCTGGGAACTGTCACTAACTGCTAATGGTTAGCATTTTTAACCAAAAACCAATGGAAGTCAATATCTTAGCATGTTTGAAATGTCATGCCCAAATCATCCTAAATTCTCCAAAAAGACTCAATGACTTGATTTGAATATGACATTTCAAACAGGCTAATTTAGGCTCATTTTAATTAACTTCCTTTGGTTGTTGGTTAAAAATGCTAACCATTAGTGGTTATTGACATTGCCCAGATAAACAGAACTAAAGTATGGATTGAAGTCTGTCTTTGTCTATAGATTCCTTTCAGGGCAAGGAACCAAATTGAGACTGTGATTTTGAAATGTGGGTGAACTATCCCTTTAACCAACTGATGAAAGAGTAGATCCTCAAGTCACGGCAGTGACAAATACCACCACCTCCTCCATTCGCCCTTGGAGAGAAAGAGGGCCGAGGAGAAAATTGAGGATGGTGGTGGGGGTGTGTTAGTGGGTGGGGGAGCAGGTAAATCAAAGGGGGGTTGTGTGGATTTCCTAAACCAAACAAGTTGTTCCAAGCTGTGTGTAATTCACCCAACAGATGATGGGTTTTACAGCCTTTCTGCCTGTATTATATCCAGTGGGGATCGGTAAATCTGTCAGGGAGAGAGTAAATTCCATTCCCCCCTTCCATAATCTCATTTGCCTGTGGTGCCAATGGTGCATCAAATGCTGCTGACTTCTCCGGTGGCGGAGTGCCGGCGTGTTGCCTTGCCTGATGCTGTCGCGCTAGCAACCGAGCCCGGGAGTAAATCCCACCTGTCCCACATGAGCTGCTCTATCAACCACAAAAAATCCATTATCCCAGAATGTTTTAAGGGGCTAATGGAGTCCTTATCTTTATTTCACACTGGAAAAATTTAATTACATGCCATAATAAAAGTTCCCCGGTTTATCACCTCAGCCCACATTTACATATCTATGCGTTTTGAGGCTGAATGCGAACGTTTTGTGAAGGCATCAGGCCCGATGTGTGTGTTTCACAGTGCAGTATAGGGGCTGTCAATCATTATGCTGTTCTTGCATGTGTTATTGCACATTGTAGCCACCTCTGAACACAAGAGTTACTATCAACAAGATAAGGAAAAAAGAACAAGCATCTGAAAGTCATTTTTCTGACAGGGTAGTTTGTGAGACCTGCTGTGACTCTTTCATTTTTTTTTCCCCCACAGAGCATGGTGTGACATTTCTCTACAAACCTTTTGAGTGTTGTGAAGGAGCAAAAAAAACATAATTGGCACTGTGTGCTAGGATATATGGTGATGTGTACAATAGAGATTTGGAGATCAAGCAGTGTGCTTTTGCATTGTGTTCCTTCCTGCACTGAAAATGTCATAACAAGCTTTCCCACAATCCCTTGGTCTTAATGATTTTAGTTCCTTTTGCATGTTGCTGCATTCCTAACAGGGGTAGAGGATGCCATCCCTTCAGCAATACTGGTGCAAATGAAACAAAAATAATTACTAGTCACATTTGTGCAAGGACGGAAAAGCTGAAATGTGTTTTTAATTTGTCTGGAAGCAAATCTAACATGACGAGTCTATTTAAGTATATGCTATGAATTCAATAGGAGTAGCTCATTACAGCACACGACATCTCCCTCCTCTACTGTGGAGGGTCTCCATGGTGATTAGAGAGTGAGCTGAAGTGGGAGTGTTGCATTTTCCCTCAAAACGTCTACACAGTAGTTTAGTGTCCTTTAAGTCAGCCTCTCATCAGAGTGAGGATAAGAAAGGATATGACACATATTATTACTGATTATTCAGTGCCCTGCGTAAGTAATGGGACAGTGAACCATTTTTTCTTTTTTTGGCTCTACACTCCAAAAGTTTGGATTTTAAATCAAACAATTACTATGAGGTTAAAGTAGAGATTATGGGCTTTTATTTGATGGTATTAATGTATATATTGGTTTCATCGTTTTGAAATGACAACACTGTTTATGCATAGTCTCCCTATTTCAGGGTACCCAAAAGTGATGGGACAATTGCCTTGACAGGTGTTTCTGGTTTGTCAGGTGTGTTCTGTGCAGTCATTTGTGCAGTCATAAGAGAGCTATCAATGTCTAGTATGGATTCTAGGATTTTGTTTGCCTTTGAAGTCTGCTATTGGTGTCTGTCAACATGAGGACCAAAGAGACGCCAATGAAAGTCAGGGAAGCCATTATGAAATATCAGAAAAAAACTAAAACGGCCTGGTAAACCAAGGAAGACTTCTACAGTGGATGTCCGAAAAATGATTAAAAAAAAAGATTAAAAAAATAATTAAAAAAGACTGATCAAGATTTGTGAATGTGTCGAGTCTACCATCCTCAAAAGACTTCACCACAAAAGCAGGATGGCCAGTTTACGGTTTGCTAAAAAGTACCGAAAGGATCCTGCAAAGTTCTGGAAAAAGGTCTTGTGGACAGATGAGACAAAGAATGACATGTACCAGAGTGATGGCAAGAGTAAAGTGTGGAGAAAAAAGGAACTGCCTCATATCCACAGCATACCACCTCTCCTGTAAAATATGGTGGAGGGGGTGTTATGGCTTGGAAATGTATGGCTTCCACTGGAACTGGCTCACTTGTTTTCATTGATGATATAAATGCTGACGGCAGCAGCAGGATGAATTCTGAAGTGTACAGAAACATCTTGTCAGCCCAAGTACAAGCAAATGCCTCATTGGATGGAGCTTCATCATACAGCAGGACAATGACCCAAAACATACTGCAATGTAATAAAACAGAAGTGTATCCCACCATCATTAGACAACTTTGCAAAAAACACCTAAGCTGTTGAAATATATCTGTAGAAGTCAATTAAATCAATGGTTAAAGTGTAGATGAACTGAACCACTAGATGAAACTGCTCAGGCCAATTTATAGCAAAGTGCAGATGTGTGGTCTTCCAAAAATGTAGTCATGGTGTAATTTGAATTCTGCAATGACCTGGTGACACACAAAGTAAGGCAACACAGTATGTAATCCTGATTACGAAATGTAATCCTGATTGTAAAAGATGCCCTCATATCAGTGACAATTGCTCAGATAAGTGAAAAATGTGGGGAAAACTAGAACAGATCAAACTTTCCATTCCAAAATATCCATTTGATTAGGAAGTTCACATTACATCAATATTAGACTTTTAACATTGTATTTACGTAAATAGGCTACTATTATTTTCAACAATGAGATGGTCTGTTGCTGATTGCTGGTCAATGTTAAGAACATTTTTATTTTCATTCCATGTGCAATTATGCAGCAACAGTAGATGATGAGCATCAAATGTCAACCTTAAGTCAACATTGAAAAATAACCATCACATAACACATCTAGTAAACTGTTAATTCCAACCAACTGGTGACTAACCAACAACCATCAAATAACAATGTCAATCCAACATTGCAAAAGCCACAGAGCTCAAGTGGTTGCATTTTGACGTTTAAAAACCGTTCAAAAACAATATCAGTTTGGTTAGTTTTTGACTATTGTGAAACAATAATAAAATGCCTATGGGGTACGATGGTAAAGTGGAACGTCACTGGAGACACCCAAACGAATGTGGAGTGCTGCAAAACTGACATGGAAATTGTTATATATATCATAATATAATTGAATATTCTTCTTTATTTTGCTTTCACCATCATCCCCGAAATAGAGACAGTGTGTAAAACTGTGCAGGTTAGAATGGAGTGTTCTATACAAGCTTGCAATGTTTGTCTCCAGATATTTTCGTTGTCATGGTATTCTTTGACTGTGATGCAATCCAGTGAATTGCTGCACTATTTTGGTGTGTGGGCGAGTGCTTTCTCTCAAGGGAGATTTTACTCATTTTGGTTGTTGCCCTCACTATGACTGTCACACGTCTCCTCTAGGGGTCACATCTCTTGTGCGCACAACCCCGGTTGTGGGGTCGCCACTGCACCCCCCGCTCCTCTTTATTCTCCTTTCGGATCAGTGGCGCATGGGTTCACTGCACAGTGCCACAGGGCAACAGCTTTTGGGTCCACTGCCTGCTATCAGTTGCACACGGGAACACAACCCAAATCCTCTTTGGGTTGTGTTCCCGTGTGCAACTGATAGCAGGGTGTGGGCCTGCTATCAATCTCCTGTCTGCTGGCCAAGGGTGCAATCTGAGTGGTTCCCGCAGAAGAATCCCAGATGGGGTTCTACAGCTGGTACTTTGTGGTTCCAAAGAAAGGGGGTAGGGGAGGGTGCACACCCTATACTGGACCTACGGTGCCTCAACAGCCACCTGCAGACCGATCAGTTTCACATGCTTATGTACAAGGCCCTGTTGGAAGCTATTCGCCCAAACGATTGGTTCACAAAGGCCAACCTCAAAGATGTGTATTTCCACATCAAGGTTATACACACCAGGTTTCTTAGATTCAAGCACATGGGAGTGTATCACCTGTCCTTGTGTATCTGTCCCTGGCCCCAGGGACATTCACAAAGTTGTTTCACCCAGCTACATGGCTTTTGTAGGACACGTGTCTGAGGCTCTTGGGTTTAATTGCTTCATTGACTGTGGTTGTTCAGCTTGCTTCCTCCACATGCAAGATTTCCAGCTCTAGATGTCTTCACTTTATCTGGATCCATTTCGCCACAGGCAACAATGAGTGCTGATCTACACACAGACCTATTGTCCATTATGACTTCCTAGTCAGAATGGACAATATGTCCACAGTGGCTTATGTCAATCGTCAAGGAGGAACGCGCTCTCTCCAAAGCGCTCTCTCCAGCTGACGTGGAGCAGCAAACATTTGTTGTTCCTCAGGGCTGGTCATGTGCCAGGAAAACTGAACACAGGAATGGACTTACTGTCGCGGGGAGGATCCATTCCAGGCGACTACACCCGCAGGTTGTTCCAAGAGGTTTGGAGACACTACGTGTGGCAGCCGTAGAGCTGTTCGCATCGCTGGAAAGAGTGTGAAGAGTGGTTCACCTTGATAACTTCAATCTATCTCTCCTCCTGTGCACCTGTGTTTATAAACGTTCATGTGTAGGCTAGGTTGTGGCAACCTCATGATGGGTATAGGGTGTGCAAATTCTAGTATCATGCCCGGGCTGGGTATGCAATAGCCTGAACCTATTGATGTTACATTGAGCTGGGTGAATGGAATATTAATTACGTTTTTGCTGTAATAGAAATAAGGCCTTACTCATTAAAAATCTCTCTAATCTTGAACGGCACCAGCCACCACTGGTAGGAGGGGCTATCTGCCTGCAAGCATCACCGGCATGTACCAGTGGTGATTGTATAGGGGTCTTCAGCAAATAGGTACACAGAGTGTGTCCCATAAACAACAATGTAGGTGGCTGACATTAATTTAGTAATGAAATAACTAGACCTGCAATAAACATTCCTAAGTGAAGTCAATCATTCAATAATGATGTAATGATTATTCTGTATTGGGAACACATGTGCCTGCGGTGTTTATATGTTCATACAATGCCTTCGGAAAGTATTCAGACCCCTTCACTTTTTCCACATTGTGTTGTGTTATAGACTCAATTTAAAGTGGATTAACTGAAAAGAATTTGCCATCAATCCACACACAATACCCCAGAATGACAAAGCGAAAACACGTTTTTAGAAATGTCTGTAAATTTATTAAAATTGAAATACAGATATACATGTACATAAGTATTCAGACCCTTTGCTATGACACTCTGCAAAAATGTCATCAACAAATCATTAAATAAGTTGAATTGAGTCCATCTTAATGCAAAGATAATAGTTCATGTCATTTTGGAATTAATATCTTTGTTTTTATAGGGTCTCTGATTTGCATAGGAATCAATTACACACTGTGTGGATCAGGTTGTCATTACAAACTGAGCAAATGGAGAGGAACAAAACTGCGACCCTGAGGCCTGGAATGTGACCCTGAGGCCTGGGGAGATTTACAAAAATCTACAAAGTTGAATGGTGGAGAGGAAAAAGCAAGAGCATCTCAGTCACTCTACAAAATTGGTCTATAATCAAGTGGCCAAAATGAATCCTTTAATGGAAAATAATCTGTCTCATATCCATAATTGTGTTTGCAACAATGCATTCAAGTGGTACAGCAAAGAAAATGGCTGGAAATGTGTTTATTTGGTTTCACTACAAAACATTAAGTTTGGTGCGAATCCAGCACATGCAATGCAGTTTCCGTACCATCTCTCGTGTAAGGAATAGTGGTAGCTGCATCAAGTTATGGGTTTGTTTGTCACCCATAACTGATGTACCAGAAACACCTGTCTAGCCAATTTTCCAATACTTTTGGTGGGGGACTATGTATAAAAAGAGTTGTAATTTCTAAATGTTGAAACTATCTGAAACCTATAACCTATCTGAAAAAAGAAAACATTGAATTAAAAGTAAGTTAAATCTCTACTTTAACCTAATTTTAATTGTTTGATTTGAAATCCAAACTGTTGGAGTATAGAGCTAAAAGAACACAACATGCTTCCTCTTTCCAATACTTATGGAGGGCACTGCAAATATATATATGTGTGTGTGTGTGTACAACGACACTGACCATTTACATTTTGAAGAAGGTCTCTTGAACGAAACATCGGTGATTATTAAACACAGTGATTTTTGTAAGTAAGCAGTGTGGCATGGTGTTTTTCTTGACAGTTTCATATCCCACTCCGTTTGCACCTGTATTGACATAATTCAAAGTTCAAAGTAAATTCAAAGTAAAATTCTACTACCCTCCTTATGTATTCACACTTATTAAGACAGTAGGAATTTGAAGGGGGAGATGGAGGAAGTTGGATGACTTCACAGAAAGTTTGGAGTCAGTTATCGAACCCTAGTCGCTGAGATCAACCTTCATGTAGATGTATGTTACAGTGAGCATGTCTGTTGGACCAAACTGGATTTATTGTCTACAGAAATGTGTCCTGCATCCAATCCTGTTTTGATATATTACTATGCACCCACACATGATGCCTGGTAGTATTATCACTAGATATGTGGCTGCATCCAATGAGACCCAATCCTACGATTGCACTTTTAATATCTACTGCAAAGGAAGGGATCTTATTAACTACCTTGTAAGCGGTCCGTGTTTAGTCCCCTCTCATCCAGAAAAGCTAGACTTAGGCCTTTATATAAAATCACCTGCAGGTTCTATGAAAGGGTTAACGTCTGGACTGGCTTTTGTTGAATTTGTTTTCTCGTTCAGACTAAGGAGAGCAAATCAGATCATTCAAATAGAGATCATTCACTCAAGTCAAAGAATTAATTAAATTAAAAATCAATTGCAATTTGTCACATAAAATAACATTTTATTATAATGTAATTTCGTTGTTATTATAACTGCATTTCGTTGTCTCTGTACTTGTACTCTGCACAATGACAATAAAGTTGAATCTAATCTAATCTAATCTAATGTTGCTAACCATTATGCTAACCATTAATGACATGAATATGGACTGTCAATTGTAATAACACTGTCATATGCAATGGCTTGACATTTGTAAATACATAGTTAACCTCATAGAGACAAACTTTTGTGCAGAAGGTAATTTATGAAACCACCATCATAATAGTTGTAGATTGTAGTAGATTGACCATTGACAACAGGTTCAACCATCTCAACATGTAGGCCTAACCAAGTCACTGAATTATATACATATGTGTGGCCTCAGAAGTTATTTTTACTCGCTACCTCAAAGGGCAATGAGAAGAATGATGCAAGGTTGCTTTCAAATAGCAATTTCAATGTAGAAAATATAATTTCTTTTAGATGATGAAATGTGTCTGGAAAACCAAAATAAGTTCAAACCAAACTTTACTTAGCTTGTGAGTCAAAGTAAAGTAAAATAGCCATGAAAGTTTATATTTCAGATTTGGTTTATAGTGGTGCATTATTAGGGACAGAAAACACCTTGTACAAACTGCCGGTTTTGTGTCAATGATAAGAATATAACCACATAATGAATAGCTGTGTGCTCAGTGCCGCATCAAGCTGACACTTTTTACAGTGATATACCGCAAAAAAACCCTTAGAACAGCAAACTCTGTTTATTAAAGTGCAATTGTCAAGGGAGACAATACTGTTGGAACAGCTGTTGTGTCGCTAGATGTCGTTAACCCTCAAAAAATGTGGAGGTAATAATAACCCCCCCCCTCCATTAATCTGATCCTCCACTTACAGTATAGCCCCAGTGAACTCTCCCCTAGTCTCTTACACTCTATTAAAGATGCAAAGATAACGCTAAATACCTTATCAGTTGCAATTGAAATTAGATTTTGCTCAAGTGTGGGTAGATTCAAAACAGTTCCAGGCTGTATTTTTCTGTGATACACTCTGTTGACTGCCCTTGCCGGAGACATACAGCCTCCCAGTGTTGACAAAAATATGCTCCTATATCTTAATGTGCAGAGTGAATCTATTCCCTCATCCTACAAACAACATCCCCAAATCAGCAACACATATGAGAATGGCCCTTTCTCAATTATTTTCTCGCAATTCTTTGCATCCTCTCCTCCTGTCCTCCACTTGCATCCTCCTCAAAGTTTTCACAGGGAAACACGGAGAGGAATTGATGATAGGAAACAAGGAACCGAGGATTAAAGAAATAGTGGTCGTAAGATTTGAGATGTCCTTGTTTATAAGATAAAACCACTGGGAAAGAAAGGGGCCCTAAATGGGGAAGATTTCACATGTCCCAAATCTTGAAAATCTTTTGAAAACTATTTTTATGACACAGGCAGTGCCATGAAGTTGTACATACTAAAATGTTTTGAAACAGGGAAACGAGGAGTGGAATCAAAGAGAGTGAACGAGGAAATGAGGATGGAAGGGATCGTGGTCGAAAGAATTGAGATGTCTTTGTCCACTCCCGCAAATTGGGATGCCTGGGTGTTATGTTTATCGGTCTAATATGACTGAATACCGCTAGGCTGTTATGTTTGCAGTAAATCCTCCTAACTTTTGGGTTAGATTACTTTACAAAGAGAATTTCAACCTCATGACTCACAATAATAGAGCAAATTGCCTACATATGGTAAATGAGTGTGGGAATGATATTTATCATAATTTCCCCACTCAACAGAATACAAAAGAAATTTTTTTGTTTAAATTTGTTTATTTCTCGCACACATTTACTCATTTTGTTATTATTTTAATCTTCTAGAATGTATTCATTGTAGGAATTGTCTATGTTGTGTAGGCTGGTATGTTGTTGTAGCCTACTCTTTCGATTCATCACCCGTGTGGACAGACACACATTTGTGTTGTGCCTTTCTAGAGTCCCGTCTGGTAATAAGGGGATGTGGGTGTTGCACGTAAGCAGAAATCCTACAAACTCTTCTGCATGAGGATACACACTTGTATCCTTCAACTCCTCCTGGACGAGGCAAGGACAGGGAGGAATCCACCTGTTTGACAATTGATACACTCTTAAATATGGTGACCACTTATCGGTTTCAGGGTCATGGATAGCATGAGGATGGAGGAGTCGGGGACAGATTTTCTGACAATTGAGAAAGGGCTAATGTGTGTGTTCTTACTTTGAAAAGATTTTGGAACCACTCCCTCCACTGGCCCCTGTGATAGCTGAATATGTGTCACTGCAAAGTGCACTTAACCTGCATCCTGGATCTCCCCGATCTGGCTTGGATTGAACCTGGCCGGAGAGCTGTGAGAAGAACTCGCAATTTAATTGGGTGGTACATTCCACGAACCCTCCCCCACATGCCCATAGATCAGGGGTGGGCAACCATTTTCACACGAGGGCCACATTAAGCATTTTTGTACACCATTACAGGCCACATGGGCGGAGAAACTCACATTTGAGGGGTGTGTCTCATGAATATCATAGATACGCACATTATCATGTGATATTTTACGTGGAAAATCTCCATGTTCCCTGCACTCAGCGGCTGTCAGTATTTATACTGACTATCAGTATAGTAATACTACTATCAGTATTTTATGGATGATGGTTGACTAAACAGTAGGTTAATCAGCTAATCTCATGTCATGGCCATTTGTTGAACTGACTGGAAAGAATTTAAAAACATATACAGTGTCCTGCGTAAGTAATGGAACAGTGTTTTGTCTATATACTCCAAAAGTTTGGATTTGAAATCAAACAGTTACTATGAGGTTAAAGTATATATTCTCAGCTTTTATTTGGTGATATTAATGTAAATATTGGTTTCACCATTTCGAAAAAGTTTTTATATGCAGGATCTTGCAGGATGAATTATTTAGTAGGCTTATTTTAACTCTCCAGGTAGGAGACATTGCACTGCCATCTTTAAAAGGGTTATGCTGCTTTCATGCTGCTGTATAGGTCTGTAATAACATACAAACAAGAATAGCAGTAAAAACCTGGTGGCTCATGTTAAGCTCTTTAAAACTCAGACTCATTCTCTGCAGTGATCTGGTGTGTTATAAAGGAGTGACTGTGTGTTTATATTGTTCTTTGGCACCTGCTCTCTCTGTTTATGATTAAGGGTAAGGACACAGGCCTGTGATTAGCGAGCATTGTCAACCTCACTAATGACAATGGAGGACTTTCCCCTTTAGTGAGTGAGAGGCACTCAGCCACCACTGAAATGAATTTTCATTACCATTCAGCAAAGTGTCTTTTCTCAGTCCTAATTGCCCATTGCATACATCAACTGCTAATTGCTCACCTAAGTGGTCCTGATTCCTGACTGGCCTGTCTGTCATTGTGGCTGATGGACACATGTGGCTATATGATTTGACTTGATGAATGATTCAGCCCTCAAACCTGCATCTTTGTAAGCTGTGAAAGCTGCCCACTGAGCTATGGTAACTTGTCGATATTGCCATTTTGTCAACATTGTTTTTTTCTACACTGCTTTAGCTGGAAGTGTCTCCATGTTCAGCCTACCGTTGACATTGACATCCCAAAATAATCCTTATACTAGTAGTGCCTATCCGCACATATGTGTACAGCTATTCACCAGTATCCCTGCTGCCATGACAACCTTTTGCATTCCCTCCTTCCTCTTGCCAGAGCTTCTCTGTAAGATGTATTAACAAACTCGGATGTTGCGTATATTTACTTTGGAATGAACATGATAGGCTACGCGTTTTCGGTTTTGAGTCAAAATAAACCAGTGGTATCCCTCCTGCGAAATCACAAATCCCCAGAGCACGCCGGTAGCGCTAAGGGGATGCGGTGCTCACTAAAACTCGGTTCCATGGAGAACAAATAAACTCCGCATCTGTTTGTAACAAGATAATTACGCATATGTGTTCTCCTTTACGCAAACGGTGCCTGCGTTTAAAGTTGTATCACGTTATTTCAACCTGTTTCGGGTTTGCTCGGCGTGCTGTCCAAAACTGCACCAACCGTACATTTTCAGTGGATGTGAAATTGCATGCCCTCTGTCATCAACACAAGCAGCTAGACCCATCGGAAAGGGATCCGTAAATATTTCCATTCTACTCTGCACAAAATAGGCTGCTGATATAAAGTAGGCAGGATACATTCTCTCTTGCTGCACCTGGAAAGAAGATTTGGATTAACTGATGCACTGTATTTACTAACCCGCGCGCGCTCTCCACCGGACCGATAAACGCATTTCCTGTGAAAACCACGGACGTATTGTCTGTCCCGACAGTCAGTGGGATTTTAAAACGAAGATGGGTGTTTGTGGATACTTTGCTGTGTCTTGGAAGTGCCTGGTGGTACTATCTTTCAGGCTACTGTTTCTTCTCCCTGCAGGTTTACCTGTCCACAGTCAAGGGGATTCCCAATCAGTGATGGACAATATTACCGTGAGACAAGGCGAGACCGTCTTTCTCAGGTAAGTGACTTTCTGACTTCGTATGCCAGTTCATAACGTTTTAAAAGTTATAACTGTGCGACAGCAATTTTTCATTATTCTAAAAATTGACTGTGTATTAGAAGATATTGATATTTACTATCTCGGGTGTAATTAAACGACTTATGTGTGGTAATTTCACCGTCATGTGCATATGTGTTATTGAGAGGGATTTCAGGGGATTAGCATAGGCCATAAGGCATTTCATTCAGACGCAGTAATTGTTAACATGGAACTCACATTGAGTATTGTTGTATGTGTGTGTATGTGTGTGGGGGGAGGAGATGATATTGGCTTCAAGGCTTAACATTTGTCAGTTCAATAGCCAAATGTAGACATAGTGTGCAATGTTGTTTTCTGCTGTTTAGTTGCATTTTGTTTTTATACAATATGAATATGCAATTAGTTCAATGACTATTCCATAGTTGTTTCTGACCTGGATTTACTGACCTGCACAGATAGGACAACCTGGCCTACATTTTTCCCACTAACAATGAATGCCATCTGCTTTTTGAGCTCACGGATTTGAGTAGACTAACACACACATGCCCTTTGAACGAGTTGTCTCTTAGGGTTGCACAGGTGAGAAGCAATACCAAGTCACTCAACAAAAACAGCTCATTTAGAATTTTAACTTAAACAATAAATCTTAACTGAATAGGACCGTGATTGCGTATAGATCAGTTGTAACACACTGGTATGATATTAGGTTCAAGGCTTTTATTGATGGCTGGAACAAGAACAGGCTAACTTACAATAGGGCTTGATGAAAGCTTGTTACTGTATGTCTAGCGATGTAGCCCCATGTCCCTTTGTCTCAATACAATTACAATATCCTGCTGGCCTGTTAATACTCTATGTGCCTATTTTCATGTATTGAATGTTGGATGTATGTGCATTTCTTGTTTGTTATGTTCATAGTTTGTCCTGACATGAGTAATGTTTAATGAACTAATACACATTTCTGTGCAGATAGACAATACAAATGTATGTTATCTATTTGGTTCTATTCTGACCCATTGTATTTCACTCAACTGTTACCAACCACTTGTCTCACAAGGGTTTGCATACCACTTCATCAGGTTGTTTTTGTAAAAATAGATTAACTCATCACTTCACTAGACTGACTCACAACCAGTCAGTATAGTTAGCATTCTCTGAAGGACATTCATCAGATCTATTCATGCTCTCACCTTATGAATCATCAGGGATGTGGACAATTCATAGCTAATGCTAGGAAATGGGAATGCAATATCCAAGCGGTATCAGAGCTGGTCCAATAGTGCAGTCACCTGAAAAGAGAGGGTGGACATGTTTCTGACTTAAGAGCAGTGTAGATCTAACCGAGCTGAGGTCGTAAACTCACTCCTCCATGTCAAAAACCCCCACCCAGTGCTGTTGAATTGCTAGTTTTTTGGTGATGCAGCTGGTTTACATCAGGTATTCATGGTGTTGGCAATTCAGAGCTTGCAAGTTCGAGACTTGTGTAGAGCAACTCTGAGTGCAAGGCTACTGTTTGCAACAACTTGACGTCTGTTTCGTTTATCCCGTGACCCGGATACGTAGTTGCGCTCAGCTCAATGGCTTAGGTTGCTGTGGTGTCGTGAGTTTAGAGGAGTGAGTGTAACCGAGTTGAGATTGTAAACTCACTCCTCAAGTTCAAATACCCCCACCCTCACCATTGAATTGATAGCTTTTTGGTGGTGCAGCTGGTTTACATCAGGTATTTGGGAGACAATGGTCACGGTGTTGGCAATTCAGAGGTTGCAGGGTCGAGACTTGTGTGGAGCAGCTCTGAGTGCTAGGCTACTGTTTGCAACAACTTGACATCTGTTTCATAGAGGTTATTGAATAGAGGAAGTAAGGGTACAATTCAATTGAGTTTCCTTCCACCATCCTATTAGTTCAGTCTACGTCATTCCAGTCATGTTTTGGGGCTGTTGGTCTTTAGAAAGAGAAGAAAATTTAATTAATTATGAAACCCATATCAGTAATCATTGGATGCCGTCATTGCTCAATTACCAGGATTACACAGGTAGTCAGCCACTGGGGTATGCATAATTAAATATAATGCAAATGAAAAGATACTGTCATGATTTTACTTATAATTTAATGGAACAAGGTACAGTAGTTTAAACGTTTTCTTCATTACTGGGCAAAGCTTCACATTTTTCTCCAGAAAATGTGCCTCTTCCAAGTACTGCCTTTGTTTTTAACTTGAGCCAGCCTACAAGTTAACTGGCAGTTTTGACTCATCAGGTGCATAATCAAAATATGACAGAAAGATATAATGAAGCACATGGAGCTTCTCACGCAGATGCACTTTAGATTTTGACAACATAACTTAATTGCAGGTTGCCTTGACTGTGGGACCGAATGTCCTGCCATTTTCCTCTTGATGTAGAAGTAGAGGATATGACTTGGCTTGGCTGGGAAGCATTATGATCCACAACAATAACACTTTGACTGAGAAAGGCATTCAAACAAATCTAATCTTGATGTTTTCCAGGTTAAGACAAAACTAATAAAGTTCATGTCGATTATTAAAAAAAAAAGAAAAAATCATCAATGTCCTTTGTGTCAAACAAATAAAACTGCATTTACACCCTAACAATTAGAGAACTGGATTAATGTCTTGTTCCCGGAATAGGTCCCTCAGTTTTAACATAAGTACAGTGTAAGTACTGTAGCTTCTAACCAAGTGTATAGGCCTAATTGAAGAAGTAAGATCTCAAAGAAGTGCTCTAGGTACTTTATCTTAAGTTTGTGAGAAAACTATGATATATAGTGCAGGACTGGATAGGAGACTATCCTTCAGGGTGATCCTAGAATATTTGAATTATCATGCACTGAACTCCTCTCATATTTTGTCATTATTTTGTGATAGTGACACCATATTTGTTCTTTTACACACAATCAAGGATGTGTTTGCTCCTTGCAGCAAGGGAGACAAAGGTCTTTTTTCTTCCAGTGGGAAATGAGAAAGGGTTTGTTTGTGAATGGGCTACTGTAGATCTGATTGCAGTTTGTGACGAGAATAGTGGAGATATTGTTGTCAGTGGGTTTACTAAATTGTATGTTTACTTTAGCAGGCGACAAACCCCTGGAATGTTCAAACACTTTATACTGTATATTATGCTCTCATTTGAATGAGAAACTACTATGAGGTTTTGTTTCCAGTTTTAGAACTTATTTTAATACATGTAGAAGCTTATTTGCCTAAATCCTTAAAGGACAATTTCCTGGACACAGATTAAGCCCTGGACTAAACACATTTCCATTGAATATTATTTTTAGCCTAGGAGTATAGGCATGATTTCTTCTTCAGCACTCAAGTTGCAGAGTTCATAGTATCAGTATTTTGACCTGTTAGTCTACCACTCACTTTGAGTTTTTAGTTTGTTGGCAAGACAGGTGGCTGAGAATCTCTTCATTAATTTTATGGGCAGTTTTATTAATATGCGGTGCCCTGCGTAAATAAGGGGACAGTGAAACGTTTGTTTTTTTCTTCTTTTGGCTCTATACTTCAAAAGTTTGGATTTTAAGTACAAAAATGAGGTTAAAGTATAGATTGCCATTTAAGGGTATTTTTGTACATGTTGTTTTCACAATTCAGAAATTACAACACTTTTTATACATAGTCCCCCTATATCAGGGCACCAAAAGTAATGGGGCAGATTAATCTAATGTCCAAATTAAGCACTCATGTTTAGTATTTGGTCGACAATCCTTTGCATAACAGCCTGAAGTCTGCAACCCATTGAGGTGAGGTGGTATGCTGTAAATCTTGGTCAGGTGCTTTTTTCTGTGGTACATTTTTGTCTTATCTGTCCACACAACCTTTTTCCAGACCTTTGCAGGCTTTTTAAGGTACTTTTTTAGCAAACTGTTACCTGACCATCCTTTTTGATAACTAGTGGGTTGCACCTTGCAGTGAAGCCTCTGTAGTTCGGCTGACATGTTTTGTCATTTCTAAATGATGAAACCAATATTTACACAAATACCATCAAATAACACTTTAACCTCATAGTAACTGTGATTTTAAATACAAACCTCTGGAGCTAAAAGTAGTAATGCTTCACTGCCTCATTACTTACCGAGCGCACTATTTTTTGCCTCTGTCACAGTACAATATAGTAATCTGTGTGAGTCAGCAAGAAGGTAGATAAACACATTTTCATTGCTCTCCTGACACCCTCCTCTCATTTGGTAGAATCCTCCACTCTCCCTCAAACTCTCTTTTCTCAGTGATAGTGCTTGTTGGCACCTAATGTATTGGCTCTCCTTATCACCAAACTCAAAGTGACTGGACTGAATCAAATCCACACAATTGTCCTGAGGCCCTGTTCAAGTTCACTTAAAACAAGACAAGCTACCTGCCAATCAAGTTTGTGTTTTTTCTACCGTCATTTTGTATGTCGCACCGAACCAGCGTTCGAATGACACTGGGTAGATATGGACCCTACGAAGTCTATGTTGTAGCCGGTTGTTTGCACATGTGTGATACCAAATGAATGATGAGACATTTTGTGTTCATTTCACAATGCACTGAGGTTGTGATTAAACCAGGGTGGACTGAGGGTCTTCCTAGCTCCTTATCTACATGGACAGGCAAGTCTGGTCTCATAACTATGTGGTCTCATAACTATGTGACTTCTCGATGTGGTGTTATCATCCCTGTATCGCTGACCAGCTACAGTTTGGCCAGAATATTGAGGTTGCTACAATATAAGCTGCTTGAGACAGCTAAACAATAACTTCTGGATGCTATGTTCCAAACATCTTGGTACAGGCTATTTCTGCTTAATCACTTGTGCAGTTTCTGCAATATGCCACATTTTTTATGGAAACTGTTAGGGCGATGACCTGTAGGTTCCTCCATGATGCTTTTGATAGTGTTAGTGTTAGGGTCCCTGTGTGTTACAAGTGTTGATTTGCTTGTCAGCATCCCACTGTGTTGTATCTGCTGCCCAGAGAAGACAGTCCGGTAAGGCTTCTACCCTGGTATCAATGTTGATATTGAAGGACGCATGAGGTGTGGATCATAGTGCATCATAATTAGGCCTGTCAGTTGATGAAAAAAAAATGTCATCAACTGACCCAGTTTCCCTTGCATGAAAATTAAGCAGTGATTAGGGCTGCCCGAGGAGACCTCAATTTTAAAAAATCTGGAAAAAAAATAGAAATATCAAAATTCATATCAATTGTTAGGCATTGTTGCCCATATGCATGTTTCCATGGCTTTTTTTTTAAAGAAAATGTTTACAAATATAGGCAGAAAACTCTCAAAGAGTTCCAGACTTTTGAGCCACAAAAATATTATTTTGGAAGCCTATGAAAAGTGTACGCAAAATGTACACAACATTAGCATTTCAAGGATCTTTTTCTTAGAACGTTTTATCAGGACATCTTATAAGCATTTTGCATAGATTGAATTTGAGAAACTCACACTTTCTTTTGACCATGTACAGTACTCTTTCGGAGGAGCAGAATTTCTGTGTTTACAGCCATTTTTCTGACAGAACTTACGCTGATGTAATTACAAAAATCGGCCACCAGAAGATGCTTTATTGGGATTTCTTGTTCAAGACAGTAGTTTCCTTTTGCCAGAAACCCAGAAGTGGTCCTTTAACAATGGGTGGGAGAGTAATAGGGTACTTTACAAGTTAACAATAAAAATATGGCCTCCAAATCAATGGCGTGAATTGCCATAGATGAAGACAAATGGATGCTAATTGTCACTAAGTTTAGCTTGAACTTGTTGTGTTTGGTCTGATATATACAAATCAGATAAATGTTTTCCCAAAATGAGTTGTCAACTAAAGCATTAATTGATTAATCGGTTCAATTTATCTAATATACTTTACAGCCCTAATCATAATGCATCATAAGTATATAGAGAGCCCATAGAGAGTGTAACTGGATGTGTTAAAATCATTAAACGAATGCCATGATCACATGGTTACATTGGATTTGGTGTATGTTGATACTTTTAAGTGTTAATATCCATTTAATATCTTTTGATGTTGCAGATATGTGTGTAAAGACATCAAAGCTGCATAGTAATTAGAGCTAGAGATATCTGTTGGTACACAACTGTAGAACATGAAGACTGCTCTTGTCAATCCATGTTAGTGGCAGAGTAGTTTGAGCTTCCTTCAAAGGGATATTCAATGTATTCCCCAAATAACCCCTAGGCAAAGATTGAGAAGGTGATAATTTGATTTCACAGAGGGATGTTAACCATTCTCTTTGTAATTCTCTTTTCCCTCACCTTGCGTCATCTAGTGTTGTGTCGATCCACACAATTTCATGCATTGTCTTCAACACTACCAGGCAAGAGAGGTTTGGATGCGATCGAAAGGAAAGACTCAAGAAAGGGA
Source organism: Argentina silus (assembly GCF_951799395.1). Classification (NCBI taxonomy): domain Eukaryota; kingdom Metazoa; phylum Chordata; class Actinopteri; order Argentiniformes; family Argentinidae; genus Argentina; species Argentina silus. Next base: position 12,717,146 of record NC_139656.1, on the reverse strand, counting down.
AGTCAGAGATATTGAGGCCTCTACTTTTCATGTACATCTGAAAGGACAGGATATAAACAAGATTGTAGTGGTTCAACCTTGCCCCCAGATGATGGGTTTGGAGAAATATTTGCCATCTTGCTTAAACTGTACCTATCCAATAATTTCGGGTTCACACAAGTTTCTAGGATGTAGGGGGAGGGGTTGTTTCGAAACAGGGCCAGAGTGTAGCTACAGTATGTGGAATGTTTACTAGAATGGCTACTCAAGTCAACAACAAGGTTTTTAGCCATTATGCAAATTAATACTGAATTCAATTAATGTTGCATCTCTCCTATTCTGCTTATCATTAAAAGGAGAACCTGTTCTTTCTTGTAAAATCTTATCAATGATGAAGCAAGGAGAGGGAGTGTCGGTTTGCCCTGAGGTGTGTCTTTGAGACAGTTGTTCGTCAGCTATTTCTGTCCCCCATTGTCAGGGGTTAATGGCATTGTGCCTCCATTTAACATTGGTCTGGCTAGGAACCAAAATCTCTATCAAATCCAAGGCTAGAATTTGCCACGACTCCTGAGCTGGGGGGTGCCTGGCAGTTAAGGTATTAACCCACAGCAGCCAAAAATCACTAGTTGGCAACCCCTATTTATCCCCTCAGAGAAAACTCTAATCACAAAAACCCAATCATCATCTCCAAAAAGATTCCCTCCGTGGGGTTGGAATTTGTGTTGTTACATTTTTGTTTGTTTGTGTAATTTCCAGTTCCTGTTAACAAAATATGATCACTGTCAGAATTGGCTATATACTTCGCTACACCTTTTCAGGCGCTTATTCCATTGCCACAGGGCCCATTTGGCCCAAGCTCTAATGAAATGGGCCAGTTTTGCTGACAGCAGTTTCACCACCCATATGAATAAATGGCATCATTTTTTTCAGATTTGCGTCGTCTACCTTCCCTTATAAGCCAGAGAAGGGCTGACTCAAGCTATCAAAACACGTGGGTAAACATACCAAATCATATAAACCCCCTGTAAATTACCAATCTTAACAGCCAAAAGAGCAAGACACATTTCGCTGGCATTGTACTTCATTGCATTGTCTTGAGCATATGCACTGGGAAACAGCTTGGCCTACATTCATGTGCTTGCTTTTTTGTTGATGAAAATAATCTCATCTTCAGTGGATTACAGGAGTGGGGATTCACTAAACTGAGGAACAGGGAGCAGCGCACTCAATGATTTCTTGATGATTTACATTTTTTCTTTCCTTCTTTGAAGTCAATTTTATGGCCTCCTGTACACAATTGAAGAATGTAATTGAGTGTGGGAGATGGAAAAGTCCCTTTGTGCAAATTCATGTTTGGCTACCCAGGAAATGTTAGTTAGAGGATTGTACAATACAATATGTATGTTGGTGCCATACAGTAAGAATGCAACAGCTAGGCAACCTTTGAGTGCAGGAAACATATTGATCACTTGTGTACAGGCCTACTGTAATTAGTAACCATTTGTTACCAGTTCCGCAAAGCTGATCACACCAGTTAAAGCAGTCTTTAAAGTCTGCACTTATTTTCAGTGGCTTAGACTTTTGCATACATAACTGTATATACTGCATGTTTCAAGTTTTGTCGCTAGGCCGAGATCTTCAGCCATCTTCAACCACCACTTTGGCCACTTGAGTCTCCTCAGGCTAAATAAATGGAGAGATCAAAAACCTGCTCCCTGCTAGAGAAACTTCTCATACTGTCAGCATTTCTTCAGGCAGGGCCTGGGCTGCCGCATTATTGCAGTAAACAGCGCCAGACAGGACTGGCCCAGGTGCATAGTTCAGAGAGCGTATGCAGAGCTGTGGTGTAGCCTACTTAGCCACGGCTGGAGCCCTGCCCGGGTATTAGCTAGTGGAGGAGAGGGAGGGGGGGCACTGAGTCTAGATAATGTGCTTAAGAGGTTTTCAGCAACTCCACCTTCCCTTCAGTGCGAGGATATCAATGTTGAAAGACAAACAGTGTGTACACACACACACATATATATATTTACCTGTATATTGTAGTAAATATATGTAGAAAATACTGGATATTTACCAACAAAGAGATTCGCATTGGATATAGACAGACAGAGATAATACAGCTTGCATAAACTAACATGTAAAATCAAGCTCATACACCACACAGCATGTGTATGCACACACACGCACACACACACAGATTGACAAATCCCCGCCTGCAATTGAAGCCCCTCCTCGAATCCATGGTGCTGGCAAAATTCACTGGATGCAACCTCCTCCCAGCCCCACTTATCGATGGATTTGGCGTTAGACTCTTCATTTTGTACTGACATTTCAGTACTTACAGGCAGGGCCCTCTCCTGGGCCACATCTGTCTGGGGCCAGCAGACATCCTTATGCTCCAGCTACCACCTATTCATGAGGAGATGAGGGTATACGATCACACCGTCAGTGGATGCAAGGCGGCCAACAGGCTCCTTCAGCTCCACCAAGGCCTACGGAGTGTGGCGGACTTTGCGGTCGAGTTTCGCACCCTCGTGGTTGACAGCGGGTGGAAACTCGAGGCCCTTGTCACCGCTTTTCACCATCAAGGATTACCTGGCTTCACAAGAGACTGTAAATGGCTTTGACTCTTTTGTGGAATTGTCTATTCGTGTGGCTAATCGTATCTGGGAGAGGCTGCGAGAGAGTCGGCCTACAACTTCCTCACCTCCCGAGCCCTAAATAGCTCTCGCTACGTCATCACACGAGTACTGACGAGTCTAATGCCTTTTGAATTTGGCTGACGCCCCTGCGGTTTTTCAAGCTCTCATCAACAAGGCCCTCAGAGACATACTCAATCGATTTGTCTTTGTCTACCTGGACGATATCCTCATCTTCTCCAAGACACTCCATGAACACTTGCAACATGTTAGACAAGCCCTGAAACACCTCCTGGATAACCACCTATTTTGTTTATGGATCATAGTACACATATGTGAGTTGTTCTCTTTTTATTTGCAATAATATCAGCAGTAATCTATCTCCATATTGTTGTCCATAGTGCTATTCGAAGCAGTGATCTGCAGGTTGCAAGGCAAGTTGTTACTAACTAGAGTGCCTGGTGATGTAAGCTATTTATGCCCATGTGTGCTGAGCCCAATTTCATATCTGGGCCAAAACTTGGCTTGAATGTGTTAAAGACAGAAATGTGCATCTATATTTCAATATATTTCCACTGCATTGCCCCATATTGCAAATATACTGCAATACTATACTACTGATGTATACGTTATGATGAAATGTTTGCAGCATGTTTGCCAACAGAAGTAAAATGTTGATTAACAATACACAGGTTTACATTTTTCGGTTGAGGGTTGCATGAAGAAAAAAAGATCTCGCCCTTTCTATCCTGTACCCATCTGTCTGTCTCCCTCTACAATTCCTGCTGTATAAGAAGTATTGTTTCTAAAAAGATCCATAGCCATTGATTGTATTAAATAAACAGCAATTTAGTTGTATTCTCTCTAATGACCTGCACATGAATTATGAACCTTTGAGGCATTCTGGAGAAGGAGCATTGCTGATGACATTCAGTACATAATGACATTTCAGGCAGTGTGCTCTTGCCAATTTTATCAGATGCATGAAACAAATTATAACCCATTTTGAACTATGTTACTACTGTGACATATGCAATTTCTCAGATGTATAATTTGTATTGTGAGCAGGATGCAAAGCAGAAATTTGAAATGTCCTGTGCCTTAGTATTGGTATATTCCATGGGATGCAGCAGGCATGTGCCAGATCTATTTGACTGTTCCTTGTCCCATAATGCAGTATGGTCCGCCACTGTGGCATGCTGGGCTGATTGCAAAGTGTGTCCCCTCAGCCTTGAAAAGGGGCAATCCACATTTTGACAGCCTGTCAATGTCAATGGTGAGAGAAGGAGAGTGTGTGTGTGTGCGTGCATGCGCGCGTGTGTATGGATGATTGCTCACTCATTCTATGATCTTAGACATGTCAGAACAGCCACAACCTTTCTTTTACCCCAGTGTGCTTTTTCTGCTCAAAGATGAATCTCAAAGTAATTTCACCAAGAAGAGTAGTCTCACTAAGTCAGACTCTCCATTTAAATGGAGAGTCTGAAGTCAAAGCCATTACTTTGTGGGAGGCGGTTGCATTTGGTGAAACTTACCAGTGCCACAGATTCTATCGACGAATAGAGAGGAGTTGAGGAGGTGCTTAATAGAGATGAGATTCTGGGTTCCAAAAATTTCAAGAAAAGGAGACTAGGACTTTGTATTGCCTCTTGTATTCACAGTGTCACAGTGCTTGAAGCTTTTCATTGGTAATCTGTAGTTTTTTGTATTATTATGAAGCTGTGATGTTACGATGTGTTGGCCAATGTTCAGGCTTCAAGATGTCTACATCCTCAGTGTCATTAGCAGTGATAACATTATTTACATTATTTACAACAATCTATTAAAGCCATATATTTCATGTCCCTGAATTTTGTTTGTATTGAGCTCGGGATCTCAGATTGCTGATGCACAGCAGGACATTGTTATACTGTACCTTGGACTTGCACTGTAAGTTTGAGGTATACTGTATGGGTCATTCACAGAGCATTGAACTACCCCTCCACCAAGATTGGTTAAACTGACCCATATTAACTCCCTGAGTAAATTGGCCCTTCGGATTTGAGCTTTGCAGTATCTTTCTGTAATCAAGTGTATTTTAAGTCCCCTGTCATGGAGTCGACATCAGAAGAATCAATCTGGGAATTTCCACATCACAGAGGCCCTTGAGGCAAAAAATGCATCTGATGATTAAGATGAAGACCAAGTTTCTCTAGCCAGGTTCTTCTAATCAGCGAGGTCTCCAGGAGTGATGCCTCCTGTGCTCTCCCATGTTACCTTCTGATAAAAGCTACCTTTGTTCACTTATCAATGAGAAGAGAGGGGAGCTGCAAAACTAGATCTGCAGACTCTGCATGGTTTTAATGGGTAGAATATTAGGTAGTGTAGTCGCTCCCTCTTCGTAACGATATCTTATTTGTGTTGATGGCAGGATGACATGAACAGTTCTTGGGATAGAGTTAGAAATGGTACAGTGCATTGTCATGGTTGGAAGACTGACTTTCTTCACTTACTTTTTCTTTTCTTTTCTTTTCTGGCCATTATAGCGAAATATCTGATTTGTACTGTTATGAATCACACATTCAAAAGCACAACAGGTCAACTCCAAAGAATACTTTTAATGATCCCTCAATGCAGGTTGGAGAACAGTTAAAGCTTCGCTATTTTTCCACCTAGGAGTGCTTGTGAAACAAGAACATAAGCAGTCCTCAAATTTGGATCTCATTGGTGAAAAATGCTACTTTCACCACGCCCATGAGCAAAGCTTAGGCATTTATGTCCAAAAAGGCAGGCCTTGGACTGGACTGTAAGACTACTTTATGATTAAACTATTTTGTCTTACCCTGTCAACTTGTTCACTTCCATAATGATGCTGGTAGAACATATTTGTCAGTTGGACACCACTAACTTCCACCCAGGGTTTTAGGACCTTTTATTAATGAATTTAATATGGTGCTTCAGTAGCTAGTGTAGTTATTGGGTTTGAATGTTATACTGTAATATATCTTAATAATGATCTCATATGCTGCCATCCAGACATGCTCTTTTTTTTTATTATTAAACTGGCACATACTGAGAAGGCAAGCCAAACCCATAAGAACAGTTACAGGAACTAAGTATGAGTTATGAAATTGTCTTTGCACCATTCCTTGTCCAAAACTAACAACTGAACTCCTCAACTCCTAATTTTCAGTTTATTAAGTATTGAGCTCAGTTTTCTTTTTACTGAAGCCTTGGGGAGTGTTATGGGCCAGAAAAACCATGGTTGGAGAACCGCACAGTTCAGCCAGCTCGGGCCAGCACCAGGGGACCCTCTCGGAGAGTGCTTGTGTATTCTGCTGCGGTAGGCCAGGAGTGAGTACTTCCCTCTGTTGTTCTCTAACTAGTCTTGAGCCAGCTTCCCCCCTCTGCATGTTTCATGATCTAAATGTTGGCTGACCAGTAACAGAACGTTCCTGGGTATAATTTGGGATCCACCAGAGGGTTGGCTCACACCTCTTGTCCTTACTGCCTTGGCTGCATTTAAATATATATGAGGCGTCTGCCTTTGTGGGGGACTTATTTGTCTTTTTTTAGTTTAAGACTTTTTCAGAGATTGCTAGTTTGTGTTGGGTCTATTCATGAATTGGAAAATGTAATTCTGGCAGGCAATTCCTGCATGTTAAAGGTGGTATTCCAGTTGGAAATTAATTATTTCTAGATAGGAACAATACTTTTTTGTAGGCGCCAGCGTGAATATAGTACAGTATCCCCATGAGGGGCCAGCCTCGTCTCGCCTTGAAGGTTAAGTGTAAGCTTCACGGCGAGTGTCCAGTCTTCTGTTCCACATGGCTAGCTCCATCATTATGGGTTGTGCTCTTTTGACGTTTCCATTATTTCCTATCTTGTAACAGGGCCTTGCTCAGGAAGATAAGGTAGATAAGACATGTCACTCTGGGAATTTGTAATTGTTACAAATACATGCATGCACAATGGAAATCTCATTTGTGGTTTTAAGGGCACAAGCAGTTAGAGCACTGTGCAGTAAGTTATCACTCTCACTTCAAAATATCATGCATTAGATACATGTGGGCTCATTGATTATGTAGATTCACAGCAGAAATCACACCACAGAGGAATGTAATTTGAAGCCTTCGAGTGTGTTGCTTTTTTACACTTCCCTGAATATCACTCTGGACCTACTCCTATAAGCACTTGGACTGGATAGAAAGTGCAGGTCCAGTCAGCGTCCTTTCAGAAACTATGGGAGGCTTGGCCAAGCTTGTCAGGCTTGTCGGTGATCCAGTGGTTGGCTTATTTATTTTGTATGTGTGCATGTTTTCTCCAGCCCAGCACAAACACACATACTAACTCATCAACTAATCATGAACCTCAGTCAAGACCGTGATAGGTGTGTTAGTGCTGGAACAAAAACATCTTCACACACGCCCTCCAGGAATTTGATCTCCGTTTTAAGGCCATTGGATGCTTGATGCCTGATTCAACATGATTGCCACAAACAGTTCTCTTCAACTGAAACATTGAAATTAATGTTATTCTTTCTCCACTTATTATTGTACAGATTCTGCGTCCTTGGGTGAATATTCAATCATTCATGTTTGCAATACCTACTTGCATCATGGGGATTATTGGCTGCCATTACATGACCTCCATAATGTAATGGCTTGCGCGTGGAATAAACAACCCTGGGGGCTTAAAGGTGCAATCTGTAATTCTAACAACAACAGTGGGCTCCCCGACACTTTTGTGGTAAACAGCTGAGGGATGGGGCTGGAGAAATGTAACCACTCTCAATTTCATAGAGAGAGCTATGGATGCAATGACTGACCATCCATGAGATCTTGTATTTTGTGTTCTGATGGGGAATGGCAGTTGATCTAAGATCATGAGGCATTTACAAGTGATATTCTTCAAGAATCTGTGGCTATATAACATTAATTTAAAAGTCAAAAAATTGCCACTTTAAAATCCTTTGTGGTTTGCCAACAGTTATCATGAAAAAACAACTCTGTTAAGTAGCCATTGTAAACCTTTAAAGGCTTATAGAGACATAGCATGGTAATCTTAATTATAGAGAGAAATTGTGTGTGTGTGTGTGTGTGTGTGTGTGTACTCAAAAGCTGTCTTCGGTATCTGTGTTGCAAATGACTGACAGGATTTCAATGGTCTACAGTGCTTCAAGGATGACCTACATACCCTAAGCCAATTAGTGCTTACTGCATGAGCTCTTTCCAGCTATCAATGAGTGTAGAAAAAAGATCCCTCACCCGGTTGACAAGTCACTAGTGAACTCTTAAAGGAATAAGAGCCTCTCTTTTAGAATTCTAAAGCATACAGCTTTTTATTTTCTTTAACTTCTCCTTACACCTATGGAACTAAATAAAAGATGGAGTTCAAACTAGAGTTACTAAAACCAAGTGATGCTTACACATGGAGTGCAAACTAGACATAAAGGTGCATTCTACTTAACCAATGTTTTCCTAGAAGGATGCTGCTGCTGATAGATTGATATTGAAATTGAAGGATTGCTGTGTTTACGTTTGTTAAGATCCATGAAGTGTTCCAAATACGCCTTTCAACCTCAGCTGAGAACACAGACATGTCCAGTGCAGATTGCATAAGCAGGTGAATAATGAGGTGAAATATGGTATAACATTTACTGTTGTCCAAGGGACCAGGGAAAACATATTTGTTGTTGAATTGGTCTCTTGGTCTCATGTGGATATTATAATTTGACCATAGAGAAGGAGTAGGGGATAAGAGTTTAATTGACCAGTTTACGAGGTGGAAAAACATCTAGCCCAACCACAACTGATTTTGACCAATGAAATCAAATGAAAAATTGAATTCTGGCATTGACTCCAGACAGCCATTGTTTGTTGAAACAGATGTTGGCTAAATTTGATGAATCCCGATTGCAACTGTGTCAACGTTAGCCCACCTCTCCTTCAAATTAACTAAACATCTAATATGCTATTGGAACATCACTGGAGAAACATGTGTAAAGCACTGTAACACTGTCATGATAATGCCGATAATTTTCACTACTGTCAAACTTAATCCCACCGTAATAAAATTAACAAGTGTTCATTATTTTGCTGTCTCCATCATCACAGAAATGGAGACAGTGTGAAAAACTGCGCAGGTTGGAAGATTTATTTTCAGTGCAGTCTGTTACAGTGCACCTGCCAAGCTACTGCCCTTCTGCCTGAATTAGCTTTTCCAAAATGTTCTGGGCGTTTCTGGGTGTAACCTGTGACTTGTGTGTGTGTGTGGCTCATTGGCTACCTACTGTACTGCCTGGCAGTCAAAAGACGCCACAATCCTGCATAGGGTGTCTTTAATGGTTCCCTTGATGATAGCCTATAATATCTAAAAAAAAGGCACTCCAAGTAAAGTAGCCTCACCTTTCATAAGCAATTATTATGAACAGTAATGAATAGCTAGCTACTCATTATAGCCTCATTTGGCATTGATTTTAGCTAGCTAGTGTGGCCCCACACAGCATGTACCTAACTTGTCCCTCTAGGTAACTTTGTACTATCAGTGTTTAAACGACGAGCTGTTTGAAGCTTGCGATGAAGCATTTACATTTACATTTATGGCATTTAGCAGACGCCTTTATCCAAAGCAACTTACAACAAATACATTTGTTTAAATAAGTGAATCATCTATCCATCAGTCATCAAGATAAAGTAAGATAAAGTAATCAATGCTCAGACCAGGGGCCATTGGCAGTCACAATGCTAGAAGAAGATTATTATTTTTTTAAACATGAGAAAAACTTGCACGGGGGGTTAGTGTGGGTGAAGAGGTCTCTAGAGTTAATACAGGGGGGTAGTGGGGGTGAAGAGGTCTTTAGGAGGGACTGCCAGGACAGTGAAAAGCCGTGACCGAGTAGTGCGGCTGCTGCATCCACGTAGAGGCGGCGGTGCCAGGTGGACAGCCGAGGTGGAAGAGTGGAGTGATCGTGCAGGGGTTTGGGGGCTGACCATTTCTTGCAAGTAGGGAGGGGCTGTTCCCTTTGCCGCCCGGTAGGCGAGCATCAGGGAGCCAGTGGAGGGTGCGGAGGAGGGGAGTGACGTGAGGAGGAGGGGAGTGACGTGAGAATTTGTGGAGATTGAACACCAGACAGGCGGCAGCGTTCTGGATGAGCTGCAGAGGCCTGATGGTGAAGGCGGGGAGTCCGGCCAAGAGTGCGTTGCAGTAGTCAAGGCGAGAGATCACAAGTGTTTGCACCAAAAGTTGTACTGCTTCTCTGGTGAGGAATGGACGTATCCTTCTGATGTTGTAGAGGAAGAATCTACAGGAGCGTGCTGTCACTGTGATGTTCGCCACACAGGATAAGTGGTTGTCAAGGATCACCCCAAGGTTCTTGGCTGTATGGGAGGAGGTCACAGTATAATTCTCTACTGTGATGGAGAAGTCTTGGAGAGGGCAGGCATTCCCTGGGAGGAATAGCAGCTCAGTCTTGTCAAGGTTGAGCTTGAGGTGGTGGGCTGACATCCAAGCAGAAATGTCTGCAAGACACGCCGAGACACGTGTTGCCACCTGTGAGTCAGAAGGGGGGAAAGAGAGAAAGAGTTGAGTGTCATCTGTGTAGCTGTGGTAGGAGAAATCATGTGAGGAAATTACCGAGCCAAGAGATTTGGTATAGAGGCAGAACAGTAAGGAGAAAGGGGGAGGCGATAGGATCGAGGGGGCAGGTGGGTGCCCGCTTGGATGTGAACAGTTTTAGAACGTCATCAGGGGAGAGGGGGGAAAAATCTGATAAACCAGAGACCGGGTGTAGCACAGTGGGTTTGGGAGGAAAGGTAGCAGTGTTGGAAGCCACACTGGTGTGGAGCTAGCTAGGTAGCTCTACATTAGCCAGTCATGACAGTATCAGAACAAGCATGTAGCTAGCTAGCTTGTGTAGATAGTTATTAGCATCACCTTTGAAGTAAGTTGCCAGCGCTATGTGATTTACATCTTTCTTCTTTTTTTCGAAGGCAGCAGCTAGAATTAATCAACAAATGCAGGGTCTCGGTTTCAATCATGTCTGATGAGGGTAGTCATGCTGGTTAATGTAGGATAGATGTATAGAGTACATTAATTAAGAGTAATTACAACCATAACTATACAAATCTGGTGTAAAACCTAGCAAATACAATTTCCCAACTGTGCAACCATTGTGAATAAAGTTGCATGATTTCACATCAGGGTTAGTTTTTGAAGCATTTATAAGTGCATTTATAAAGCATTAATAACTGGCTCCTGATTGCAAGCTCCCTATTTGACAAGCACCAAGTGAATATCGAACAATCTTAACTAATGAGCTATAGCTGTTTGTAAATGGTTTATAATTGAATAATAAACTGGTTATAAATTATTTATGAACTCATAAGCCATTTATAAACCCTTTACAAAGGGTATCTTTGTTACCAGAAGTCCTAATCTTTTCCCCTCCTTAATTGGAAGAGCAGAAGGTATTACTTATTACAAAAAATTATAATCCAAGAGCCAGACATACAGCTGCGTCCCAGACGACCTCTCTGTCTAACAATTGTATTGTGGTTAATATTACCATCTTGCTGCTACAGAGATCTAAATCCCGTCCTGTTATGTCCCTTTCATCCGACTTGTTTCTCAGCGGTGCAGCCTGACATTGCAGGAGAAAATAAGAAACACTCTGCTGGCATTGGCCACTATTACAGTAATTTTACTGTCTGCGAATAAACGGCTGTCTGTATTGTGTGTGCCATATGGCACGCCAGAGAAGCATTTCTTTAATTTTCTTCAATGGCGCCCATCAGCGTCAGTGGCAGGCAGGCTCTGCCATTGTCCTCCACGGGAAGCACTGAGTGCCAATTTAGCTGGGGGGTCATGTGTGTGGGCATCAGATCAATGCCCAAACCCAGTATTCCAGTTAGGAAATACAATGGTGAATGACAAATACATGAAATGATCACCTTCTTGAATTCATGTGACACTGGTTAATATTTTCTCACAAACTAATGAGGCTTTGCAAAAATGATGAGGTGCCTTCACATTCACAAACAAAATGAGAAGAGGGTCTTGAGAGACGTCACCATTTTATTTTCACTTTAACAAGAGTGGAGTGCTTACATGGGTGAAGGGCGGTTAATCACATTATTAATTTGGTGCTTTTCTAGGGAGACCAATTAGTTGAAATGGAAGACTACATGCACAGTTGCCTCGATTACAGTGTCTTGCATTAGTTTATCTGTTTTTAGTTTAAATCACTGAAAACAGCTCAGAGAGAAAGGAAGTTATTAGGGTTAATAGGTGTTTGCTTGTAGAAAGAACCCTTCTATAAACGTGTACTTGTCAGTGGCAGGCAGGCTGTACGGATACAAGAATGTACCCCTTTTACATCACGCACGTCTCCAAACCAGTGCTGAGGATGGTATGCACCACGGAGGATGCAGTCTCATCAAGGCTGTAAAAACCTTGAAAGGTATGAGAAGAAGCCCAGCTGGCAGCAGCATAATACATAGCGCGTTTTCACGTGATGTGAACAGATCTATGGGTTAGCATCTTGGAATTCCCCAGGAAGGGGTCCTCCCCTCGACATTAAGTCTGTTCCTGTGTTCAGCTTTCCTGGCACATGAGTGACCATGAGTGACAACAAATGCTGCTCCACGTCAACAAACTCCATGCCACTGATAGGAGTTGTAGAGAGTGTGTTCCTCCTTGGCGAATGACATACGCCATTGTGGAAGTATTGTCTGTTCTGACCAGGACATAATGTCCCTGCAGGAACGGGAGAAAGTTCTTGAGCGCTACACACTACACACACAGTGTAGAGCTTGAGGACGTTTATATGGGCTGTTAGAAAATGACCTGACCAAACACTGCTGACTGCGCATCCATCTTGTAACGACACCCATCGGCAGGAGTTGGGGGGGTATGGGTCTTTCCACCACACCAGTGCTGCTAGACATTGAGTGGAGACAAGCTCTCAATGGTGGCTTCGGCACACTTCATGAATATTCTTGGGGTCAGGGACAGACGGAATGGCAGTCCGGTGTAGATACAACCAGTGGGCGTCGTCGTACCTCCAGTATGGGGTGTGCATCCCCCCCCCCCCCCCTTTCTTTGCAACCACAAAGTACCGGCTGTAGAACCCCAGTTGGGGCACCTCGTGCACTTCCTGCAATGCAGAGCGGTAGATGTGGTCATAGGTGTGAAACCTAAACTGATCCGTGTCCCTGGGAGCAGTAGAGGAACTCGCCTCTGGGTCGAGAAACTCGGCCAGTGAGGCTTCCATCCAAGGCAGACTGGGCCACCCAGCCTTCTCCTCTGCATGGGCTTTGTAGAGGCTTGTGCCGCTTGGAGTCTTGGCTGAGCCACAGGGCACAACAGCATCCATTCAGGCAGACCCTGGGGCTTGCCTTCTTGGTGTGGTGTCTCAAGGATCTAGTCAAAACCAGAGCCCGGTTTCCTGCGGGAGAAAACAGAGTGGTTATTAAGGGTCAACAGCCGAGTAAAATATCCCTAGAGAGAAAAAACTTACCCAGACACAAAAGTAGTACAGCACTTAATGGTGCGATACCAAAATGGTAGAAGATAGCTAGCATGCCAATTGTCTGAGTAGCATCACTATTTTGTGCTAGCAACTGTCAGATTAGCTGTGTGCTCAAGTCGTAATGGCAATGAACATGCTAGCTAGCCAACCATCACAGTGGTTAGCCAAAGCTCACACTAGGGACCTAGGTAGCTAGTTAGGAATGATGTTGAAGTAGTAGTAGAGCTCAGTAATACTGGGATTACGATCATGAGCTAGCCAACCCTCCTGGCAACAGGGTGGTAATATTTCTCACACAAGGTGAGGAAAAATGTTGATTGTCATAGCTGGCTGGAGACAACGTCTGGAGACAACGAGTCACTTAGACAAGAGGGACCTAGCAAGTTACAATATGCATTAATGCATTAATTTTGTAAAGCCCTTTCTTAGTACTCAAAGACACTACATTTCAGGGAGAGAACAAGAATAGATAGACAAATAAAAAGTACAAAAAAAAGCAGAGTCAGTAAAAACAACAATAAAAATGGTTAAAGATTAAAAGCAAGTTTAAAAAGATGGGTTTTGAGGGATCGTTTGAAGGAGGAGAGCGGGGTGGATTCTTTGACATGGTTTAGGAGAGTGCTCAGGAGAGGCAGAGGTGGCCAGTTGGTTATAGATTTTGGCCATCTTGGTTTGAAAGAATGATAAAAACTAGTTGAATTTGTCAGTGGTAAATGAGTGAGCGAGATTGTCAATTGGTTTAAGGAGTTTGTTAATAGTGCTGAACAGTACTCTGGGATTACCATAGACAGACTGAATGACATCAGAATAGTAGGAGGAGTTGACACTTTGGAGAGCATTTCTGTACAGCTGTTTGTGTTATTTGTAGGCCTTAGCATGTACAGTGAGACAGTTTTTCTTGAAGAGTCGCTCAAGTTGACGTCCTCTAGATTTGAGTTGATGCAGCTCAGGGGTGTACCAGGGGGCGGAGTGTGTGAATGACACACTGGTCTTCATGAAGGCTAGTTGATCCAGGCAGGTGGAGTGTCAGGCAGGTGGAGTGTCATTGTAGAAATTCACCAGTTATGTAGGGCAGTCTGACTCAGTTGGGGGAGAGTCAGTGTTGTTGGCCTTGAGATTCCGGAACTTGATGGTGCATTTCTGCTTTGGGTCAGGAGTGGGGATGTAAATATCAAAGAGAATGGCTTGGTGATCGGAGATAGTGAGGTCAGTGGCAGTCAGATTTCCAACGGTGATGCCAGTAGAGCAAACCAGGTCAAGGATATGGCCACGGTTGTGTGTGGGGAAAACAACATGTTGGGTGATTTTAAAACAACTGAGGGGGGGGGGGGCGCGGGCGCGGGCGCTAAACAATAGCTACAACCAGAAGTTTAGGCCCAGGTAACTTGATGACAAGGCATTCAAAAGATAGGGGTGCCTGGATGGATACAAGGCTTGTTGTTATGTCCCGACGATGGAAAATGGCAATTCCACCAATTCCCATGGTTTGTCCATGTAAGCATAACAGGCATTGGGAGTTGTCTCATTCAGGGAAAAATATTCAGAGGGTTTTTGCCAGGTTTCAGTCAAACAGAGCAAATATGGTTGTTCATGGTTGTCCATAATTAACTCACTGAGGATGGGACCCTTTTTGTTAATGGATCTGGTGTTAAACAGTGCCATTCTCAGGTGTGATCAGTTACTGGTTACAGGATGGTGTTGTGGGGAAGCAACAGAGGCAGGACACAGTCTCTGGCTGCACCCAGGGTTTCTCACCTCTGAATATTGTAGGCAAAACAATTAACTATCAAAAACATTAATTGTTCAAAATGAATTCTCATAAGAATAGTAGAAAAGTATTAAAATACAGTGAAATTAGTGAGAGCTAAACAACCAGGCAGCCATTACAGCGCCATGGCAACCATGGAAATGATTATAGACAAGCTAGCAAGGGTACAACGGTGAAAACCGTCAGACTTGGCTTACCAAATTCTTCGATAATCTTCTTTGATTATCTTCCTAGGATTCTTATTAGAATGGTAAAATTAAGTTGTATCTACCTACAACAAAACAACTACAATACACTTCAGACAGTCAGCGAGTGAAGAGTGGATGACGCATGATTGAATAGGGGTCTTCAGCGAAAGGTACACAAGAATGCAAGTGAACAGCAGACCAAACCTAACCAACCAGACTTGCACTATTTGACTCCAATGTTCCCTTGTGTCTCTTTGTAACATCATTTAATGTACAGAACTCATATTCAGTATTAAAGTCAACATGAGATGCTGTTTGCCCCGAATATGCTCTGCTTCCTCTCGACTTTTCTTTGACCTGGTGATGGAAGAAACCCTTCAGTGTACAGCAGGCAAATTGTCTCACTTGACATGCCAGTGGTGGGTGTCATGCTGCACCTTTCTCAGCAAGCATCTTGTAAGGAACATGAAATAGATGTTCATTTGGATTAACCTCTACAGTCAACCTGTTTATGCCCCTAAAATGCCCCTCCCTCCTCCTCTTCATCAGGCAACCAATTTTGATGACAACCACTTCTCTGCTTGACACAGATATTGGAAGGGGATCTCTCCAACAGTGTTTTTACTGCCACAACACACACGAAAATCTATATTATCTTTCGCCAACATATTCCTCATAATAAATATTATTTAGTAGTACCAACTCACCCTGTATTGTATAGTCGCTTCCCTTCACATGGTTTGAAATGCCTGTCACATGCTGTTATCTCATCCCTCTGCATTTTTTCTGTGCATCATAGGACCTCATCACTGCCTATGTAACAAGGCCACTATGTTCTGTCTTTTTTAATTTCAAGCCTATTAACAGGGGGATAAACCGAAGGGAGAGTATTAAAGGGTAGAATTAGCATTTCTATACATGATCCTCTGTGAAATTACATAGTAACAGGGGAATCTTATTCAGATTCCCCGGCTTTGTTGCTGATGAGATGCAATCATGTGATTGTCTCGCAAGTAAGCATCCTGGTGTGCTGTAAGAATGGCCATCCCACAATAATGTTGCACTTTAGAACCACTGGACTATTCTTATGTATTGTTCTTGAGGAGAACATGTTTGATTATAACTTGCTGTCCATTATTGTTTGTACTTGTATTATATGAGGTTACTTTGTGATCTGGTTTTGCCCGCTTAAATTGAAGAAGAAATACTAATCCTCAGGTAACACCATATACGGTTTTGTACTGTAGACCATCTAAACCTGAAAGAAGGCCCACATGATCACTTCTTCTCGGATTTGCTGTCAGTTGAATTGAGAGGAATTGAAGCACAGCCCTCAGTTTACATGCAAACATAGAGAGCTGCCTTTGAGGGATGTGTGAGTGAAGGGAAAATCAACAAGCTATTCAGGCTCCTTGATGACACCTCAGAGACAATTCACCAAATTGCTTGATTTTGTGATTGCACTGATTTGATTCGTCTGTCAAAGGTATTTTACTCGGTTGTGTTGGTTCTCTTTGGCTTAGGCCAAATCAAGTCCTTGTGTCTTTACCCAATTGGAGTGTCGATAGCCCCCAAAGTGAATTTATGATTCATATGGAAGTGATTGTCATTGAAGGAAAATGTGTTAAGGGAGACAGCATGACAGACTCATCTAGGAGACATTGAAGCTTTAGTCTTAAAGCGAGGTCAAAGGAAAAACAAATGTACAGTAAACATGTTGTCCCCGATGAATGATGTAGTGCCCCTCCATGAATTGATGACAATTATTCAGATGTATGACTAAAAAAGTTACGGGAGCTTGTAGAGCTTATTTGATTAATTTCCAAGGATTTGACAGTATTATTTGAAAACAGTCAATTAGCCAAAAGGTGTGGCCTGAGGTGTGCTCTCCTCTTTGCACTATTTATATTGCACATTTTTGTTTAACAACCCGTCCCTTTAGACGCACCATCACAAGATGAATCAGCGTCCCCTTGGAACACCTAACAATCTCTGGCAAGACACATCATTCACCCAAGTTTCATAAACATTCCCCCAGTGGGATAAAGTGTGTGACATACAAATGGACAGAATGTTGTCACATATGAACGGACAGAGTCCGTTTTAATAGTAAATCCTAGCTAAGGACCCAATTTTCCATACGGCCAATCACAAGTCAGTAGGTGTGGGGAAAGAAAGGATTGAAAAAGGCATGCATTGATTTAATGTTTTTTGCAACACTTTTCATAAAGGTGCCCTTTGTCAATGGTTTAATAAAATGTTTAAAACTTAGAACAACAGTTTTATGTCAAATAAAAGACCACACACAAATGTTTCATCTTTCACCTTCCTCAATGTGTATGTGTACATCTGAGTGGCAAGCACACCCGTAAGGCAGCTTGCTGCCGAAATGTTGGTTAAATAAATAATTTGCATCGGAGTGTGCAGCTCTCTTTCTATCTTTTACGTTTCATCCACCAGCCTGCAACTCACCAAACTATGGTGTGCGTTTTCTTGCTTTTTTAAAAGCACACACTTCATATCATGAAGTAAACTATTGTAGGCCTATAAATTTAGTTTTATTGAATTTTTCTAAAATGTCATCACATATTTGGAGATGGTCACACAACAAATAGACCCATATAGGTAGGTGAGTTTAGGGCAGGGGTGGGCAAACTTTTTGGCTCAGGGGCCACATTGACTTTTAAAATTTGACAGACGGGCCGGGCCAGCACCAGATGCATACATATCAAACATAAACATAAAAAAGGCATTACAGTGTTAATACTTACATTTACTTTTAGTGGGAACAGTGTTGTTGATCACCCTTTTTGACCAGTGCATCGAAGTCTGGTGTTAGTTTTGTTGTGGCAATTCTCAGAACAGATCTGAGGTGTTCATCACTCAACTGGGATCTGTGGGGTGCTTTGTTGGTGTTCATCACGCTAAAAGTCTGTTCACGCACATACGTAGAGCCAAACAACATCCTCTGTGCCATCTTCTGGATGTTTGGAAATTTGGCTGCGCTTAATAAAGCATAAAACTCATCCAGTTTAAGAGAGTTGAACTTCTCCTTTAAGACGGTGTCACATTGGAGATCAATCAGTTCCAACTGCAACTCCTGTGGCGCCGTTTCAGGGTCTTGTGTGAAGGGACATGACACCAGCTGAAGTGACTTGTCAATTTTTCTAAAATCAGAGAACCGACAGTAGAATTCTCCATGCAGGTTGTCCAGTGATTTCCTGTATTTTTTCACATGTCGAGGGGCCTCTTACAGCGTAGCCAGTGTGGGGAAATGAGCGAATGACTTGTTTGACATTTGCTTTGAGAATAAAGCTAGCTTGGTTTTGAAGGCTCTGACGTTTGTGTACATTTCATGCACAAACTGGTCTTTCCCTTGTAGCTTCACGATCAGCTCATGTGTGTCAGTATATCCACAGCAAAAGCTAAATCACAAAGCCAATCTGTGTCACTCAGCTCAGGAAAATCGTCAGCTTTCTCAAGTAGCTCCAAAAATGAGATAATCTCCTGTTTGAGCTCCCACGCTCATACTTTCCCCAAACGTAACCAACGGACATTAGAGTGGTAAAGCAAGTCCTGGTGATCAGCGTCAGTTTCTTCAAGAAACATAATAAACTGACGATGCTGAAGTCCCCTCGCTCGAATAAAGTTAACGAGTTTTACAACTGGCTTCACTACGTGGTCAAGCTGCAATACGGATTTACACAGTGCTTCCTGGTGGATTATGCAGTGTAGGAAAATTACCTCCTGCTCAGGGTTGTCCTCTTTCACCCTCTCCTGGATTCTTTTGAGCAGCCCGACGTTTTTTCCAGTCAGATTTGGCGATCCATCTGTGGTAACGTTGGCGAGTGTACTCCAAGGTAGCTTGTGCCTCTTGATGACCCCCAACACGCTGTCATACAAGTCCTCTCCGCGCGTTTTCCCCCTCAGGGATTCCATGGCCAAAAACTCCTCCGTTATCTCAATTGTCATTAATCCCTCTGATAAAAATTACAAGCTGAGCGGTGTCCTTTATGTCATTACTTTCGTCCAGTGCCAAGGAATATAATGTAAATGACTCCGCTTTTTTGTTTAGCTTGCTAGCTAAGTCTTCGTCAATTAGCTCAACACGGCGTGTCACTGTCCTGCGTGACAAGCTAATTTTTTCAAATTTGTTCTTGCTCTCAGGACACAAGATACCTGCTGTCTCTACCATGCACTCTTTGAGAAACTCCCCTTCTGAGAAAGGCTTGCTGGTCTTTGCTAATTTGAATGCCAGCAAACAACTTGCCTTCATGCTTGATTCTTGGATGGCAGTTTGTCGGATAAAGGTGTTTTGCTGAGCCTGCAAACTAGCTGCCAACCTCAAAGCGGTAGCTGTCCGTTCTTGCGTTGACTGGTTGTTAGCGTAATTAGCATGTTTGGTGGAAAAGTGACGGCTGATGTTGTATTCCTTTAAAACCGCAACGGTTTCTTGGCAAATAAGACATACAGCCTTTGACCGGACTTCAGTAAAAAAGTATTTAGTTGCCCATTCCTTATTAAACACTCGGCACTCAGTGTCGACTTTTCTTTTCTTTGGCCCACTCATTGTTGCAGATGGGTTCAGAACAGTAGCAGAGTAATAACAGAGAGTAGCCCGGGCTCCGCAAAATCAAGTCAATGTATCACTGCCCCTTAGTGCGCCACCTGGTGGAACGCCAGGCATTACAGGACAAGGTCAAATGAATGCAGTTTAGTAATTTAATTAATATTCAACCCTCAAATCTGTACCAATCTTCGGCGGGCCGGATTAAAAAGACAAACGGGCCGGATGTGGCCCGCGGGCCGTAGTTTGCCCACCCCTGGTTTAGGGGATAGTGGAGGGGCTTAGGTACATTGACAGGATCCATTTCAAGGATTGAAATATTAGGAGATACACAGTTACAAATGCTTCATGGCTCACCAATGTTAGTCATCCTGCAGCATGTTTGTCAAGTGCTGCATTAATATGCTTAACAGAACTGATTATATCAACATAATGTCTCATTCTTCTCTGCATTGCATAGCTTTTTTAGAGTTTTAAATTGTCACCTAAAAGACATTACGTGAAGAGACATTACGTGAAAAGATTCAGGTGTAGCTAACAAGCTACTGTATGTGTCCGGAGCAAGGTAAACTAGATTATCTTGAAATTCTATGGTATTATGTCCAATTGAACAGAACAAAGTTCCCATTATTATACCTCTAGGAATTTAAAGAAAAAAAGACGAAGCCTCTGACACTGAATTTGAACATTTTCTTTCCCGGTACCTGACATTTGAAGTGTTGAACTGTATTATTGAACTGATTTCAGGCCCAACTCTTCTGGAATGGCCTTGGTTGATTTGATCAGCGTATTCCCTGCAGTGCTCAACCGGTATTTGAATAGCATAATGATCTTGTTCACAGTGGGAAAATCATACCTTTGGATTATCCCTGATGTTGAATATAATGTTTGATTTATGCAGTCCTCTGTGATTTCCTTCCATCGATGGGAACATTTCAAAGCGATTAAATTAAGTCCAAATTAAACGTCTGATTCACTTCCTTTGGTTTGTTATAACGCTTTTAATGATAACATACAGGAATAAATGATACACACAACAAAAATCAAAGGGTATGAATGTTTATGAACAGGATTTGGTTGATGTATGAGAGACGTAATAAAACTCTTCTCAAAAGCTGTTTTATCACCAGATATTTCATAATTATTACCAAATGGGAGGTGTATTCTTGTGTAGGTTGTTTGTTTCGAGGTGATTCAGATGAGTATTAGTGATTTGTAAAGTAGTGAACATCACATTGTTTGTTTCCATTACCCTATTGCCATAATAACGCACAGAAGTAGCATAACATGCTACTTGCTATTATCTCCATTCTACAGCCAGAACCCCTTTAGTCAATATACTTGTGTGTTGAATGAGCACAAAATATCCTCCATATGTTTAGTTGTGAAGACGTGTTACATAAGCCATTACTTTCATTTGCGTGTACCTGGAAATGTCTTAACTATCAAATCCACTTGAGAGCTTCAGATGCAATTGTTTGTTTGTTTCAGGCTAGTGACCTGAGCACAACATCAGCAGTCACAATTATGTCTTCATTAATTCTCATGGAAAGGCAGGGGATGGAAAAGGAAAAGGCAAACCTGCTCTTTCTTAGCTGGAGAGGAATCTAAAATGAAGAAATGCCGACAGCAATCTAGCAATAAACATGAATTCATCTTGGGGAGGAAAAGCCCATATGCAAATAGACTTCAGATGAGTGTTAAACTTTAATCAACTTATCATACTTGAGGGCTGTGTTCAGCAGGGCACACAATTGTGGAAGAAACACAGCTCTGATATGTAGGGTAAGAAATCATGTCAGCTCTATCTGCAACATTCAGTATGTTGCACCACCCTGAATCATGATATTTTGTCAGCATCTCAGATAAATTCACCAACAGAGGGCGTCATCAGCACTATCCTGAGTTAACATAACAGGTTTATGTTCTGAAACGTTGTATGAACAATCTTTTATGGAAATGTTTATATCATTGTTAGGTTTTTATGTACTGGTAAGGGATAACAGAGGGTTACAATGGAGTGACTGGTTAAATGTTTTCTTGAAAGAATATAGTTCTAGTAATTAGGTCTAGGAGAGCAGGCACCATGAAACATAACCACACACAAACACTGTGTCATAGCCAAATGTGCTTAATATAGGACTGAAAGAGGTATTGCATATCAATAAGTTCACCTCTCCCACCCGTCTCTCTCCCTTTCCCACTCTCTCGTTCTCTCTCTCTCTCTCCCCCTCCCTCCCTCCCTCCCATGAAATCTAGGTCATAATTCCTACAACCTAGTGTGTAAGGGGACTGGATGGCTAACTCTCTCTATTATATATAGATTATGGACACTGTGGAGGATCCTATGCATTGTTTACAACTTTTCGGACACACATTTTGTTTTCGTACACATCTTGTCAGCACTCTACTCGTTCTGGAGCCCTCAGAGCAACAGTGCTGCTCCCCCTCATCGATTCCACAGCAGCTTTCCTCTTGAGGTTTGATCCAATGACCCTGAAGGACAGAGGCTAGAGTGTGCAGCGCCCTCCCTGTCTACCGTATCATTATCAATCGTCTACAGCGATCCCACAGCCCCCAGGACGCCTGGACTCTGGAGTTCAGATCAGTGAGGCCTCTTTAGTCTACATGTTGGAAAAAGAAAACAGATTGGTTACTTGTCATGAGTAAAGCCATAGCATATTGAAAAGGGATAACGAAATTAGCAGTGCCGACAGTACAAATGGTAGAGCCAATGGTAATGCTTCAGTTGTTAGCCATGCCAAACTGACTGTTCATGGAGAAAAATAACTGATATTATTTCTTTTGACATTGAATTAGGAGTAGCATTGGCTAAATAAGACATTTGACCTCCTCTTAGACTTAGGCCTACTATATTTGCAATAAATGATAAGAATGCTGCATTCATAAACCTGTCATATACTAGTAAATTGTATTTTGTGGAGAGTTGGCTGTTAATTTCATACTGTCATGAAAGGGTAATACAAGATATTTATTATCACAGTTATACAGTGTCTGTAGGTTAGTATTGTCATGCAACGTCGCCCACAGCATTCATATCCATCAATGTGGCAAATGAAACAACAAAAGGGCCAACCATGTAAAAACACCAATTTAAATTGCATGGCCTTGGTGCCTTATCCCTTTCTTTCTCACAAAATAATAGAACATGTCAACATAAGGCAGATAAACAAGCAGGCATTTTCGCCCGTTCCACTTGTATGCATATTTTTCCGGGAGAGTTGTTTACCTGCATTGGTGTACTGAGCTTCTTCACCCAAGTCCAAATCGATGCTCATCAGCAGAGGCCGGAGGTCACTATTAAGGCCTGACAATTGCAGGGTATTGATTAACGCAGACTAATTTAAACTACATATGGTATTATCAATATTGGGTGCCGCCATGGGTTCTGTTGCGCCGGCCGCATGCTATCACCAGGGTAAAGTGGGTGGAATAGCAAGTGGTTTGTTGCTGAATGGTGGGTAATTATAAAAGAGGGCGTGGCAATCCAAACCCTTTCTACCAAATGGATGGTGCATAATGAGGTCATGGGATATTGTGATTGATGAAAGAGATGTGATTGATTGAGTTCATAAATTACATTAATTGAAATGTCAGGTATGAACAACAAAAGTGCTCTTTGACTAATTTTAATTGTGGATTTGTATCTCTGTATAATGATTTGTTTGGTCCCCCTTATAATTTCAATAATATTCTAATGGTTGATTCTTAGATGTACTAGACGTGTACTGGCCTAGAGAGATATCTGGTCAAATACATGTCAAATTATTTCCCCACACCTCTGCATATTAGTGGAGAAGAAAGAGCAACGTGACATTTTTTTTAAATGAAATATTATGGTGATAATAGCAGCAACATCTCTGTTGGCACAATAGACTTAATTACAGTCCAGCTGGATATCTATAGCCTTATCTATAACACTGTCATGGCCCTACACACTGCTGATACGCCTCTAATCTCAAATAACTAGTAAAGTAATTCAACAAATTGCTAGCTACAGTACAGCACTTATTAACATGATATAAAAGTATGGATGCAGCAGAGTTTGATGAAACTGAATAAGGACAGAGAAAACCTTTATGAATAAGATTCACAAATACATAGAGCATTATCATTAGGGCGACCTCTGGATCCTATTTAGGCTCTGTAAAAGAAACAAATTAGCAGAAAACATCAGTATGCCTATCTTCAGTCACATAAAAAGAAAGTATATTGTAGGTTTGTCTGATTTCACTTGAAGTTGACATGCTGTATGTATTTGACCCAAGTATGCACTGTATGCATTTTTAGAAACAGCATCATACCAAAGTTGAATCAGCCAAACCATTCATTTAACTGCCATTTGGGAATTCATAAACTTGGTAATTGATATTTCATTCTATGGCATCATTTGGCCATAGACTTGACATTATCATCAAGTTAAAGTCAGACTGAAATGGAAATCACTAAATAACACTCATAGCAATGCCCTAACTTTTATATTGTAATCCTTGACTTTCAAAGGGTAAGTTTAAGTTGAGTTCAAAGGGTAAGTTGAAGTTAAGTTGTCTCCAAAATAATGAACAGTTTTACTTTCTCCAATCATGATAAGGCACTGGTGAAGTGTGGCCGCCTTGACCGGAAACAAAGTTGCGTTCCCAGCTATGGAGACAGAGTTAGACAGCTAGCTAAATTAATAGCTAGCAAAGGTTAGCATAAACTTCACAGATTTTAACTCAGGAGATTTTCTCTGAATATGAATACTCTACCAGTCAATATCAGGTATGCTAGGTGCAGTAGTGAGTAGAGTAAATTATCTGTGAACGTGTTGAACGGGTAGCTAATACTAGCTAGCAACCATCTGTAACATTGATTGGCTCGATAGCCTGTCAGTCAACCACCAAATATCCATGCCTAGTCAGTCCTGAAGCAGTCTGAGCAGAGGAAAATCTATAAATGAATTTAAGCTGATTTAATAAACTTTACTTTGAAAGTACTATATTGTTGTTACTCTGAGATAACAAAAGCACCAAAAAAAACTTGACTTGAACTACTTCAGCTATTAGAACTTAATTTCTATGGTTGCATTGTACAGTGTGATCTTGGCTTTAAAGTTGAGCATGAAGCTGTAACTACAAAAATGTAAGGGGGGGGGGGGGGGGGGGGTATGAGTGTCATATATTAACGAGGATGGCAATTATCAGAGTGAATGATCCTGTGATAGCAGATCCATAGAGTCACAAAACTCCATCATAATCCTCCTTAAACTTTTCACCAGCAATTATGGCATCTCTCAATGCATCCTCTTCAATGCCTCTTTCATCTTCCTCTGCCAACTTTTCCATAATCTTTGGCTGATTAAATGATGGAAGGGTGAAACAAATTAAAGAGAGGTCACCGAGCCAATGGAGTTACAGTAAGATGACTGAGTGGTAATGACTAGTAAAGAAACACCACCCATCACACAGACCTATCAGTGACACCTTATGCTCTGCCTAATCTAGAACAGACATATAGATACTTTGATGTGATACAGTGTTGCTTTACTTAAAGCTAAAACAGGTTAATGCTAATGCATTGTAACTTTATACGCATATATGCACCCTTATAATGGGTTATTATCAACACAATTTGTTATAGTCTACAGTATACAGCAATTGTGTGCATTATCACCTACTCTAATACCTGTCGACTTACAGTAAAGTGTTACTGGTTAATCAGGCCATTTCAGAAAGATCAGTTTTCATTAAAATATTATGTGAATATTTATCATTATTTATCAATTTAGCATTGTTTATTGCAATAGTTTTGCGAGACAAGAACGAAAGGCCCCCAGAAAATATGGTAGTAACATAAAGCAGTGCAGTAAAGAAATGTCCATCTTTTGCAATTTCGCCTTCCCATTTTAAGTCAGTGGATAAAATGTCTATGCTAATACATGGGATGGATACAAATCTAGTGAAAGCTAATTACAATGTTTATATGACAACAAACAGTCCCTAGCCAACCGCGCTGACAGTGGTGCGCTAACTTAGATGTTATCTTTACCAAGCTGTGTTTGTAGCTTGTAACATACAGTATGCCGTCATACGTAGCTAACGATATCTCACACAACATATGCCTAATGTTAGCTTGCTAGCTACTGCTGGCTAGTCTACAAACTAATAACAATGTAATAAGGTGTAACAGAGTGTGTAGAGCTAGCCACCATAACATATCTCTCCAATGGAGATTCATAGCCAGCAAATGATGAGCGCAGAACAGCCAATTAACATCCAGTGGCGTAGAACACTGCTTTCATCACACTCAAATGATTTTCTAGAAATTCTACCATATACTCCACTCCACACATGTTGTTGGCTTGATTATCTTGCTTAAAGATAGTGTCTACATGATTCAAATGCTTGGATTGGGAATTTGATCGCCAAGACAGTCCTCAATGCTTGATTGCCAACAGTCATTATGCTGTTTTTCTTCGTCGTTCACTAGTTTGTAAGTACATATGACTATGCAACATGCAATCTAGGCCTATATGCAGGGGTGTTTAATCACACTATCCCTGCGGGGCAAATGCGACACACAAATCGTTTTAAAACATCCTGCGATATACCTATAGTTGGTCAGAGTTGGGCTACCTCAATGCCTCTGCAGTGGCATATACTAGTTGTGAAGACGTGTGATGGTGCTTCCGAATTCCATTGCATTGCTGTGAAGGAGGGGTCCTTCTGTTGGTAGAAATTACTGACCCGCCCCTTCATCAGCATCAAGCCCGCCCCTTCATCCAGCATCAAGGAGAATAAACGTTCCCTCCTTCTAAAGTAAATAAAGAGCTAGGGGTAGGGTCACAATCAAATATAATTTGGTATCATTTACGCATTTCCTATTCGACAAAATCACATAAAATCGCATAAATGCATAAAATAATCAAGTATTCTGCTTATGACCATATGAGATTGGTTATTCATAAAAAATGTGGGGGATGTAGACCTATTCTGATTGATTTCAAATATTACTGTCCTTCGGCTGTTGATGAATCAAATCAAGATGCAACATGATCATACATTCCACCACCCCAGCTCTATGTTGTAATTCACTGCCCATTACAGACCCAATTGAAACAGACTCCCTTTCGGTAGTAAGACCGCCCCCCTCCTCCAGCATCGACGAGCATAAACGTTCAGAGCACGCGTTTTTTTAAACATGTGTTGCATAAATGATAGTGTCTTCAGCAAATTCGTAAAACATTTGAACAATTATATCTATTTCATTTTTACAATGACTGGTCACCACATTCTGGATGGGCCACCTTCCGGATGGGATAACCACTGGCAGAACCTTCCTTAAATGTACAGGCTGCTCTTGTCATCGTCCGCAATGCCCCCTCAGTTGAATGTTGTGTTTTTTTTTAAACTTTTTTATTTTCATTTTATAACTTGATGTATATCAAAAATGATATACCATCAAACAGAAACAACAAATGTAGAAAAACAAACACAACAAGCAGAAAAAGGAAAAAAAAGAAGAAAAAAATGCACATACAGAATTAAACATAAACATAGTGTAGAAATAATAAGAAAACAAATTTGTATGCAGTGTCATTCTGTGTCAAAAAATATTCTGCTGTAATTCTGCCTACAACAAGTGCACCCATCTCTGTGGCCTCATTGACGCTTTACAGACGGATAATGTCTCTTCTCTGAGTTCAATCTCGGAAAGAGCTGTAACGAAAACCTCTGACCAGTTTGTGGAGACAACAACTCTAAATATCTAACTTACAACATTGTTTTTTTGTATTGATAGTCTAGTGTGACCAACAAGGTCTATAATCAGGCACACGAGTCAATGCATTATACAGAATACTAATTGATTTGAGGTTAAAAGGGCCAGGGGGAAAATCACACGGTACAACATATTCTTTATTCTCTTTTGATATTCTACGCTTGCATAAGGCGCCAAGGTTTTGACCCTTCCTGTTAGGCATTGACCTCAAAGTGAATTTAGCTCAGTATGGAGCCTTCTGTGTGCAGCACAAGTAATAGTTACATTATTTAACAGTCAGGTAGCAGGGGGAAGCAAATAAAAAGCAGTCATTTATCAAAACCAAGTTCCACCCCAAGCTATTGTGTTTGAGCTGCATAATGGCTAGATCACATAATTAGTCCTTTGAGTGGCTTTTTAGAGGGAGTCGGAGCCAAGTGAATTTCACTCATGTAGGTACTCTGTGATGAAACCTTTGCTTCCACAAGTTGTATGACACAGCTCAAAACAAAGGCACTTTTTATATGAAGTTTCCACATGTTATGTTTTCACAAGTGTTTTTATCCCTTTATTATCTAGGTTATGTTCTAAATGTTGTTGCTAATCATGTGACCTGACGAGGAAAATGTCAGGGCCTCAATTACAGTGTAGGCTATAACTAAAGCCAAGAGTTTTCCTGGTCAAACTCTGTACCTAATGGCCCTGTAAATTACTATCTGTGATAAGTAGTGTCTGTATCATTTTACTAGGTTGGTATAACACCAAGCAGAGTACAAAGTAAGAAATCAGCCATTAATTGCACAGTTCAAGTAGTAAAACGTGATAAGCCACTGTACTTGGTCTACCATATGAAAAGTTTTGTTTGAGAATGATACTTACAGTATTGTTATGCTGATTCTACTCACCTGAAGTGGCACCAGCTGGCTGTGAATTTCCATTCAAGAGAGATGGTCCTTAGGACAATTCTTCTTCCATTTAAACATCTGGCAAAGCCCTCAAGTTCTTCCCACCCATCTGTTGAGCTGAGTGAGAGCTGCAAAGTCGGTTTTCCATCACAGAGGTAGCTGACAATCAGGCTGACAGGGATCGAGAGGAGAAGAATGATTTATTAACTGCAGAAAAATAATGAACCTGGTGGGGGGGGGGGCATGAAAGGTAAAAGTTCTATATACACATTACAATAAGACTGATAGCAGATGGCACAAGAGCAAAGCTAAGTCAAGTATCAATAAGGTGGTGCATATTTTGTTCCAAATGTTGATGAAAAAAAAGTGTCATCATAATTTAAACATATTCTGTAAATTGTTTCTCCCCATTCATATATGATGCTGGTCCTTCTACAGGCAAGGTAGAAGCAAGCAGACAAAGACTTACTTTTGATGTCCTTTATGAGATACTCCCTTAAATAAATAATACAACTAGCCAGCCATAGCTAGACTTGTGACTTATCAATCAACTATGAAGTTAAATTCTGATATTGTTAATATTTAATGAAACAGATCCTGATTTTCAGGAAATAAGAAATAGCCAACCATGCACGTGTTGAAAAAATGCCTGAATGTCTGATTTAAATCTCTTGAAGCTGGTTTCAGGTTCAGCAGAGTCCCCTCCGTTCTGGCTGGCTAGCGCTGTGGGTGCACACAGTCAAAGTTGAGCCTTTGCTTCACTCTGCAAACAGAGAGCTAGTTGTTTTTCCCCTCAGTCTTCCCAAATAAGTCTTACTTCACAACATGTGTAGCCCATCAACAAGCCGACGGCTCTGCAAACTTCACAACAACAAAAAAGTTGAAGTTAGAAAATAATCTGTTATTTTAATCCTCATTTGGGTTTCATACTTGATTACAGGTAGGCTAATGATTTTTAGAAAGTGGTGGGTTGTTACGTTGATTTTTCTTTGTGTTGTGGGCGCACAAGAAATCTGAGAAGTGGGTCCAATCAATGTTTTTATTGTTCGGGCGAGGCCTTGGGATTCAACCTTGCGGTGTGTCCCAGGATTTTGTGGTACGCCAGTGAAATTGTGTTGTTGATCCCTAAGCAATTGCTGCCATGAAACAACAATCTGC
Organism: Argentina silus; assembly: GCF_951799395.1. Lineage (NCBI taxonomy): Eukaryota > Metazoa > Chordata > Actinopteri > Argentiniformes > Argentinidae > Argentina > Argentina silus. The sequence continues at coordinate 12,687,674 of NC_139656.1, read as the reverse complement.
CTTTTACCATCCAAGTCATTATGTTCGCCTCATCTTGTACGCTTTAGAATTAGAGGAAAGGTAAGACGATAACTATTGCTGAATGCTAATGTAGCAGATTTTCTCATACAATAGGGCTGCCCCTATTCACACTTGCACCTTCTGATTTTGTAGTATGATATTCTTATGAAGTAACAGTCCACTATTTATAATATTCCTTATTGCTTTAATATAGGAAATCCGAGGCCCTGTTACAGTACAAGGCAAACGAAAACTGTACAGAGAAAGAACTTCCATGATAATGAGTGTGCAGTCTTCTTCCCTCATATCATAGTGGATCAATTATGATATGAGGGAGACTTATATACAGAGAGGTCACATTCTCACTTGTATCTCCTGTCTCTGACTTCTCCCCAGCCATGCACATCCTCCACCCCCTGGTTTCCCTCCACTTTGAAGGACACTGAGTGCGGTGCTTAAGATGCTTACCTTTGCCCCCATGGCCTTGACCCGCCACCGATGCTAATGGCCATGTGCAGACATCAGATAAATGCCAGTTGCATGTGAGGGCCTCTAAATATCCTCACTGACCCTGAGAACTGACATGAGCTGGCAAATCAAGAAAAATATGTCTGCCCGGACCTTTGGGGCGGAAATCATGTAGAGTGCTTGAAGAAAGGCAACCGGTAATGATCTGAATTACTTTCCCCAACATATCAAAAGAAAATACACACTAGACAAAATACACACGTGTGGGCAAAATGGTCAATTCTTTGGTTGTAGGAGTGAAGGGAAGTAAATGGGGTTAGGCCATTGAAAGTTGGCTCTATCCTAAGCACTGGAGTTAGTTAACCTTGTCCAGTGTGAACCATTCCCACTACCACTGTAACCCCAGGACCACGATGGACCTCTCAAAGCAACCAATTAGAGGGTGTCATTTTTTGAAATGTGGTAGGATGTAGTTTTGGTTTGATAGATCATGCACCAGGAGGGAGAGGAGGAGAGGCAGTCAGGCATAGACTCGGGTCAGACACACACACACACACACACACACACACACAGCTTGGCATCACAGGGCCAAGGTCTGTGATCGATGGAGGGGAGACGAACGGCTGTTATTTATAGGATCACACAGCCATTAGACTCAACTAGCAGCTTAGCCTTTGCCCGCTGCCTGTTGCTCAGTGCCAACCCAGAGAGAAGTGGAGATTTAGGACGATTAGCCAAACCATGCTGTACAGTAGGAGTCGCCTTGTTCTTTTATCATTGTGCACTTCATGGTCGGTGATGCCTTGTTGTGTGTGTGAATTCATTAGAAACAGACTGACATTTTTGTGGAATTAAAATGCCCAACAGCAATAGAAAAATCACAATCTCTCTTCAAAAAAAGTGTTATTCACCTATATTGGAGTATTCACCCTTTGGACAAATTAGTATTGAGGGTGTGGGGAATTTTAATTGCAACATGCTTTCAGTGATCATGATGTCCTTGTCTTTTCAATATTGAAATGGGTGTATGGGGGACACGCATGCCAACGTGAAACACAGTCAATGCCACTCCTAATTGAGCTGAATCATAATTGGCATGCCTCCCCGGCGGTGACCTGGTTCACTGGAGCATTGCAGGGGGTTTCAAGCGAGCCAACACACAAGTGATCCACTATGCCTACCACCTCTACCTACCCCGGACTCAATGACTTCACAGGCCTAATGGGTATTAATTGCAAAGGGCACCTTCATTTGTGTGTGTCTGTTCTAGAAAACAACAAGGTGATTTTCAGCTAAAGAGCTAATCTGACAGTGCTTTGAGCAACCTGGCCCATGAATCAAAAACACTGCTGCATAGACTATGCGGTCACACCTGATTTTAGGACAGGCAAATCCAACCGATTACTTAATTGTTAATTAATTGTGTGATGATTTTTTTTTTTCCTTAGTTTCCATGTGTTTTTTCCCTTAGTTTCCAGCCCTCCACTCGGTTTAATGGTAACAAGGTGACTTTCACGCTATGTATTGGATTATACAATTACAAGTTTGTCCACCGTCAACAGATGTTCTGACACGTCATGGTGCCAGGAAAAATGGGGGAGATGTTAATGTCACAGATATGGCTATATGTTATAATTGGCTCTTAGAAATACATTTATGAACCTGCCAGTCATTGTGTTTCTCTATTCACTCTCAGTGTACAATGTTATATTTCTCGGCTTCTGCTGTATGAAAAAGAAAATATCTGACAGCAACTGAGTTTTCTTTGGGTACCCAGTACCTAAGAAACATGTCTCTGAAACTCGAGTGCCATAATGCAGTGTCAAGCACTGCCTGTACAAACACATGCATTCAAATGTAATTGCTTCTATTTAGCCTACAAAGTAACACTCTAGTTCAAGTTAATAGTTTGTCTTTTGTATCAATGCTGTCAAATCCTCATACCGACTTCATTCTGACATATAAGTTCCTTTGAAACTAGTTGTAAAGCTGTAAAGCTACATGTCAAACTTAATTGATGTTTCACTTTACCGAGTTCTGGTCAGCTTTTGTTAAATGTATGAATTGTATTTTTTTTTATTTATCAGAAAGCACTCTGGTCATGGCAGAAGGCCTTAGCTTTTCTGGGTCAGTTGGATTGACCATGCTTAGCGGAGTTTGTTGTGGTGTGGGTTCAAATCCCATACTCATCTGTCGCAAGCAAGGACGCACTGTATGACACGCGCCTCAGCAATGTCTGATGTTTACAGTCGATGCTGTTAGAACACTAATACATTAGATTAACCACTCTAATTCACTAGTAACTCTCTGCGAACTGGGAAAGGCAAGCCTCTTGTCACTGACGACTGATTTATTGTATTTACTCTAGTGCTGTGTAAAATGTTCATTAAGGCGAGCACAAGTGAGCGCCCCAGTGGTTTAGCCCTTGAGTGGAGCTGAAAGAGACTTAACATGATTCATACGGGTGCATCCTCTTCTTGGCTTGGCTTTGTGTCCGGCTCAATTAACCAAGGCTCAGACTCCTCTCCTCTCTCTCTCACACACACACACTGAGCCTGGGATCTGATCTGATCAGATCAGAGGAACCATCACCACCAGGAACCATCACCAGCCACAATGCTTCGGGAACAAATATCCTATTCCCCAAGCAAGTGTACCGTCCCCTCATTTAAGAGCCCCTGCGAGAGCTAAAACAAGCAAAGTCCAACTCCACGTGACCCGGCTGTGACCCCTAGCTAGGAGGGGATAAACTGGAGCTGCAGTGTAGTGCATCCATCATGGAACACATGGAAAATTCAAGCAATACTGGCGCATTGCACTGTAGTCTTGTTTGCTAATTGATGTTTGTGTTGTGGGCCCAATATGGGCATTAAAACAATTTACAAGTTTTTACTACAATAATGTTCCTTTTAGCATGACTTGTGCCAGGAGTTTCTATCTGACCACATGACCTGACCAGGAAAAAACTCTGGCTCATAGTTAAAGGCATAGGCTTTAGTCATTATTTGTGTGCCGCCTTTGCAGTGATAGTGAGGAATCATGAGCGAATCGCGCTGTGCGCCGGCATGTGAATCCCTGAGTGACTTAAAGCGAGAGCTGCTAGACCAAACTATTGCCAGGAGATGTGTGGAGTTGAGCTCATGGCCTGTGTCTAGCCGCCAGAACAGCTCATCCACCATCCACCTTGCCAACCCTGTGTGAGAGCTGGAACAATCACCATAGTAACTAAAGAACAGAAGACGTGCAGGGTTCAACAGTGTAGTTAAAGGGAGAGAGAATCATAAGGTCTGGCTGAACAGCACCTCAACCAGTGAGGAATGCGATAGATGTCACTCATTTTAACTAGCTTTAACAGTCCAGTATTTCAACAAGATGTGTATTTCATCATTTAGTGTTCACATTTGAGTCATATAATGTTAATATAATATGTTCCATTTAGCAGATGCCCAATCAAAAGCTTATGTTTCATTCATCAAAATGTGCCAAAAGTGTATGCTCACAGTGTCTCACTGTGTTACTAACATGTTTAAATCCAATATAATCGGCACTCACATAAACATGCTGTGCAAGAGCATACCCACACACGTACACAAGATGATGGAGAGAGGCTCTTTGCTGCCCTCACTAAATAATAAAAAACAACAGGAGGTCCAACTTGTACTCATTAAAACACAAGTATCTGTTTTACATTCTACTTCTCTGCCCTACACGAAAAAGAAATGCAAATGCATGATCAATGGTGAATCAGTAGAATGGAGCAATCATATAAATGCCTCATCAGTTACAGGGACACAATCCAGTGACAGCATTTTGCATCAGCTTAATAAATATCCTCCATTATCACTCACGATTCCCAGTCCTAACCATAATCAACTGCCACTTTGGTTTAGTCTTACTTAGTTCATGCATTTTCTTAAGCTACATGATTTAATGTATATTTTTGTTTCCTGTCTGTAAACGCCGTCACGACTGTGGTTATTATTACAGTAGTCTACTGCAGGCCTACTTAGGGTCGCTGGCAATAGTGGTTGATATTTAACATGAAGACAAAAAAATAAATACATGCGGGATCATTGTGGAGCGCACACATAAACATAGTTGTTTGAAACTGTTAAGACAGTGATGCACACAGTTCAAATGATCAGTGGAGGCGAGACTAAGATAAGCGTATTGATTGATCGTTTATATGATTCCCCCTTCCCAATATTACCATGGATTTAAGTGGAATTTGATAACTTTCACGATGATTCTAACAACCATATTTTTAGTTTGTGTGTAAAGGCTCTCCAAACATATTTTCATAATCAAAGAATACCAGGACAACAAAGCTGTCTGGGGACAAACATAGAACGTTTATATTGTAAGCTCCATAGAAGACTAGTAAATAAAGCTATTTTAACTCAAGCGTAATAAAATATTTGTGTTTTAAATTTGAGACATGTGTACTGGTACAAGTAACGTGGCTACATTGACCAGTCACTAATATATGTGAAAAATGATTTTTGAAAATAAATCTTCTAACGTGCAGTTTTTCACACTGTCTCCATTTCTGTGATGGAGAAAGCGAAATAATGAACACTATTACATTTTATCACGGTGGGATACATTTTGATAGCCAAATATCTGCATTATCATGTCAGTGTTACAGAGCTGCGCGCTCGTTTAGGTATCTTCAGTGACTTTCCACTTTACCAGCGTATTAGTGAACGTGGGATGGGTAATTTGCCCACTCCCCACCTATATTGGTGCGAAGTTTGTGTTGGTTGGAGCAGACACAAAACAGTCTTTGCACATGGTTTTAGCACTGCGCGCCACTGTTGGAGCCAATTGGAGCCCTACAGTATATACGTATGTTATGTAACACATTCTTAGCTGTGTCCTTGAATGTCTTGGAGATTCCTTGTGTGGTGGATTCCTAACTAAGCAAACAAATGATAAAGGATTGGCTTTGACAGTTGTTTCATACTTTTAAAGTGCAATTTAAATCACGCTCACACTTTTCTGCTTGAGAGAGAACAAGTTCAAACCTCTGCATAAACAACAGTGATATTTTAAACCGGTAAATATAATTTTAAAAACCTCATATTTAAAATTGTTGGTTATACACTGTCTCAGCAGATGTGTCAGTAACCACCTATCAAACATCAGACAACTTTGTTTACCTTGGGGCATGGGTGGGCTAATGGGCCACAATGTGTACAGGTGTTTGTTCTGGAAGGTCATAGTGTATATAGATTGTGATATGCTGTCTTTGAAATGTTCTCTCCAATTATAATAAAGTGAAATTCAATCCTTATTATAGCCTTAATATAGCAAAACATTGTGTTTGAGATTCCCTTTCATTAAATAGCAAGCACAGCCAACAGTCAAATATAAAATGTGCATGTCATTGGAAATCCAAATTTTTCTAGTGGTTGTTTTACAAGAGAATATTCATTTTTCATTTCTATGCATGTCTCTTTAGAAGGGCTCTTTTTCTGCTCATCTTATCGATGTAAAATGAATCTATATTTTTCATAGTACAGTGCATGGGAAATAAATTGTTGTATACCCTCTGAACTAGCCTATCATGAGACAGCATTAAACATGAACCCTCTCAATCCATACTCTCAACAAAGCACACTTGTGACATCTAATTGTAATGAAATAAATGTAATGCATTTTTTATTATATTCCCACATAACTGTGTCAGAGTGCACATGAGTGGAGGGCAGAGGTTGTGTATTGTGATGCTTAATTTTCACTTCCTCTTCTCCCATCGTTGGATCCCTTTCATAGTGCTGAAAGGGTACACTTTATTTGGATTAAATTGGTTTGCCGTCTGTGCAACAGCGATAAGTGGTGCGGGATAAAATATTATTCATTCATTTCTTTGTTGCATTATGGGGGATTTTGTATGGGGGCTGAACTTACAGTACCATATGACGACCTCACATAGCATGGTTTCGAAAGCATCACTCTGGCTAACAACAACACCCCAAAGCAAGTGAGGGCTTTCCTTAAGTCAAGAGAGTGATTTTACTGTATAAAAATAACTCTCAACCAAGCAAAGAGTTGGTGTATGCTCAGAACAGCCACACAATCTCAAATACCCAGCAAAGTGCTAGGACATACTTAGTGAAGAAGGACCTTGTCTGTTTTGTCATCTTCATATCACCATGTCAATCATTTCTAAGCTGTACTGGAATTGTCTCTATTCAGCTTTGTAATTGGTAAGATTTCTGAACTGACAGATAAAAACCTTGACTATGGCACTTTTAACATATACAATTCAAAAGAAAAAAGGTGTTGAGAAAAGGCTGAATACTGAGTAAATGGTGGACTCCAGTGACATCTTTTCTATTTTGAGATGAGCTAGAACGCCCTCTGAGACTTGTTAATGCACAGTGTGGCTCTCTCTAACAACCTTGTACTTTTTGCACCCTTTGCATTGCATCTCCTTTAGGTATTACCAGCAACAAATCCTGGTTGAGGCTTTTTGGTTACAGTCACCATGGGACATATTTGTCACAGTGGAGAGGACGCAAGACTTACCCGATGCACTTCAGAATGAGAGTATAAAAATAGTTTCAGTACTCTGAACGTCAAGAAAATATATGTTTCAATGTTTTACAAAAACAAGAGAGAGAGAACAACTGATCTCCACACTTTTAACGCCATCTCAACACAAAGCATTGGGGGCACAGAATGCCACTGTTCCCCCGATGATGTGTGTCCTTGACTACCCCTTTGCCAACCAAAGAAAGGCTAAATCAGATGCGTTTACTTCAGCCTAATCCCCTGCGATTTTGTAAGTTCCCCTCTTTGAGATAAAGTAGTCCAACAGAGTAAAAGAAAGCAACAGCCTTCATGTTGCCTCAGTAACTGGGTCAGGGATTCATCAAGATCATTTATGATATGTAATGAAGGGTCGAGCCAACTTTAAAGTAACTTGAATGGATAAGACACTGTAAATACGTACACATTCTTCTTAAGTCATTGTTAGTTCAGTTAGGGTTCTCTAGTCAATGGCATAGCTGCCCGTCAGGTGACAGATGCACTGCACAGTCACATGTTCAAAGGACAAAGCTTATAAGCAACCAAGTCAGCGCTCCTCCATGGCATCAACAGTTTACGTGGTTGTACTGACTATGAGAGCTAGCTTTGTGTGGTCATCCCACCCACCACCCCCGATAGGTCGCTCTGTATGTGGGGTCTGTTAAGTTATGGGCTCCCTGCCATATTATATACCCGCAATTGCGGTCGTTAACTCAAACAGGGAGCTCTAAAGAGTGGACCCATCCGCTTCAATATTGGGCAAATTGATTTGGAACTGGGACTACGTGTGCGTTTATATAATCAACACCCTCTTGACCAATCACAATAAAGTATTCAACAAAGCTGTGGTATAAAACATTATAACAGTACAGATTTTCTTAAGGTTATCTGTGCATGCCTCGTTTGGAGTAGGCTATGCTGTAATGTTCCTTGGTTGCTAATTGAAAAAGCATTTTTCACAATTGGCTTAAAAAAATAAGAAAAAAGCAAGACCCCCAGAATGTTCTGGAATGTTAGTGGTTAGTTTGATGCAATGTATCTCACTTAAGAGGTCTAAGGACATAGCACACATATTTATGCAAAAGCTGCACTAGCAATAATAGTCAACATTCCTTTTTATAGCTTGGAAAGGTTCAATGGCATCATAAGGTGTTCAATCGTCTCTTACACTGTGCTCCGTTGATCTGACATCCATTGTCACTCGGTATCGATTCTCCATACACAGACCTTTTGTCTTCTTTTTCCTCCATGACACTTCAGTTCCCCTAGAGATACCATCATCCCAACTTTCATCACTGAAGCAAAAGTGACAGATGCCATAAGAAAAGCTGTGACACCGTAAATGGGGCCTGTGGTCTCACCCGCCACAAAGCCTTGCACTTTCATTCTTTCACCTCCTGTTAAATTTGGTGTTTATTCTTTATTCTTTTCGTTCCACAGGTGCGCACAGGGGGACGTGGTAACACACACAGCCTGGCTAAACCGGTCAAGTATACTGTTTGCCGCCGAGGACAAGTGGTCGGTGGATCCGAGAGTGAGTCTGGTTACATTCAACAGTGAGGAGTTCACCATCAAGATTGAGGACGTGGACATGACAGACGAAGGCCAGTACATATGTGCAGTGCAGACCAGCAGCAGACCAAGGACGACGTCAGTGCACATCCTTGTTCAAGGTAACAAAAGCCCAAGTTACTGTACTGGCATGATTTTTCTTTGTGGTATGTGTGTGTGTCTGTGTTTCTGTGTGTGTGAGAGAGAGAGAGGTCTGCTTGATGCATCAATCTGTGTTAAAGCCACTTCAAGCACTCTATCATCTTAACTACTTGTTACATTATGGTAGTAAACATCTTGATATGCATTAGTTGGTTGACTTGTTTAGGTAGCTATTATTTGCAGAGGCCTATACAAAAATCACTCATGAGCAGCATCCATCGAGTATTGCATGTTGCTAAGTGTAATTATTAAGGGGGATAGTATGCACACATTAAAGAAAAAAAACACGCAAAAAAGTGTAATTATACATTTGTGAATTGCTACCTCACTTTGAATACTCCAGCATGCATGACAAGCTTGAGAAGCTGAATTCATCGCTTTTTTTGCAGAACTTTGCAGTGAACAACATTCACCAGCATGGTGCTTGTCTGAAACTCCTGAACTTAATCACAGGATTTTCAGAGCCATATGTTCTAATGAAGTGGATAATGGTTTGATTAGCGCCGATCAAGGGCATTGCACCTCAGTGATACTGTATTTCTAATCAGTGAATCCTGAGTCTTTGTGATTGACGACAGTGTCATTCCTGAGCATTAGAGCATTGGGGCGGAACAGAACAAAGCTGCAGTGAGATACACAGCCAAGTGTGCTCTCTAAAAGCTCATTTCATTTTCTCAGTAGCTCATTTGACGGCACCTACTGTGTATGTAGAAAAAACCTGAGTGCCTGGAAATGTGAAAGTCAAATGTTGTAACATACTGGAAGGTGTGAATGGAGGCATTGGATTTCTAGGAGGCTCTGGTGGAGTGTGTGTGTGTGTGTGTGTGAAGGGGGAGTTTGAGGACAGGGGTCTTAGTGAATTGTTTTGAAATGGTGCAATCTGCCCACTGTGCACTGTATAAAAATGCATGGCAGAAATTAATCTGCATTCATTAGTTGACTGCTCAAGGAGATTAATCACAATTTACTTAGTCACTAAATTGCAAAATGCCATACCAATTTCTGCTACCATCTTACCATCCTACATGAAATTTTGTTCGTACAGCTAGAATTGTAAGACTGTTGTTTTAGGTGAGTGTTTGGCCCATATATAATGGCTTTTTCATGGTTCTGTAGACATATTGTAGATAAAAAGACAGCTGTATAACAATAACATTCTGCTGATTCAGACTCACCATTTAACTACATCTATAGGGTCTAATCTTAGACTAACACATTGTGTGTCCCTTTGAAAGCTCCAAGGATTTCTGTCGTACAGTCGAGGGTTATTTCATTTGTTAAAACGTTTTTATGGAGAAATATTTCCCGGTACCTTTGAAAATGTATGTTAAATAGGATAAAACAGACACTGTTTACTCCAAGTACAGTGGCTCAATAGGTATGAAACTTGGATTGTTTCAGTGTCCTCAATTTCACTGGAGTGTGTCTGTATGTCTGCTATAGTGCCACTACAAAAATCTGATTATATTGACATTATTATTTTTTTCTCCTATTAATTTCTTGTGTTCTTAATTACTAACATGTCTGGGTTTTTGTTGCTAAGTGAAAAAGGTCCTGACTATACAGCTATCCTATTAGTTGCACCATGAATGTGTTGAGTCTTGATAATTGTCAAAAAAGCAAAAGTGCCCATGTGAAAACCTAACGTGAACTAAGTGAAAGTAGCAATGGCTCCACACCAGTGGAGGCTGGTCCATTGAGGAAGAGGAGGATGGTTCTTTCTTGAATTTTGATAAAATACAAATAAAAACTTGATTCTGCTGCACAAAATGCGCGCACATACACAAACACACACAAAATCGTCTCAAAAAGCTCTTCTCCAACCTTATCCATCCATGATCCTGCACACTACTATTCCCTAGATTGTCCCCTTAATTGTCCCATTCCCTACAATATTGTACATTTAATGTCTTTAATAAACATTTTAGGTTAAAATAATTTGTCTTATACAATGATTGAAACATGCGTTGCCGTCTATGTGCGGTCCACGCCTATCTATCGAGTTGCCCATCCTCACTTTTTCAAGTCACCAGCCTCCACAGCTCCACATAGTCTTTCCCGTCTTGGCTTTTTTTTTTTCTTTTTTTTTTTTTACTTGGGGTCTCAAATTATGCACAACTGTTTATCAACTAATCATACAGTAGTCTTCAGTCAGGGCAATGATTAGCTTCATCAGGTATGTCAATGCAGGACCAGAGTTGAAAACTTATAGCTATTAACGAAAGGCCTGATTTCGAGGAATTTACTTGTGAATACAGTATCTTCAAACATAGACATTTCTCTTCAGAGAAGGGCTATAGCTACTGTCAGTGGATGTGAATGAGCTTGTAATAAAGACACTTTCCCTCACTTGTAGAATCATTGATCAGAGAGAGTTATTATTAAATGCCTTACGTGGATCTCCAACACAAATAGTTGAAATCTTTCTGAATCATCCCAGATCTTAATCTCTCCTCAGATCCCTGTGTGGTTATAATTAAGACAGACAAGTGTTTGTATTTACATTTTTTAATTTGTCAACCCTAAGTAAAAGTCAGATCAAAGAGTGGCTAGAAAGTTATGGGAGGAAATTACTGGGTAGGTCTCAGCAGGGAGTCATATTCACAGAGTTTGTCCCCCACTCCCTCTCAAAGTGCACTCCACCACCAACTGCAGGAATTAGTGTATCTTAACTACTGATGTGGATTTGGGGTGTCACTAATCAACTTGTCTTCAATGAAGGCTTTGACTAGTCAGGTGTGTCGTACTGCTTGGTTAGAACGAAAGCCTGCACCTACACCAGCTCTCTGCAGATAAGATTGCCCACCCCTTGCCATATACAGTATGTTTTCCTCTCTTTTTTAACACTGCTCTTAGCTACAGTACTGTAAATTGTTCAGCTAAAGCTTGGGTGAATGACAAACAGAAACCTGTGAGAGATCTGAACTGTTGCCTTGGTTACTCCACGGCTGCAGAATAGTGGCTTGATTGAGAGAGAGCCGAGACACTTGAACAGAAAGGTCAGGCATAACACAATGTAGCGGCCGCCACCACACCTGCACACTGCATCTGCAGCCGCACACATTCTTTCCAAACAGGAATGAAATAATTTTCCACCTGATTGAAGCTCCTGCGCCGAGCCTTGCAGCAGGTGATAGTCAAAGGAGAACACCTTGCATGTTTACTCTTGAATATAAAACTATTAGGAGTAAACTAATGTTTACTCTATTAACACATACACAGAAAGAGTATTTATATTAAAAATATATTATTTGTCTTCATCACTTACATTACCAAAACAAGTTGGTACTATTGCATAATAATCATGTGTTGGCTGTTAATGAGAATAATATTTAGTATTTCATAGACATATGAATATTCATAATTGTTGTGTTTGGTGGTCCTCAGCTGACTGTCAGCTGCGTGGCCTGTGGATATCGGTCTGATCACATCATATAAAGATTAGTTCATTATAGGTGATGCAAGGCTGTCAGCAATGCAAGGTTGTCAGTCCTTTGACAGTTAACTTTGCCAAGCACTAATTTCTGCTGCCTCTAGCACTAAATACCTTTCTGAGCTAATATGATATTGACAAATTCCAAACACTACCTCCAGGCCTTTGGACCTATTGCCTATTACAATACACTCACCCGCCACTTTATTAGGTACACCAGTTCAACTGCTTGTTAACGCAAATATCTATTCAGCCAATCACATGGCAGCAACTCAATGCATTTAGGCATGTAGACATGGTCAAGACGACCTGCTGAAGTTCAAACCGAGCATCAGAATGGGGAAGAAAGGTGATTTAAGTGACTTTGAACGTGGCATGTTTGTTGGTGCCAGAAGGGCTGGCCTGAGTTTTTCAGAAACTGCTGATATACTGGGATTTTCTAAAAGAGGGACTGTCTTGGGATGAGTGCATCGGTGTGTGTACAGACGGTGCTGCAGCAACGCTGGGGGAAAAGAAAGGACTAAAAGGAAGAGTCTTACAAGTGGCGCCCCACGTAAACTTTACGCACTGTATTATCCACAGAGAAGCTCTTGCGAGTAAAACGCTCGACCCAGAGCTTAAAAGTGTTCTTGAGATTGCGCTAAAAATTGTCAACTACATAAATTCACGTCCACTCAACACCAGGCTGTTTGCCACTCTCTGCAACGATCTGGGATCTGAGCATCAGGGCCTGCTGTTCCACACAGAAGTCAGGTGGCTTTCGCGGGGAAATGTTCTCAGCCACCTGTATGAACTGTGGGACGAGGTGCGCTTATTTCTGATGGAGCATGGGTTGCTGACCACCTGACTGACCTTGACTGGTTAACAAGCTAGCGTATTTGTCTTGCATATTTGACAGACTGAATGGACTTAACATGTCATTGCAAGGTGAAAACACAAGCATCATGTCGCTGAATGATAAAATCTGCGCATTCAAGAGGAAAGTGGATCGCTGGACTGCGCGAGTTGAAATGGGCAGGATTGACATGTTTCCTGAGCTGGAGGAATTCATGGAGGAAAATGATCTGAGTGTTAACACTGTGAAGTCTATCACGACCCACCTTCAAGCCCTCCTGAAACACTTTAACAAGTTTTTCCTCGAGGAAACAGCTCCGGAAAAATATGACGAGATAAGATTACCATTCACTGGTAATCTGAGTTCTGGATTTCAGTTGAGAGAGAATATCCACAGCTATCCAAGGCCGCGTTGGACGTACTGACGCCGTTTGGCTCTACATACCTGTGCGAAAATACTTTCTCGGCACTGACATATATTAAAAATAAATACAGATCGCGTCTAAACGTGGAGGATGATCTCCGAGTGGCCGTCTCCAAAATTAAACCCAGAATGGACTTGCTGTGCTCCACGCATAGTGCCCACCCATCTCATTAGGTGAGATTAACGCTGAAACATAGTAATTCCCAAAATGTAAATTTGCACTGCAACAATGTTCACATGTTTACTCAGTGCTACAGTTTATGGCTATTACTTTGACTGATATATTCTTCTGCTAACATGGAAATGAAAGTATTGTGTCAAAATTAAGTTTGACATGACAGCAACAATGTTCACTCATAAGTTACATGGAGATTACTTTGACTGACGTATTCTGCTTTTATCTTATAGTAAATTGTTATATGTAAAATCATATCATGGTTGTCAGGCTGTTCTGTTTGTTTGTGTTGTCGTTATGCCCGTGTTTGGATACGCCTATTAGTGCGTGCGTCCTGTGCGCACGTTTTCTTATGTTTCAGTCATCTCCGGGGATAGTGGGGGTCGCCAGTCTCTGGCACCGTTATTTTGGGGGTCGCGGGCTGAAAAGTTTGGGAACCCCTGGTCTAGTGGAGGCTGGGCTCATTGTAATGCATGGGATGAAGAAGAGTGTCATATGTTCAATGCATCTACGACCACCAGCCTTCCCTGTCGTTGTCATAGTTTGTAGAAAGCTGCTCTAAGGTTATGGCTCTAATAATTCTGACAATCTTGGTTTCTGCTAACAGTACCCCTTAGCATTGGTGTTAGTAATCTGAGGGGTGGGTCTCTGCAAATGCAACTGTCTATCATTTCAATGAAAGTTGGCTCTGTAAAAGTAAAGTGGACTGAGACCTCATCACTGCTGAAATAGACCAGCAAGAAAACAAATTAAGTCCTCATTCAAACAGAAGGGCAGTTTCAATACAAAAATAACTAAGTTGAGGGTATTTTCACACTTGGTCCCTTTCAGCCAATTTTGTGAACTCAGAGCGGTTCGCCCAACTTTTCATGCATGTGTGAATGCTCCAAATGAACTCAGACCCCTCTGACGTGAACCGAACTGAGACCATCTCTGGAGGTGGTCTGAGTTTGGTTTTCTTTAAGGTTCACTTTCTTGGGTGCAATGTGAGAGCAAAGCGCTTCCAATCCACTTGTCATTGTAAACGCTCTGTCCTGACTCTCTAGGCTCTCTGGGCTGGCCTTACATGTCACATGCTCAATTAATGTGCAATTACCCAATGTGCAAGCAAAGTGGAATGAGACCGCATCACTGCTAAAATGGACCAGAAAGAAAACATCCACATTCAAACAGAAGGGCATTGTGAATACAAAAATAACTTCTTTTTTTTAAAGTTATTTTACTTTGTTTCACCTCTTCGTTCACTTAAAGAGGACTAAATGTGAAAATACCCTAATTTTGCGCTTTTTCCCTAAGACTATACCCTAAGACCTCAAACAGTTCCTCAAATTTTTTGTTGACACGGGGATTGCATCATGAAATAGTCCCTTGTGCTGCCACTTCAAAAGAGTAGGCAGCAGCAGCATCACCTGAACAATATAATCAGACATCAAAGATCCTTGGAGTTTTTTTTTTTATGCCCTTTTGAAGAACCATAATTCTAGGCCTTGGGGATCTTGGATGCCTACTGTAAGCATTTTACAATTGCCAGGGCGGAGAAGCATTCAGAATAGCCCAGATGTGAAGCAATTACACATTGTCACATGTTTATTATACATATTTTTATGTTTGTGCTACTGATTTTAAATCTAGAGCCTGTTAAGTGCCTCAATGTATTTTCTATTCATGTGATAATTACACCCAATCCGATTTTTCTTGTGTGGGAGTGAACATTGCCACGATCATGTTTGCAGAGGTGGAGGAAAATGTAGGAGTTAATTTATGCCAAAATGTAAGTACTGTACTCATTGACGTGTCCCCAATTGTAAGTGGTGTAAAATAGCATGTGCTTGTGAAGAAACGTTTTGATTGTCTATATTTTTAAATAGTTGGTGGTTGTGTCTGTTAAGGTCAAGGAGAAACTGAGACAATTTGTAGTAATCCTTAGCAAGCACTGCCGAGATCCCGCTGTCATCTGCATTTATGAGGGAAGACAAGAATTGTTCAGGGCTAAGCGACTACATGACATGTTGTTTGGTCTGTCTTCCAACAGTTGTTTTTCCCTCCCTATTTGCACTCTGCTTGTGATTTGAACTTTGTATATTTCCTCAGTGTGTTTCATTTGTATTGTCCATATATTACATTATTAACTTATTAAATAGAGATTCAGTGCATACATTAGTCAAAGTTGATTATGGATAGTGTTGCCCAAGATAATTATCTTTAATTGTGCTTTTCTCAGGATGAAGTAATGATGTTTTGTCATATGGTAAATGGGTCGGAGATGCATTTTACATACAGTGCCTTCGGAGTAGTATTCAGTACTCAGACCCCTTCACTTTTTCCACATTTTGTTGTGTTATAGACTCAATTTAAAATGGATTAAATTAAAAGAATTTGCAATCCACACACAATAGCCCAGAATGACAAACTGAAAAAATGTTTTTAGAGATTTCAGTCAATTTATTAAAATTGAAATACAGAAATACCTCATGTACATAAGTATTCAGATCCTTTGCTATGACACTCTTAAAATTAGCTAAAATGCAAAAATGTCATCAACAAATGAATCAATAAGTTGAATTGAGTCCATCTTAAATCAAGGTTAAAAGTTAATGTAATTTTGAAATTAATATCTTTGTTTTTATAGGGTCTCTGATTCGCATAGGAATCAATTACACACTGTGTGGATCAGGTTGTCATTACAAACACAGCAAATGGAGAGGAACAAAACTGCTCAGGAATGCGACCCTGAGGCCTGGGGAGACTTACAAAATCTACAAAGTTGAATGGTGGAGAGGAAAAAGCACAGTCGATGGGACAACATCATCTCAGTCATTCTACAAAATTGGTCTATTACCAAGTGGCCAAAAAGAATCCCTTAATGGAAAATAATCTATCTCATATCCATAATCGTGTTTGCAACAATGAATTCAAGTGATACAGCAAAGAAAGTGTTTGGAAATGTGTTTATTTGGTTTTTACTACAAAGCATTAAATTTGGTGCAATTCCAGCACATGCAATGCAGTTTCCGCACCATCTCTCGTGTGAAGAATAGTGGTAGCTGCGTCAAGTTATAGGTATGTTTGTCACCGGCAGGGACTGGGGAGTTTGTCAGGATCAAGAGAAAATTATGAAATTTGCTGAGTTGGTAGTGACATCCTAATCTACACAGTGTGTAATTGATTCATATGCAAATCAGAGACCCTATAAAAACAAAGATATTAATTCCAAAATTACATTAACTTTTAACCTTTATTTAAGATGGACTCAATTCAACTTAGTGAGTCATTTGTTGATGACATTTTTGCATTTTAGCTAATTTTAAGAGTGTCATAGCAAAGGATCTGAATACTTATGTACATGAGGTATTTCTGTATTTCAATTTTAATAAATTGACTGAAATTTCAAAAAAACGTGTTTTCACTTTTTCATTCTGGGGTATTGTGTGTGGATTGATGCCAAATTCTTTCAATTTAATCCATTTTAAATTGAGTCTATAACACAACAAAATGTGGAAAAAGTGAAGGGGTCTGAATACTTTCGAAGGCACTGTATGCTGCTGCTGATTAGCTAACCTGCTGATTAGACTATTTAAAATAAGATGTTTGATTGAATGACATCAAATATCACCTCACTTGAAATGCAGAACCACAGCATTTGATCATATTGACTAAGATGGTTGTAAGCCATCATTCCTGTAATTTATCAAAATATTTGTCTCCAATTTTGGGATGTTACACCGTTTACCAGTAGGGCAGCTATTCAAAACACTTTGTTTTTTGTGTTGTTTTGCATCTTGTAAATGCATGTGATATTTGAAAATACAAGCTGAAAAAAACAGACATTTCTTTTAGGTCTGATGAAAATCAAATATTGATCATTAGCAAGCTGTGGTACCACAGAAAATGTACCATGTTTAATGACAAGCACTGTGCTGACGACGAGTCCACATATTTTTCACTTTTACTACGCAACAATGGAAAACAGAATTTTGAGGGAGGCGTGGCTTTCTCACTATCTGTCCTAGTGATCAGAAAAATAAAATATATTGGCATTTCTTTTTTTACAGCCACAACTTTTTTTTACCCACAACACAATTCCATTCTTTTTACCGAAAGGAAAAAAATGCTTAAAAATTGCTCTTTGAAATCATTGTGTATGCTTTTGTCTTTTAAAGATGTGTTAACAGGCTCTGTTCACTTTAACTGTAGCTGTTTTGTTTTCAAAACGTATTCAGATTGTTACACTAAATTTCTTTTAAATACAGTATAGTCTTTTTTTAAATAAGTCATGATCAATTATTTATTTCAGATACATCTTTTCAAAAACATTTACATTACAAAACAAAATTACATTTCTTTGAATACAACCTCAAAAGTAAATGTACATTATCATGCTTTAATTTTCCAAAAGTAAGAAATGTTGTTTTACATAACTTAGACGTGTGTATTTCTTTTAAACCGAAAAATCCAACCAACCAGAGTTTTTCTTTCAGAAACCCTCCTCCCACAATTGGGAGTGCCTTCTTTTTTTATCTGCCTCTCTAAAAAAATGTGTTCTTGAAAAAGTGAAAATCCTTTTCGTTGCAAGCAAAAGGCTAAAGCTAATGGTGTGCAAGGAGTTGTGGGTACACAAAGCTGTAGCCTGTTTTCATTGCAACGACCCCAACCTATAGCCATGTATTACTACAGTATCACTGTTCAGGACATTGATTGTAGCCTATATTCAATGATTTCATTGCTTCTACGAAACGTGTTAGCCTACACACTGGGACAAATGTAACAATAGGGCCCAAACTCACAATATTAAGTTCAAATAATATTTAAATTGACTACTGAGTCAACATGTGCAAAAATACAAAGACAAAGACAGTTTATTGGCCATGCAATCAATTAACATAAATTGTTGGAATGTGGTAATTTTTTAGGTGTGCGCCGGAAGGCTGCAGCCGAAACACCCTTGTGGCGGTGTCGCCTATTTCTGGACATGAAAGGGAATTAAGTATTATGGAAACTTGATCAAATGCTGGTGTAGTGGGTGGCTAGGATCAGCATTGCACTGGCGTTACCGACCTGAGACCTTGACGTTTCCGTAGCCCAACGAATACCTAGGTTTTCATAGGATGATGGTTATGACATTGCTTCTTAAGTAAGCTATGTTTTGATGGTATCAGATCCAGCCTGGGCATAGTGGTCAGCATCTTTGATGTCACTTAGCATACTGATTAGAGCCAGTAGATCTAGATACATATCCTTGATTAATTAATTTGTGATGTGGTATTTGCCTGCATTCATGAATGTCTGGAGTTTAGGACTCTTCTCTGCCATCATTTCAGAAAACTGCTGCATGTTGCGCTCACTGTCAGTGTGCCCTCTAACTGCAATACCCTGCCTAACTATATTTTACAGACAGCGCAGTTGCTCAAGCATACCCTCCTGTCTCTTCTCCTGTTCCGGAGCCTCATTTTATTAACTGAGTGCGAATGGGTAGGCTGCCAAGTGCAGGTAGGAAGTGCGCTTCTGCAAGCATGTTTGTCCAGAATGGAGGGGCAATTTTTTCAGTTATTGAAGCCGAATCTACAAAACTCTTCTCTGCACACTTTGAAAATGTGAAATCTCCTCTTCGGCAAATGAAATGCATGTTCAGTAGGATTAAAATCGAAAGATTGACTTTGCCAGTTATCAACTTTCTACTTTTTGGCCCTGAAAAACTCCCTAGTTGTGCATGGGCTGTCAATATGTTTCTGTACACTTCAGAATCCATTCTGCTGCTGTTGTCAGCAGTTACATCATGAATGAAGACAAGTGAGGCAGTTCCAGTGGAAGCCATACATGCCCAAGCCATAACACCCCCTCCACCATATTTCACAGATGAGGTGGTATGCTGTGGATATTGGGCAGTTCCTTTTTTTAATCTTTGTAATCTTTGTCTCATCTATCCACAAGACCTTTTTCCAGAACTCTGCAGGCTCGTTGAGGTACTTTTTAGCAAACTGCAACCCGGCCATCCTGTTTTTGTGGATAACTAGTGGTTTGCACCTTGCTGTGTAGCCTCTGTAGTTCTGCTGGTGAAGTCTCCTGCGAATGGTAGTCTCTGACACATTTACGCTTACCTCCTGGAGAGTGTTCCTGATCTGTGGGATGGTTGTTTGGGGTTTTTCTTAATCATGGTGAGCATTCATTGGTCATCCACTGTAGATGCTTTCTTTCATTTTAATGATTTTCCAAACTGTTGATTTTGGTAGGTTTAAGGTTTTGGGTATGTTTCTGATTGATTTTTTAATGTTATTTCAGCCTCATAATGGCTTCCCTGACTTCATTGATGTCTCTTTGCTCTTCATGTTGACACATACCAATAGAAGACTCCAAAGGCAAACGCAAAGCCTGGAATCAATACTAGACATTGAGAGCTCTCTTATGACGGCACAAATTATGTGACAGAACACACCACATGAACCGGAAACACTTGTCCCATCACTTTTGCTACCCTGCAATAGGGGACTATGCATACAAAGTGTTTTAATGTCTGAATGGTGAAATAAATATGGACACAAATACCATTAAGCATCTATATTAATTAATATAGAGAATCTATATTTTAACCTCAAAGTAATTGTTTGATTTCAAATCCAAACTTGCTGGCCTAGTAGCACCACACATCTTTATTGGATCAAATTGTTCCGTATTTATATTCAAACCACATGACACAGATGTATAATTGGATGAAAGGGCAAAAGACAACATTTCTTAAATATTTTAGTTTTGATAACCATAGAAAACATAGTAGTGGTGTGTCTCTTCTAGCATAGGGTCTTTTGGGGGGGAGGAATAGGACTATGGGTTCAGCACGTCCCATCTCCACTCTTACATACTGGGACACTCACTTTCCAATGCCCTTAAATTAGGTCTTAATCCCAAAAGCTACATGATTTCTTACATGTGTAATGTGCCCTGCATGATGTGATAATTCAACTGAACTATCAATTAACCATTTTTAACACAAGATGAGGCCCTCTGACAATAATGACTACATGTTCATTATAATCAAATAATCAAAGTATGGCCTGCTAATAAGTTAAAAACATCCTAGATAGGGCAATGAATCTACTATTTTGCATATCTTTTCAAGGTGTCATCATCATGTTGTCCAGCAACTTTTGCTTTGACTTTTACGTACGAGTGAGTAACATAGGTGTATCACAACTAGTGTTAATTTACTATACTGTACGAACTTATGGAAGCATGCTTTTTAGTTATTTGATAATGACATAAGAATGACATATTCTTTAAATTACAGTGCCTATAGAAAGTCATCATACCCCTTTGAAATAGTTACTATATTTGTCATACAGCCTGAAATCAAAACCCATAAAAAAAACCTTATTCCAGCTTTATGTACAAATTTAGCCATACAACATCAAACTAATGAAAAAAAAAATGTATAAAAAATGAAAAACAAGAATAACAGGGTTGGAAAAGTCATCAGTCCCCTGATTTAATACTTTGTAGAGCCACCTTTTGCTGCAATTACAGCCATCAATCTGTTTAGATATGTCTCTACTAGCTTTGCACACCTAGATTGGAGAATATTTGCCCATTCTTTCTTGCAGAATTGTTCGAGTTCAGTCAAATTCCGTCAAATTCCATTTTCCCTTCAATCCTGACCAATTGCCTAGTCCCCGCTGAAGAGAAACATCCCCAAAACATAATGTTGCCACCACCATGCTTCACAGTAGGTATGGTGTGTTTTGGGTGGTGTGCTGTGTTTGGTTTTCGCCAAACATAGCGCTTGGAGTTCAGTCCAAAAAGTTCAATCTTAGTCTCGTCTGACCATAAAACCTTTTTCCACATGGCATCATAATCTTCCAGGTGTGTTTTTGCATAGCACAAACGAGACTGACTGTGGCACTTTTTCAGAAAAGGCTTCTTTCTTGCTACCCTGCCATACAGGCCAGCTTTGTGTAAAGCTTGTGAGATTGTTGTCACATGCACAGACAGACCAGTCCCAGCCATAAAGACTCGTAAGTCCTTCAAAGTTACCTTTGGCCTTCTGATAGCTTCTCTGATCAATGTCTTCCTGGCTCGGTCATCGAGTTTGGACGGACGGCCTGATCTAGGCAAGGTGTTGGTGGTGCCATACGCCTTCCACTTCTTAATGATGCTCTGAACGGTACTCAGAGGGATAGCTAAAGCCTTCAAAATCTTTTTGTAGTCTTCACCTAACTTGTGCCTTCCTACAACTTTATCCCGGAAACCTTTTGAAAGTACTTTTCCAACCATGGTGAATTCTTTGCAGAACCATGCACTTCTAGTTGTGGAATCCTCAAGAAACAGCTGGATTTATTCTGAAGTAATCAAAACCACTACAATCGATGTCAGGTGGGGGCAATTAGCCTGGTGTTTGATCTGGAAGTTGATTAGTTGCACCTGAGCAAGTTTATAATGGTATACTCTAAGGGGCTGATCACTTAACCAAACCAGGTATTTCACTAATTAATTTTTAATAATTGTCCAGAATTTTTAAAATTGTTATTTTCACTTTGATGAGGGTTATAATGTGTATATACAGCTCAAAAAAGTTAGATTTGATTTATTTTAATTTCCAGGGTGTAATGTGACAAAAGATAAAGATTTCACAGGGTATGATGACTTTCTATAGGCACTGTATTTTGGAAGACAATGTCTGTTGTTAATGCCAGCCATGTAACCTGCAGTGGACAGTACTGATCTTACGCAATCTACTCCTTGAATAACGATTCTTGAATTCATTTATGAAACTATTGAGTCTGATAATGGTCTCCCCTGTGTGTTATTCACAGTGTCTGCATTCCAAAAAAATGTAACATAGAACAGAGGGAAACTCATGTGTCTGATATATTCAAACAAATGCATATTTATTTTTCTTCAGAAAGGCTATTCACTTCTCATATCAATGACAAATTCACAATGAGGACCTTACAGGAGTTTTCTCAGTAAGGCACATACTGTATTTGAGAAATTATGACAATATCTAGAATTGTCAACAATGCTCTATAACATGTATGCAACCACCACAAGGTTCAGTGGCTATGAGCGTAGACAACAGAACCTCTTGATTTTATAGAAAAGCATAATATCTTTCAATATTCCGTTATAGGGGCATGGCAGCCAGCCGCAGTCCGTTACAATGTGCAAGTAATGACTGATGGGAACAGTTTTGAGTTTTGCCTATGTCAGGATTTAGCCATTTCTGATGACCTTAAATTAAGCTACATCAGTATTTAGGTATGATATAAAAACTGAGCTATTTTCATAGACCAATGTGCCGATGGCTTGTCATTTGATACTCCCCAATGTGCACCCTGTCCCTGTGGGTAAAATTATACCTACGACCTGACCCGTCGGTCTCTGCTGGACTGCCTCACTGTCAGTGTTCTACCGACAATCTTGGGGGGGGGAGGGCCTCATACTTTGAAAAACTAATTGGCAATGAGGTATTATGCTATGATTTACAAAGTTTTTTTGTCAAATGACATGATGTTACAATGCAGGGGTGCAGAGCGGCTCGCCATAGGGCGGATAACAATAAGACAATGTCCATGCAGGCAAACTATCTCAGTAGGTCAAAGTAAGCCTTGAGTGGATATCAAACAACTTAAAATGTATGTAAGAGTGGAGATGGAACGCGCTTAACTCATAGGCCTTTTTGCACATGTTGACTAGTCGATTAAATATAATTTCAACTTAATGTAGTGAGTGCTGGCCCTATTCTTACATTTCTCCAAGTATACGCTAACACCTTTAATAGAAGTAATGAAATAATTTCCTATAGGCTACAATTAATGTCCTGAGCAGTGATAGTAGTAAGCAACTATAGGTTGGGGTCGTTGCAGCAAAAACAGGCTACAGCTATGTGTACCCACAATCCCTTGCACACCATTAGCTTTAGCCTTTAGCTTGCAACAAAAAAGGGTTTGCAAAAAAGGTTTCAAGTACACACTTATTTAGAGAGAGGCAGATGAAAAAAAAGCAGGCACTCCCAATTTCTGAAAGAAAGACTGTTTCTGTTCAGTTTTAAAGAAATACACACCTAAAGTAATACACATCTGAAGTGAGAACAAGTTGTGTAAAATTGTTTTATTACATTTGGAAAATTAAAGCATGATAATGTACATCTACTTTCGTAGTTGTATTAAAAAAAGCTACAGTTAAAGCGAATAGAGCATGTTGAAATATAAAGGCATGTTTTAATATTAAGGAAATTTAAAAGAAACATCGCAAATATTTAGCATGTTTTTACTTTTCTGTACAACTGAAAGAAAATATTTGCTTTTCTTTTTGAAACGGCAGAAACGTTTAGAAATTTAGCAACATAAAAAAAATAAAAACATTTAAATAAATATCAGCAAATATAATAAATATGAGCACGTCACAAAAAAAAACAAGTTCTTTTCAAACGAGAATAGGTTTTGAAAGTCACAACAACTTTGTAAATGGAGAGCCATTTTGAAAGAAACATAGTAACTACTTTATACAAAAGAGAATAATCAAACAAAATGTTATTTTCTTCAAAAACATGCTCTTTTTAATAAAACAAGAATATTTTAGTAGAAATATAGCTTTTTCTTTAAAAAAGAGAGCATTTAAAAAAAAGTCATCTCAAGTGAGCAAATGTTAATGAAATATATCATGTCAGTTAAAAAAAACAGCATCTGTGAAAATAGCAGTGTTTATGTAAAAAAAAAAAACTGGGAATCTAAATTTTTGTAATTATAATTTTTTTTTTAGTTTCAGTGTCGAACCCACATAGATTCTAGGATAAGTCTGGCCTACGCAGCCATATAGCAAATAGCCAATTGGGCATAGCAGCCTGTTGACTCAGGAAACCCTTTGAAGCTCTGAAATCCCCCATCAAAAGCGAAGGGCAGGTACAGCTCTATTAAAATGCAATTTAACATGCTTTACCTCATACAGAGGATGGAGAATACCAATCTGGTGACACACACACACACACACACACACACACACACACACACACACACACACACACACACACACAGTCAGATCCTTTTATTGGCTGTGTGACAGACTGAGTAATATAAAAGGAGTAGCCCCTCGCAGTAAGCATGTTATTGGCTTTTGTACACTGATGGTTATTCACATGCATAGAAAATATGGTTGGTAAAGATAGAACATTAAATTGAGAGTCTAAATACATTTAGAATAATCAGAGTGATGTTCATGTTGCCTTTATGCAGGGTATATTTGATCTACAAGAGTTATTTTCATTTCATTTTGAATTGCTGAATCAATTCTATATGTATTGATAAATGTATACACATAATCTAAAGTAAAACATTGTTAGAGCAATACGCTCTCAATTATCTGAATTGCCCGTGGTAAAAACCCTCAGGTCATAATCACTTAAGTCTTTTGGTCTTTTTGTTTGTGTTCACGTGTTTGGACCATTTTAGGTATTTTTTGGATGATGACCCCTATGATTGTGACAGTCACAGGTCTTTTACTAGAGATGGTTAATGGGATGGAGAGTTTGAGTGATTGTATCTGCCTGGAGTGCATGATGGGCAGGGCTTCCCACTTCATGGGACGCTTTATTTATTAGTCAAAATAAATAAAGCGTCCTTGGTGTCACCCTGGACACTGTGAAGGAGGTGGCCAATAGGAGGATGAGGACCAAACTCCTGGCCATCATGGACAATCCCTCCCATCCCCTACATGACACTGTGGCAGAGCAGAGAAGCTCCTTTAGCAACAGATTATTACAACCACGTTGCACTAAGGAGTGCTATAGGAGATCTTTTCTGCTTGCCGCAATAAGACAACTCCTCCTCCACCTGGCTCAATCGGGGTGATCAGAGTCACACTGGAGGATGTTAAATCATACTGGACTGTTCTTACTGTTTATAATGTTTCAGATGTCTATTTTATTTTTATTCTATTATTCTATCGTCACTTTATTTTGTTGTTGTTTGTGATGTGAGCTGCTGTAATGCCTTAATTTCCCCTCAGGGATCAATAAAGTACCTATCAATCTATCTATCTAAAACTTTGTTAGTCAAACTGTGCATTTTTCAGTCAATCCCATTTAAATTTGTGGTAAGGATAAACTGTTAAACTCATGAGTCAATGTCAGTGGAAGGGTCAATTCCATTCAATTGGGTGTGATGTTTTTCAGTTGAATTGACATTCATTTTCAATTATATTTAATATCTCCCTTGAATTAACACAGGTTGATAATGAACGAAACTGAACCCCCTAGTTACTGTATCATGTCTAGTGATTTGAAGAGAGTTAGTCTGTGGCCTGTGATATTGTATTCAGTTCATTAACTGAAGAAAACTCTGTTGTAACTCCACAGATATTTAAAATTCACATTTCACAAGCTGAACTTCAGTATGAAAGCCAACAAAAACAAAGTGTGGCTGAATGGCTCTCAGTGCACTTTGTCATTCATATGGGGGAAACCAGGGATTAAGTTGACATGCAATACATTATTCATGGAAATGTCTTGCAAAACAAGCCCACTGTGAATAAAACAAGATAAAACATTGGTGCTGCAGTTTGATACCCATTCAGTTAGTGATCCTCAAACTTTGTAGAATGTGATGTACCCTTGTTACTTTGAAATGTAAATGACAAATCTAAGAAACTGACATCTGTCATAAAAATATCTAGTTGAAATATGGGAACGATGATATCAAATCATTGAATTGCTTAGTTTCATACATCCCTTTCTAGGTAATTAGAGGCTTTTAATACAGTGTTGAAAGATACGAAGGTTTACAATAATTTCCATTATATATACAATTATCTATCAAATTCACCTTGAAGAGTGAGGGGTCTTGATGACACTCAACATGCCCATGCCCATTGCTTAATGCTGTTGGAAAGTCTAGTTTATGCTTTCTATCTTAAAACAAATACTTACAAATCATTTTTTACTTCTCAAAGAAATGTTAGAAGACATACAGTGCTGGGACAGTGACGACTGGGTAGAAAAGTAGCCGACAGTTATAATAGGGTGCGAACATCAACATTTACCCACTAATTCTGTTTAAATGTATTGAGCAGAGTGGGCATGCCTAACACTCTGGATTTGATAAGTGTTAATGTTTGGAATGTTGCACACAGCCTACCCACAAATTCTTTTGAAATGTGTTTAATACAGTACATTATTTAGTTAATACAGTTAATATTTGGAATGTCACTAGCAGCCCTACCCACTGATTTACAAAGCATTTACAATTGTCCACAATTGTAGACGTGAAGACATGATTTGTTCTAAATAAAGGTTTATCCAAGGACACTACGGGCACATGGCATGTAAAGACTTGTGACTGATTCAGGAAAGCTCTCAATTCAATCAACGGAAATCAACTGTGAAACATTATTTCACTATGAGTTAGTGTAATACTCTGCAATTTTGCAGACACACATATTCCATATCTGACATAATTTTATGAAGTGTCCATGAAGACATAATTTGTTCTAAATTAAGGTTTATCCATCGATATAATTTAGAATTTCCCCGACCAGACAATAATTTGTCCTTTTCCGAATGTGAGGTGTTCAAATAACTCATTGTACTCTGCAAATAACTCATCTCGACACTCCTTTACCAAATGGTCCTTTTCCAGACGGATATGTTTGAGGTGGTCAAACATATCCGTCATGCTCAACGATGCCTCCTGGTGGTTGTTTTAACGAGGTGATTGACCTGAAAAGTCACCAGTGGCATCGCAAGCCGTTGCAACATCGTCACACCGGCGGCTCGGCTCTAAACCTCAACTGTATTGTTTTCACTATTTAGAAATGACAACACTTTTTATACATAGTCCCCCTATTTCAGGGCACCAAAAGTAATGGAACAATTAACTTGACAGGTGTTTCTGGTAAGTCAGTTGTGTGCCGTCACATCATTTATGTAGGCACAAGAGAGCTCTCAATGTCTAGTATTGATTCTAGATGTTGTGTTTTCCTTTGGTGTTTGCTATTGCTACTGTCAACATGAGGACCAAAGAGGTGTTAATGAAAGTCAAGGAAGCCATTATTAGGCTGAAACATCCGAAAAAAGGATCAGAAACATAGCTACAACCGTAGGCTTGCCAAATGAACAGTTTGGAATATCATTAAAAAGAAAAGAAAACACTGGTGAGCTCAGCAATCGCAAACAGACTGGTAGGCCAAGGAAGACTTCTACAGTGGATGACCAAAGAATGCTCACCATAATTTAAAAAATCCTGGAGCTCCTGAAAACACAGGAGGTCCTATTGATAATAAGTATATATTGGTAGGTGCAGGCCAGTGGCTTCCCCATTCGTCTCTCACATGACATCTCCTGTTTGTGTAAAAAATACTGCGCTACCAATCAACAACAATCAGCAACTTCACAGGTCAGTCAGTTTTTTGAACATGCTGGCCCTCTATGTACTGTACTTCACCTTTCAATCCAAGACCTCCATCCCTCCACATATTTAATTCAAGTAAGCATTTATATAAATTATGTAATTTACACAATTGAGGTGCAAGGGCCAATTATTGGTTCTATGTAAGAGGCACATTTTGACAGAAAATAAATATTGTTTTGGGGGACTTTTATTTTGACATCCATTCCCGATTTAATCTGACATACTGTTCCACGTCTATTGATATTAAGTTTATTATTAAATTATACGTTTATTATTAGTTTATATATTAAGTATATTGAGTTCTGATAACTGTTGAAAGCTCAGGTTTCTAACCATCTAACCACCTGTTTTGTGTCTCAACGTCTAATAATGAGTTAAATCACCAATTGCGGCACCACGGACACTCGGACCGCAGTTCAAATGAAGACAGGCATCACATAGCTAGCTAGCTGACTGTGTTCACAGTTCAGCTAATGAGTTTGTCAGCTCGATTTTAGCTAAACTGTATTGCAAGACAGCCAATTAGCTAGCCAGTGAGTTTACAGTTGCTACTGTAAGGAGCTAGCAACTCCATCTCGAACTGAAATGAAAAGTATGTTTACATTATGATTTTGCTTTTAAAGCAAAAGTGAAATGGATAGAAAACATGTTGTCCTCATGAAATCTGTAAAAATCGGTTAAAAAAGATATTACTGTTTCACTGCAAGCTGCAGTGTCAAGCCACTTACACAAGGTAGAAATTTCAAACAACAGCTGTTTTTTACTACCAAATTGCCAACTCTAAATGGGACTTCGGCATTTAGGGAAAGTGCATACACTCGCAGCACATGCCATTATTTCCCCAACAGCTCACTGAATAAGATAATTTGTCACATACAGTGCCTTCGGAAAGTATTCAGACCCCTTCACTTCTTCCACATTTTGCTGTGTTATAGATTTAATTTAAAATGGATTAAATTAAAAGAATTTGCCATCAATCCACACACAATACCCCAGAATGACAAAGCGAAAACAGGTTTTTAGAAATTTCAGTAAATTGAAGGATGATTCGCATGCACCCACAACAACACACTGAAGTGTTTTTAATAAGCCATATTCCTCTCAAGGTGAGCCAGCTGCTCTGCCACGGTCACATTTTGATTGAGGAGATGGTTGAATTGAGAGAATAGTGTTGGCCTTAGTTCAGTCCACAGTACATCCATTAATGCCTTAAAGGGTAGGCCTACACAGGAATGTGAAAAGGTTATCCTTTTCTCTTTCTTCACTTTCTTGAGGGTGGCTTGAAGAACAAATTTGTATGTAGTTTTGCTTGCACTGAGTTGTTTGGATCTGTAATATAGAGTTTTTCCTTTCTAAGTGGCTTAACAAGAAAACAACTCTGGGCCTGAGTTTTTTTTCTTTTGGTCAGGTCATATGGGCTTGAAAAACAGGTGATACAAGATTTCATTGCAAAACAAATGAGCATTTTGTATTTTCTCTGCAGTACCACCCACAATCATCAACTTGTCGAAGGACATTGTGGTCAATGAAGGCTCCAACGTTACCCTGATTTGTCAGGCCAGCGGCAAACCAGACCCCTCAGTCACCTGGAAACTTCTCTCTCCCTCAGGTAAGACCAAACATGACAGTCTCTCAATATATCAGTCTCTATTCACTTCTCTCTCTCTCTCTCTCTCTCTCTCTCTCTCTCTCTCTCTAGCTGTAAAGTGGGGACAATGTCACCTGCTTTTTTTTTCGTGGAGGAATTACTCAATTGTATAGTTTTTGATGATGTGACACATGATTAGTACTCAATGTCTTTGTTATCAAAGCTACCAAAAATAATAATTATGCTAAAGTTAACCATGTCAAATTTCAGCCCTATTATATTGATCTAAAGTTACATAGAAGCCTTATGTGATATCAATATGAAAATACGAGAGAATGATCATGTTTTTCCATTATTAGAGGGGAATCCACTCATATTTCAGGTATCAGATTATTCTCCTATAAAAAAAATAGTTTTCTCGCTAACATTTAAAAAAAGAAACACCCATGGGTTGCATCATCTCTCTGTTGTTCCCACCTTTTTCCCACTTTTTTTCATGGGTGTATATACACCTTTTTCATGATCTGATGCTGTCACAGGTCTCACATTTGAAGAGGATGTTTTTGCCACCTCCTGTGGTGATTGACTGTAGTCTTACAACAATCATTTACATGTTCAAGGATGAATGCCACTTGCAAAATTCAAGGTGAAGAGTTACAGTGCATTCAGAAAGTATTCAGACCCCTTCACTTTTTCTACATTTTGTTATGTTACAACCTTATTCTAAAATGGATTCAATTCATTTCATTTCTCATCAATCTACACGCAATACCCCATAATGACGAAGCGAAAACAAGTTTTTAGAAATGTTTGCTAATTTATTAAAATAAAAAACTGAAATATGGTCCAAGCACTTGTAATCTCTCGCCTTGAGTACTGCAATGCACTCTTGGCCGGACTCCCTGCCTCCTCTATCAGGCCTCTGCAGCTCATCCAGAACGCTGCAGCTCGTCTGGTGTTCAATCTCCCCAAATTCTCCCATGTCA
Organism: Argentina silus; assembly: GCF_951799395.1. Lineage (NCBI taxonomy): Eukaryota > Metazoa > Chordata > Actinopteri > Argentiniformes > Argentinidae > Argentina > Argentina silus. The sequence continues at coordinate 12,657,126 of NC_139656.1, read as the reverse complement.
CGCCCCTCCTCCGCACCCTCCACTGGCTCCCGGTAGCAGCTCGCATCAAATTCAAGACCCTGGTGCTTGCCTACCGGGCGGCAAAGGGAACAGCCCCTCCCTACTTGCAAGCAATGGTTAGCCCCCAAACCCCTGCAAGATCACTCTGCTCGTCCACCTCAGCTGCCCGCCTGGCACCGCCGCCTCTATGTGGATGCAGTGGCTGCGCTACTCGGTCACAGCTTTTCACTGTCCTGGCGCCCCGCTGGTGGAATGAGCTTCCCACAACGGTCAGGACTGCAGAGTCACTTCCGATCTTCCGCCGTAGATTGAAAACCCATCTCTTCAAGCTACATCTTAACAGTCCCTCCTAAAGACCACTTCACCCTCACTACCCCCCCCCCTATACTAACCCTAACCCCGAGACCTCTTCTCCCCTGCTACACCCCTGTACAAGTTATCTCCTGCTAATAAAATTGATTTAATTTTTAAATAAATTTTAAAAAATTAGCCTACTGGCATTACGACTGCCAATGGCCCCTGGTGTGAGCATTGATTACTTTGTCTTATGATGACTGTTGGATAGATGATTCACTTACTTAAACAAATGTATTGTTGTACGTCGCTTTGGATAAAGGCGTCTGCTAAATGCCGTAAATGTAATGTAAATGTAAATCTCACATTTACATAAGTATTCTTTGCTATGACACTCAAAATTGAGCTCAGGTGCATCCTGTTTCCATTGATCATCCATGAGATGTTTCTACGACTTGATTGGAGTCCACCTGTGGTAAATTCAATTGATTGGACATGATTTGGAACGGCACGCACCTGTCTATATAAGGTCCCACAGTTGACAGTGTATGTCAGAGCAAAAACCAGGCCATGAGATCGAAGGAATTGTCTGTAGACGTCCGTGACAGGATTGTGTCGAGGCACAGATTTGGGAAAGGGTACAGAAAAATGTCTGCAGTATTGAAGGTCCCACAGAACACAGTAGCCTCCATCATTCTTATAGAAGAAGATTGGAATCACCAAGACTCTTCCTAGAGCTGGCCACCTGGCCAATCTGAGAAATAGGGGGAGAAGGGCCATCGTCAGGGAGGTGACCAAGAACCCAATGGTCACTCTAACAGAGCTCCAGAGTTCCTCTGTGTTGATGGGAGAATCTTCCAGAAGGACAACCATTCAACCAATCAGGCCTTTATGGTAGAGTAGCCAAACGGAAGCCACTCCTCAGTAGAAAGCACATGACAGCCCGCTTGGAGTTTGCCAAAAGGCACCTAAAGGACTCTCATACCATGAGAAACAAGATTCTCTGGTCTGATGAAACCAAGATTGAACTCTTTGGCCTGAATGCCAAGCATCCTGTCTGTAAGAAACCAGGCACCGCTCATGACCTGGCCAATACCATCCCTACATGGGAATGTTTTTCAGTGGCAGGGAGACTAGTGGAAGATCGTGGGAAAGATGAACAGAGCAAAGTACAGAGAGATCCTTGATGAAAACCTGCTTAGGACCTCAGACTGCAGCGAAGGTTCACCTTCCAACAGGACAATTAGATTAGATTCAACTTTATTGTCATTGTGCAGAGTACAAGTACAGAGACAACGAAATGCAGTTAGCGTCTAACCAGAAGTGCAAAATAGCAGAAAGTGCAATGAACAGTATTTACAGGTAGTGCAATATATGATCAGTAGTAGTGCAGTATGATATAGTATAATATAAGCAGTATAATATAGCAGTGCAGTATAGCAGTATGTGAGTAGCAGTAGCATTATAGCAGAATAAATAGTTACAGTATGAGCAGTGTAGCAGCATATGAGCTGTATGGGTAATGCAGTCTAGCAGTATATATGTATTAACAGTAACATGAGGTAGATGCAGAATAAATATAAATATGGAATGCCGTATAAACAGTATAAACAAGTATGTACAGTATGTGCAGTAGTATTAAAGAAAATATAGGATATGTGCATTATGTGCATTATGAACAGGTATGTACAGAAGAGCAGTGGTATTGAGTAAGAGCAGGGGAGGGGAGTAATAGTGCAATAGTGCAATTGTCCGGGTGGGGGGGGTGGGGGTTGCGGGGGTAGTAGGTTGTCAGGTAGGTGTAGTGTTCAAGTTCAGCAGGGTGACAGCCGCAGGGAAGAAGCTGCCTCTGAACCTACTGGTTCGGGTGCGGAGAGACCTGTAGCGCCTCCCGGAGGGGAGTAGGGTGAAAAGTCTATGGTTGGGGTGAGAGATGTCCTTGACGATGCTGCGTGCCTTACGCAAGCATCGTTTGCCCTGGACAGCCTCGATGGAGGGGAGTGAGGAACCGGTGATGCGTTGGGCAGTCTTCACCACCCTCTGCAGTGCTTTCCGGTCTGATGCCGAGCAGTTGCCATACCATACTGTGACACAGTAGGTAAGGATACTCTCGATGGTGCAGCGGTAGAAGTTCACCAGGATCTGTGGAGATAGATGGACCTTCTTTAGTCTCCTCAGGAAGAAGAGACGCTGGTGAGCCTTCTTTATCAGGGTGGAGGTGTTGAGGGTCCAGGAGAGGTCCTCAGAGATGTGGACACCCAGAAACTTGAAGCTGGTGACTCGCTCCACCTCAGTCCCGTTGATGAGGATGGGGGTGTGTGCGCCAGCTTTAGACTTGAAGTCCACAATGAGTTCTTTGGTCTTCTTGGTGTTGAGAGCCAGGTTATTGTCGTTGCACCACACTGTTAGGTGCTGGACCTCCTCCCTGTAGGCCGACTCATCGTTGTTGCTGATGAGACCGATCACCGTTGTGTCGTCTGCAAACTTAACAATGGTGTTTGAGCCATGTACAGGTGTGCAGTCGTAGGTGAAGAGGGAGTAAAGGAGGGGGCTCAGCACACAGCCTTGTGGAACGCCGGTGTTCAGGGTGAGGGTTGAGGAGGTGTGGTTGTGAAGCCTAACAGACTGCGGCCTGTTGGTCAGGAAGTCTAGAATCCAGTTGCAGAGGGAGGGGTTGATGCCCAGTTGCCTGAGTTTGGAGATCAGTTTGGAGGGGATGATGGTGTTGAATGCTGAGCTGAAGTCAATAAACAGCATTCTCACATAAGAGTTAGTCTTGTCGAGGTGGGACAGGGCGGAGTGAAGTGCCGTTGAAATGGCATCCTCTGTACTCCTGTTCTGCCGGTAGGCGAATTGAAAGGGGTCCAGTGTGGGTGGTAGGCAGGTCTTGAGTTGAGCTAAGACCAGCCTCTCGAAGCACTTCATGATGATGGGCGTGAGTGCCACTGGTCGGAAGTCATTTAAGCTCGTTGCAGTGGAGTGTTTTGGCACCGGCACGATGGAGGTGGTTTTGAAGCACGCGGGGACAGCTGCTTGGGCTAGGGACAGGTTGAATATGTCAGTCCAAACCTTAGTCAGCTGCACAGCGCAGGCCCTGAGGACGCGTCCGGGGATCCCATCAGGACCAGCAGCCTTGCGTGCGTTAGTCCTGCTCAGTGCCGCACACACGTCGGTGGGGGATAGAGTGAGGGGCTGGTGATCCGCAGGGAGCACAGCCTTGATGGCCACCTCCTTGTTGTCCCTGTCAAAGCGGCCGTAGAAGTGGTTCAGCTCATCAGGGAGGGAGGCGTCAACGGAGAGGGGTGAGGTGTTAGATGGTTTGTAGTCAGTGATGGCCTGGATGCCCTGCCACATGCGTCGGGGGTCAGAGTTGTTTCTGAAGTGATCCTCTATCCTCAGCTTGTGGTTGTGCTTGGCCTTTTTGATGCCCCTCTGCAGATTAGCCCTGGATGAGCTATAGGCCCGAGCATCCCCTGATCTGAAGGCAATGTCGCGTGCCTTCAGCAGGAGTCGGACCTCACTGTTCATCTATGGCTTCTGATTAGGGAAAGTGGTGATCCGCTTGAGTGTGGTGACACTGCTGATGTTGGAATGTTGGACAATGACCCTAAGCACACAGCCAAGACAACGCAGGACTGTCTTGGGGACAAGTCTCTGAATGTCCTTGAGTGGCCCAGCCAGAGCCCGGACTTGAACCCTGGAGAGAGAACCCTTGAAATCTGGAGAGACCTGAAAATAGCTGTGCACCGGCGCTCCCCATCCACCTGGAAGAGCTTGAGAGGATCTGCAGAGAATGGGAAACTCCCCAAATACAGGTGTGCCAAGCTTGTAGCGTCATACCCAAGAAGACTTGAGGCTGTAATCGCTGCCAAAGGTGCTTCAACAAAGTACTGCGTGAAGGGTCTGAATACTTATGTAAATGTGATATTTCAGTTTTTTATTTTTTAATAAATTAGCAAACATTTCTAAAAACCTGTTTTGGCTTTGTCATTATGCTGGGGTATTGTGTATTGAATCCATTTTAGAATAAGGCTGTAACATAACAAAATGTGGAAAAAGTGAAGTGTCTGAATACTTTCCGAATGCACTGTTCATAGAGGCCCTATATCCCTGCTCCGAAATAAGTCATTTTAGTTTTCATGCTTGATCTTTGGTAGGTATTTGATAAACCTTTTTTTTATGACTTAATACATTCCTTTTTACAATATACAAGGGTGATTTATAAATACATTTTCTTAAAACAATTTTACCTGCTAATCAACATGTAAAAAAATAAATAAGGCATCCGTGACTATAACCCTAATCTTCTACCTAATCTTCTAAAACTTTTCACACAAACTATCATACACCCGAATGATACATCCTGAAGCAGAAGTGGGTAGCATTAAGAGATTATAATTTAAAGAGAGCCTTTATTTGGTGGAAAAAATGTCATTTGAGGTAGTATATTAAAGGAAATTAAAGGTTTACAGTTTGGATTATTTGGAGGTATAGCTTTGTTATTATAAACAATCTATCGGGGTAGTACTAAGGATGACACAGTTCAATCAGAAGCTTGGAGCATGAATGTTTTTGACCTTAGGATGAGATGAATATGCCTCCATTTGTTGTCAATCCTCTCTGTCTGGATGGGAAGTGTGGATAGAGCTAGAGGTCTGTTTTTTTAAATAATATATCAGACATACAGCAAAAATGACATCCTCTAAGAAGAGGCTTCTTGTATTTAGGGTTGAGAATGTACAGGCAGGTCTAGTATTGCATTCATGTCCTTTACAATGACCATGTCTATCAAAAACAAAATAAGCAAAAATCATGCCTTTACACTTCAACTGTCTCCTCATAAGGCTGATTATGCTCTGTCAACAAGGGAAGCCCACATCAAACCGTTGGAGTTCAGCAGCCAGGTTTGTGAGCATTTTTTTGTCTCCTATTGAGAGACCATGCATAATATCTCTCTGGCTGGATTGGGTTTGGCGAGAGCTAGAGGTCTGTTTTTTTCTTCTTCTTTTTTTTAAAGGCATGGTTGTTTTTCATAGACAGGCCCACAATTGCTCTCCTTTCCCCCCGACTGACTTTGAATGGAAGAATAGCAAACCTCTGGTCTCATTTTTTTGAAATTCCACAGTATATATGTGTCTCATTGACTTTTTACAATTGAGGATGGTGTATACTTTGATGTAGTCAAGGTTTGAGGAGTGTCAATTTCATCATTTCCTTTAGAAGTTGGTGAACTCCTATAGAACTGGTAATCTTAAAGGGCATGAATGGATGCATACTACACCTGCCTGCAAATTCTCAACCCTAAATACTATAAACCTCTTCTTAGATTATGTAATTTTAGCTGTATCTGATATATTATTTAAAAAAAACAGACCTAGCTGTATCCAAACTCCCAATCCAGCCAGAGAGCTGTTATGCATGGTCTCTCAATGGGAGACTGCTACAATGTAATGACAAATGTTGTTTTCCTATTCAGGATATATTCTCTTATGTAAGTTGAAATGCAAAGGCAAAGGCCTGAGGTCTGAAATACAGAATTTTCTGTTTCCCATTTACTGCCATTGACTTCTGATTAAGTAAATGTTACAAAGAATCCTTACAGGTTACAGATGCCCTATGAAGTTTTATGGAAGCGCTATTGGTTACTTGGAGTCCCTTCAAGTTACACGGAAGCCCTAAAATGTGTTACATAGAGTCCTTTACAGATATCTCTTTCTTTCTTTCTTTCTTACTTTCTTTCTTTCTTTCCTTCCAACCAAACCTCACCCCCCTCTCTCTTGTAACATTGGGTAACCCCTGATGAACCCCTGCATCACACTCCTTATTTGAAGACCTCATTACCTGTCATCATTACCTGTTTCCTAATCATCATTACCAACTAATGACATGTATAGAAATACACTCCAGTTAATGCATTTGGGATTAATTAGGATAATTGGATAGATGTAAATGTTTTGGTGGCAGAATGAATGGCATTATTAATTCAGAGATAATTTACATTGTTTGAAGCATCAGGCTAAGACAAACATGTCACAGTTGATCATGTCTGACTATGTTCACAGAGTGGTTTTGGTGCATTGTACCTACTCAATACTGGCTAATACATGTTTTCTTATCTCATCACGAGAGGGGAAAACACATTTTGGTGGGTTCATCTCCCTCTCTGTTTGTCTATATGCCTCACTTGATCTGGTAAGAGCCTTGCATCGGTAATGGGTACATTTCATGTGGAGCTATTGGGCAATTGTTTCCTCCCCTCTCTCTCCTTTGTGTCGCTACAAGGATGTGGGAATTGAAATGTTAATGAGACAAGGATGTGACTGCCCTGTCTTTTAGGAGATAAGTGGAGAGAGAGAGGGGCTTTGATGGGCCTCCATTTTTCCAACACAGCGAGTGGCTGACTGGTGAAGTCGTAATTGTGCAGCCTCCTCACTGAAAAGAGCAACTGTCACTCGAATTGGAGAATTGGAATCCCGAGAAAACACACACATTTATGTCATTACTGCCTCTTTCAGTTTCGACCATGTTCCATGTTATGGATCTGGGATGAGTACAAAACATGTCTGTGAGGTTGTTTTTTTTTGTCACCAAATAACTTTGAAGACTTGCAGCCTGTTGGATGATTTGATTTAGTTCAATTGAACCAGTTATGACTGTAGTGTTCTATCTCAGGTATCTCCGTTTGTTGCACTGTACTATTTAGATCATACCTCAATAATCAAAACCTTTTCTGATGTCCTTCGACCCCAGCGATAGCTAACTATCTAGCTAACTCCTGTAAAGGCAGTGGGTTTGGCTCCCATAGACTATCCATATACACTCACCGGACACTTTATTAGGTACACCTTGCTAGTACCGGGTTGGACCCCCTTTTGCCTTCAAAACTGCCTTAATTCTTTGTGGCATAGATTCAACAAGGTGCTGGAAACATTCCTCAGAGATTTTGGTCCATATTGACATGATAGCATCATTGCTGCAGATTTGTCGGCTGCACATCCATGATGCGAATCTCCCGTTCCACCACAATCCCAAAGGTGGTCTATTGGATTGAGATCTGGTGACTGTGGAGGCCATTGGAGTACAGTGAACTCATTGTCATGTTGAAGAAACCAGTTTGAGATGATGTGAGCTTTGTGACATGGCGCGTTATCTTGCTGGAAGTAGCCATCAGAAGATGGGTACGCTGTGGTCATAAAGGAATGGACATGGTCAGCAACAATACTCAGGTAGGCTGTGGCGTTTAAACGATGCTCAATTGGTACTAAGGGGCCCAAAGTGTGCCAAGAAAATATCCCCCACACCATTAGATATTTGCGTTAACAAGCAGTTGAACAGGTGTACCTAATAAACTGGCTGGTGAGTGTATATCTATAGAGTCTATATAGCCCCCAAACTTGTCATTGCATTGTATAGGTTGATTTTGGCATCATAATGGCATTATTGTTACCATTATTAAACTCAGAGTGTTTAAAAGAGTTCAATCTTTACTGTATTAGAAAATCTGCTGTCTGCTATACATGTATTTATGTAATGCCTAGATGAAAGCAGAGAAGGACTTACAGCACTAAGACCCTTGTTTCCGAATGAGAGCACCCTCCTTTTTTCACATTCTACAGACATGTAATTTTCAGGGCCGCTAGTGTCCAGTGATTGCAAGGCATAAGTGCACATTTTTTTAAAGACAATGTTTTGAAAAATAAGTAGTTATAGTTATGTTTCTCTCTTGCATGTCAACGTTTCAAACCTGACATTGCCTGCTCTTGAGATCTGAGATACTGACCATTATGAGTGCTACGCACTGGTCTAATGTAAATCGAAAGAGGATATGAGGTCATGGCTCCACTCACTGCAGAGTGATTATGCTTCCTGAGTGCAGGAGGTTTTGTGGATTTATTGCATTTTTTATCTTTACACAAAGATTAGACATGTTTTTTTCACCCTCAATTATATGAGCTACAGTAACCAGGTGCAATTCATCTTCTATATGAAATTCCTGCAAGATATGTTCAATGGGTTAATGGGGGATAGAGATCTACGATTACAATAAACAATACAAGACAAAAAAAGGCAGGCAGGCAATATCTATTTATTTTTTCAAAAGTGGGGGGGTTGCTGAATTATGAAATTTGTAAGAAATTGCTTAATGGAAATAGCTTTTTTATTTACCACAAAAAGAAGGGATTTAGGCTAGGGAAACACTGTTGCAGCAAATACAGTGCTCTGTCAGAGAGTTCATTGTTAATTTTGTAAGATTATTTTTCTTCGGTACACAGGGTTTCAAGGTAAAAGCAGATATAATAAGATCTGCGCTTTACTAATGTTTCAAGCAAAAGTCTAGTCAAAAGTGTAGTCGGATAGTTTGTTAGAGTAATGTCATCATGCAAGTGAACTACAGTGTAGGCCTAATCATATCTATCTGATATATGCCTTTTATATATATATATTTTAATGAGGATATTTCTAGATGCTCAATCCATAGTAAGTAATAGCAAAAAAAGTACACACAAAATGTAAGAATTGTGTGTCGCTATCAATAGTTACCTCCTTATTATTCGCTCTAATCAAAACCAACAAACTGGGCTATTTAGTGATTTCCAGAGACATGGGGTGTTTAGATGAGCATGTAAGGGAGGTGGGTGTAAATAAAGGCACCATTTGTTTGCGTTGAAGTACTGTATTGTTAAGACAACTGTGATTTAATTGTATCTTATTGTTTTTGTATCTCCATTGTTAAAATAAGTATTTTTGTTATCCAGGTGTGGCTATTCACATTAGTCTTGTTCCAAGTGCAAACTGGGATTGATTGCATGATTGATGAGAAGTATGACTATTACAAGAACGTCTTTTGTCAAGGTATGCACAACCTGAGTCTTGGTGCAGCCGAACACACAAACATAGTGAAGCAGAGAAGCCCCAATGTCCACTGCAGCACAAGCTTCAATCTCGTCCGACACAACTACCAATTCCACTGCACTATCCTCTGGCTCGGGGCCATTCAGTGTGTGGGCCCCAGTTATTGCAAGCTTTTCAGGGTGACAGAAATATAAAATGAAATAAATATCCAGAGGGGTGGTGGGGGGATTGATGATACCCCGGGCCCTGTCTGGGCTCTCGTGTAGTCATGACCCAGCTCAGCGGCCTGCTCGCTGCAACCCCCTGCTTCCTGATAGATAGATGGCTTAGGGGCTTCTGCCGGATCAGTAGAGATCCCCGGTATCTCACACAGACCACAGTACCTGACTGCAATGTTTGTCAGACCCAGGCCACCAGCGAAAGCCCTGCCACATTAATGCAGCCAAAATGAATACATACACGATGGAAATAGTCATGAACTCAATAAAAACCCGGAATTTAATTGACATGGTTCATTGGAAATATTCATTGAAGTCAGAATTGGTTATGAAGTCAGTTTGGAAAATGGCCTTCTACTAGCTCTTACACGCTGTGTATTGACTTTTTGGGGTTTGTTTTGCATATTTGAAACTTGGAATGAGGAAATGGAAAGAGCTATTGTCTCTGATGAATTTAGACATTGCAGTTCATGATTCTATTGTCGGTGAAATAATGGATTATTTCTCTTAGCTAAATTAGTTTGGTACTCTGACCTGGCATGTGATAAAAAAGTGATCTGATAGCACAGGGTTGTGAGGAAATACTGAGACTTCATCAATATCAATACCACGTGATAGAACTAAATCCAGAGTATGATGATGGCAGTGGGTAGGTCCAGTTACATGTTGTGAAAAACCAACTGAGTCAATAAGTGAGAAGAAAGCTTTTCTGAGCAGGTCAGCATTATCATCTATATGAATGTTGAAATCTCAGAATATCACAATCCAATCAGCCTGAGTTACCAGATCAGACAGGAACTCCGCAAATTGATTCAAGGAATGTTGAGTACGGCCCAGGGGGTCTATACAGAGTAATCAGAGTGAGCGACTGCGGAGTAAGTACCGTGCTATAGCTACGCGTACGGGCCTGCTGCAAAGACATCATTACTACAACCTCATAAAACGAGAATACCATCTCTGTTTTAGGCATTAGACCTAGAATATATGAATTTCTTTTCAGCCAAGTTTCTGTTAGTACTATCACATCTAATTTATGGTCTGTAATAAGTTAATTAACTAGAACTAGCCTTAGAAGTGAGCGATCTCATCTTTAGTATGCCCAGTTTAAGCTGATTGTTGGAAAGAGACAGAGTGCATTTTACTATCAGCAGAGGGGCAGATTTCTATACCTACCAGGTTACTAGAACAAGGACCTGAAGGTCTATTTAGCTTAATAATACCAGATGCATGACGGGGGACAGAAACAGTCTCAATATCATTATCTAAAATGCCCAAACTGTTTGTACTAATACTACTGGCAGACTCCTCGAAACTAGCAGACTTGGAGCGAAAAGTCTGCTGCCTGGCGTGCGCCCTAGCATATCATAGTTGATTAGACTGACGCAAGCTATCATCTATGCTTCTAGACAGGAGATGAGCACCACTCCAGCTCGGGTGGAGTGGTGGCATTTCTGACTCAGTGCGGATTACATTTTGAGCTACAGGCGGCGTCATTTCAGACGGAACGAGCCAGGGTGGCGTACATCATAGCTCATGTCACCGGCAGAGGCGAGGCCTGGGCCACTGCTTAATCGGCCAGGGATTCTCCCATCTGCAATTTTCTAGAGGAGTTCAAGAACTCACTCCGCATGATTTTTGATCATACGACCCCCGGTTGAGAGGCAGAGAGAGCGCTTATGGGTCTGCGTCAGGGTAGAATACAGGTGTCAGATTACGTCATTGAGTTCCTCACCTTGGCAGCGGATACCGTCCGCCCAGTTTGACGCGTTTCTCTTTGGGCTTTCAGACCCCATCAAAGACCAGTTGGCCCCGCTTGAGCTTCCTCCTGACCTGGATTCTCTTTTCGCTCTGGCCATCAGAATTGACAGTCGTCTTCAGGAGAGAGAGAGGTCCAGGTCGGTGATTTCTCTGCCCGTCTGGAGGCCGATGCACCAGCGACACCTACAGTTTCTGAAGAACCTATGCAGTTGGGGAGAGCCCGCCTCACTCCTGAGGAACGTCAGCGACGTATGCGAGAGGTGCATCTACTGTGCAGAGTTAGGGCATTTCACGTCTGGGTGTCCGATAAAAGGCTTGGCTCATCAGTAGGAAAGAGGGCGCTGGTGAGCCGAACTCTTTTTTCCGCCAATCCCTTTCGCTGTTTCACTCCAGCTCAACTTGACGTGTCATCTCATACTCTGAAACATCCTGTGTTTGTGGACTCCAGAGCAGATGAGAGTTTCATCTGCTCTGGAGTCCAGGTTAGCTAAAAGATTTAGACTAAACGTTGTTCCCCTGCCCAAGCCATTAGAGGCCAACGCTTTAGATGGTCGCCTACTGTGCCGAGTCACTCACCACACTCAACCAATTCAAGTAATTATCGCCAATAACCACATAGAAACCACATGGAGTTTTTTTTTGTTCAACTCCCCTTCACAGTCTCTAATTCTGGGTTATCCCTGGCTCGCTAAGCATAACCCCCGCATAGACTGGTCCACTGGGGAGGTTATGGGGTGGGGCAAGGGATGCTCACTCATGTTTTTCATCCGTACTGGCACTAGTGTCTCCTCAATTGGCTTGTGTACCTCCAGCGCCTCCTAGATTTCATGTCTCCTCACATTCTCTGATTTCTTTGGATTCCGATTTCCTGGACCTCTCTAGTGTTCCCCCCTGTTACCTCGACCTCAAAGAGGGTTTTATCACCTCTAAGGACAACATTCAGATGGATCCCGCCAAGGTTAGTGTGGTTGCTGAGTGGCCCCTGCCTATGAGTCGCAAGCTGGTACAGCGGTTTTTAGGGTTTGCTCATTTCTATAGGTGTTTTATCAGGAATTATAGTACGATTGCAGCACCTTTGCATGCTCTCACCTCCTCATCTGTTAGATTCCAGTGGTCTCCCTAGGCAGACCAGGCGTTCCAGAGGTTGAGGGAGAGCTTCACTTCGGCACCCATTCTCGGACGTAAGCATCAGACGTGGGCGTTGGGGCTGTCCTCTCCCAGCGGTCTTCAGAGGGCAACAAACTCCATCCCTGTGCCTTCCTCTCCCGGAAACTATCTCCTGCCAAGAGGAATTATGATTTGGGGAACAGGGAGCTGTTGGCCGTCAAGGCGACGTTGGAAGAGTGGCGCCACCAGCTGGAGGGAGCGGAGCATCCTTTTTTGGTTTGGACCAACCATAAAAACCTGGAGTATATCCAGACCGCCAAGCGGCTCAACTCCAGGCAAGCCAGATGGGCCCTGTTTTTCAATAGACTTGAGTTCTCCCTATCATATCGGGCTAGTTCCAAAAATATTAAACCCAATGCTATGTCTCGCCTGTGAGACCCAGTGTCATAACCCAAGGGCTCCCACCAACATTCTGGCATCTTCCTGTGTGGTGGGGGCTGTGACATGTGGTTGGTGTTGATGTTCAAGTACCAGAAGTTGGTCCCTGTCTCCCATTGCTCTCAGGTGATCCATTGGGCCCACACCTTCTCTCATCTCCTGTCACCCTGGAATACTGAGGAGAGAGAGGTTGATCACCCCATGTCTGACATCTCGCTGGACTTTGTCATGCAAAAAATGCTCAATTGGTACTAAGGGGCCCAAAGTGTGCCAAGAAAATATCCCCCACACCATTACACCACCAGCCTGAACCGTTGATACAAGGCAGGATGGATCCACGCTTTCATGTTGTTTACGCCAAATTCTGACCTAACCATCTGAATGTCGCAGCAGAAATTGAGACTCATCAGACCAGGCAACGTTCTTCCAATCTTCTATTGTCCAATTTTGGTGAGCCCGTGCGAATTGTAGCCTCAGTTTCCTGTTCTTAGCTGATAGGAGTGGCAACCGGTGTGGTCTTCTGCTGCTGTAGCCCATCTGCTTCAAGGTTCGACGTGTTGTGCATTCAGAGATGGTCTTCTGCATACCTTGGTTGTAACGAGTGGTTATTTGAGTTACTGTTGCCTTTCTATCATCTCGAACCAGTCTGGCTATTCTCCTCTGACCTCTGGCATCAACAAGTCATTTTTGCCCAGAGAACTGCCGCTCACTGGATATTTTCTCTTTTTCTGACCATTCTCTGTAAACCCTAGAGATGGTTGTGCGTGAAAATCCCAGTAGATCAGCAGTTTCTGAAATACTCAGACCATGCCACGTTCAAAGTCACTTAAATTACCTTTCTTCCCCATTCTGATGCTCGGTTTGAACTTCAGCAGGTGGTCTTGACCATGTCTACATGCCTAAATGCATTGAGCTGCTGCCCTGTGATTGGCTGATTAGATATTTGCGTTAATGAGCAGTTGAACAGGTGTACCTAATAAAGTGGCCGGTGAGTGTGTATATATATATATATATATATATATATATATACAGTACCAGTCAAAAGTTTGGACACACCTTGCCAAGAGTGTGCAAAGCTGTCATCAAAGCAAAAGGTGGCTACTTTGAAGAATCTAAAATATAAAACATATTCTGGTTTGTTTAACACTTTTTTATTTACTACATAATTCCATACTTCCTTCATAGTTTTGATGTCTACAATGTAGAAAATAATAAAAAATAAAGAAAAACCATTGAATGAGAAGGTGTGTCAAACTTTTGACTGGTACTGTGTATATATATAAGCACCTGTGTGTTTTCATGTACTCCTGACACCCCTCGTCAGGTGATCCAGGCTTCAAGATGACTCCTATCATTAGGAACCCCCTCCCAGGTGTGAGTCGCTGTCTCTCCAAAACCCACCAAAGTGAATACATGTGCATTCTATTACTGCCATTGACAACACCTATGTTTTTTTTGCTCCTCAACATACTCTGAAGTGAAGTAATAATTTTTCTTTGACATTAAGTGCTGTACAAGAAGGATTAGCATTCTCCCTCAAGCTTAAATCAAACAGAAGAATTGTACAAAGTGTTGCGTTTTCTTCCTTGATATTTAATTTGCAGTACTGATGTGACAGTGGGTTTGTGTTGCGAAAGGAGCAGTAAGAGGAACATGAACACTCAGGCTGAGTAGCGATGGCTGAAGCAAAAGGCTACAAAGATGGCTAATGCTAATCAGCTAGTCATGTTTTCCTACAGGAAAAAAATGTGTTTGCTGAATTGTGGCAGACTGTTTTAAATGTAATGGTGACATATAAAAGGTGAACACAGAAATAGGCAACACTAAAAGGATATGTACAGTGTCCTCCATAAGTATTGGAAAGAGGAAGCATCTTCTTTTAGCTCTATACTCCAACAGTTTGGATTTGAAATCAAACAATTACTAAAGTAGATTAGTTAAAGTAGATATTATCAGATTTAATTAAATGTTTTCTTTTTTCAGATTCACCATTTAGACATTACAACCCTTTTTATACATAGTCCACCTATTGCAGGGCACCAAGAGTATTGGAAAATTGTCTTGACAGGTGTTTCTGGTTCGTCAGGTGTGTTCCATCACATCATTTGTGCAAGCATAAGAGAGCTGTCAATGTCTAGTATTGATTCTCGGCTTTGCATTTGCCTTTGGTGTCTGCTATTGGAGTCTGCATTTGCCTTTGGAGTCTGTAATTTCAGAAACACCTATCAGAAATGTAGCCAAAACCTTATACTTACCAAAATCAACAGTGGATGACAGAAGAATGCTCACCATAATTAAGAAAAACCCCAAAACAACTGTCCCACAGATCAAGAACACTCCCCAGGAGGTTAGCGTGAATGTGTCAGAGACTACCATCCGCAGCATACGTCATACGTCACCAGCCGAACCATAGAGGTTTCACTGCAAGGTGCAAACCACTAGTTATCCTCAAAAAGGATGGTCAGGTTACAGTTTGCTGAAAAGTACCTAAAAAGCCTGCAGGAAAACAGTCTTGTAGACAGATAAGACGAATATTATCATGTACCAGAGTGATTTCAAGAGGGAAGTTAGGATAAAAAAGGATCTACCCAAGATTTACAGCATACCACCTCATCTGTGAAACATGGTGAAGGGGTGCTATGGTTTGGGCATGTATAGCTGCCCAAGAGCTTACTAACTCGTCTTAATTGATGATGTTACTGCTGACAGCATTGGCAGAATGTATTCTGAAAAGAAAACATTGAATTAAAGCTGAGAATCTTTACTTTGACCCCAATTTAATTGTTTGATTTCAAATCCAAACTGTTGGAGTATAGAGCTGACAAAATGCTTTCTCTTTCCAGTACTTTTGGAGAGCACTGTATGAAAAGACTTTGTGAAACATATCATATTCATTGTGCTTGATGGGATGTTCCTACAGTAGATGACATATCCTTGTCCAAACAGGTCAGATAATTGAAAGACGGATCTGAATCTTTAAAATTCTTTGTGCTTTATGCTGCTGCTGACCTTTCATTTTGGATGTTCATGGTTAGTCTGCAGTTGATTCTGGCTTTAACTTTCACTCAGTTGCTTGAAACACAAAGAAAGGCAATGAACGTAAGTAGCTGTGTAGTCAAACAGGTGGTGAACGATTTTGACTCCCACATTTGAATATATCACTCTTTAGCACACACACACACACACACACACAACAATGTTATTGGGGCAAGGTTGGCCTTCAGGTTAGGGAGGCTAGCCTGTAACCTCAAGGTTGCTGGTTCAATCCCTGGATGTAAGCCAGTGATTGGCGAGCTGCTGAAATCACATCTAACTGGCCAGCTACTACATGATTTACAGTATAACATGAGAATAAGAAAACACTTAATAAACACAGAATAAATGGCTAGTAATACCCCAAAATTGCCCAATTAGCTACAGACCACTTACAAGCTACAAATGAGTGCCTTATAAGTGTTCCCCATACTAAAGTGTTACTGAAATTCTGATTGAAAATAAAGTGATTGATATAATGTAATATGACCACCCCCCTTAACTCACTTCCATGTTTTTGCTCTACAGGGGACCTGGCATCAGAGGACGAGCTCCTGGACATTCCAGTCATTTCCAGACAGAGAGCGGGGACGTACGAGTGCACTGCCGTCAACGACATCGCCACAGACGTCCAGACAGTGGAGATAACAGTCAACTGTGAGTTTGAAAGTTCCCCAGCCCAAAACAAATTGACTAAGCATACCTCAAGAAAACATTCGAAGGGAGTCAAATTAGACAAAAAAACTGGTTCAACTTTATTTTTATACAATTCCAACATAAAAGTTATAAAACTACACTGTTTCTATTTTGACATGCTTCATCATGTGCGGTATACTGTATCAGTAGATAGTACATTGAAAATCTGATGTATTTTCAAAAGAATTACATTGTTGATCCCACTCTATCCTTATACATTTTTTGTATTGTCGTATGACTCTGCAGCATTATTGCACAAGGATATTGCATAGTATACAGTGTGCGTTTGTTTTGAAAAAATATTATTCATAAATATTGAGGATTTATTTTTCCAAACCTCTATTTCTCTTGGAAATACACAGTCTGCCATTGTGGGTATGTTTACATCAACCATGAATATGAATCTTCCACAGTCCCTGATTGGTTGACAGTACCAGTCACACTGCTCAGCCCCTCAACCAAAACAGACCCACCATGTTAAAACGGGAGCCAATACTCTGTCTTAATCGAAACGTGTCATAAAAAGTAGCAGGTTTTTATAAGCTTTATAAAACTATGCAGAACATACATTTCACATTTTCATGTTGTTTGTTCAATATCTCAAAATTAAATTCATTTAGTACAGAATATTAACTGTGTTCTGTTTATTATTCAGGTCTTGTCCCCTAAACTACTGGTTTAATTACACTCCACTGCATGAAATTATTCACAAACAAGATTCACCATTCAACTTGATTATAAATATATATATATATAAATTCACTCCACTGTTGAAACGTTGACCCACCACCTAACCCGTCTCCCGCCTGCCGATCTGATGAGTGTGCCCTCTTGTGTGCCCACATGCCCACAGATGCCCCAAGTGTGTCAGAGGGCAGAGATGTTGGTGTGACCCTTGGCCAGAGAGGGGTTCTGCAGTGCGAGGCCGATGCAGTGCCTGAGGCAGATTTTGAGTGGTACAGAGACGACAGAAGGTAATGGTGTATACATTTGCATTTTAACCATAACATTTTTAATAGTTGTATTTTGGGGGAGAATTGCAGACATATGCTAAAATATGTGATATAATATGTGGCACATGGGCCTTTTCAGTAATATCAAGTGAACATACTGTAAAAGCACTGGAGTTGATTTCAACATGTCAAAGGTGAGTGCAGTAATTGTACATGTAGTAACAGCGTACTGAAACAGTTATGTAACTTTGTGTAAAACATCATGCTGTTGTGTGTGGGCGAACCCTGTTAAATTAGGCACGATAATGACAGTGAATGACTAAAAGCATACTAGTTAAGATAGCACTTATCCTAGACCTCCACGAGACCCAAGCTGTAGTGAGGTTTCCTCAAGGAAGGGTGCAAAGCATGTGATCAGTAAACACAGTTGATTATGGTGACCTTCCTCACTTCCAGGATCTTCAACGGCTTTGATGGCATGGAGATCGAGGATGGCGGACAGCTTTCCAAGCTGACATTTTTCAACGTTTCTGAGGTGGATTATGGCAACTACACGTGCATTGCCATCAACAAACTGGGAAGCTCAAACACAAGCTTTCTCCTGTATGGTGAGTACATGATATAATGCATTCTTATGCCATATACATACTACCAACTTTTGGCTTGACAACCGTTGTTAACTGTAGTCAGACCCATTATTTTTCTGTACGTACATGCATATCATAGAGGAGAAATAACGCTTCCTGTATGAACTAGAAACAGGATTCGCTCCTGATTGAGAGTACTGCCGCCATTTATTTTTGTTCTGTGGGTGTTTGTCACAGATCACTGCACAGATAGTCACTACACATCAACTAACAGTTAACTTCGATTGTCGTACACACATGCATAACTTTGCTCATTTTAATAGTAACTGGAGTGATTTTCGGTAGTAACTACCTGCATTTTTAAGGACTTAACTTAACTGACAACCAAATGTAGGTGTAGTGCGATAGAAATTACAACATTTCTGATTGTTTTATTTCTACCTATACTGCATGATTCACATTTAATAGACACACTATGACTCATCTTTACATTATCAGGATAACTGAGGCAATTTTCATGCTAACACCAAGCCTCAAGCAGGTTTTCAGTAAGAAGCACTGTGTTTATATATACTGTATATAGTATTCTGTGCCTCTATGTAAAGCAAAATCATGATGATGATTCCTTCCACATCCCACATACAGTGCATTCAGAAAGTATTCAGACCCTTTCACTTTTTCCACATTTTGTTATTTTACAGCCTTTTTCTAAAATGGATTCAATTCATTATTTTCCTCATCAATGACAAAGCCAAAAAACTTGTTTTTGTGTGTAGACTGATGAGGGAAAAGAGAATAAGACTGTAACATAACAAAATGTGGAAAAAGTGAAGGGGTCTGAATTCTTTCCGAATGCACTGTATGCCTAACACTGCTCTCACAATGCCAAAAACCCATCCACCAGCTTACTTTTCATGTTGTTCACAAGACAGCATTGCCAATGATTTTTTTTTTTTTTTGTTTGTTTGTTTGTTTTTTATATATATATTTCGCTTTATTCTTTTCGTTCCTCTGGTGTAGAGGTAATTGAGCCCACTAGCTCAACACTATTGCAAGGTTAGTATCCGTCACAAGCATGTGTTCTAACTTCCAGCTAACAGCATGCTAAAGCATGATAAACATTGCCATTTTCCACAAACTGAAAATTAGGTACTTATGTCACTTGAAGTAGCACTTCTGCCAATACTAATAAGTGGCAGAGATATAGTTCTGTAACCAGGATTGGGCAGATAATTTTTAGGGCACTGCCTGACGAAATGAGATAGTCAGATGCTAATTTGGATGCAGACAGTTATGAAAAAGTTAACCTAAAATTCCAGTTAATAACTAGTTAAAAGGTAGGTCTGACAAGTAACATTTCCGGAGAGGAGATTCTCCACTGCCTACGAGGAAAACGTGAATCTTTGTGGAAATGGTCAATGAAGCCTGTGTACAAACTAACGTTTGCTAACCGTGTTTTGTTTTTCTTTTTGCAAACCTAATTGTCTCTCTTTGTGGCATGGCTTGATTTTGCATATGTCCATCTACTGTGTAAGTATTTGTCCTAAAACTATAATTTGTGTTGGATCATATGTCTGTTTTGTGCTTTTGTCTGATTGTTTAATTCATGTGTTTTCCCGCTCTGCACCTCCCCCTCATACTTAAAGGTAGACTGCAAGATGACATCATCACACTTCCTACTTAAGAACATTACACAATTTCAAATCTAGCATTATTTGTTGTCCCCAAATGCAAATAGAAAGAGCCAATATTAGCAGCCTTGGCAGATTTGTAATACTGTTGATATCTAAGTAAAAGATAGTCCCCTCATTGACAATGCCATCTTGCTTAGTCTACGTTTCACTAGCACTAGTGTAATGGTGGTTACCGCTATAGCAAAATACAGTACCCTGCATAAGTAATGGCAAAGTGAAGCATTTTATCTTCTTTCAGCTCTACACTCCAAGAGTTTGGATTTGAAATCAAACAATTACTATGAGGTTCAAGTAGAGATCCTCAGCTTTTATTTGATGTTATGTGTGTGCCTATTGGTTTCACCATTCAGATATTACAACATTTTTTTATGTATAGTCCCCCTATTTCAGGGTACCCAAAAGTAATGGGACAATTGGTTTGACAGGTGTTTCTGGTAAATCAGGTTCCTTTGTGCAGGCATAAGAGAGATGTTAATGTCTAGTATTGATTCTAGGCTTATGCATTTGCCTTTGAAGTTTGCTATTGGTGTCTGTCAACATGAGGACCAAAGAGGTGTCAATGAAAGTCAAGGAAGCTATTATTAGGCTGAAAAATCTGAAAAAAACAACTTTTGAAAAAAACTATCAGAAACATAGCCAAAACTGTAAGCTTGCAAAAATCAACAATTTGAAAAGACAAAAAAAAGCACTGCCGAGGTCAGCAATTGCAAACGGGCTGGTAGGCAGACAACTGTCACACAGATCAGGAACACTCTCCAGGAGGTAGGCGTAAATGTGTTAGAGACTACCATCTGCAGAATATTTCACCAGCCGAACTACAGACGCTTCACTGCAAGGTACAAACCACTAGTTATCCTCAAAAAGAATGGTCAGGTTACAGTTTGCTAAAAAGTACCTAAAAAGCCTGGGAAGATACTGGAGAAGATACCCAGCATCTGGTGGGGTCAGTGAGTCGCAGCCTTCAGGCAATTATTGCATGCAAAGGATTGTCCACCAAATACTAAACATGGGTGCTTGATTTGGACATTTCATAAATATGTCCCATTACTTTTGGGTACCCTGAAATAGGGGGACTGCATAAAAGGTGGTGTAATTTCTGAATGGTGAAACCAATATGTACACAAAAACCATCAAATAAAAGATGACGATATGTACTTTAACCTCACAGTAATTGTTAGATTTAAAATCCAAACTTTTGGAGTGTAGAGCCATAAGAAGATAAAATACTTCACTGTCCCATTACTTATGCCACACACTGTATATATTTATTTTAGATATTTTTTTTTTAACACAAATCACCTGCAGCAGATTCTGGATTTTTGACAACGCTACGCTAAATGTGTTTTATGTACAACATCTAAAGACCTGCATCACTATACTGGGAATTTAGCAGTTTCAAAAATGACATATTTAAGTGCTTTTGGAGCCTTCGTTCACGATTTAAAGTTTGCCCCTATTTTTTCTATTGTAGACTGATGATGGAATCGCTGGTGCCCAGTAAATTTCTCAAAACCAAGCGAAATCACAAAACAAGTGTCTCTACCCTTCCACAACTTGCAATTTACAACAAAAATAGAGATTTGGTTAAAAAATCAGACACTTTAACCGTGTCCTCTTCAGAGATGCATTAATTGCTTTGATTTGGATCAGTATTATTCTAATTATCCACGTGCAGGATTAGGAATAATCTACAGTGGCAGCATAATTGGATAGATGTCCCAATAGAAAGGATGATGAACTCAAGAAAATCCAAGGGAAATTAGAAGTCATTGTGATAGCGGCTTCAAAGTAAAAACTTCAATAATCTAGTCCTTTCTAAATAATACCCATGCTGTGTCATATTTATTTAGATGGGATTTCTCCCATCTCAGAAAGCCCTTTCGAACCATATGACCGCCACAAGGCCACGGAATGCAAATATGTTTGACTCATAAACCATATTATATAGATGTGCTTCCACATTATGTTCCACATTTAAATTAAATATGAGAGTTGCCCAAAGGTTGTTGCAGAGTTTCCAAAACCATCTTGAAGAGAGACATAATACAGCAACATTGACATTTGATTCTGGAATTACTTTGCACAACTATTGCCTCATGAAAAACAAATCCACATTGACCAGGGGAGGCTGGTGGAGGTAGAAATCAGAGGACGCTCATTGTAATGCATGGGATGGTATCAGAGGAATGGTATCAAACACATTTGATACCATTCCTCATTTCATGCATTACAGTGGGCCTGTCCTCCGATTTCTACCTCCACCAGCCTCCACTGACATAGACTTTGATATCTATACCTGTATGTAATGTGAAGTTCCAAGCACTTGTTTAGCAACGTTTTATAGAGTTAGATGTGGCTGGGATTAAGTTGTTGTCCTTTAATGTTTAGAGCAAATCAATAGTTGTATCTCCATTAGAGGAGGCTAGTTTCACTGGTTTCTTCGTTTCTCATTCCATTCCATGAATTACAATGAGCCCATCATCCGATTTCTACCTCCACCAGCCTCCCCTGACCTCTAAGTTGTCTAACTGGATGAGTATAGTTCCCATTTGGAGTCTAGTTTAAACATTCCGAAGACAAAGAACGACCTAAATCCATAAACTAGCTGTTAGCCAGACACTTGGACAATGACAATATTCCACTTTTGAATTGGGTGGCTAATCGCACCAGCTAGTGTTTAACCTCAGAGGTAGTTTATGCGAGTGTTGAGTGTTGATGACTCAGATAATTGCATGTGAGCTGGTACCCAATTGTTTATTTATTTATTTTTCTCACAGCCTTTGTTGCATTTTTTGAGTGCCTTCTTTCATATAATCTCTCTTTTAGAGGGGTCTACATCTGTTTTAGAATTGACTTCATCTGTTTTAGAAAAGACAACCTCTGAAACCATTGCAATACGTGCAGGTTTGTGATGAATACACATTTAAACCTAAACTAATACCCCAAACTAACGATTAAACTTTTTTTTTTTTTTTTACATTAAAAAACCCCACTATAAATAGATCAATAAACCACTAACCCTTAGATTTTAACAAAACATATACCTGTAGGAAATGTTAGGAGAGAGTAGTTTCTGTTACCACACAAAAGTTGAGTATTGGCATTACACCACTCTCCTTGAGCAGACAGCAAGTTAGGTATTAGAGCACTTGCTATCTGCAGATCAGAGGTTCATACAAGTCAATATATATCAGCTGGTTTAGGCAAGAGGAATGCCAAAATTCATATAAGTGTTTTCTTCTCCCCCAACGGCAGGACCGGGAGCAGTGCAGGATGGGAACAGTGGTTCAATGGGAACACACGCACACACCTGTCTACTTTTCATCATCATTCTTCAGTTTCTGCTCAGGTTTTGATGCAAAGTGGGTTTCTTTCAGGGGCAGTTTGCGAGTTTTGTGTGTTTTCTCTTACCCAAAACCACAAACGTATGCACATAGTGCATGGGCTACCCTGCTATGTAATGTCAAACTGCTAAAAACAAGTATGTAACATATGAGTTTCTTTGTTAATTTTAACATTTTAAAGACATAACAATATTGTCACTTTTTGTTTGGATATGAGTTATTTGGTTTGTTTCTCCCCAATTATGGTATTATTGTTAAATGTTTCCTTTCGCATCTCTAAAGGAGAGTGTTCTGATGTGATTTGTTACTTATTTAAATGTATTTGTCCCAATTTACACCAATTTGCAAATTCATCTTAGTCCCTCCAAGAGTCAGAGTTGCAATAGGTGTATGAGGTGAATAAACAAACACCTCAAAGTCAAACACAGGCTTTGAAGCAGAAGCACTGAAAACACTCTCAGGTGTAACACCTGTTATATTTGATTTTATAGTGTAATTATTATTTCAAAACTATTTCTGACACATTGACAAACCACAATAATGGTGAAGGAGAATTGGTATTAGACTTCCTTTTTTTTTTTAAAGTCTTTTCTTCTTTCTTCTCAGCACTGTAAATTGTGAAAATGTTTTCAGTTGTTTGTGCTATGTGATCTTTTCTTTAGTTTTGAATACTTTCCCTTTTTTGAGAGTGGTCAAATTGTTGAAGTTGTAATTGTTGAGGCAAAGAGACAGCTTTTATTCCCTTTTAGTGGGCTAACTATGAACAAGGTGGTATGAAGAAATAATTACTGGAAAAGAAGAGTATTTCCATTTTGTGGACATCTACTTAAGTGATGTAATTTCTTGCAAAGTTATTAATGCCATTACAACTAGTGTTAAGGTAATTTAAGTTATAATGCATTACATGCGTCATTTACACACTTTGGGGTAAAATCCCAAATGTTCCTATCTGAACTCACAGTGCTGGCAACTAAGAGGCCATGGAGTAAGAACCTTTTCGATAGCAACTCGCTCTTTGTGGACCTACAGTCCCTCAAAAAGAGCCCAAAGACTTCTTAGCAGTTAATATCTCAGTATTTTTTGCATCATCCTTGTTTGTTCTAAATACTCTCTCATAACCAATAAGTATTAATGGTGTGGTGGTGTTGAACTATATCATGACGGGAAATGCATATATGCATATACTGTACTGTCAGATAATAGTGCATAATACATAATATATTACCACAGAAGTTAAATAACCAGGATTGAGTTTGAATTTGTGGTAAATTGGGCATATATTGGTCTCCTCTGTGACCTATGCTATCAAGGACCCACCCACGGGCTAGAGCTACTTTTTTCTAACCTTTAAATGTACTCACGCATACTATCCATTTAATGAAGACACTACAGGGGGGGGGGGAGAATCTACTGCAGATGCTCTATTGCTCAATAATGCTTTGTTTGTTTTGTACAACAGCCCAGCACACACATTTTCTGTGAGATCAATAGGTGATGATTTTGTCAATAGGTGAAGTTTTATGCATTGCTGCACCCCATTGCCCATTACAAACTACATACTGTAGCAATGGCTCCTCATTATGAATTGTTAAAACTATATCGGAATATCTGGTCGTGATTGCATTCAGCATCTTCTCCAAATGCTTAATGTTAGTAGATATGTGTACTTTATTGAAAATGTAAGAAAGACAGATGTTCAGAGGGGCTGTCACAAATTAAAGAAATGTATTGCTACTGTTCCACAGTTTTCTTACAGGACATTGCAGACACCTAATTGTTCATCTCTGCTCCACTCAAAAATGATAAATCATTATTGTGTTGGTTTAATTCAGCCTTTGTTGATTTCATGAGTAACATTTAATTCATGATGAGAAACTACAGTGGAATAGTTCACTGTGGTAAAGGGATGATCATGTGAGACCAATGCAGTAGTAAGTCCTGATTTAGAGGTCTTACTATCTGATCCACTGATGGAGAGGGAGAGAATGAGAGTGATACATATTGATGATGGTGCTGTCATCAAAATATTCTATAGTACCTCTGATAATTTGCAACATCTCAAATATACAATGTCTGGTATGGTAGGATTGATTTCATACAATGTATTGAATTAAGCTAATGCATGTTCATGTAAATTAAGCAGTGTAACTATTTCCAGATTCATTTCAAAATAAATAGCATTATTAACAATAAAATAGGGGCATTTTGGTTACAGCACCATACATTTTTACTAATGAACAAAACATTGATATGTATAAAATGGGTCTTACTGTCTGTTCGAAGGAATAATGGAATGCCCAGTTACTCTCTGCCCAGCGACTCAAAGTAGACATGGGCTCATAAACGTAAAGGGATGGTTCAGCCTATTTTAATGTTTAGGTGAAATATCATCTTACCCTGAGTTGTCCACATAGGCCAGTAGTGACAGTTTCTCTGGTTCTCCGTTCTCCACTTTGCTACTGCAGTATAGGCTAACAGTTAGCAGCGCCCTCTCCAATAGACATGATTCCAATGGACCTTAAATTAGCATAGTTTAAATTACAGTACATGCCAACATTTCTTCAGAGGAACTTTAAAACAAAGAGATTTTGGCATGTAATTTAAACTTAAAGTCCTTTGGAATCCTGTGTATTGGAGAGGGTGCGCTAACTGTTATTCTATGTAAGTGGAGAACAGAGAACCGGAGAACCTTTCACTACTGGCCTTTGAGGACCATCACTTAATTTAGGGTAAGATGATATTCCACCGAAACATGAAAAAACTGTCGGCTGAACCATCCCTTTGAAGCGAAATGCTTAGGGTAGATTCAATCAAAGATATTTTTTCTTGTTGACGTTTCTAGACATATGTACAGAAAACAACAGCTGAGGCTTCTGGGAAGTCCGCGGTATAACCATCACAAATGCATATTTCAGTTGTTCATTTTGATGGAACTTATATTGCACCTACCCTATAGTATAGTGCTGTTTGTGATGTGACATTGTTGATTATGCATTGGAATTAAGAATAATTCATTTTAACTTTTGACTTGAAATAAAACAAGAAATGGTACGATATCATTGTGGACATGTCTGTGCATGACCAACATTTCATGATTTACTTAAAATTTATCTCTGATGATTTTGCACCCACATTCCAAGCAACAGTACCATCAAAGTTCCCAATTATTCCCTTGAATCTGGTTGATTCCAAAGTGAAGGGGAAATGACATTAGATTTGACTCCCCGTAATGTAAAGGATTGTTGGTTCATATGTATTTTCTTTATGAAGATTGTGTGTTCATATTTAAGACTGACAATAATAAAATGTTGTACCTAAATGCCCTGCTTTGGCCATCTTTGTTCTGGCATGGACAATGCCATCCTTAGGAACAGCTATTCAGCCAGTCTTGTTTGTTTGCTTACTTCATTGCGTAATTGAACAAACCTGGTGTCTGTAACCTTTTGTATCACTCCTCCTCGTGAGTCTTACCTCCCTAAGAACCACATGAGAGACTCCATATTGTATTCCTCAGTTTGTGAAACATCTCTGTTTGTCTTACCTACATGAGATTAATCTAATAACCTACCATGCGAGTGGTCTGACAGTAGATGGTTAGTGAGTGCACTCAGTGCAGTGTTCAAGTGTGGCAATTGTCACAATGACCAGATCACCCCATTGATTTCTCAAGCCCTCAGAAGCTGTGACCACGGCCTCCTCACACTGTGGCCTGCCCACCAAAGTGCCAGCCGCCTCTAATGGCTGTACCCCAAATTACTTGATTCTGCCTGTGAGTACATAGCAGTGCAGATTCAAGGGCTCTAATCCATCAATTACAGTATGTATTTTACAGCAGGGGTCTTCCTTAATAGGGTAAAGATGTGTCTCTGCCCTCGCCATACCGCCATGATACGGAACTGGCTACGCTAAAACTATTTCTTATTCTCAATCATTTCCTATCGATATACATGTGACCAGAGCACAAAAAAATGGAGTGTTCCACTCAAATATATCACTGCCAGAATAGCTCATAACTCAGGAATGTTTTGCAAAGAGATAATTATTTAAAGCAGCCATCGAATTGAAGAAGTGTATTATGTATTTCAGGTTGTGCGCTTTTTATACTGTAGTATTTTTCAAAACCGCTTCCAAAATGGAGCTTTGCAGTTTCTATCCCGCTGTTCTACTGCATCCTGAACAGATTTCTAATTCATGCAAACATCTGCTCTCTGCAATTGTGGAAAGTATACTGTAGAACTGCACAGTTGAAAAAAGCAGACCTATCTATCTGTGCATGTTTGTGTTTTCCTCATATTAAATATGGGGTCAATTTTCAGTACTGGACCATTCTCTAGAAAATGTGAAAATTGGGGATCAATTGGCAAGCTATACATGGAAGTAAATGCATGTCTGTAGCCATGTTTACTGATAATGAGAAGAGTTTTCATGCTGTTACTTACTCTTGATCAAGGCAAACGGTCTATTTTAAATCCTCAATCAGCAGTCAGCACAGCTGGCAGCCATCAATAGCAGACAGTTAGTTTGACAGTCAAAATGGCCTTTGTAAGCACTGAAGCAGTTGTTGGTTCTGAATTTAAGGAAAAAATCTATAAAGCAAAGTTTAAAGGCCCACTAAAGTGACTTGGATTTCCATAACAATTCATTTCTGAGTAAATGTTAGGTTACATACTTTAATTGTTTAGAATTAAAATGCTTAAAAAGAAGCAAGAAGTAGCTTGTTTGCTTATCACAATTTCTCAAGCCAGCAGATTACAGGATTGACTGGGTGTGACGCTCGGTTTTTTGATCGACAGTTCACATTTTTGATTGACAGTTTGTCTCATGAGCTCTTCTTTCCTAGGTTCAATGTTTTGCAGCTGGTTATAATGTTGACCAATTTGTTAGCAGCCTACAGTGTCTCTTATGTGGATTTATGCAGCATTTATTTTTACAGTTGGATGCTATTACATTTTTGGTGAGTTACTTTGAAGCTACCTTTGTAACATTGTTAGCAATTCTACTAAAGTAAGTTAGCGAACAGGTCCTTTTTCTAGCTTGCGAAATAGAACACTGGTAGCTCCAGTGTTAATTTCATCAATTAAATTAATTCAGAAAATATTCGTCAAACACCTATTTTTCTGTGGCAAAAGACTAGATGATAACTGACTAAATAGACCCAGGAAAAGCGATAACTAAACGAAAATAAATCTTCATTTTTGTTGACTAAAACAAGACAAGACAAAATTATATATACAGTGGCTTCGGAAAGTATTCAGACCGCTTCACTTTTTCCATATTTTATGTTATAGACTCAATTTAAAATGGATACAAATAAATTAAAACAAATGCCATCAATCCACATACAATATCCCATAATGACAAAGACAAAACAAGATTTTAGACATTTCTGCAAATGTAATGTGAAATACAGAAATACCTAATTTACATAAGTATTGAGACCCTTTGCTATGACACTTTTTAAATTAGCTCAAATACAAACATTTTGTCAACAAGTAATTCAATAAGTTGAATTGAGGCCATTGTGCAAGAATAATAGTTAATGTGATTTTGGAATTAATATCTTTGTTTTTATTACATGTTTTTATTATAAATTACACACTGTGAGGATCAGGTTGTCATTACAAACTGAGCAAATGGAGAGTGTTACGGCTGTAGTGTTACGGTTGTGTTGTGCTATAGCGCTCTTTTACTACGGTGGTAGTGTGTACCGGTGTCGGTAAATCTGACTCTCCTTGAGAGTGTGTTTAATTACGGTGTTAACCTTATTTTGCTATAACTGCTATCTTTTGTTACATCAGTCCTCGCTTTCTCCCCTTTTCGAGAAGGTAGTTTTCAGTTTGTGTATGCAAGTTCTCGGAACTTTGCTATTATTTTGTATGATCAATAAATGATTGGTTTATCTGTATTCTCCCATCTGCTTCTTTGTCCCCTGGTCCACTTTATTGTTACTCCCCTCATCCCCTAGACCTTACTTGGGGACGTAACAAGTGGGGGCTCATCCGGGATCTGCGGACAAAAAGAAGATTGGTAGACAAGTTTATTGGATAAAACTGTTTTTTGGTAAGTTTTGTGTTGTTTGTTGATTTTGTCTCCGGTAGCTAGCGTGGTGAGTACTGTTGTCTGGATGTCTGTGGTCTAGCCGTCATTAAGTACTCAAAACAGCTTCCTCGGTTAGGTAGGTGGGTGTCCAGCTAGACTGTATCAGTTTTTCCTTCGGGCACCCGTTTATTGTTTTACCTTTCTTATTTTCGGAGCGAGTTCCCCGATGGAGGTAGGCGTTTCAGGGCTCCGGCCGCTGAAGTTTAGCCTTTGAAGTCGCCTCGAGCCCGGCAAGCCCTAGAAGACAGGTAGTATAGTTTGGGATTAGGCAGGAGCTGGGGAAGTTGTTTTGGAGAGGCTGTGCTGGATATATGGTGTGTGTGTGTGGCATCCGGCATCAATGGTTATCGCGTTCGCTACAGGTAGATAAATTCAGGTTGTGAGTTCTCCCTATTGGTGAGTTGTTGCAACTAGGCTACTTGTTTTTAGCTTGTGGAGGTTACTTGGATCAGGGTGCTACCCCCCCAGGGTGCTACCCCCTTTCAACACTAAATTCTTACTAAATAGATACTAACGTTATCTCTTATAGCAGCCCCAAATACTGCTGGGCATTCAGCATAGCCCATAGGGGCTCTAGGCCATGTGTATATATTGTATTATATCATATGACTTATCCTTAAAGCGAAATGTGAACCAGAACTGGGAATCTT
Organism: Argentina silus; assembly: GCF_951799395.1. Taxonomy (NCBI): domain Eukaryota; kingdom Metazoa; phylum Chordata; class Actinopteri; order Argentiniformes; family Argentinidae; genus Argentina; species Argentina silus. The sequence continues at coordinate 12,627,402 of NC_139656.1, read as the reverse complement.
TATGTACAGGAATACTGAAGAACGCATTAGCTAGGTCGACCACTGAGAAATATGTAGCATTACTGGGTATATGTGTAATTAGTATATGGATCCGGAACAATAGGGGCGTGCGCTTGGACTGCTTCATTAACCTTTTTAAGATCCCAAACAATCGCCAGGTCTGTGGTTGGCCTTTCTGTTTCGCCTTTTTTTTTTTACGGGGAATATGGGAGTACGACAAAAGGCTGTCAGGACATGCAACAATAATGCCTTTCTCCAATAATGCCTCAAAAGCTGGTGTAATATCATCTATGGTTTCTCTCTGAACCAAACTTTTTCAACACTCTCATCCTGACTTTCGGAGACTTTGAAAATTATCTTTATCTGTGAACGTACAATCTCTAATTCTTAGCTCGGCTTCTGCCACCAATTTCTGTGCAATTGATCTCAGCCCAGAGACGGGCAAGTTCCACCCGTAAAAATAATTTAGCGGTGCATTACCCAACAACATATTTTGATTGGTTTTATCTCACCGGGTAATGCCGTTGATGGGACCTCTCCCGCCTCCTCTGACCGTCCATAGCCCTCTTCATGCCCCTCGGATTGTTGACAGTAATTCCGTGTTTATAGCTCCGTTTCTCTCCTTCATCAGCCTGGGGTGCCGTCAGAGGTCGGTGCCGTGGTGGGCGGACAGAGAGGCAGTCGAGATCCGCATCAACCTGCTCAGACAATGAAACTATAGGACACTGGTTAGAAGACCCTATCCTACCTAACTTGCAGTTACTTTCCTGATTCAACTTTGCGTTTATCTTCTTGATTCAACTTGCTTTACCTTACCAGCAGCATGATTTCCAAGCCTATCTTCTAGTATGCTAATCTGTCTCTGGCTAAAACTCTCGTTCAATGGAAAACCCAAATCTTCCACATAGGCAATTGTTTGCATGTCCATCGACCATATTTTTCAAGAAGAAGGGATCGTCGAGATTGTCGTCACCTTAAATGTAGGTTTCTGGAATTTATTTGAAATTTTAGCAGGAAAGGGTAAATAGCGATACAGCTTGTCCTGATCAAAATAATAAATCTAATTAAAATAATAATAAAAATAATAAAAGTGGTTTGAGAGAGGGTAGGTGAGCTGGCCTGTCTTGCCTAGCCTCCCTATCAGCTTAAATTCTGTATCTTTATTGTCCTGGGGGTAGTTGAAGGAGCCCCCTCCAGGGCCCGCCGGTCTTGTCCTGGATCTATCTTTGTGGCAGTTGAAGGTCTTTCAGCAAACCGGTCACTCCTGGATCTTTAGGCCTCGCCCAATTGTACAAAATAAAAAATAGGGAAGCCTGTTGTGTACTGTGTCTTCTGTCTCTGAGTCACAGGAAAACACCCTGTCAGCCAGTAGGATGTGTGGAAACAAAGGCATGAAACATTACTACGTAACAGTGAACAATGAGAGGAAAATGATCCTGTGTTACATGGACTGAGTGCAATCTACAGTACATTGGACTATATTGTGTTGTCTGTTTTCTATTCATTGCTGTGTATGTCAGTGAATGCAGAATTTACCACCATGCTGTACCGAAAACCTAGGTTAGGTGGCAATAAAAGGAACTTGTATCTTGTTATGCAAAATGTAAATCACCATCTTGGGAGAAAACACACTCAAGAGTATGAATTAGGCTGTTTGAGAGGAGCATTGAATCCTAAGCAACCTGCTCAGTAGTGAACACGTTGTTTGGTTGTTTCTTTTGTGGCTTTTGACAAACCATAACTTCTCACTGAAAACACAGTTTTTGGTCATAAATAGAGAGTGTAAGGTGTTTTATTGGGGTAGAACTGGTTGCTGGGAGAGCGCATTGTTGTGTAATCATTCTAAGAATGTGTTGTGTAGGTCTCATGCTGTTTTTATTCAAGAGTTCTGAAATTGCCAAGGCAGTCACAGTAACAATGGGGCTCTCAGAATGTTGGCCTAAATCAACATTCCACCATGTTAATGCATAGGAGTTTTTGAGTTACAAAAAGCTGAATATTTTAAAAAGTATAAAGAGTTTCAAAAAGTTGAATCCAAGCAACTCAAGTTAGATGCCTCTTATTCTGATAGATCAGAATATGACTGCACATGTCCTGAGAGGATTAGATACATGTTTGGTAGTGATGCACCCCACCATGTCTGATTTCTAAGCATGTAAATTATAGGACACACTGTTATAAAAGTTAATTTGCTTTGATAAACTTTGGTCCATAGATGCTGCATATGAATGTTCATGCAGATCTGTCCAGCGGTTGCAGAAGAGATGTAATTTGATTGTTTTTCACAAAATTCAAAATGGAGGAAAATCCATCATGGCGGAAGTTATTGTTCCTTGTGGCAAATTTGTTCCATGTGAAGACACAATGTATGTCTCAAATTTCAGGATTCTCAGTCATACAGGGTGAGTGTTGTGGCCTTTCCACATTTGCATTTTCAATTAGATTTTCTGCTTAGACCTCTAACAATAGGCACATAGACCCATAATAATAGCCAATGCTAACAACACAACAGGGTTCTGCACAGCTTCGCTGCTTAGACCCCTAATGATAGGAGAGTGGACAGACAGATTTGTTCTGCTTGACTTCCACTGAAAAGCCTTTGATAGACATTTAAACACAGGAGAAAAGTCACAGCTGTCTACCTTCCAGCTCCCCATGGAAGCAATCTCTTCCTGCACTTTCTCCCAAGTATTGCATTCGAGCCTAATTAATGTCAAAATTGAGTCACAAAGTTAACGATCCTTTCCCACCAAATTGTTTATTTCTCCTTCCACCTTCCTAATTTTATCACTCATCAAGGCAAACAGATGATCTTAATGGCTGGCAAATATTTTTGATTTGCCTGATAAATATTGCCTCACAGGCCCGTGCAGAGCTGACTGAAGCACAGAGGGTCACAAGCTGTGTGGTGCTTTTCAAAACCAAAGTAAATACCATCTGTGCTGAAAGAAACCAGGGTGTGGCTTCTTCCTCATAATTACAGTGGGAGCTCACTCAGATGAAACAGGATTTTCATATTCACACTTTCAAGATTTTTTCTTCCTAAAATAAGAAAAGAAAAAATAAGCCTGCTCTCACCTGACTGTAGAGCGGTAATGATCTATTAGGTAAGGATAGACAAACAAGGGAAGAAAATACTTGGGTTAATAAATAAAAACATAACATGTTAGATTGGTTAGTTAAATTCTGTTAGATTAGATATTTTTCTCTCTTTCACTCTCCATGTCCCTCTGTTAATGTCTTAAAAATCTTGTCCCATACTTAGTTCCATTACTCGTCAAATTGTTGCACTTTCTTACCTTCTGTTGCTACAATTTGCTGTTGTGTGCTGTGTGTGTGTCTGGCGGGTTTATGAATTTGATATTAGTTATGAATGGCTTACCCATTTCAACCATAATGGTGATATCAGCAACATAGATAGACAGACAACTGTTATTTGCTGTGTGTGTATGAAGCCTACAGTAGCCTATGTGTGTCTGATTGATGATAAGGGAATGATATCCACACGCAAGGAGAAGGAGAAATTCACCCTGATTACAGACATTTGGAACACTTTTATGCCTAACTCGGTTGCTTGTTATAAGCCAGGAATCAAAATCAATATTTGTTTTGAATGTGGTTTGCATGATGGAGCATAAATGCCGACAGATTTGTCAGTGGACTTTACTGAGGCATTTGAGTAAAGGTGCATAGACAATGAAAGAAGAAGCGATGATTTTGTGTCCACTTTCACTTTTCTTTTTACTTTAGCAAATGACTGGTGTATTGACCTTCTTGCAAGTATGTATAGTTATATTTCATTACATGTCAGTATTGCTTTAGATTTGTGTTCTGTTTTACTTGTTATCAAGCATTCTCATTTGACCACAGATTATTATTTTTTTTTTTTTTTTACAGTAGGCTATGTACATTTACACCAATTATGCCTGTCAATATGTTATATTCAATATGTAAGCTCATTAAAATACAAAATACAAAAACAATTCTTAAATCCTGACTAAACACAACCAGTTCATTATTTTTTGCATGGTTTGAAATCTACATAGGTTCAGGCAGGGCGCTTTATGGAGAGGGCAGCTGGCCGTCAATATTGTCAATATTTAATGTTGTTTAACTCAGGCGGGGAGCAATATCAGAGCAGAGCCATCAAATTAGGCCAAACCTTATGTATTACCATTTTCATTAAACTTATTAAAATAACATAAGTGTCCTGACTGAATTGATTTAATAATTCAATGATTACACTGTTACACTAATGTCAAGAAATTGAGGTCTCCATACATTTTGGTTAGTATTTTGGTTAGTAATGAGGGTCCGGGGCTTCTAGTGTTAAACAACTCTGAGCTATGGATTACAGTTTCTTGTGGTCCATGAGCTACTTTCAGGGTAGGGAACTGTCTGACTATGAGGTGAAAAGAAATCCCCCCTTTACCCTGTAATCCATGCAAAAAACACATCTGAAAACATAATTACACATTTGAAAGCACTAAAAGTGGTAAATGATATTTAAGGTGCAAAATTAAGGGATTCTGTTTCCTATTGAAAGTAGGGTTCAAAAGCAACACAGTGAAGGCTGGCTTAATTTATTTTCTTTAGATTCATTGTCCACATTTACACTGCCTCAAAACTAAAGGTGATATGAGTAAAGGCATACATCAGGACTAAAGCAAACTGAAAAGAGATTCTCTCTTTAGGGAGAAAACAGTAAACATGATTAATGATGTGACAGTCATCTACCTTTATCCGCATCCTTGTCCCTTTTGTCCGAGGCCAATGAATGTGCTGTTGGAGCACAAAAGACAGGATCCAGGGAATGATCATCCTTTGTGCTCCCAATGTATTCCAAACTCAAACAAAATTCCAACCGAACATCTGCCTGTGGTGCCTGTGTTTGCCAGAGCTGGTAATCCATGTAGAATTCTTTATCTAATGCCACAGGAGTGATCCGTAGGGCCAATTGCAGGGCGGTGAGATAGTCACAGAGCCAAATGCAAAAAGCCAAATAAATGAATGAACAAGCATTTGAGGGGATTTAATTGTCTGTACATGGCATTTTTTTGTTTGGCTGAGACCTACTCTGAATATTGGTCTAACTGCATGGTGGTCTTTGGCATTGGTTTAATAAAAAATGTGCAAGTGATATTTTCAGCATTTTCTAATTCTAAAATATACTCCTTCCTTAGAAATATAACTTATAAGTACCTTAATGGGAGTAGAGCAACTGTCTCACCTCATTATAACCAAAGCAAAAAGGACCTGTTATAATGCATTGAATTGTATATTTCAGAATGACCTTTGCTTTGATGTAGTTGCAAGTGTAAGGAACATGTGTTTTTTTGTCATTGAACAGACCCCAATCAATTGCGTAGGTCTGCTTTCTTGCCAAATTAATTGCATGAGACATCTGTACATTTAATTAGGCTGCTGCTTGTTTGCTGTCAATACACGGCGGGTCTGTCCTTTTGTGGGCAGTTTGCACGGTGAGATGTTCTACCTTATGACAGCTGTCATCAGGTTTGTGGTGGATGAAGGCTGTGCTGCGACACTGTTGTTTTCAAAACGTTCCTAATTAAAGAGACTAATTTGAGTGTTAACAAAGGAAGCAAAGAAGATAACACATACAAGGTTCCAAATTATAACATACTTTCCATTGTGACAGCCATGCTTGAAACCTTCTGGGTCTTCAGAAATATGATGATTGATTGGGTCCGATAGTGAAAGAGAAGAAGCATTTTAAATAGTTCGAGGTAAAAGGATCTTCAATTTGCATGCTTATTTTGTGATTTCAGCGTTACTCTATGTATCACACGGATAGTGTAAAAGGGTGATGCAACACATATTTAGAGGAAAATATCAATAAACTTTATTACAGATACAGATACAACCATCTCTTACTCATTCTCAAATAGAAAAATTACAACTACACCTTAACATGCACAAAACATTTAAATATTTTTAAGTTAATTATATTTCTTGCCCAAAGTCATTAACAATACAGTTTTTGTCAGTACTCAATACAAATGAAACCAAAAACTGAAAAATAGAAGAAAAAAAAACATTACACATTACCATTTCATTTACAGATAGCACTGTTGACAAGTTACGCTGAAAAACTAATGTTCAGCATATTATTATCTCCCTTAAGCCTGGTTCAGATACAACAGCCGAGATGAGATGCAATAGTTTTTAAACTTTTTTTTAATACAGTTTTATTAATTTGAACTACCTAGTTTTAGAATGTCTCATATCAGCATCTCCAATTTTAACTGTCTTGTCTTTCAGCTTTCAGTCTTTTAGCTATCTTTCATAACAATTCAGTTAACAGTTAGATTGTTATAACTAGCTTTCTAACTAGTTGGATCACTTAGGTAATGCTAGCAAACATTTGTTGCTATTTCTGTGAGGGAAATTTGACGAGCTAGCAAGATCATTTCAGGTACATCATTTTACTGTATACAGTTGTGATCAGAACTGCGTTATATCACAACATTCTTAAACTGGGCAGTTTCACCACGTCTCCTCTCGGCTCTTGTATCCAAACCAGGCTGTAGTCGTCAACTGAGACAACAGCCACTGCAAATTTGAATGCTAATAAGCCATTCATAAATTCTTATTCCAATATTGATGCATTAAATGGGATATTAGGCATATAGGCATATTGCAAACATGACTGCAAATCTCTCATTGACATCATTGCTGGATTGAATGATGTAATTATGTCTAAAGTATACCTCTATATAAGATTTTGCTCTAAATTAGAATTTTGTCTTTGTTAAAACTGCACATTAATTATGTTTGTTGGTTGTTTTCTTATTTGAGAATGGTGTTCAAATGGTGTACGTGACTGTAATATAATATATTGTGGAGTCACAAGTGTGTGTAACCCTTAAGTGAACCAACAAGATGCCCCTGGGTGCAGTTGACATCCGTTTTTTGTTCTACAATATAAGTAAAACAATTCCAGAAGCGTTTCCACATTAACTATTAAGATACTGTATGATGAATTTTATAACATTATGATTTTGGAATTAAAACATTCACAATATGCATGACTACTACATCTGTCTACTACACCTGGGCTCCTCCTCCTCAGACTTCTCCATTCCCTTATACCCTGTTGTACATCACCTGAACTTTTGAAGAAGAAAGAAAAACAAACTTGTTTTCTTCCTTTCTGTGGCACTGTGACTGCCCATGGCACTTGTTCTTATTGAAGGTTTTACTTATGATGACTGATTTAATTGATTCACTTAGTACTTAGACAAATGTACTCACTGTAAGTCGCTTTGGATAAAAGCGTCTGCTAAATTATTTAAATGTACAGATGTAAATGGTAGATACTGTTGAATGTGATATACTTAGCCTAGACTACAGTGTGGTACCAACTTAAGTACATAAATAATTACCGAGAAAACAAACGAAGGCACACTGCAAGCAGGATATAGATCATATCATACTGTACCCCCTTTTTATTACTGCATACTAAATGCTTTCACATTATGAAATAAACACACAAAAAAACTGTACTTTCCACATGGTGAGACACTAGAACTTAGAGAACTATCCCTTTAAAATGCACAAAGGACTCTCTCACATTGCATATTGGTTGAGATGTACCTTTGTGTTTAAAATTGTTTGTGCATGACCATAGCTAGACATGTTGTCACACAAAATACATGGTTACAGTTTACATCAGTGTGCCATTTATAAAAGGAAATTGTTAAGAAACATATACTGTAGAATGTAATATATAGCCTAGATATTGACAAACCATTTGCTAAAATCTATAACTTGCCAAACATGATTTTACACTAGATTGGTCAGATATCTAAAAATACATTTATATTGGTTCCTTGACTATTTATAGATATTGTAAAGCCTTTTGACAGCGTCTTTATGAACAGTAAACAGGAATTACTATAGGCTAAAAGCACCAGTGGTGTAGTGGAGGCTAAACGCATGTAAACACCGTTTACCCACCTCTCAGAATGGGATCAGAGCGTTTACCCACCCGTTATTGTCTCGGAGGCATTGATCAACGTTATCGACGCTGACCATCGCACTATTTTTGTCATGTCTGTGCGATCTCCAAACGTTGAAACACCAAAATGTCCCTCTGTTTCTGGTGTCGGACACTTGATTGAGCCACTGACATCTCGTCCGGCGAATCGATAGGGGGATTCTAGAATTCCATTGGTGATAACAAGCCGCCTCTCCCGCGGAGACGTGAGTTGGCTCGTTAGCAGCAATGGAATTCGAAAATCCACCTGCAGTCAGGGTACTGCGGCTGGCAGATGTTGGCTGTAGCTCTAGCTCACTTTTTCTCAACGGGGGAGTTTTTAGCTTGCAGGGGGGTGCTGAGCCGCGCCAGGAGTGGGACGCAACAGTAGATCTGTCAGAGGGGGCTTTTCATACATTTCGATGCAAGAGTTACACATTGTATCCTGATTTAAATGTAAACAATATAACGTGCTGTAAAAGCGAACAGTAGCCTATTAAGCGGAGAGAAATATTTTTTTCTCTCCGCTTAACACTGCATACTAATGTACTCTGTAGCACGTGATAACGTACCGCGAACTGTGGTAGCTGTCCTGATATAATCAATCAGACAGCACAGAAAGACCGCACCAAAACAAACCACGATAGCAAGTGACTGTTCAGCAGCGCACTTCTGGCATTTCACCGTACCAGATGTCCGCCTATTGCGATATGTCACGTGTCGGTCAAATACTGGTACTGCGCTCTTAGAATATCGCTGCATTATATCACTGCATTATAAGCGCTACACGTGAAAAGTCGCTTTCCTCCAGCAGTATACATGTTATTATGCAACCATTTTTGTTCTTCTGCAATGCTGTCACAAATGTGCACTTTATTTACATAATTCAGTATCCTTGGTTCTTTTTTGAGTAGGCTATGGCTGCAGCATGGTGTACTGTATATGATTTGATGAAATACTGTACTAAAGTTATAACGATACACTACATAAGTTGAATTGCTAACTGTTAAAATAAAATTACTGTCTGGTAATAATGTCCCAACATATGTTTGCCCTAAAGCAAACTGCAGCTTGTGGAACACAAAGGATTTGCATTAGAGGTAAGAGGAAGAGTAGCAGATAAGCTCATAAAGAATGGAGAGGTGAGGAGAGGGAATTGTTTAAATATCAAGATATAACTTGGACCAACTTTTGTTATATGTATCTACTCACACCGTTTGTTGTAGTCATCACACATTCTCTCTGCCATCTAAATGAAGCTCTCATCTGTAAAATTGGCAGCTTTTATACACAATAGTGCAGAGAAGTGGGGGAAATGTTGATTTTGGTATTTTTGCGGTATTTTGATCATAGGTGAGACACGTAATGCAACCTATAACAGAATAAAGTGAGAAATTCTTATCAAGTCAGGGTTTTAGGGTGCAGCGGGATTGGTAAAGGATAGGAAAATAGCATATACAGTGCATTAGGAAAGTATTCATTATATTTGGGGAGATTCTTCTCTGCAGATCCTCTCAAGCTCTCAGGTTGGATGGGGAGTGTCGGTGCACAGCTATTTTCAGGTCTCTCTAGAGATGTTCGATCGGGTTCAAGTCCGGGCTCTCGTTGGGCCACTCAAGGACATTCAGAGACTTGACCCGAACCACTCCTGCATCTGGAGCAGGTTTTCATCAAGGATCTCTCTGTACTTTGCTCCGTTCATCTTTCCCTCGATCCTGACTAGTCTCCCAGGCCCTGCTGCAGAAAAATATCCCAACAGCATGATGCTGCCACCACCATGCTTCACCGTAGGGATGGTATTGGCCAGGTGATGAGCAGTGCCTGGTTTCCTCCAGACATGACGCTTGGCATTCAGGCCAAAGAATTCAATCTTGGTTTCATCAGACCAGAGAATCTTGTTTTTCATGGTCTGAGAGTCCTTTAGGTGCCTTTTGCCAAACTCCAAGCAGGCTGTTGTGCTTTTTACTGTCTGGCCACTCTACCATAATGGCCTGATTGGTGGAGTGCTGCAGAGATGGTTGTCCTTCTGGAAGGTTCTCCCATCTCCACAGAGGAACTCTGGAGCTCTGTCAGTGACCATCGGGTTCTTGGTCACCTCCCTGACGATGGCCCTTCTCCCCCATTGCTCAGTTTGACCGGGCGGTCAGCTCTAGGAAGAGTCTTGGTGGTTCCAAACTTCTTCCATTTAAGAATGATGAGGCTACTGTGTTCTTGGGGACCTTCAATACTGCAGAAATGTTTTTGCAACCTTCCCCAGATCTGTGCCTCGACACAATCCTGTATCAGTGGTCTACGGACAATTCCTTTGACCTCATGGCCTGGTTTTTGCTCTGACATGCACTGTCAACTATGGGACCTTATATAGACAGGTGTGTGCCGTCCCAAATCATGTCCAATTTACCACAGGTGGACTCCAATCAAGTTGTTGAAACATCTCAAGGATGATCAATGGAAACAGGATACACCTGAGCTCAATTTCGAGTGTCATAGCAAAGGGTCTGAATACTTATATAAATGTCATATTTCTGTTTTTTATTTTTAATAAATTAGCAAACATTTCTAAAAACCTGTTTTCACTTTGTCATTATGTGTGTAGATTGATGAGGAAAAAAATTAATTGAATCCATTTTAGAATAAGGCTGTAACATAACAAAATATGGAAAAAGTTAAGGGGTCTGAATACTTCCCGAATGCACTGTAGGCTGCCGAGTAGGCTCTAGGACAGGAGATAAAGATTTTTCTCCCACACCATCCTCTACTTTGAATAGTTTAACTTTACAGACTTCATGACTATGGTTTGACAGACAGACAGGCCTATTTGTGACTGTCTGATGATTCACAATGACAGCTGAAAGAGGAACCGTTAGTTATATTATAGGCTATACTGTAGGCCTAGGGGATCCACTGTATCTTTGGTGATGTATATGGCTACCTTTTAGGATTCAAGGCTCTAGATTGTAGGAAATGGCTGTTACAAGTGTTTAAAAAACAAAAAGTACTCCAGCTTCTAGAGACCCGCTCATCAACTTAACCAATCAACTCAGCTAAAAGAGAAATATGTGCATTGAAATTGCATATTTCATTAATTATTTTGTATGCTTTTATATTTTTCAGAACAAGCACTGTTCATGAATGCACTTTTGCAATTAAAATCATGTTCTTTCAGGCACTTGTATTAAATCATTTGAGAAATGATTTTAGGTGTTACAGTACGTTTTTTTAGTAGTAAGTAGTGTAAAACCGTAATACAAAATAAATAAAACCATGGTTACCGGGCACTTGAGCATGAAGGTTATCATCCTGTCAAAATATCATACTGTGACACCCTGAGGTGGTCAATCGACGACTACGTATGAAGTATCTCGGGATTTGGTAATGACCCTACTTTGAGCCTATGGTAATTTGAAGCTGCCACTTTCTTTCAACATTCAACTAGATCATAGATGGGATGTGGTGTTTCAAGGTTCGAAATGACCATTTATATTAGATGGGTTCAACATTCGAGATTTGTTGTGGTCATGTTATTTTGGAATTGTGACACAAAATGTTTTCCATACAAGTTAAGCTAAAACCAATAAGAACAATGTGCAAACATGAGTAAAACACAAATGTTCACAATACTGTTATCCAGTCTTGAAAAAAGCACCCAGTCCTTATTTTTCCACAAACGGCGGAGGAAATCAATGCAGAGTTAACCCTCTGACTCCTCCTATCTCTGCTGTTCATTGAAACGAAGATGATAGCAGACTAACCTTGACTAGCAACTACTGCTACAGCTTACAATTTAGTTAACAAAACATGATCCTCGTCATCTTTGGGAGACAGAGGGCAGTTTCAATCGCTAGCAAGACCTGCAGCTGTAGCTAATTAACACATGTCAAATGCACTTCTTATTTCTCTGGCAATGGCAAACTTGGTTTATCTTGTGTCGAAAACACAAGTTAGTGAACGTCCCTACTCACTTGGTAGCAATTGTAACTTCTGCCGTTTGTCTCCAAAAGTCACAGTAGCTGGACATCCAAAGACGTTCTTCCTTAAGAAACTGTTCTCCGGCATTTTCTAGACTATCGCATGACAATAGAGAGCAGGCTACAGCACATCAGAGAATAGGACTAGCCTAGTTAGTGCCCAGGGTTGAGGCTGTATTTCCCAACAAGTAATACACACTAGGCTACACAAAACACAGTCATAAACGATGTTGCAATTTAACACTTTTATTTCCACAGTGGATGATACAAAACCGAACATAGCAGCCTACTGTGTGCCTATAGAATCCAGTTTGTGAGTCCCGGTGGTACAGCTGTGTGAAGTTTGCCTGCTCAAACCTTTCAATCGCCCGTTTTTTAGGTTGTCAAACTTGTCCCCGACTGCACCCAGGTGAGGCTTAAATTGTTATCATATCTGAAGGTGGTCGGTCGACGACTATATATCGCGGGATCTGGCGATGACTGTACTTTTAGCCTATGGTAATTTTAATATGCTTACATACGTTATGTAGTCACTTCCTTAAAGTTATGCAACTAGTGCTTTATGTACAGAATTGATATGACACAAATTGAAGGAAAAACAGCTCTCATTAAGCTTTATTGTTTGCATATTGCATGTAATGCATTTTGACTGGTATGGAAAGATTTAGAAGATATGACATTTGTTTCCTGGGGGAGAAATCAGTATTTTGATGATATTTGTCCCTACTACAAGATAACAGTTTTGACTATAATTTACTGTAAACACATGATGGAATGTCCTTGGTAGATCCACATGCTTATGATGATGTGACTACACTGGTGTACAAAAACTTTCCTTTGGGTTTCTCCTCCGGTGTAGAAACAAGGATTGGATGACTTACATCAGTTGATACACAGTTCAATGTGTCTTTGCCATATCACTGCCCATGTTCATGAATATAAAGTCTCAAGACAGTGGGCATAATTTTAGCACAAACTGGGCTGTGTGTGTGTGTGAGACAGGCATGTATGTGTGCATACTGTGTCTATACACTCATCTGTGCTGCTGCTGCCTGATAACCAGGCATTTTTTGGGATGAGCCCAAGATTCAACAGGTGTTGATGGCATTTTGGCAAACTACACAAAGTTTGATCAGTTCTGACAGCTGTGACATTGAATGTTTCCTATTCATTGTGAAAGAAAAAGGAAGAACAACTTCCAGCTTTTGAGAGTGATTCAGGAAGGCTGTCAAATTGTCACCTTTTTATTCACCTGCTGATTGCTAGAACACCGGGGTCAAGACTTTAGTCATTTTAGCGTAGCCTCAAGCTTCTTCTCCTTCAAGGCATTCAATCCTGCACTTCTTGGGAACAAATCCTAACTTCAGTTGTTGCGAAGTTTAGTGTTAATCTATATATTTTCTCATGATAGACTATGTACGCTGTTGCATTTCTGGTTATTTGGCTGAGCATTTACCTTTACAATAACTTGTATCATTTTCCAATCTGGATTGCCACATATGTCGTTATGTTTCAGTCCAAATGGTAACTAATACTCAACAGAGTACACAGCAGAGTTAGCTTTCTCAATGATGTCAATAGGTAATGAATTTGGCCGTTTTTTTGACTGGAGAAGTAATCCAAGAACCTCTGAGCATGTATTTGATATGCATCTAGTCCTAATTATACAGTTAATACAGTTCTTTCATCTTCATAATACTTAAATACAAAGATTATGTGACTTCTATGCTGTAATTTATGAGCAAAGTAATGCCTTCTCTCCAGCTGTCATATTGTCTACCCACATGTAACATCACTGCACTCTGTGAATTCACTTTATTAAAACATTACACTGCTAACCTATATGTTGTGACATGGTGATTGGAAATTATGAGAAACACATTCTAAACGAAAGGAAATACAATTAAGAAAAAAAAGTGTTTGTGATTTCCAATGGGCTCACCGCAGAATACTATCTTGGCATTTTGTAGTAGTAATTAGGTAATCTATGTATACATCTATTTTATCTATTGAAGCATTCTCTAAATTATAATTGTTTGCATCTCAAAAAGTGTATCTCTTAGGTAGATATGTAGAAATACACTTCAATCATGATCAGCGTTTATTTGAATAGGGGCTGAAAACAGAGAAAAGACTCAAACCCACTTGCATCAATAGAATTTTCCGTCAATCTCTTATCAATGCAGAGGGCTAGAATAACTCCTGGCATTGTTTACAGGTAAAACAGTCTCTTAGGCTTCCCCTCACATTATTACCATTTGAAAAGACTGATCACAACATCAGTTCAACAGTTTTTAACTGACAAATGTATCTTCACATCATTATACTGTAACACAGTGGGGAGTGCTATAAGCATTTCCATCTCTTTCAAACCAATTCACTTGTTTTTACTTAAAATCACTTGTTTGTTATTCATGGGTACCATCAGGAGCAAAATGGGTCATATTGGGACATCACTTGTCAGGGAGAGAACAAATTGCTTGTGCAGTAAATATATTGTTGTATATGCCAAATTCAGACAACATTAAATGCACTGCCTTTGTTTGTGTATGGCTATGCAGTTCTTTGTGACAACCAAAACAAACAAACTATGTGTGTCAGTGCTCTTTACGCTTAAGCAGTGTTTGTTGTTGCTGTGTAGTACATGAACTTCATTTGTAACAAAAAATCTTTGAATATTTGATGTCATATGCTTCTGCCTCAGGAATTATAGTACACTATTACATTTAAGTTGACATTGTTTATATTGAATGGTCTGTTATTATTCTGTTGCATACAACTGTAAAAATACAGTAAAATTCAACAATACATGTTTTCTTTTTTGTCATTTACAAAAAAAAAGCTGATGTTATTTTACAGAGATCGAACAGGACAGGACACACCAGTAATCCAAATGTACACCTCAATATTGGGCAAAAACCAGTCAACTATCAACAATTACATTAAATTTGTTTGCCCTTTTTACATAAAAAAGGTTGGAGAGACACAAACTCGGGGTACTGTACTACCATCACCTCATATCAGCTTACGATCCAACCCTCTCCCTCCCCAAACTATTCAAAGTCCCATCTCCTCATTGTCCAAAAGAGGACAGACCGCTGATGCAAAGCTAAAAAGAAAAAAAAGACCAAACCAACAGCGTTATTGGTTTTCCTTTCTTCTTATGGGACTAAGTCTGTTGTTCAACGCTGAGAGAAGCTGAGGATGGCCGTTGTTGCATCAAAACTTGAGCAGGTACAATGTGATAATAATCAGCAGAAGGCAAAGGGAGCCGCCCGATTGAGACGCCCTGTTCACATTGTGCATGGCCCCCGGGCCTGTTGGGTAAAAGAGTTTACCGTTAACGTCAGAGTAAAAGCACCTAAAGAGGTCCTCAACCGATTTGTCCTGCACATTGAATAGGACAGGTTCCTTTTGAACATTGAGCATTTGCTTCATCAGATACCAGCGATGTTAACAAAGCCCTGGGAAACATAACCCAGGATCCTAAATAGCTTTTTCCATGCAAACCCATCACTTACAGTATATCGGAGATGACAGGGAATCTCTCTCCTTTTTGATGATCAATAAGAAGCAAGCAGTACAAAACAAACAACAATCCCTAAACCCATTGACATGTGAACTGAAGAGCACAACTGATGCTGCAGAAAATATTCATTATTCAGCTATATAACATTAAGAAGAGAGTTGTATATATAACTCTAAGATTGCTGCTTAAGATGTGGTATTGTATTCTCATAGTTTGTTGTTATCCAGTAAATTGCAGAACATTCTGTCAGAAGAAAGTTGATAATGGTGTTTGGAAGAACTGTAAAGCTATCTAAGAGTTTTGGGAGTCAAATTCATCAAATTCTGAGCTATTGTATCCAAGGCTCAGCTGTTGTTCATGTATTCAGTGTGTTTTGTCCGATTGACGACAATGACCTTAAAATAATTGTGGAGTTGATATCACATTATATAATGTCAAGTTTGTTTGATTAATCCTTCACAGATTTGGTTAATTAACCAACCAATACAATGTTTGTGCAATGCCATATACACATATTATACAGTACATGTATGATTGCAGACATCTATTTATCTCAGGCTAGTGGAGGTAGAAATCGGGGGGCGGGCTCATTGTAATGCATGGAATTGAATGAGGAATGGTATCAAATAATGTATTACAGTGAGCGTTCCCTCTGATTTCTACCTCCACCAGCTACTGTCTCATATCTGTCATTAGATATTCAGTGTACCCAATAATATGTCATACATCTTGTGTTGTAATAACAAAGAGTCTTACCGTAGAGGATTATGCTTGCATTGGTTATTCCCATGGTATTCATGGCCACACACGTGTAGTTCCCATAGTCCTCTTCAGATACATTGAAAAAGATAAGCATGGATTGTTTACCTTGGTTCTCTATCTTAACCCCATTCAGTCCATTGAGGAGCCTGGAAACAAAGAAATGCAGGTGTATACACGATTTCAGCCATGATGTTAAAGACAATAGACATATCAAATTAGAGTTGTAGGTGGATAATGTATGAATGTGGTACACATCCAAGTTACAGTGTGGGGGTTTTCTGTTCACCAGCAGAGGGTTATCTTTCTGCTTGCATTAATCGACAAACTGCTAGGATAATGCTAACCATACTAGCTTAAGCTCTGAAATGGTAATACTGCAATGTTCAAGTCTTAGCACTGAACACAGTTCATTGGTTTGCATTTAGTTGCTCTGCATGACTACTGTGCAATAACCTTGCTTTTGTGTAACAATTTCTCATTTCTCTGTGGCTGCAATGATATTTTGCTATTATTTATGACATGGTTATCCATTATAAAAATCCCCCACTAATTTCACTGCCACAAACTAGTTATGTTGGAAAAGTAACACAGCCTTTGGAGGCTTTGATGGTTTTTGAATAGTGTGTTCATAATGAGACAAAATAAAATGTTGCCCTTGAAGAGAAAAAAAACATAGAAAACTCACTTTTTAAAACATTCAAATACATTATCTCCTAATGAGTAACCTAAAGGCTGAAAACCTTTACTCAAAAATAGTACTTTACTCAAAAATAATTCTCAAGTATACAGTGCCCTGCATTAGTAATGGGACAGTGAAGCATGTTTTGTCCTTTTGGCCCTATACATATATAAAAAGTTTGGATTTGAAATCAAAAGATTTATACGAGGTTGAAGTGTAGATTCTCGGCTTTTATTATATGGTAGTTTTGTACAGATTGGTTTCACCATTTAGAAATGACCAAGCTTTTGATACATAGTCCCCCTATTTCAGGGCACTAAAAGTACAGAGACAGATTAATATAATGTCAAAATTATGCCAGGCCTGTACTGTAGCCATCTTCAGTTTTTATGTATTTTTGCCTAAAATCTGATCATCAGCAAATGAAATGCATGTTCAATTGGATTTAAATCTGAAGATTGACTTGGCATGTGAATAACGTTAGACTTTTTGACCCTAAAAAACTCCCTAGTTGCTATGGCAGAATGGTTTGGGTCATTGTCTTTGTCTCTGTATGAAGAAGCGCCATCCAATGAATTTGGAGTCATTTGCTTGTACTTGAGCAGACAAGAGTTTCTGTACACTTCAGAATACATTCTGCTACTTGTCTTAATCATCAACTAAGACAAGGTAGCTAGTTCTAGTGGCAGCTATGCATACCCAAACCATAAAACAGATGAGATGGTATGATGTAAATCTCTTGCAATCACTCTGGTACATGATATTAATCTTAGCTCTTCAGAAGACCTTTTTCTAGACCTCTGCAGACCTTTTAGGTACTTTTTAGCAAACTGTAACCTGACCATCCTTTTTTAGGATAACTAGGGGTTTGCACCTTGCAGTGAAGCCTCTGTAGTTCAGCTGGTGACGTATTCTGTGGATTCTAGACACATTCACGCTTACCTCCTGGAGAGTGTTCCTGATCTGTGGGACAGTTGTTTTGGGGATTTTCTTAATTATGGTGAGCTTTATTTCGGTCATCCACTGTAGAAGTCTTCCTTGGCCTACCAGCCCGTTTGCGATTGCTGAGCTCACCAGTGCTTTTTTTGTTGTTGTTAATGATGTTCCGAACTGTTGATTTTGGCCTAAGGCTTTTGGTATATTTCTGATCTAAATCAGTTCTCAGATTTTTCAACCTATTAATGGCTTAATTTACTGTCATTGACACATCTTGACCTGTTTTGGGAGAGAACAGCATTTTTTAAACATGACGGAGTACACCCAAACAGAAGAGGAGCAGAGATCCTATCTGACAATATGGAGAAGGTGTTAAAGTGGTGAGGGGATGCCAGTCCTAGCCCTGTTAAGGTAACCCCATTCCATTTCCCTCATACACTGCCAAAAAAACCTGTTTCAGTACAGGCAACTGAGAAATAGATTTTATCTCATCAATTAAGAAAGCTAAATCAAGCTACTTCCTAAGTGCAATCTCAGATTCTGCTGGTGATCCTACAACATTTTCAAAACAATTAATGCGTGGAAATTCCTCTTCATCCCTACCTAAAGAAGTTTTGTCAGACTCTGGCCTCATTACAGAGAAAACTGAGGTAAGTAATGCCTTTAACCAGCATTTTATCTCGGCAGGCTTTTTATTTGAGAGAAATGGTTTGGCTGACCCTGGTCAGACGGTCGACTGTGCTCCCATCTCCCAGCCCCCAGTTGGCTAGATGGGAGATCAGTCAACTACTCGCGAATCTTTGTTTTAATTTCAAACATTTTCTACTTGTGATGTAATAGATGCCCAGCTTAAAATGTATGTAAAATCCATTGGGGCTGATCTGCTTGATGCAGGCCTATTGCAGCTTTCGTCCCTGCTGATTGCAGAGTCATTGACACATATTTTTAATCAACCATTACCTACTCATGCAGAGGTTGTCTGAAGTAGGCCTGGATCAGGCTTCATGTAGATGGTTTGACAATTATTTAATGGACAGAACTTGGACACAGTCTTAACTGATGGTGTTAAATCAGGTTTTCTGGACATAACGAAGGGTGTTCCACAAGGAGCAATTATTGGTCAGGTTCTTTTTACTATTTACATCAACAATATTGGATTATCTGGAAATAATTGTAACCTGCATCTACAATGCCTTCGGAAAGTATTCAGACCCCTTCACTTTTTCTAGATTTTTTGTATTATAGACTCAATTTAAAATGGATAAAATTAAAAGAATTTGCCATCAATCCAAACACAATACCCCAGAATGACAAAGCAAAAACAGGTTTTAGAAATTAAATTGAAAAACAGAAATACCTCATGCAAGTATTCAGATCCTTTGCTATGACACTCTTAAAATTAGCTAAAAGGCAAAAACTTCACCAACAAATCAGTTGAATATTGAATTGAGTCCATCTTAATGCAAGGATAATAGTTCATGTACTTTTGGAATTAATGTCTTTGTTTTCATAGGGTCTCTGATTTGCATAGGAATCAATTACACACTGTGTGGATCAGGTTGTCATTACAAACTGAGCAAATGGAGAGGAACAAAACTGCTCAGGAATGCGACCCTGAGGCCTGGGGAGACTTACAAAAATCTAGAAAGTTGAATGGTGGAGAGGAAAAAGCACAGTCGATGGGACAACATCATCTCAGTCACTGAGCAAAATTGGTCTATAACCAAGTGGCCAAAACAAATCCCTTAATGGAAAATAATCTCTCTCATACCCATAATTGTGTTTGCAACAATGAATTCAAGTGATACAGCAACATTTTAATAAATTTACTGAAATTTCAAACAACGTGTTTTCACTTTGTCATTCTGGGGTATTGTGTGTGGAGTGATGGCAAATTATTTTAATTTAATCCATTTTAAATTGAGTCTATAACACAACAAGATGTGTAAAAAGTGAAGGGGTCTGAATACTTTCCGAAGGCACTGTCTATGCCAATGGGACTGTTGTATATGCTATTGTCCCCACGATTGACCAGGCTCTTTCTGAGCTACAGTCTGCATTCACTGTCCTGCAGAGAGGCATTTGTTGGGCTGAGGTTGGTGCTTAATGCTGGAAACAAAATATATGTTATTTACTAAATCACAGAAAAATTTATCTGATTCATGCATATGTACTTTTGGTGGTGCCCCCATTGAGTGTATCCCCGCTTATAAATACCTGGGCATTTGGTTTGACAAAGACTTTTATAGGAATAGATCGTGCCTTTCCCTGAACAGCAGAAAGCAGACTTTCTTACCTGTACTTGATTATGGTGATATCATCTACCAAAATGCAGCAGACACTACTCTTAAACCTTTGGATACCACCTATCATAGCACCATTCGCTTTATCACAGGTGATAGTTTTAATACTCATCATTGTATACTTTAGCAAAAGGTTGGTTGGACCTTGTTAAAATCCTGTAGATCTCTTAATTACTCCCTTGTTGTGTATAAAGCCCTACTGTGTAAACTCCCGGCTTACCTAACCTCATTATTAAAATTCAAGGACATAAATTACCTAACCCGTTCCCAGAATTGGTTAACTCTTGAGGTTCCCCGGGATTACCAAATTGGGTAAATCCGCTTTTAGTTATGGTGCACCTTACTGCTGGAACAATCTACAGAAAAAAATTCAGTTGGATGTTCTGGTGCCGCATGGGCAATTTAGGGTGTTAATTGAGGACCTCCTTGGTGAAAGAAGTGATTGTGTCTCCTAATATTGTGGTTTTATATGATGGATTGATTTCTGTATTGAACTGTGTTGTATTTCGTACGTGTTGTTTTGTTATTGTGGAAAGGGTGCACCTGCAAAAGAGGTCTTGGTCTCAGTGTGTTTCCCCTGTATAAATAAAATCTTTGGTCGTCATGTTGACAGATAGCAGACTCCAAAGGCAAACGCAAAGCCTAGAATCAATACTCGACATTGGCAGCTCTCTTATGCCAGCACAAAGTATATGATGGAACACACCTAACTAACCAGAAACCCCTGTCAAGCCAATTGTCCCATTACCTTTGGTGCCCTTAGATAGGGTTATTAAGTAGAGGGACTATGTATACAACGTTTTGTCATTTCTAAATGGTGAAACCAATATGTACACGAATAAACGCTGAAAATCTCTACTTTAAGTAATCATAGTAAATGCTTGATTTCAATTCCAATTACATTGTGATCTCTCTGTATAAGAAACAGCATTGTGCAGCCTTCTGTATTGACCTCTGAAGGCTGTTGATCATACCCTCCTATTACAGAGGTTATCTGTCATTCAGTCAGTCAGCCTGTACCTGCATGATAGGACTAGTAGATGGAGTTCAGTCTAGTTTTCTCAATGATAATAAAGGTGTTCCGCAAGGTTAAATTCTAGGTCCACTGCTCTTTTTCCATAAATTATGTTGTTTTGTCCTTGAACAATTGTAAATTGCATCTTTATGCTGATTATACTGTCTACTCCTGTGCCCCCTCAGTTCAGCAAGCTATTCTTGACCTTGAGCAAGGTTTTGATTCTATTGAAAAATTGCTTATTGATCTTAAGCTGGTGCTGAATGAGGACAAAACTAAATGTATATTTTTCTGAGGATTTGGTGTCAAAGAAAAATGCAACTGCCCCAGTATGGAAACATTTTGGATTCCAAAGTCGACAAAGGGGAACCAAGCAATGTTGACGAGGCAATTTGAGAGGTGGGTATGTGGGGAATGTGGCAAGAGGTGGGAATACCTTGAACCTATACACGTACCTAAAGGCCGATTCATGCTTCATCGACAACAATGCAACCAGGTGTCTGCGTAGGTTCGCGAAGGTCATGCAACTGTTGCAGAGGAGGTTTCACAGGGGGTCGTGCACCTTTCTCGATGCGTGACCAGAGATGTTGCACACCATTGATTGGTTGATTAGTGAACTGAGGCAGAGCTGAAGTAGTTCAAAAGGCAACGTTCATAGTTCATCAAGCTAGTAGCTATCGGTAGCTTGCTAGCATCATTGAAGATTGACACCACTATGCACAGGCTGCGCATAGGCTAAGCAGAAGTATGATTTACAGAGTGCTTGCGACAGTTGCATGGCGCAAACTGCATACTAGTCGCACAAGTGACGGAGAAGCATGTAGAGACCTTAAGAGCCATTTCTCGACATGATTTTTTTTCATTTGAGAAGAAATCTTTCAAAGACATACTACAAACACTAGACCGTCAATATGATGTGCCTGGGAGAAAATATTTATCCCAAAAAGCTTTCCCTGACCTGTACAATAAAATCAGAAAAGACATCCAAGTCTTAGTCTTGGACTCACAGCACTATTCTTTAACAACAGACATGTGGTTCAGTATCAACATGATGCCTTACGTGTCCTTAACGACCCATGTCATCACCCCAGATTGGAAGCTCATGTCCAGGTGCCTTCAGATAAGCTTTTTTCCTGGAAAATCACACTGCCGACAACTTGGCAAATGCACTTCAGGAGGCCCTGAATGACAGTTTTATAACAGATAATGCGGACAACATCGTAGCTGCCATTCGGAAACTAGTTTGGCAATGACTGAATTGTTTTGGCCACAATTTAAACCTTGCCGTCACCAATTCATTGAATTCAGTTCAGCTGGCAGAGAAAAAGGGACCTTAAGAAGACACAGTCGGAGCTTGGTCTCCCGGAGCATACACTAATTATGGTAGGCTATAATCCCTTACTGTTATTATTATGTTATTAGGCTACTATTATTATTATCCTATTATTACTATTATTATTATTATGCCTATTATCCAACAAGTCAATTGATTTTGCATTACAGAATTGCGCAACTCACTGGGGCACTAAACAGAAAATTATCAATAGGATTCTGGAGCAGCAATCTGATGTGACCTGACCGATGACTGTCATGCTCAACCCTCTCTGACATGGCAAGATGTTAATATTTTAGAAGCTATCAATAAAGCCCTAAAGCCAGTCAGTGAGTTCACTGACATTCTGGAGAAAATTATGTCACAATGTCCTCACATCTCCCCATGATTCACCTGATAAAAAATGACATTTCGGCTGAATCAGATGAGGGCACAAGGCTGACATCAAGTTTGAAAGAAGGAATACTGTCACGATTGGAATCGAAGTATGACAATGAATCAACCAAGCAATTGATGCGCTTGTCCACATTTATTGATCTGTGCTATCGTGGGGATCACAACTCAGAGCTAGTAGAGAAGTCCAGCCCCCACCCCCCAAGAAGAAAACTTTGGGAAGTCTCCTTGGGAAGAGGAGAGCATCGACTGATGCTAGTGCCAATTGTTGAGGAGAGGGTAGCTGCCGAGATGGCTGTATATTCACTATTCAGTGATAGATGGTGAGGAGGATCTGTTGGGTTGGCGACGAAGCAACGAGGCATGCCTTCCTCTGCTGGCAAAGGTTGGCAGAAAATATTTATGCATATACGCTACAAGCACTCCATCCGAAATAGTTTTTTGCACTGTGGGGAACGTTGTGACGCCCCTATGAAGCCTTCTCAAGCCAGCAAAGGTAGACATGCTAGTCTTTTTAACAAATAACCTCTGAATATTCCAGGGTGCACTTTATTTGAAATAGGCCATAGCCTGGCAGGCTTAAAAAACAGCCATTCTGTGCAATTTTATTTCTATTAAGCCTATACATTTTTGCAATGCTACTGAGGCCTATTTGTTATTTATTTTAATCTTTGTTTTACTAAAGACATCTTTGTAATGTTATTTACTTCATTTTGCTTTGTTTACTGAAGACATTTTTGTAGGCTCATATGCTACCTATTTTATTTGAGACATTTGTGTAATGTTATGTTACTCAGGGCTATTATTTAATTAGTTTATTTTAGATTCAGGTTTCGTTTTTTCTGACCCAAGTGAATCTGCTTTAATTTTGACCTGCTTATTTGTTGTACATTTCTGTCTATTTTGTAGACAAGTTGTCAACCTGCTGTTTGCCTTTTTAATGTATTTTGTTTATACTTCTGAGTGACCAACAGTGTGTTTGTTGTGGGTTAGTTAGCCTTTTTTAACCCTAAAAAATATATGCCTTTGGTGTCTGTATTCAAGTGTTCTCACCGTGTTCGTCTAGAGTAGACACGTGCAATGGATTTAATGTGTGATGGGCTTCACCTAGTGGCAAGAGTCTGTATGTTTATTTTTTTGTTACGAAGGTATTACCGGTGTAACCGGTATTTTGGCAGGAAGGTATACCGGTTTGAGAATTATGACACCGGCACAAGCCTAGAAAGGAGCCCAAATTTCTATATGATAAGTACCTGGGCATTTGGATAATGATAAACTTGGTTTTCTGTACAGACAATTTCTGTTTTACCTTTGATAATAGGAGGATTGTCCACGCTGTCCTCCTCCATTATGGTGACACAATTGAAATGCACGCGGCCTCAGTTCTCAAACCGTTTATCACTCTGTTCTGCGGTTCATCTCCAGGGATAGTTTCTGCACCCCCATTGTCTTTTTTATCAGTCTGTGGGTTAGGAGTCTTCGACAATTTACTCTCCTGTGTGTGTGTTTTGCGGGTTTATGAAATGTACCTTACAGTTATGAATGACTTACCCATTTCAACTGTAATGGCAATATCAGCAACATAGACAGAGAGACAATAACAGTTATTTGCATGATCAAAGCGATGACATACTGTCTGCGAATAACAGACATGTACCCTTCATAAACCAGTAATTCAAAACATAGGCTTATTACATTTGTTTTACTCAAGCCATAGTTTTGCTCTAAGTCTATTATAACTTATGTTTTTCTCCACCTGAGGGTGTATGTCGGCTACAGTAGCCTATATGTGTCTGATTGATGATAAGGGCATGATATCCATGTGCAGGGAGATGGACAAATTCGCCCTGATTACAGACATTTGGAACAGTTTTGTGACTAACTAGATTGCTTGTTATGAACCAGGAGATAAGATCAATATTTGTTTTGAATGTGGTTTGCATAAGAGGATTTGTCTGTGGTATTTACTGACATGTGTAAAGGCGCATAGCCACTGAATGAAGAAACGATTTTTTGTCCATTTCTACTTTTTTAACTTGATCAAATTACTGTTGTATAGATTAGATTCAATTAGATTCAATTTTATTGTCATTGTGCAGAGTACAAGTACAGAGACAACGAAATGCAGTTAGCGTCTAACCAGAAGTGCAAAAAAGCAGTATAGACCTTCTTGCAATATGTATAATTATATCTCATTATTGCTTCAGATTTTTGTTCTGTTTTACTTATCAAGCAATGACGCTTCTTGGCCGCAGGTTGTTGTTTTTTTATTACAGAATGTTCAGTAACAGCAATTATGTCCATTAATATATTTGTTTCAATATGTAAGCTCTTTCAAATACAAAAAGTGATATTCTAACAATTCTTAAGTCTTGACTAAACACAACCAGTTCATAATTTTTTCCATGGTATTGATCTAATTCAATGTTTACACTATTACACTAATGTCAACAAATGGACATCATTCTCAGTACTTTGGTTAGTAATGAGGGCACAAGGCTTCTAGTGTTAAGTACTTAAATAAGGTTAGCTGGAGCAAAAATCCTCAACTCTGGGAGTACTACGTTAAGGGGCTTACCTGCGGTCCTCTTTGTACCACTCAAAATCTGCCACAGGGACTGCAGTCGCCTCACATTGGAGCACTCCTTTTTGTCCCACTGGGGTATCTGTACTCCTTGCCTTGGAAATGAAGGGAGCATCTGTGGGAGGTATCACATAAAACAGATTGTATGAGTTTGACATGTATCCATTCCTAACATTGATTACAATTATGTTAACGCAGTAAACCTCAGTCTCTTTTTCTGCTCCCTGAGAGACCCTAACATCCATGTTTGTTAAAGGGATGGTTCGCAATTTTGACAGTCGTTTTTAGATATATCTTCCATGTTGACGATTGACCCAGATGGTTTTTAACTGCTTCCTCAAAAACACTTGGGGATAGGCAAATGTAACTTTTGAATTCTGTGGTAATCACCCCAAAAATGAAAGACAAGGAGAGACAGGAGGTGTCTTTCTAAGGGGCGCTTCCCACCACATACATAAGTGGCAGTTTAATTTGATGAGATTGAGGAATGCAGCTAATAACTTTGAAACTATTTGTATCAACAGATATTGGAACCATTTATCTCTGTTTGAACACAGGAATATAATGTGCTGTTTTACTGATGTTGTTGATGCTTACAGTTGACGGTGACTTGCACAGTCCTCACGTCAGGGGCTGAGATGTCATTGGAAGAGATGCATTCATACGACCCCGACTGTTCTTTGGTAATCCCTGGCATTTCCACATGCTCCCCCTCTTTGACAAATCTATGGCCTGAAAAAGAACACACAAAAACACAGTCTGCTTTTAAAATATCTGCATACAGAACTTACAGTACTACCTACACACATAAATGGTTAAATACTTGAGAATCAATAAATGTAATTTACATTACCTCCATGTAGCTCCAAGATTTCTAAAATGGCTCCCCAAAAGCTACATCCCCACTCATATAGTACATCATTCATTTGATAAAGATACACAGGCTCATAACACATTAATTGCAGCAAGCCTTGAAAATGCAGCGGGTTTTCTGAAGGATATGTTTTTTAAGTTCTCAACACTGCTTAAGTGAATGTCAAGTTGATTCTTATGTACTACATGTTACTCTAGATGTGGCTAGTCTGTACACATGCATCCCCATGCTGAAGGCCTAAATTGCCAATTTCAAGAGTCATGTGACAACTCAGTGAATCCCCCCAATGACTTCTTGTTGGAGCAGTTAAACTTTGCGCTGACAAAAACTATTTCTGGTATGATGACAAATTCTACCTACAGACCCAAGTTACAGCTAAGGGTACAGCAGTTGTTAAAATTACGCAAAGATTGTAGTTGGAGACCGGGATGCAATTCATGTTCACAACAACGATAACCCTTTTTTTCCTCATGTTAAGTTTTGGAAGCATTACATTGATGACATAATTTTATTTTGTGGTTCATCCGGGATATTCTGGATATTGATGATTTTGAACAACATTTCTCAAATTCACTACTAAAAGTGACTCAAACATTGTCAAATTCCTAGATCTCAGATCTAAACCACTATCTATTGCACCTGAGAGGCACACTGTCCTCCACTCTAACAGTAATCATCCGCAACATCCCAAAACCAATATGCCGACTGGCAGTTTTTGCGCCTTAGACACAACTACTCCACACTCCAAGAGTTTGACACTCAGGTGAAGGACATGAGATTCACCACCAGGGGATATTCAAGCCCAGCCATTCAGCGTGCTTACCTCCGGGCTCAAGACATACCCAGACCCTCACTCTTAACTGAGAAGCCGCAAAAGGACAGCATATCACGGTTGTGCTTTGTAACAAATTTAAATCATTGTTCGAATCAAATAAAAAGTGCAATCCTTTAGCATTAGCCTATTCTACAAACATAGCCGATGCTCCAGCCTCTAGTGGAAAATCCCCCTCTGTTCTCATACAGACGTGCACGGACGATCAGGGACACACTGGTCCCATTCTTTCCAAAAACCTTACCATTCAAATTGGTTATCAATACAAGGCAACGGCAAGTGTGGGAGAGGTGCTCAATATAACAACACAACAAATTTTATATAATTTACACATGGAGGTGTTAAGACCCAGGTCCCTGAGCTTTGTGTTGAATACTGAACTGTAGTCAATGAACAGAATTCTCACATAGATATCTCTCGTCCATGTGGGATAGGGTAGTGTGCAGGGTGAAAGTAATGGCGTCATCAGTGGATCTCTTGGGGCGGTATGACATTCATTAAGGCAGGTTACTTTGGTCTTTTTGGGCACTGGAACGATTGTGGTCACCTTAAAACAGGTGGAGATTACAGGCCGGGACAGGGAGAGGTTGAATATGTCTGTGAAGACATCTGCCAGCTGGTCAGCGCATGCTCTGAGGACGCAGCCTGGGATGCCGTCTGAGCCGGCTGCTTTGCGGATGTTGACACGTTTAAAAGCCTTACTACCCCACAGTGATCCATAGCACAATGTCCCCATGGGTAGTGGGATTGTTGCTTCCCTCGAACCGAGCGTAAAAGGTGTTAAGCTCATCAGGAGCATCAGTGCACATACTGCCAGGTCACCCCTTATAATCTGTGATTGTCTGCAGCCTACGCCACATACCTCACACGTCAGTGCCCTTATATTGTAATTCTACCTTGTTCCTGTATTGCCTCTTAACGTCTCACATTGTGTTAAATCAATGGAGGTCAATGGTTAGAGTGTAGATTAATTTAAACACTAGATAACAGTGCTCAGGCCAATTTGTGTGGTCTTGCCAAAATGCAGTCATGAGGGTCATTTGAAATTTGCACTGACCTGGTAGCGCACACAGTAAGGCAACACAATGCCTTACAAGAGGTTATAATTTTGAATCCTAAATGAGGACACATCAACCGTAATCCAATTCAAATGTAAAATGTAATCCTGATTGTAAAACATGCCATTATATCAATGACACAATTGCTCAGATAAGTGAAATACAGGGGGAAGGGAAACTAGAACAGATGTTAAGGACATTTGTTACTCTACATGGAGGGGAGTTTCGGTAAGAAGTACAGGTGTACTTTGTCAGAGGGGAGGGGGAGGTAAGAGGGCCCCGGAGAACAGATTGCGGAGTTGAATTGTTTTTTTTGTGTTTGTTGTTTTTCATGTTTGAGTTGTTACACGGTTACTATTTGTGATGAGAAGGAAGGTAGTTGTTTGTATGGTAAGGGGATCAGACATACAGTGCCTATAGAAAGTCATCATACCCTGTGAAATCTTTAACTTTTGGTCACATTACACCCTGGAAATTAAAATAAATCAAATCTAACTTTTTTGAGCTGTATGTACACATTATAACCCTCATCATCAAAGTGAAAATAAAAATGTAAAAAATTCTGGACAGTTATTAAAAATTAATTAGTGAAATACCTGGTTTGGTCAAGTGATCAGCCCCTTAGAGTATACCATTATAAACTTGCTCAGGTGCAACCAATCAACTTCCAGATCGAACACCAGGCTAATTGCCCCCCACCTGACATCAATTGTAGTGGTTTTGATTACTTCAGAATAAAACCAGCTGTTTCTTGAGGATTCCACTACTGAAGTGCATGGTTCTGCAAAGAATTCACCATGGTTGGAAAAATACTTTCAAAAGACCTCCGGGATAAAGTTGTAGGAAGGCACAAGTTAGGTGTTAGGCTACAAAAAGATTTCAAAGGCTTTAGCTATCCCTCTGAGTAGCGTTCAGAGCATCATTAAGAAGTGGAAGGCGTATGGCACCACCAACACCTTGCCTAGATCAGGCCGTCCGTCCAAACTGGATGACCGAGCCGGGAGGACATTGATCAGAGAAGCTACCAAGAGGCCAAAGGCAACTTTGAAGGACTTACAAGTCTTTATGGCTGGGACTGGTCTGTCTGTGCATGTGACAACAATCTCACAAGCTTTACACAAAGCTGGCCTGTATGGCAGGGTAGCAAGAAAGAAGCCTTTTCTGAAAAAGTGCCACAGTCAGTCTCGTTTGTGCTATGCAAAAACACACCTGGAAGATTCTGTTGCCATGTGGAAAAAGGTTTTATGGTCAGACGAGACTAAGATTTAACTTTTTGGAATTGAACTCCAAGCGCTATGTTTGGCGAAAACCAAAAAACAGCACACCACCCGAAACACACCATACTCACTGTGAAGCATGGTGGTGGCAACATTATGTTGTGGGGATGTTTCTCTTCAGCGGGGCAATTGGTCAGGATTGAAGGGAAAATGGATGCTGCCAAGTACACCCAAATTCTTGAGGACAACCTGCGTCCCTCTGCTAGACAGCTGAAGATGGGCAGGTCATTCACCTTCCAAAACGACAACGATCCTAAACATACTGCCAAAAGAACAACGCAGTGGCTTAAGGATAGAAAGGTGAATGTCCTTGAGTGGCCAAGTCAGAGCCCTGACTTAAATCCGATAGAAAATCTGTGGATGGACTTGAAAAGAGCAGTCCATCGCAGCTCACCACGGAATTTGACTGAACTCGAACAATTCTGCAAGGAAGAATGGGCAAATATTCTCCAACCTAGGTGTGCAAAGCTAGTAGAGACATATCCAAACAGATTGATGGCTGTAATTGCAGCAAAAGGTGGCTCTACAAAGTATTAAATCAGGGGACTGATGACTTTTCCAACCCTGTTATTCTTGTTTTTCATTTTTTATAAATGTTCAGAACTGTTGCCTTTTTTTTCATTAGTTTGATGTTGTATGGCTAAATTTGTACATAAAGCTGGAAAAAGTTTTTTTTCATGGGTTTTGATTTCAGGCTGTACAACAAATATAGTAACTATTTCAAAGGGGTATGATGACTTTCTATAGGCACTGTATACTAGCATTGTTATATCCATTGTCTTAAGACAGCTGGTGTAATTTCAACGCAACACTCAGAGCCTGACTGACCTGTCTTGTCGAACATGGAACCAATCTGAAGATTAGAAAGCATCCGCTATAAAATAGATCCTAATTTGTGAGATTCATGCACCCTGCCATTGCTTTCTATGGGTCTGCTACTTATGAGTCACATTTACATTATAAATGTAATAATTAAATCAATAACTTTATTGTGTTTTGTTATGCGCGTGATTCTCTCACCCTCGCCCCCCCCCCCCCCCCCCCCCGTGGAAAAATGGTCTTCCATGAAACTGGTCCGTGGTGCAAAAAAGGTTGGGGACCGCTGATTTTGAGGATAACTATGCGTTTGCACTTTGCAGTGAAGCCTCTGTAGTTTGACTGGTGACGTATTTTGCGGATGGTGGGACAGTTGTTTTGGGTTTTTTATTAATTATGGTGGCCATTCTTTGGTCATCCACTGTAGAAGAATTCCAAACCAGCCCGTTTGTGATTGATGAGCTCACCAGTGCTTTTTTTTCTTCTTCTTTTTAATGTGTTCGGTTTGGCAAGCCTAAGCTTTTGGCTATGTTTCTGATAGTTAGTTTTTTTGCTTTATAATGGCTTCCTTAACCTCTCAACTTTTATTGACATCTCTTTGGTCCTCATGTTGACAGCCCAATAGCAGACTCCAAAGGCAAATGCAAAGCCTAGGGGGACTATGTATAAAATGTCGTCACTTGTGAATGTGCCTTGCTCCATAATTTTCAGTCACACATAATTTTCAGTGCCCCTAAACATATTTCGAGTTCTGATGATTGCTAAAAGGGTGAGAATCTCAGCTTTCTACCCATGCCAGTTACAACATCAGAGTATTACTGAACACTGATCTGGAGAAATCCACTCCCAAAGTTTACTTATTTTTTAGGTAACGGCTAATGAATTCCACTCGCACTGCAGCTCAAATGATGACTTGTCTGACATTAAACAAATCACATAGCTAGCTGGCTGTTTTCACAGTTCAGTTAATCAGTTTGTCATCTTGACTTTAGCTAAACTGTAATGCAAGACAGCCAGTTAGCTAGCCAGTGAGTTTACAGTTGGTGCAGTTGTAAGGAGCTAGCAACTCATCTCAAAATGAAAGCTCAATCCACCTTATCATTTAAGGCATGAAAAGTATATAAACATAGCCTTTAGCCTTTAAAATGAAGTGAAATAAATAGAAAACATGTTGTTCAAGTGAAATCTTTTGAAATCCCAAAACAGCAGCCCATGAAAAGTTTTTAGGCGAAAATAGTCAATATATGCTAATTGGGGCAGTGACATGCCACTGGAAATTATAGAACACATCACAAATGGTGAAAACAATATGTACACAAAGACCATCAAATAAATGCTCTGTTAATCTCTAGTTTAACCTCATAGTAATAGAATTGATTTCAAATCAAAGCGTTTTTAGTATAGAGCCAAAATACAAAAAAATGCTTCACTGTCCCATTAGTTACGCAAGGCACTGTATGTCCAAAATAACATGACTAACTCAAACAGGGCAGGAAATATGCTTGTTCAAAATTTGGTGGCGGACAAAAAGTCTATTTAGCAGAAAATCTAATGGGTTCCTTGCTGCTCATGAGGGCCGCAAATGTGTACCAAATTTCTTGACTATAGCTGAATCGGGACAGGAGATATGCTTGTTCAATGTTTGGAATTTCAGTTACTATAGCATCCCCCTGGGACAATCAATGTCATTTTGGAAGTTCAGTTGTTTACTATAGCACCGCCCTTGGGCCAATCAGTGTAATTTAGTAAATGCCAGATCTCTATGGCAAGCTGCATCATTTACCAAAGATTCAGGCATTATCCCAGTGGTGTCTGAGATATCGTGTGTGACATACGAATGGATGGAGACATTCAGTCCCCTCCCTGATTTCATCATGGGGGACAATCACCCCAGACACCAGCAATGCTGGAACAATCTGAAACCCTGTTCTTGTAACAGACATCATTAAGTCACTGAAGTCTTTGGCTGACCTGTGTGCTGGATGCAGTTATTTCTCAAGTTATATACCAAGTTTCAAGTTCAAGTTTATTGTTATTGTCTCATACACAAGTGCAGGGAGTAAAATTCTTAGGCTTGGTTCCATGACAATGCAGCATACAAAAATACAAATAATACAAATAAGCAGTAGGCAATGAAAAGGGTCAAGACAATAAGTGACATAAGTACAAGACATAATTACATAAGTGACATAAGTACAAGACAAGTGAGACATGTTGGAGACACATAAGACAATAGACATGACACAATTGCAGTATAAATAAATAGTAAAAAGTAAAGTTGGGTCAGTGGAATGTCATTATTATTGCACTGTGCCGTTGGTGTAAGAGGTGGTTGTTTTAAGTGACTGTGTGCTAGTAAAGTCCATTCTGTGGGTGTGCTGGGGGTAAAGTCATGAGTCTGGAGTAGGCTTGTTCATGAGCCTGATGGCCTGGGGGAAGTAGCTGTTGGTGAGTCTCTGAGTCTTGGCCCTGAGGCTCCATCTTTTGGACGACATCAGTTCAAACAGGCTGTGGTTGGGGTGGCTGGGGTCCCTGATGATCCTCTGGGCTTTGCTGACATATCGTTTGTTGTATATGTCCTGGATGGAGAGAAACTCACATCCACTGATGTGCTCAGCTGTCCGCAGCGCCTTGCGGTTGAGGGCGGTGCAGTTGCCGTGCCAGGCAGTGATGCATCCCGTCAGGATGCTCTCAGTAGTGCCCCTGTAGAAGGCCCGCAGGATCTACCTAGTTATATCCCACGGGCATATGTGTGGTTTTGTGCGTCTGAAATGGAGAGGAACCTAAAATTGAAAAAACCATCCCAATGTCACATGCAGCAATAACTCTGATCTATACACATGATCTCATTACCTTGCCCAAGCCCTGGTCTCTTTGCTATATCTGCTACTGTGGGTTCTGCTGCTGACAAGGGACTCTGAAAAGGTTGTGGGCTGGAGTAAGTGCCAAAACTCGAAAGAACTGAGAACATAATAAAAACACTTGCAAGTGCAAGGCGAGAAACCAAGTGCGCAAACAACATATTTGACCATGGAAATGTGCCGATTGTTCACCTGAATGCTTTCAATTCTATTTTTTACACGTTCATTCTATTTTTTTGTTTACAATTCAGAACATTTTGCTTACAATTTATTTGTTTTTGATCTCAATACACAATACTTCAGTTTTGCTTACAAATACTTTTTTTCGTTTAAGATTTGATTCTTTCGAGGTCAATTATTGTGGCATGAAATTGACTCCATAATTTTCCACTAGGGGTCAGTGAAATTGTATATCAATTTAAACTGTCTGAATTGATGGTTTAAGAGAGATATTATAGAATATAAACCATTTCTTTTGAAACACACCTTACTATGATATTTGAAAACGTTAATAGATTTCACCATTAGGTATAACTCGTGTGACTTTCTCTGTGAATGTTATTTCCACATACAGTGGGGGAAATAATTATTTGATCCCCTGCTGATTTTGTTAGTTTGCCCGATTACAAAGAAATGAGCGGTCTATAATTTTTATGGTACTTTTATTTTAACAAATAGACACAGAATATCAACAAAGAAGTCCAGAAAAAACACATTATATGAAGTTATAAATTAATTTGCATTTGATCAAAGGAAATAAGTATTTGATCCCCAAGCAAAACATGACTTAGTACTTGGTGGAGAAACCCTTGTTGGCAAGCACAGAAGTCAGACGTTTCTTGTAATTGGTCACCAGGTTTGCACACATCTCAGGAGGGATTTTGGTCCACTCCTCTTTACAGATCCTCTCCAAATCCTGAAGGTTTCAAGGCTTTTGCTTGGCAACTCGAAGATTCAGCTCCCTCCACAAATTTTCTATAGGATTAAGGTCTGGAGACTAGCTAGGCCACTCCATGACCTTAGTGTGCTTCTTCTTGAGCCACACCTTTGTTGCCTTGGCTGTATGTTTTGGGTCATTGTCATGCTGGAAGACCCATCCACGACCCATCCTCAGTGCTCTGGCTGAGGGAAGGAGGTTCTCGTCCAAGATCTTATGGTACATGGCCCCTCAATGCAGTGAAGTTGTCCTGTACCCTTAGCAGAGAAACAACCCCAAAGCATAATGTTTCCACCTCCGTGTTTGACGGTGGGGATGGTGTTCTTGGGATTGTAGCATTCAGCATTTCTCTCCCTCCAAACACGAAGAGTCGAATTTATGCCAAAGAGTTCAATTTTGGTCTCATCTGACCACATCACCTTCTCCCAAGCCTTCTCTGAATCATTTAAGTGTTCATTGGCAAACTTCAGATGGGCCTGTACATGTGCCTTCTTGAGCAGGGGGACCTTGCGGGCACTGCAGGATTTCAATCTGTTACGGTGTAGTGTGTTACCAATGGTTTTCTTGGTGACTGTGGTCCCAGCTGCCTTGAGATCATTACCAAGCTCCTCCCGTGTAGTTCTGGGCTGATCCCTCACCCTTCTCATGATCATCCTTACCCCACGAGGCGAGATCTTGCATGGAGCTCCAGGCCGAGGGCGATTGATGGTTATTTTGTATTTCTTCCATTTTCTAATAATTGCACCAACAGTTGTCTCCTTCTCACCAAGCTTCTTGCTGATGGTCTTGTAGCCCATTCCAGCCTTGTGCAGGTCTACAACTCTTACCCTGATGTCCTTTGAATGTTCTTTGGTCTTGCCCATGGTGGTGGAGAGGTTGGAATGGAAGAGATTGATTATATTGACAGGTGTCTTTTATAACCATAACAAGCAGAGATTAGGAGTACTTTCTTAAAGTGACAGGAGTAATCTGTGTGCCTCATGGACATATAACCGGTCTGTATGAGCCAGAATTCTTGCTGGTTTGTAGGGGATCAAATACTTATTTCCTTCGATCAAATGCAAATCAATTTATAACTTTATATGTGTTTTTTCTGGACGTTTTTGTTGATATTCTGTCTCTATTTGTTAAAATAAAAGTACCATAAAAATTATAGACCGCTCATTTCTTTGTAATCAGGCAAACTAACAAAATCAGCAGGGGATCAAATAATTATTTCCCCCACTGTATATACATATTTTATGGAATTATACTGTTTTGCCAAATAACATGATGCTTTTGTTTCTACATATTTGAGGTCCAAAATAAAAATAATACAATTGATTTAAAAAAGAGCAAAAACATCACTACTGCCTCAGTCAAAGCAGCTCCCAGATGACCACCCATCAAGAAAAAGCTCAATCAAATTCTTCAATTACAACTCAGAGAGCAGTGTATTATGCAAGGATATTTGTTTTCTCAACCTTAAAGTTGAGGAAGACATTGTCCTTATGTTCCAAACAGCGGTTTAATGCCTGTATAAGTTCAGCCATATGCCCTTTCAAGCTCAAGTGGTCATTTAGTATGCATCCTAAATGTTAACTACCAACAGTCTCCCCCAATTGCCACCTGTCCCCATGATTACAGTGACTCAACTCACTTTCACTTGATATTAGGGCAACAGAGACTCAGTGTTTTACACATGAGGACAGCTTCTATATCCTTTATTGTGAGATTGCTTTCAATTGTTAGGTTGAGAATCTGTGACGAGAGCCTGCATTGGGGTGTGTTGAGCGTTTAACCTGTGATCATCACAGTTCTTCCCCCTCCTTACCTCTCAGCGGATAATACGGGAAAGTGAAAGCCCCTCCCCTCCACTCAAACTGTGTTTACAGCACACAAACTAGTGAGGGTTACGAGGAGTCCATTGCTGAATTGATCAGACGGACCGCAGTGAAACTCGTTGTCGAGCTTCCTGCTACCGGCCACAAACCCCCCCCCCCCAAAAAATAAAAAACAGGCTGGATGGTGTTGCCAAACTCTCACGGGCAGGCCAGCCAGACCTTCGGGCCAGGCAGACCCCCTGACCCCTCTGTCGGGCAGGACGTCTTTGTGTATGACCCAACCAAGGGGGCTGCCGCTGCAAGTACCCCCTGTTCCCCTTGGGGAATGTGTGGGGACCATGATGCTCCATATGGAGTAGTGGTGCGCATGAACAGTCTCCCCCTGGGTCCTACAGTGGCGGATTGGTTGATATGTGCATTCACATCGGATCAGGCAGAGCACACAGCGCTCCTGGTGTTGCACCTGCTCATCTTAGGCTTCTGGATAAATTGTGCCAAAATCTTGCTCACATCGACCCAAGAGGCAAACATTGTTGGTGACTCTGGACTCGAGCTGCCCCCA
The DNA here is from genome assembly GCF_951799395.1 of Argentina silus. NCBI lineage: Eukaryota > Metazoa > Chordata > Actinopteri > Argentiniformes > Argentinidae > Argentina > Argentina silus. Next base: position 12,590,861 of record NC_139656.1, on the reverse strand, counting down.
CCATGGACAGACGAGAGGTCTTTCGTCTATGCTTCAAGGTGTTTTGTCCAGCCACGACAGTCTCACACTGAATTTGTCTGAGGCTACTTGGGCGCATGGCTTCCTGATAGTGGTAGTCCTGCTTGGCCACTCTATCTTTTCTCCTGATTGCCCCACATTGGCCAGGGAGACTTCAACGGTAGAGATAGCATAGCCTCTTTACACACAACCTTGGTGCCTCCCATTGCGCAGGGACTTGCTATCCCAATCTTAGAGATAATGACAGTTGACAAGTTGACTGAAAGAGAACTTTGGTTTACGGTATGTAACCCCAGTTCTCTGAAGGAGATGAGGGAGACATCTCACCCGATTTTCCCTCTTTTACAGGCTTGTGACGAGGTGGTTTGCAGAATGAAATTGGTGAACATTCCAGTAGCCTTTATAGGCTGGGTTGGGGCGGGGGCAGCCATGCAAAACACTCCCAGCCTGTTCCACGCATGATTGAATAGGGTTTCAGCTAATAGGTTACGCAGGGGTGTGTGGGGTACATGCAGCGTTCGGCCTGTAGAGGGTGCTACAGGACCATGGCCAAGGTGCGGAAGCAAGGCTTTGTCGCACACCTGTTGCGAATGAAGCCTCGTTAACGAATGGTTTAAGATGTGTGTGCCTCTGATTTCAGTAAGAGGGCTGGACGACAGCGACGAGGAGATAGACGAGAAGGCTGAAAAGCTAAAGTCTGAAAAGTCGCTGAGGACCGGAAAAAGAAGCAAAATTCTAAATAAACGGGCTATCTTCCCTTATCCCCACCACCGGGTCCGCCTCTGTGTCTAGGACCTTACTACAGGGTGCATATCCCATAGTGAGATGTCTCCCTCATCTTTCAAAGAACTGGGGTAACATACCATAACCCAAAGTTTGTTCAGGATGGAGGATGTCTTAATACCATCAATCCAGTGTTTCTATTTCAGTTCTGCATTAGACATATTTGCAGTCATTGATATGAATCATTTTGAGATAGGCTGTTGGAAGATATGTTGTTTTGATATACCATTTCTGTATCAACAGTATTGCCCTCTGATAGGGAATGATGCAGTTTAACCAGCACACTATTATAAGATGGATGATCGAGGAGTTTCTACCATGCAGTTAGACTTCATAGGAAGTCAAACAAATGTTATTGAAATTCAAATGTTGATACATATTACTCACAAACAGTAACAAGTAAAAAAATATTACAAACATTGTACGTAGGGTCCTTCAAATGAAATGACTCATTGAATATTATCACAATACGATGTTAAGTCTTGCCTATGATTGAAACCAATACTTTGTCTTGTTTTCCCTATTTCATTCTGCCTGAGCTGGCTGAGGTGGAGTCTATGGCTTCCACCTTACCAGGCTCATGGTTTGCAGTAAATTAATATAAACACATTACAGGATGACATTCCACTTATAATGAGATTTCCGAGGACTAATGATTTCATAATAAACCACTGACCATTATTAATGTTTGTCAACAAATCTAATTGCGATATACAATCACTGCTGGATGGAATGGCCTGTAATAGGTTTTCAAAGGTTGATTATGACTTTGGTCTCAGTAAACCAATTAAGACACTGCTGACACTTGATAATGGGTATGGTTATATTGAAAATAATGGGAGCACACCAGGGACTTCCCTTCCTTCGCATAACAGAGTAGGAAGACTACATTACACACACACACACACACACACATACACACAGTACAGGCATGTTTCAAATGATTTATACCATACTTCATTCATTTTATATATATATATATATATATTATTGTAACCATAGCTCACTGTATTTCGAGCATTGCGTTGTGTAATTGTGAAGATCAACCAAGGGTGTCCTGGCTTCTGGAATGGGCACATATGAAAAACATTGTGAACCATGAATCAACTTTGCCCATTGCATATTCATTAACGTTTTTATTGATTGCTTGAGCACATTTCTTGAAACAGTTAATACGTTCCCCTAAACAGTTAACATGTTTGCCAAAACACCACATTTCTTTTGCAGAATGCACTCAACTCTCACAACTTAGAATGCATGTCACAAAAGCAAATCAGTGCATCAAAACAGTATCTTTTGTCATCTAATGAAAAGTTCAATCCACCATTAATTTCATAATGACAGACTAAATAGTAACAATAACCATCAATATGCATTGCAGGTTGGACAATGTTGATTTCAGTGTGGCTGCCAGGTCACATGTTGAGTTAACTGATGAACTATTTCATTTGTGATTATAGACTGATTTGTTAGTTGAACTGTTGAGCTATGAGAGTTACAATGTATGGAGTGGAGAGTCACTATAATGTGAGAAATAGCTATATGCTGTAAGGAAATAATTACGTTTTGTTTGTCAACACTTACTTCATTGATTTTTGTGTCAGAGTGTTGTTATGTAGAGAGTTGTGTTAATTATTTAGCAAAAAAGTGCTTAACATTTGGATTTTGTGTGAAAGCAATGAGAAACTTTTTTCTGAAATGTTGTGAGGGGGATGAGGGGGGTGATGATGTCCTTGGATAAACCTTTATGTAGAACAAATCATGTCTTCATGGACACTTCATAAAATGATGTCTGACATGGATTATATGTGTCAGTGTGTCCGTGAAATTGCATATTGGAATTTGAAGATGACTGTGACATCAGCCCACATTTGCTGACAATTCGCTCACCTTCCCCCACTATATTGTAATTTACTGCCCATCACCGACCCACTTAACGCAGCAGAGATGTTCATCATGTTTCTGTGATCTGTCTAATGTTAGCCTGCATCTGTTGCCATGTTACAATGCAGTTGTCATAGAGAGCATCAATATTTACAACTCTCTGTCTTAACTCACTCCTTAATATACCAATAGCAACGTGCACTCTGGTAGTCTAGATATCACACTGGTTAGGCTACTCCTAAAGCCTATATGCGATCACTTTGTGTACTGGTGCGCGTTGGCATACTGTAGGCTCATGTTAGATTGTAGTGCAGGTTTGAATGAGTTGGGATTTATAGACTGACAAATATATGCAACGTTCTTGAGAGCTGTTTATCGGATCTGGACGGGTGCACTCGGGTAAATCAGCTGTAGGCCTTGTGTCATTTACCGGAGACCCGATCATGTCATGCTTTTCACTCGCACTAACCATTACGTTATTCTCCTATCAAAAGTCACCAGAATTGTTTGTTTAACTTGTGATATGCAACATTTCCTCTGTGTACAAGGGGAGGCACAGCCCCCCTTCACCCCCCTCAGGAAATATACTTCCTATGTCCCTGCATAAATGAACACATCCATTTTTATTATTTTTGTGGTGTAAAATGGAATTGATAACAGTTCTCTAAAATATGCAACATTTTGGCGACAGTAAAATCAACTATTCCAAGTTTACAGCAATTATATGACACCTATATTAAAGTACTTAATTTGTAGCCAACTATGATATTGTTTGGTTACATACTGTACTTTGTTTGCTGTGATGTAGACAAGACAAACAGAATCATGTGAAATAGACTGAACTAAAGTAGAAACCAGTCTGTACCACAGACCATGGTTGGGTAACCATTAACTAATTGAGCTGCCCCCTGCATTTTATATTGAATTATATATGAATTATATATGAGGCAATAAAGCCACAGTATTACTAGAAATACCAATACATTATGTAGCCCAGTACTTCATAATATCAAAAGTATATCTTCTAAGTCAATTTGAAAGACTAACAGCAGAATCAAAATGTATCATTTGAACAGTAAATACGACAGAGAAATTCACAGGAAAATCTCATGATTTTTGCCTTTCAGAAGAAGGAAATCACCAATCAAGTGGCAATTTGGTAAATTACATCCTGATATCAAGGGACATTCGCCGCATATAGAGAAACTGTTGTTCATTTTGATTGCATATTGAACAACTGTGGAAAATGCCAATAAAAGCGCTGCTATCATCTTTCACTGGGACACTCCAAATCCCCCAATCAGCTCTCGGATTAGTAGCAGGTCACCATGGTGACACAGTTCAGCCAGACATATGATCTCACGCCTTTCTCAAACACCCTTTGGGTCTGCTTCCTGATCTCTCAAGGAAGAGACTAGAAATAAATCACTTCACACATACAAATACATCTTCATTAGGACAGGGTCTAATTACAGCTGTGTTTTGATTACTAACTGCCAATCATTTACTCTCATATTATTCCTGACCCCTGACATGGCTGGAGAGTGATTAGCGTTCACTAGATGTCTTAGGGTGTTGTTGAGGGTTTAGTCTCTGAGGCGTAAACAAGTGGAGAGAGGAGGTTGAGCTCGGGAGAGACCCAACAGACTACCGCCCTGTACCAGTCCATTCCCTGGCTTTCCTTCTCCTCCAAGTGTGGTCAGACACGTTTGGAATAATGTTTTGTACCAGCACTAAGAGACGTTGATAAGATTTACGGACATTTGCAGCCAGACAAGGATGCTTTGTCGAGTCAAGAATTGTGCTCCTGAGCTAAGTACTACTGTAAGTGCTGTAATGCATCAGGTACAATACTTGTTCTGGCTGAAGCTTGCTACAGATGTTATCAAAGATAGAATAGGGAATATTTATAAAACTTTAATACCTTGTGAAAATCGCAAGCTGTACATATAATAATACTTCAGCTGTGGACATTGTGCAGTAAAGAAAACATTGACATAATGTTATCCATGTTTGTATAATCACCTAGCCCTTTGAATATTTAGCCGACAGTAGATTTCTGAAGTACCTGATTAACTACATCAAATAAAAAGAAAATACACAAAATCCATGACAAAGTATCAAAGAAAGGGTGAACCAAAACATTGGCCATTAACCCAACCAATGAAATTTAAAGCAGAAACTCATTGAAAATACACTAAAAGGAGTGTACTGTGAAATAATTTAAACATCTAGGTGGCTTTTGAGCTGACCAATCTTAAACAAAAATTTGGCATCGCTTTCATTACCTGTCACATTCTATAAAAGGGCGGTATCACATGTGGCAATAGCATTTCATCTTGTAAAAAACAGGCCCACTCTTATCAACTACAGAGGCGAGCACACCAAACTGGCAAGATATGCAATGAGACAACACAAGGTGCAATTCCTGAGGTTGTGTTGCATCAGCATGTTAATTGTACCTGATGATAATTAATAAAGATCCATCAGCGAGGCATTCATGCGTGACACCCTCACCAACTGTGACGAAGTCTGCGCTGAGACAAAAGTCACACATCTGAGTTGGTAAGGAAAAACATGAGGGAAGTGATACAAACTGGGAATACGTGTCCTGTTCAGGCTTCATCAGGTATGCGACTGGTTTAATAACATGGAGAAAAGACTGATTGTGCATGAAACACAGCATGGCTCAGTAATGATGTGGCATGGGAGAGGTAATGTGGAGAAGTTAGGGGAGTGCTCTAGAGAGGCCACAAGCCATTAGCCCAATGCACTGGGGACCAAAGAGCCACAGTGCATTAAACTGTTCATTAATGTGTTTCCTGGAACATACAGGAAGAGCAACTTTCAATGTAGCAATGCATGAGGGATTTCTGTGAGTGACAAGCAAGTAAAAAATATAGGCTATTACTATTGAGTAACCAATAGTGGGGTCGGGTCGAGGGAAAACATAAATAGCTGGTATCCTTTACGAAGCTTGTGTAAATTCACACCTTATACGCCAATGTTTTCTACCGCCGTTGAATGGTTATTTCTTAGTTTCCAAGGAGTATTACTATTTTGCAATGTTGATTGTGTAACAGTAAGTGACATCCTCCAGAGAGATATTAAGCCCCACACAAACTTAGAGTTATCAATGTCAGAATACATTACTGACGATAGACTCCTAATCCCGTTAGCTAACATGTCAATGATGTGTTTATTTGAACTGGGTGTTCACCTTATACATAACTGCACTGCATTAATAAAATATGGGATTGAAAACAGAATACATCAAATTGAAAAAATAGAGAGCAATATTCTTCTCAGAGCGTCAGCGACCCTCATCCGATGCTTTAATCACAATTTCCCCATTTAGTTCAGTGTTGACATCGAAGCGCAACAAAAATTTGCAGTGATTCCCCTCATGGCATGAAAGACTGTGACATCCCACCTAAGTGACTGTATCCTGCCTTTTTCAACAAAAAGTCTGACAGCCCCTCAGCATGTTCCCTTTACACCTGTCTTCAGATGGCCCTCGGAAGCCATGTCATCCCTGGAGAGGGGGACAAGGACATCTGTCAGAGAGAAGGCTGACCATAAAGGAAGCCCTCACTTAGCAGTCAGCAAATGGAAATGCCATGGTGACTGAAGAACACCACCGTCTGACACATCTTTTTATAAAAAAAAAAAAAATATTGTGGCTCAAAGTGGTGGGGAGTGTGATTAAAGTTTCCATGTTGCATAATCGACGGTGATAGGAAACGTTGTAAGAATGTCTAGAGGAATTTGTAAATTTCATTAGGTCAAAATCATCAGGTGAGGTGTAAGTACAACCTGCTAGCGGTTTGCTGTCATTTGTACTTTTAAATGAATAACACTAGCCTTACCAACTAGATGTCCAATAGCTCTGCCATTGTGAAACCCATGTCCCCCTCTTTCTCTGACTTTTCAGTAAATAAGAGTAAAGGCCAGTGATATGGACAGTCAATGCATAATGATGTGGCTAATGCATAAGTCAAACAAGTTGCTCTCTCGTGTGTGTGCGTGTGTGTCTGTCAGGTTTATGAAAAAAACAGTTACTGCACTCAGTATTTCCCTGGCAAACAAGTTGATTGTTTATGCGGGTGATAAAGAGTGAAACGAAAATCAATCTGTAATGCACTCCAGATTTGACCGCAGGTTGGTCCGTCAACATGTAGCTCTTTAAAATACAAAATATGGTATTCTAATGATTCTTAAGTCCTGACTAAACACAACCAGTGCATTATGTTTTGCATGGTATTGATCTAATTCAGTGATTATACTGTTACACTAACATCAACAAATGGACGTCTCTGGACCTCACTCTGGGTACTTTGGTAGAAATGACAGCTTGGGACTTCAATAAACACACTTGGATGTGGATGGCTCCACTCTGTATAGCTCCCTGCCTGGAGTAAAATGTCCAACATACACTCACCGGCCACTTTATTTGGTACACCTGTTCAACTGCTCGGTAACGCAAATATCTAATCAGCCAATCACATGGCAGCAACTCAATGCATTTAGGCATGTAGACATGGTCAAGACGACCTGCTGAAGTTCAAACCGAGCATCAGAATGGGGAAGAAAGGTGATTTAAGTGACTTTGAACGTGGCATGGTGTTGGTGCCAGACCGGCTGGTCTGAGTATTTCAGAAACTGCTGATCTACTGGGATTTTCACGCACAACCATCTCTAGGGTTTACAGAGAATGGTCCGAAAAAGAGAAAATATCCAGTGAGCGGCAGTTCTCTGGGTGAAAATGCCTTGTTGATGCCAGAGGTCAGAGGAGAATGGCCAGACTGGTTCGAGATGATAGAAAGGCAACAGTAACTCAAAGTAACTCAAATAACCACTTGTTACAACCAAGGTATGCAGAAGACCATTTCTGAACGCACAACACATCGAGCCTTGAAGCAGATGGGCTATAAAAGGAGGTCCAACCCAGTACTAGCAAGGTGTCCCTAATAAAGTGTATATAAGTATACAATATGGCAGTATAAGTATACAGATAGGCCATGGCTTATCAAATCCCCCCTAGGTAGGCTACATGCAGATCGACTAAGCGGGTGGAGGCTGGGGGTGATGGGTGGGATGACCACACAAAACATACTCATAGCCAGTGCGATATGTCAAAACTGTTGAATGCTATGGAGGAGCGTAAACTTGGCTGCTTTTTAGCCTCTGTCCCTGGAACATGTGATGGATGTTTTTGCATATGTGTGAACCAGCTGTCCTGTCACCTGACCGACAGCTTACTGATTTAGGGCTATATTTTAAAGCCGTAAAAAACTGTCTTAGCGAAAATGCGAGGGCCGACATAAATTGCCAACATGTGGATATGATCGGATATGATTATAATACGATTATTTCATGTCAATATCTGTAATTGGGGAAAGTTGCTGCAAGCACACATTTCTCATGTCACGCAGCCAGTGGATATCTTTGGGTAACAGAATTGTGTTGTGTCATGGGCTAAGTCCTTACATGCTATTAATATTTATTGTCACCCACGTGTATAAAAAGTGACAGATCATTCGAAAATTAAATGACAAATGTAAATAGTTAATTTTGATTCTACAAATATTGTGGCATAGGTGTCTGGAGAGAAAGGTTTTGCTCATCTCGAAAGCGAGGTAATCAGTCACCTATATATACAGTGCCCTGCGTAAGTAATAGGACAGTGAAGCATTTTTTTCTTCTTTTGGCCACAAAGGTTTGTATTTGACCATCAAACAATTACTATGAGATTAAAGTAGAGATTGTCAGCTTTTATTTCAAGGTATTTTTGTACATGTTAGTTTCACCATTCAGAAATTATATTAAATAGTCCCTCTATTTCAGGGCCCCAAAAGTAATGGGACAGATTCATATGATGTCTAAATGAAACACTTATGTTTAGTATGTGGTCGACAATCCTTTGCATGCAATAACTGTCTGAAGTCTGCAACCCATTGACCCCAGCAGACGCTGGGTATCTTCTCTGGTGATGCTCTGCCAGGCCTGTACTCTAGCCAACTTTAGTTTTGCTTGTTTTGATTTTTTTTTGCCTAAAACCTTATCATCAGGAAATGAACTGCTTGTTCAATTGGATTTAAATCTGAAGATTGACTTGGCCAATCAAGAACTTTACACTTTCTGGCCGTGGAAAACTACCCAGTTGCTATGGCAGTATGTTTTAGGTCATTGTCTTACTGTATGATGAAGCGCCATACAATGAATTTGGAGGCATTTGCTTGTACTTGAGCAGACAAGATGTTTCTATACACTTCAGAATACATTCTGCTGATGCCATCAACAGTTACATAGTTTGCCAGTTCTAGTGGCAGCTCAAACCATAACACCCCCTCCACCATGATTCACAGATGAGGTGGTATGCTTTAAATCTTGGGCAAATGCTTTTTTCTCCAACCTTTCCTCTTGCAATCACTCTGGTACATCATCATATTAATCTTATCTGTCCGCAAGCCTTTTTTAATGATGTTCCAAACTGTTGATTTTGGCAAGCCTATGATTTTTATGTTTCTGAGTTTTTTTTTGTTCTTTGACACCTCTTGTTGTGTCTATTATGCCTGCACACATGATGTGATGGAACACATCTGACTAAACCCCTGTCAAGCCAATTGTCTCATTACTTTCGGTGCCCTGAAATAGGTGGACTATGTACAGTATAAAACAATTTTCATCTCTAACTGATGAAACCAATATGTACACAAATACTATTAAATAGAAGCTGAGAATCTCTACTTTAACCTTTTCCCAGTTATTGTTTGTTTCAAATCCAATCTTTAGTATAGAGTCAAAAGAAGATGAGAAAGGAAAATGCTTCACTGTCCCATTACTTACACAGGGCAATGTAAGTGGATAAGTGAAGACAATGTATCCATCACATTACTTTCACCTATCAAACCTTGGCAGATTAGTATTTGAACAAAAACTTTGCCCAACATCTTCTACTGTTCTGTACTTACATGTGTGTGTGTGTGTGTATATATATATATATATACATACACAGTTGTGGTCAGAAATTTACATACACTTGTAAAGAACATGTATGTCATGGCAGTCTTGAGTTTCCAATCATTTCTACAACTCTTATTTTTCTGTGATGGATTGATTGGAGCACATACTTCTTTGTCACAAAAAACATTCATGAAGTTTGGTTCTTTTATGAATTTATTATGGGTCTTCTGAAAATGTGACAAAATCTGCTGGGTCAAAAATATACATACAGCAATGCTAATATTTAGGTTAAATGTCCCTTGGCCATTTTCACCTCAATTAGACGCTTTTGGTAGCCATCCACAAGCTTCTGGTTGAATCTTTGACCACTCCTCTTGACAGAATCGGTGCAGTTCAACTAAATTCGTTGGCTTTCTGACACAGACTTGTTTCTTCAGCACACTCCACATGTTCTCGATGGGGTTTAAGTCAGGACTTTGTGAAGGCCATTCTAAGACCTTAATTCTAGCCTGATTTAGCCATTCCTTTACCACATTTGATGTGTGTTTGGGGTCATTGTCCTGTTGGAACACCCAACTACGTCCAAGACCCAACCTAAAATTATCAGCCAGAAGGTTTTCCTGAAGAATATGGAGGTAATCCTCCTTCTTCATTATTCCATTTACTTTCTGTAAAGCACCAGTTCCACTGGCAGCAAAACAGGCCCAGAGCATAATACTACCACCACCATGCTTGACGGTAGGTATGGTGTTCTTGGGGTGAAAGGCCTCAGCCTTCTCTCCTCCAAACATACTTCTGGTCATTGTGGCCAAATAGCTAAATTTTTGTTTCATCTGACCACAGAACTTTCCTCCAGAAGGCCTTTTCTTTGTCCATGTGATCAGCAGCAAACTTCTGGAGCAACGGCTTCCTTCTTGCACGGCAGCCTCTCAGCCCATGGCGATGTAAAACATGCTTGACTGTGGACACTGACACCTGTGTTCCAGCAGCTTCTAATTCATGGCAGACCTGCTTTTTGGTGGTTCTTGGTTGACTCTTGACCATCCTGACCAATTTTCTCTCAGCAACAGGTGATAGCTTGCGTTTTCTTCCTGATTGTGGCAGTGACACAACTGTGCCATGCATTTTATACTTACAAACAATTGTTTGCACAATTGATCTTGGGACCTGTAGCTGCTTTGAAATGGCTCCAAATGACTTTCCTGACTTGTTCAAGTCAATGATGCGCTTTTTCAGATCCGTGCTGAGCTCCTTAGACTTTCCCATTGTAGCGTTTATGGCTGAGTGTAATGAGTGTATCAAACTAGCCCTATTTAAATGGGCTGAAATAAGTCACCAGCTGTAGTCAATCATAATCACTCATAAGAAGTTAAGAGGCCATGCCACAAAGCAAATTTGATTGACACAACTTTCTACATCACCAAAATTGATAATTCAAGGTGCTGTATGTATATTTTTGACCCAGGAGATTTTGTCACATTTTCAGAAGACCCATAACAAATTTATAAAAGAACTAAACTTCATGAATGTTTTTTGTGACAAAGAAGTATGTGCTCCAATCAATCCATCACAGAAAAATAAGAGTTGTAGAAATGATTGGAAACTCAAGACTGCCATGACATACATGTTCTTTACAAGTGTATGTAAACTTCTGACCACAACTGTATATATAAAATCATTGTTAATCTGATGCTGCAAACAGAATTACTGGACAATACAGTCATGAGAAAAAATTAGGACACCCTATGAAAACCTTTGTCTTCTTCAACATATTCAAACATATGGACATTTGATATTCATTTGAACAATATTGAAAAATTGAGGTAATATAACTAAACAAATACAACTGAAACAAATTATTTAAAAAATTATTGGTAAAATGTAATTAATAGAAATGCAATCTTCTTGTGAGGAAAAAGTTAGGACACCCCTACATTTAGTTCCACTTAAAATGCCTAAAATTATAATAAAGAGCACCACATCAGGTGCAAATGATTAGAACAGCGTTACAGAGGATTTTGGAGGAGCCTGTCCTATTTAAACCTCAGATATTTAGTTTGGTTTGCTCTTGATTGTTGAAGTGAGTTGCATCACCATGGCGAGATCAAAAGAGCTCTCTGAGGCCTTCAGAAGAAAAATTGTAGATGCATATGAGTCTGGGAAGGGATATAAAAAGATCTCCAAACTATTCGAAATTGGCCATTCCACTGTCCGGAAAATAATTTACAAGTGGAGAACATTTAAAACCACCACCAACATGGCCAGGTCAGGCCGCCCAAGCAAGTTCAGCCTAAGAGCTGACCGAAAGATGCTTAAAGAAGTCTCCAACAATCCCAGAATGTCATCACGAGACCTACAGGTATCTCTTGCCACAATTGATGTCAAAGTACATGCATTCACCATAAGAAAGAGACTGAACAAGTTTGCATTACATGGGAGGTGTGCAAGGAGGAAACCCCTGCTGTCAAAAAAAAACATCAGGGCAAGACTAAAGTTTGCCAGAGAACACCTAGAGAAAGACCAGAACTTCTGGAACAATGTGCTTTGGACAGATGAATCCAAAGTTGAACTATTTGGGCACAGTAAGAGTAGACATGTTTGGCGCAAAACCAAGACAGCATTTGAGAACAAGAACCTCATACCAACTGTGAAGCATGGGGGTGGAAATGTCATGGTTTGGGGCTGCTTTTCTGCAGCAGGGCCTGGTCAGCTCACCATCATAGAATCCACTATGAATTTTGTATTGTATCAGAGGGTGCTTGAGGAAAATGTGAGACCATCTGTTCGAAAGTTGAAGCTGAAGCAGATGTGGACCATGCAACATGACAATGACCCAAAACATTCCAGTAAATCTACCAAGGAATGACTCAAGAAAAATAAATTGAGAGTTCTGGAATGGTCAAGTCAAAGCCCGGATCTTAATCTTATTGAGATGCTGTGGATTGATTTGAAACTGGCTGTGCATGCAAGACACCCCTCGAACATCACACAGCTGAAAGAATTCTGCAAGGAGGAGTGGGAAAAACTTTCTCCCAATTGATGTCAGAGACCTGTAGACAGTTATAAGAAACGTCTAATTGAGGTTATTTCAGCCAAGGGGGGCAATACTAGCTATTAGGGCATAGGGTGTCCTAACTTTTTCCTCAGTAGGAATTGGCATTATTGTTAATTTTTCGTTAAATAAATGATTACAAAGTTACATTTTCATAGTTTTTTGTTCAATTACATCCCCTTTATCTATAGACATTGTTAGAAAGAAGATAACATATTGATATGTCCATATTTTTAAGAGAATAACTTAATATTTTGGGGGGTGTCCTAACTTTTTCTCATGACTGTATATATAAAAAAAATTGCGATTGCAATACACACTCTTAGGCGTGTGCTGGAGGATTAATCATCTTTCACTGACAGCTCTGCATTGATCTCTAGCTCACATCTCCCGACACACAGTCATGACATGCAGACTTCCCCATACTCCCTGGGGTCACCCGTCTACATTGATAGGGTTAGTGTATCCACCCCTGAGAGATTAGATCTGAAAGGAGACAAAGTCAGTGTTCACTGTAGATGAACACTGAAAAATCATTTGTATAAGATGTATCTCTGTTTTTTTACTTTGAATATGTGCATGTATTGAAATAGTGACTGAATAGCCATTTAGTAGTGCATGAACTTGGTCTTATTTACTTAACCTCAAAGTGAGAGATGCAGGAGGTGTAATCGTAAAGGACAAAAGAGATGATACCTGTTGATTCAAAGTTTTACAACACAAGCTACTGTATATGGCTCTATATGTTGTCAAAGGAATATATTTGTTTAAATCATGTATGAATATTATTTCGGATGCATATGTTTTGATGCATCATTAGGCCTCATTGCATTTCATGTTATGGATCGTTTACATACCAGAGCAGACTGCAGAGCTGTACTTTTGATTCCAATGTCTTATGAACTGTGAGCGTGAAAAACAAACCCTGAGTTGAGTAAATATTTTGTTTTACCAACTTAAAGGTAGGCTATGGGATATGACGTCACACCCGTGAATACAATATCTTTCATGAAAGTTGCTTTGTTGTGAGCAAGAGCAAACGAGAGCCTCCGCTTGTTTCACTGCCCTCTGACATAAGATGGCAGAGCGTTTGTGTCACTCATTTTGTTATGACGTCTTATCGCAGAGTCTACTTTTAAACCCACAACCTATGCTAATATGGATTTCCATAACAAACATAACTTGCCAGAGGCAAGTATCACAATCTAGGCATTGAGGCAGAAAGGATAGAAAGTACCTCAGTGCTCTTATGCAAAACATCTTCACTGAAAACAAAAATACCCCAATCCATCTTTAAGCCAGTATTTAACAGTGTTTCCTGAAGGGTATACATTTCAAAGTTAAAGAGCTTAGAGTAAGCCATTTATGTGGTTCACACTAACCCCTAGGTTAAATGTTTATATATTGGGCAATAAGAACAATAAAGAAAGGAAAAATCTGTCCTACTGAGAATGTTCCTAATTTTCTCCCTTAAGGTTCCTGGTAACACTTTACATGACCCACTTTTTTAAGTGTTATGAAGAATTATAGATCATATTGCCTTATAGATGCAGCCTTAAAACATTCCAATTCTACATGATTAAGCAATAAGTAGCAAGAGGCTGTAATGTACTACGGTCAAGTCTATTGCGGTCTATTGCTCGCTTATAAAGTTTCATAATGCATCTATGAGGTGTTATGACTAGGTTTACAAGACAATGAAATAACATTTAATTGGAAAGTGCATCAAGTAAAGTGTTCCCATCTTTCAATATACAGGCATCAATGCTGAACAAACAACACTCACAGGCATGAGGAGAGGGAGAGGAGAGTGTGTGACAAACAAATCTGGATGCCTCTACTTAAAAGACTACATCTGCTTGGGCTCACATTTGCTTTTGACCCACATCCTCTCCAAGAAAAAAAGGGAAGAAAATACATTCTCAGCCAAGAAAGTACTTCCACTTTCTTGGCTTGGGCTTTCTAGACATTGACAGAATGGGGACAGTTGAATTTGGTATATGGTGATAAAAATCTTGCTTTCTCAGCAGAGCGTAACACATGTTATATTGAAAATGGTTACACTTTATTTCACAATGCCCTAATTACAGCGTGATAACGGCATAATTACGTGGAAACCATTTGTGTCACTTTGCAGTTAGGTAGGTTGTTTTAAGGTTTGATACATGACACAAGGAGAAACTAAAGTAGTGGAATGTGGGGGCGGCAGGTAGCCTAGAGGTTACAGGGGCCGGCCAGCAATCGGCAGGTCGCTGGTTTGATCTCCACTCCAGGAGGGGGGGGGGGTGTACATACCACATTTGATGAGAATTGATGGCATGGCCAAAATTCTTCTTATTCTACAGTATCCCAGAAACATAATATAATTGTCTTGCAACCTTGCAAAGCAAATAAACTTGTACTGTAACAATCACATTGTAGCAAAAACTAAATTCACATCTGACTCGGCAATCCATTTGGTTTCATAGGCATGTTATGCCTAAAATACACATGCTGTTGAGATGATGATGAATTGAGTTTTTGCAGTTGCACTCCTACACACATTGTAAAAAGCAATATCATCATATAACTTTCAGATTGCCTAAGGTACTGTATGTACAGAGATGAAGAACCACCTCCACTCTATTGGTCTCCATCTTCAACTACACAAGTTACAGAATGGATTTACATTCACAAACATCATCACTAATATAATTGTAATGATCTTCCGGGGAATCAATATCTGTCTGACATAATGCCACTTAATGAGCACTGAGATTACCATATGTACAGTATGAGTGACCACAGGGAACTTCTAATATAACCATAAATGTCAAATTTCAATATACAGTACTCTTGCAATAACCAATGGTGAATAGTCTCTGCTACCTTGAAGACATACTCTATAGGCAAAATTAATACAATTTCCATGGGAAGTCCTCCATTTTGGTTGCTATAACTGCCAAAATGTAATATCTCAAAGTCATTTCACTGCCACCCAGTATTTGACTTCCCTGACACTTCCAATATAAACTGGCTTTAGAATTCTCTGTGCATTGGCCGCAATGGTCATCTGTGTTTGCAGACAGGCATTTATTAGACACCAAAATGGGAAGGCCTCACTGGTAACTGATAAACATTACTGTTGGCAGGAAGATGTCTTGTCACATTTTAATAGTTAAATATAATATATTGTATTGTTGCATGAAACATTATGAAACATGAAATCAGTATCACCATATCCATATCTGCAGCTGTGTGTGTGTGGTGTGTGTGCATGAGAGAGAGAGAGAGAGAGACAGACAGAAAGAGAGAGTGACTTGAGTGAGTGTTATAAACGGTGAGATAAAGCAGCGGCCCATGGGCCATGATGACTACAGCCCCCAACACTGTCTTACCCCAACCCCCCACAGCCGGGGCCTCAGACGGCAGACTAATTTCTTCTGAGCTCCTCAGACCTTTGATGATTGGGTTTACTCTGGCCACATTGATCACACTGTTTGTTCCACTTGAAGCCCACATGAGTAACCCCCTCTCTTAACATGCCCCCCTTCCCCCGCCTCCTCATTAATTTCAATTCCATGACCTTTCTTGAAAACAATGACCAATCAGCTGTATGAGCAAACAGAAAGATGTAGAAAAATTGCAAAAGGTACAATACAAGATTTTTACTCTAGAGTATTCAAGGAATTGCCACTAATGTGTAATGCATGTCTACACTTGTGGGTTACAATACATGTAGGCTATAGTAAGGAGCCTTACACTGTCAAGAAAAGTTACAATGTATTGTAGAAGCTGGTCTATTGGAGGTTTTTACCATTATGGTTACATGTTTATCTAAAAACTAAAGTTATAGTGAATACCAACTATGGACAGAGAGAGTGAATCTTGCAGAAAGCCTGAAGATCCTCTAAGGAGAGATGCATTATTAATAAGTGCAGTTAACACACAGCTGCTTCTACATCTGGGCACAGTTGATAAGTTTCCTACTAGGTCTGGTTACAGTTCCACCTTGCCTTCTGTGTCTGAGGAGAAGGCATCTGTACCAGACTTTAGCTTTATATCACTTAATAAAGGATATCATGCCATTCATATATAGATATATCTTCAGAGAAACATTTTCCATTTTCAAATGTAACAGCTTCTCGAGTCTTCTTTATCAATACATTATAAGTTGAAGTTTTTATTAACTATTACTGCTCACTTGGTGATTTACAGTAGGATGGAGTTTCTGAATCATCATTTGAAAGACCAGAAGTAATCATTTAATTTCTTAAATCCAAAAAACTGTAGCACTATATCTATTATTTAGAATTAAATAAAAACGGGTTCAGACAAATATATGATCTTATTGGGTAAAACCGTATTCCAAAACATGCATTAATTTTTGACAACCATACAGCTGAGAAACGTGTTCCAGACTGTTAACATGGCGATAGCCATACGCCAACCTGATGGCTTTTCAAAACAAAAAACATGGTGACATCAAGGTAAAACATTGACCATTACATGAGTAAGAACTCATGATTCATTCTATTTCCTAAATGCTTTTCCTTTCTCTTTTCTGCATCTGTTTATAAATATATGTTACTGTAAATTGATCATGTTTAGGCTCAGCTTGTTTGATGTAATAGAGAACAATGTGTGAGAGCCTCATAGGATTAAACACCACAAACAATGCTGTAAACTTAATACAAATGATAACAATAGCAGCAATGTTGAATAAAGCCAAACAACATAGACATATGCTGTGGAGGAAATCCACCATTTCTTCATGCCTCTCTTTAAAGACAAAGCTCTAACTAAAAAATGCTTTTGGAGAGAGATGGCAGGGGAGAAAAGTGAGGGTAACTGTTGAATCCTAAGCAGAATTGGATCCTCTGTGTACGGAGACTAACATGGCTTTATTCTAAATCACACCTTGGGCGTTATTGCATCAGGTTTAGGTTTCATAATAAATGTAATTTCCTTGCTACTTCAGTCACTGAATATTTCCCAGCAAGCGCTCTGAAAGACACCCACAAGACAATGGCTAGGTGTGAGGGAGGTAGTCCAGCATTTGGAACATTTCATGTTGACTGTGCTGGGAAGATGCCCAGTGGTGGATTAAAATATCGACATGAAACTAGATAAAGGAGAGCTGTAATGGATTCACACACCCCATGGTAGAGACACAGCCTGTGTTTCCAGGCTCACTCGAGGGACCTTGGGAGAGGTAGGATGAATTGGAGCCTTCCACATGCCCAACCTCAAAACATTGAGTGCTGCTTTACAAACATGCAGCTTTGCGTCTCTTAAGGATCACATCCATCTCAGAAGAGTTGTCCATTAAAAGTGAAGAACGATACTTTGTATACAGTAAGTACATCCTATGTACAGGAATGTTTCTATCCCAAGGTACCTAACCACTACAGGCAGCTGATTCCTACAGTGTTTACTACACATAATGCATTGGACTTGAGGAGTGAGAGAAATTACTGCATACTTCTCTTGGAAAACATTGTTTCTTTTCTCAAACTTTGCCACTATCCCACTGTGATGAATGCAATATAATTTACATTGATAAGTGTAATTGAGAAAATACAAATCTAACTCTAGCTGTCCTATGTATAACATATTATGCATTCAACAAGAAAGCAGGTCCTTCAGGTCTAAAGTGCATGCATTACCATCTTCAAGGAACTTGTATTTGAGTGTCTTAAAAGTCAAAGGAGTCTCGGTGCTGCTCTGAGCACCATCGAAAGTGGGACACACTACAATGAATTAGCCAAGTTTAAAGATTAGTTGGAGCCTCAATCGGAGGAATAACACCAAATGACATGTTATTAAGAGCATGCTGAGGGGGCCACACTTCCACCCTAAAAACCCCACAAAAAAACAAGCTGCGGCCTACCCTTCTTCTCTCCTCTCCTTCATTATTTATGATAAAAGTTCATGAAGGAATTGGCTGCGTTTGTTGATTTATGATGGGGCCAAGAGCAGGAGCCATCCATTCAAAATGCTTTGCACCTGTCTCTTATGTGACGTGCCTCAAAAAAGGGTTCAACACAGCTCAGAGGAACACCGGAGACTCATGTGCACTAATCTTTCCTCTTGACCCCCCTGTGTGTCCTCGCTCTCGGTTGTGTCACACTCCCATTTTTCTCACAACCTTTGTGTGGGCAGTAGGGCGCAAGAGTGAGGCTGTGACTCAACTCTACAATCTTCCAATGCTCCCCCCTCCCCCTAACTACTCCTACACTGTCACAGATTACTGAATGCTTTTCAAGTGAATGTGGCCTATTCATATAAAGGCCTATGACATGAGCATACACCCCTTTAAGCTTTGTACAGTAAATTTCTCAGGAGGCCATGTTACACGGCTGCATATCATGCCTCAGAACATGGACAACAACATCACAAGCTTGTATTTTCAGTATCAGTTTAGATAAAGAAAGTCATACTTCCCCAGTGTCATAACTCTTCTAGTCAATCATTCTTCTGTCTGCACCTCATCTAAATATATATTAAGACTAACTAAGACTGCCTCTTAAAAATGTGAAGGGAAACAATAATATTCTTCATTTAACTATATCATACTGGCAAAGTCACTCTGTACAATCCATCAATATCTTCAAGATTATTTCAAATCACTGATACTCAGAGTGAGGGAAAACACGCTTTAGTGATGCAATATCACTTTCTTACGGTATAAAATACATTTCCCCAGGAAGATATGACCCTTCAGTTTCTGAGTCGTTCATTGGGCTATTTCTCCTATAAAATCATTAACATTATTTGCAAAAAGTCCGATTTTTTTTATGTAATACATCCTACAACAAAGCACCGAGCACTGTTGACAGAGGTGCCACTTCTGGGGGTTTCACCCCCTAACCCTAACGGCATATAACTATTATTCAGACTGATTTGTTGTGTAAATTAAGGAACAGGTAATTTGCATCAAATATGAAATCGTACATCTAATTTGGTTTGTCATGTGTCTGTTGATAGCAATCCTACCTCAATGTTATATGTGATTTGTGGAGAGAAGTAGGTAGTACAACACAAATATAAACATTTCAGGTAGGCTAGTGAGCCTGATGTCTGCACGGCATGCTTGAGGAAGATGCTTGAAATGAATTACAGCTACTGTAGATGGCTCGTTTCATAATTAATTGATAAACGTCCTAATCACTTATAAATAGTGTTTTCCAATAATTTTACTTATTATACACAATGTAACAACAAAGATATAGCGTCAAGCCAGCGGCATGCCTGATCCCTGTCGCTGCTTATTTTATATCTTCATTTAGGATCACTCCAAAAGCACCGAACCACATGTATGAAAATATTAATTTGAGGTTGATTCATTTACTGTCACAACAAAATAAATAGCATGTGCTGAAACCTGTCTGAAGTCACTCTGGTCTTCTCACCTCAATGAACGGAGCCCACTGCATGAACATGGCAATGTTCCCATCCTGTAAAAGAGGTGATGGGGCCAGTTTACTATGCACCAAGAGTAATCAGTTGAAATGTGATTTATTCACTGTCCATTTTCAATGTTATTCGTTGTTTTATGGATACTGTATAATCAAAACAAAAGTAGGCTATATGCTAGTGGTTTGCAGCACATTCTTACCGGGTACTTCTATTGCACCACCCATTCAGGAGGTATATCGTCGAAACTACACCAACACGAGAGCGTACCGTCATAGCTCCGTTAACACAGTTTTCAGGGTGTTGCACCATGAGCGAGACGAGATGCGCTACCACAAACGTTGATCTGATGACAAAATAGGCATCAGTGAAGTTATCTGAAAATTATTTTGGCTATACTTCATAATGGGAGGCTATATTCTGTAAACCTCAACAACTAACCTGCAATTCAAATTATTTGAAGCAGCCAATACCTGCATGACATCAAGAATTGCGTCAACACTGTTTATCTTTTTGTAAAATGTGTCACCGAACCTTTCACTATTTACAGGGTAATTTGTCAATTTTTCCTACTTAGTTTTAGGATGAAACTCCCAGTCGACAGCGCACCTGTTCCCTTTCCCCAATCAGCACACCTGCGACCCATTCCCAATCACCCACCTATAAGAACCCTGTCCAGTCTTTGCTCCAGTGCCAGATTGTACTGTGATTTATGGTAAACCTTTCTACAAGACCCACAGACGCTTCTAGCCCTCCTGAGTTTTCCTAGCTGTTCCTTGTCTTGTCTTTTCACTTGTGACTCACCTTGTTCTCCTGTGCCCCTCCAGAACCCTCGTCTTCCTCGGACCCCATCGTCAACCATTCCATGGACCTAGCCCCTACCCCTCTCTGCTACTGGACCTCCCAGTCGCTAACGACTTCTGGACCAAACCCCGACTACCCCTATGGATTATCCCACGGCTCTTTCCCTTCCCCCGAACACTGGACCTCCTGCTATCGACCTCGGACCAGACCCTGACGACCCCTTGGATTATCTCTCTCTCCCCTACCCATCTCCCTATTATTTACTATTAAATGCGCCTTCGGGCTAAACCCTACCCTCTCTGTGCCGTCATTTGGTTCCTCAGACGTTCCTGTGTAACAGCCTTTATCCATAGCGACTTACTTAGACAAATGTATTTGTTGTAACTGAATCATCTATCCATCAGTCATCATAAGAAAAAGTAATCTATGCTAGGACCAGGGGCTATTGGCAGTCACAATGCTAGAAGAAGGAAGAATTACTTTTTATTTATTTATTTACAGGAGGGAAGCTTGTACAGCGGGGTAGTGGGGATGGTCTTTATGACGCATCCTTATCACCATGTTTGGCGCATTATAACTTCCTGCAGGTAGTTAAACTTTGCTGAAGTGTGTTGTTGTTATGAGAATTGAATACGAGACTAGCATCTTTAAAATTTGAAGCACAACGAAAGATTGTTTAACTGCTTTCTATGCAAGTAAAGGGAATTGTTTGATCTGATAGAGTGCTGGACTGACTAACATGTCCTCATGTTAGTCAAAACGGTCTTATTACTACCCTACCATTTAGCACGCTAGCTCACCGGGCAGCCAAAACTAAAGCTAGCTAGAGTCGCGTAATGATAGTCCACAATGTATGCCGTCTGGTGTTGGAAAAACAAGGCTACGTTAAACCACCTTGCTAGATAAGCAGATATGTTATGCCTCATAACCCTAAATCGAACAAAATGTTATTTGATTGCACAAGTGTGCATATATTAGGTGAAATCCCAATCAAGGATTTGCATGATGCATCAGATAAATCATATTTGTTTGCCTTTAGAACATGATTCCTCAATTGCAATGACATATTTTGTCCTGCTAAAACTTGCTGCTTGTTTGATCCGCAGGTTTTCATAGTTTGCAGACCCATTGATTCCAGAAGGACCTTGGTCAAAATATTTTTTTTAAATCATGTTATTGCTTCAATAAAAACATGACTGAGTTTGGATTGACTGGGTATTGCGTAGGCATTGTGTGTTGATGCAAATGTTTATGGTAGTGGAGCACAGATAGAAGAGTAGTGGAGGTATATTCAATTGAAGGGGGAGCTATTCTGCCCCCCTATTCTGCCCCCCTACCCTTCTGCCCCCCTACGCTCTAGGATGTTTTGAGAGGTGTTGCTCATCTATATAGAAATAATAGGATGAATTCTGATTGAATACTTTAATGATGAAATACTTGAGTCTTTATAACAGAGGCTAATTAGCTAAATGCACAAATATTCTCAAAACATTAAATACATGACACAAAATCAACTACCTGCATCAAAACATACAACTTGTTAGCTAATGAAAAGTTATTTCAATCAATCGTTATATGATGGCCCAATAAATACTAACTACAACTATCAATATACCCTAACATGGTTAACCCTCTGTGCCATTTGTACTATAATTATAGTATGTACCATAAAAGGCAAGTAAACATCTTATCATAGCATGGGCTGTATTCTTTGTTCCTACAATTATTTTACCAAAGATGACCAATGCAGAAAGAATGTCACTCAAGAGCATGAATACTCAACAGCCTCTCTCATGGAAAGGCCATGATTGACAACATGGTCAATAATTGTGGCACGAATTTCATCTGAAACATTAGCTCTTTGTATTCCCATTTGAGCTACTCCACCACCAGGCATCTGAACCCCTCTTCCTCTATGGGACCCTCTACCTCAACCTCTTACTGGATCCATTCTTGTAAATAGCAAGCAGAGGTGACCTCCTTTATGCATGAATAACGACTGATTGCTGATCGAACAATTGTGCCAACACATTTTGCATATGTGCAAAAGAGGTCCAAATTCAAGGGAGTAGTTTGTATCAGCTGTGATCAAATGTTTTAATTTAGTTTTACGTGATTTATTCAACTGAGTTTTGCGTCTTTTGAGGAGAGTTGTGTATACTGTTTTGCAAAACATTTGCATTGTGTGTGGAAGCAATAACAAACCACTTACTGTTTTACAAAAAAAGAATACTGTTGTGCTCATTCGGTTATGACGGAAATCAAGTGGACCCCAGTTTCATTAAAAGTGTCTTAGCAATCAAGAAAAACTGTAATGTGACCATTGAAACAACAACGTCAATAAGACAGCTTTTCTACAACCTCAATGGACGTCAGCATACTTTCATTTTTGGGTAATTACAACAGTTTTGTGAGAAATTTTACAAAGGTGTCAAAATGTTTCAGTGGTTGCTTACAACATGACACTAGAAGATGAAGCCAAGCTTCAAACCATTAAAAACCTTTATAGCACTTTAGGACTAGCTATTAGAAAAGAGGAGCAGAGCTGGTGTTACAACTGTCATGACTGACACTCTACTGTCCTTTTTTCACAAACTGAACACAGGAATAATACTACAGAGGCAGATGCACATATTGGGAAGTGAAGTGGAGCACCAGGCTTCAGTTTCAAACATCCAATTTTACACACTGCATAATGGCATTAAAGTTTACTTCAAGCAATATGCAAATTTCATTTGGAAAATGAACGGGCCCCCTCATCTCCTTCCAGCATAGTTCAAAATCATTATAGAATAATTTCAAACTGGGGCATCATTCTCTGTTTTTAGCACATAAACAGTATAATTGATCCATCTTAATCCTATTAACACTTCCCAACTACAACACTGTCACAGACCATTAGAAATCCATACACTAATTTGAGCTACCCTAATTTGTTAGAAAAACAAAGTATTTTTGTTTTGGCAAGTGGTTATGGTTAAACCCCTGATGACAAACATAAAAGACTATTAAGATTGAATCATTTTGATGATAAAAGACTTATTGTAACAACAAACCAGGAATGTAACCTATAAAGATATGTTTTAGGCTGTTAGTTAATCTAATCACATTGTTTGTCCTGTACAATACACTCTAACAATCAATGTATCAAATGCCACAACAGCAGGAATTTCTGAATATGATTTTATGCAGTGCTGCACTTTCAATTAATCAGAAATGAATATGTCTCTCTTATGTATCCTGTGGGCACTCACAAATTGCCCATGAATTGCAGAGTGCCATTTTGTAAAGTGCCAAATGGTTCAATGTCAAAGGAAAGGGACAAATCAAATCTTGCACCATATGCTTCGATTGAGGGGACTGGCAAACAAATTAGAACAGCTGGCTTCTTGGAAAAAATATTGTTTTCATGAAGGCTTTGAATCGGTTAGTCTTTTCCTAATTGAATGGTCGTTATGGGTTACAGTAACGCCCCCCCCTTAAAAAAAGGGCTTGTTAACATGGCTGTAGCCAGTTTTGTATTTTTCTTACAGGCAACCGCAACCGCATGACCCTTTCTAGAGAGAGGACTGATATTGTTTTACAACAAACCGGAAAATGATCATAAGGAAGGCAGCCAGGGGAATCTGCATGGAGGCAAAGGCAACTTGCTTGCCAACTGTGTGACCTTCCTTTGTTTTTTCCACCTGAAGTTCAGGCCGATCAGGTTTTGCACTACTGTTTTTTTATGATGCTCTTGAATAGGCCCGCAGAAACTTTGCCTTGAGACCATGCCCTTTGAAAGGAATGATTGGTTAATTTGTAATGAGGAAATAGTGGTCCAAATATGGTTTGCCAAATATAATGATAACAGTGAAAATTAGTTTTTTTCTCTAGCCTTTCCAGACCATATACTTGCAACCCCTACAGCATTAGTGCAGAGTGCCAGGCTCTCTGCACTAACCAATGCTGCCAGGGAACGTATTTTATCATAATTTCTTCTTTTTTTACGCTAGTGTAACAGTGTACTCATTCAATTTACATAAATAACATGCAAAACAAATCATTAAAATGCCACATTTTGTATTTTGAAGGCCCCCACCCTACTTGCAAGCAATGGTCAGCCCCCAAACCCCTGCCCGATCACTCAGCTCTTGCACCTCGGCTGGCTGCCTGGCACCACCGTCTCTACATGGATGCAGCAGTCGTGCTATTCGGTCACAGCTTTTCACTGTCCTGGTGCCTCACTGGTGGAACGAGCTTCCCACTGCTGTCAGGACTGCAAAGTCACTACCTATCTTCCACCGTAGACTGAAGACCCATCTCTTCAGGCTACATCTTGACTGTCCCCCTAAAGACCACTTCATCCCCACTACCCCCTTTACAGTTTCTCTACTGTAAATAAATAAATAATTCCTTCTTCTAGCATTGTGACTGCCAATGGCCCCTGGTCCTAGAATAGATTTGTTTTTCTTATGATGTATTCTTATTGATATATAGATGATTCACTTACTTAGACAAATGTACTTGTAAGTCGCTTTGGATAAAGGCATCTGCTAAATGTCTAAAATGTCAAATGTAATGTAAATGTTATATATTGAATATAACATTCACAGATATAATTTATTTTACTGTACATATTGTAAAAAACACGCCACAATGTCATCAGTTTCATCCATGTTATATGTTGATTGAATAAGGTACAAATAAGAGCTGAAAGCATATGTGTTTTGTAAAAATGAAAAGTAAAAAGGTACATGTGGAAGGCGCGGTCAAATATGCGCCTTTCAGTGGGTCTGGGCTCGAGCTGCGGCTGGGGGAGGCTTGCATATTCACACACTCTTATCCTACAGCTCTTCCAACTAGTTTTTCATTCATATGTAATTGCACATTGAAAAATGTTGTCTTTCGCCCATTATCCCCAAAATTACACAATTGTTTACAATACAATCAATTCAATTGCCCGTTATCAACAGTTTATCACAAAAAAATTCCTGGCACATTGTTAATGTGTTCTACATGTGGAGGGTATGGTTCTGCTTTCCTGATCCTGATGTATTTTCCACAAATTTGATTCTCATTATTCCCATAATTACACAATTGTTCTCTAATTGGTCAATTGCAAACTCATTGATGAAAGCTGTCACATGTACACACTGAACTAATAATCTGCCTACTATCGTGCTGCAACTCAGGATGTCTGCTATAACAAATAAAGTTTCCATGTTATTCTAGCACTAAACGAGCTCTGAAATATTAGAAGTAAGCATTTTGCTGACAACTGCAATCATTACGACATTTCATGTGGTGTTCCCGGACACGCTGGGCATGCAACAAGGCCTGAGGCTCGTACCCGACTATAAAAAAATCTGCCCTGATTGGCATCTGCCTACCGGGTCCTAACCTCCTACCAATGACACTTAGAATTGTAAATACAGTGTATACAATCAAGTCCATACACACAAGTCATTTGTTGATTTAATGCACACAATATTGTGCCCTCCTCCTTTCAATGGGCTATGCACCTTTATGCACATACACAGGAGCAGTGAGCCATATCACGCTATATCCTGCTTTAGCAGTGGAAATGGCTATGAAATAATTATTAAAACAAATGTCAAGGTGTGATTTTTAAATTCTAACAACGCTAACATACAAAACTATTATTGAGGAAAAGTCAGGGATAGAAGGGGATGTGGCTTTCACAGCGGCAAAGTTATTTCATGTAACTTTTTGGTATAGTAAGCGGACCCAGGTGCGGTGCAGATAAAAGGACGCAGACGAGTAGGTAAGGTAACGGTACCAAACAAACAGATCTTTACTTATTGAAGTGCAGACAAAACAGGATACAAACACAGACTTAAGCTCGAAAACAAAGGGAGAGAATACAGTCTCCAAAAACACTTGTATATTCAATTAGCTCACGTTCTCGAAGCGACCAACAAACGATGAACACACGGTGAAGACTAAGCGGGGAGTGAAAGGAAGTGAGGGTACATAAAGCATCAGTGACAATTACACACAGGTGCAGGTGATAATGTTCATGATGAGGTGGCACAGTAGACAGTTTATTAACCCAGGAAATGTGTTCTGGAACTCAGTTGCAATGTCTTTCTATTCAATATTTCCACATCCTTGCCAATATTGGGCATCTAGCTTAGAGTTGCTATTTTTGGTCACTATTGATTTTTAATTCCTTGACTTCGTATTTATTATTCAATGTGCAGCTTCTTTGCAAGTGTGATAAGTTGTAACCAAGGCAGTGGTTTGAAATCGGTCTGTTACCGAAACTTGTTACGTCAATTTAGCCGCCAACATGCTCGCAAGTGGCCCTGCATGTTTTCTTTGAACACCATATGATCAAATGGATTCAACTAGGAGAACTTTTATACTTATTCACCATCCCCCCTCAGGCCCTATTTCACCATCACTCCACTGTCAGTGAACGCTAACAGAGTATTGTTTTCATTGACAGACAACTTACAGCAAATGTAATGCAATACATTTCCCCCTGTACAACAGTCTGATTGCCACTCATCAGGAGAACTGCCACCAGTCTACAGCATCCGTCCATGTCATTATTCTCTGACACAGCCAAATTAGAGGGCAAGGACCTTCAAAGCCAAAACAGGAATTTCTGAACTAGCAATTTCTCCAGTAACAAATTAGAACACTCAAAAAAGTTGATTGACAATAACTTTTCGTTGAGTGGAAACTGGTTTGATTGACACACACTGTCACAATGTGTGTGCTAACAATGTTATTTTTCCTCATATAAAAGTAAAACATTTTCAACATCTGTGATGTGTACAAAAGGACACAATTGATATCAAGAGACTAGGGAGGATACAATAATATGAAGCACTTCATCATATTGTCAACCTTCCCTGTAGGCCCAGCTCATGCAACATTCACAAATATTTAAACCGCTAAGTATTTAGTACATTTAGTAGCTTATAAATGAGCGATATTAAAATGTTCCTATTGTCTCTGACAGTTGAAGGAGTAAGCACCTCCTCAATATAATGGACCTTTAATGGGATAAATTGATCTATTTGGCCCAGTGTGTTGTCCTTTGAATGCACTGTTTTTCTCATGCATACATCTTATAATCCTTTTTGAGGCCAGCAGCCAAGGATGCAGTGGACAGCATTGAATAATTCACAGTCTCCCTGGTGAATTGAAGTGGGGACACAGACTTGTAGTGCACTAAATCAAGCTGAAACCTGAATTGATTGGGAACATATATTAAGTGAACGACCACTGGGCTAAGGGCTTATAGTTTCCACTCTCCACACACCTGAAATGTAAAATATCACACTAGTATTGAAATATTGTGTGCACTCTTTAAATCTCATGTATGGAATTCAAAATAACTCAGTGGCAGCAGCATTTGCTAACACAGTACCTTCCCATTTGTTTAAAAATATACATATCAGGGCATCTCTGTAGGCAGAAACAGAGTTTATAGAGTGCAGCTTTAATAGATGGTAGATATGGTTCTCTCCTGTCAGTTGGCATCCTCACACTGAGAGGTGACATCTCTTTCTGCATCAGTAAGTGCTACAGTACATTTAATCATGTTCCCGACACCTGAGTGTGAAAATCTCAAATGATAAATTCAGTCAAGTAATAATAATCATCAAATGCCATTGTACTGTTGCTCAGTTTTTTTAAATAGTTATGCTAGTTTCCTCAGGAACTCATGTGCATCATTGATTTATTTTTAAACGTGTTGTCTAAAATAGAGCTCATTCCAACAGAGTATATTCTAGTGTGATTCTTGCCCATAATCTGAAGTGACAAACATAAAAACAAACTGTGGGGAGACAGTCACTCCACAAAACATTTAAGTTATTTCAACAATGTGAGAATGTCTTTGCAATGTCTGCCAAACATCCCTCACATCTTCTCTCTATTCATTAGTGCTCCCACATAAATGTCAAGTAAGATAACCCGCCATCTTCCCTGTCGGCTGACATTAACAGACAGACAGGCAGGCAGGCAGACAGACAGACAGACATACACACACACACACACACACACACACACACACACACACACACACACACACACACACAGACCTGCTCTCTACACAGGGTTTCATATTGGTTTTCAGTGGAACGATTTCATTATTTCATTTCATTTGCACTTTTGTTGCGACTGCATGTCCGTCTAATATCAGCTAAATTAAGATAGACTTCCCATCACTGTTATTGTCGATTGAATAGAGTAGATCAACAGCATTTCTATAATGTAGGCACTACATTAGAATTGAGTTTGGTTTTAATTTGGCTAAATACTGAGCATTGTGAATGACACCGTTTGCAGTTATGTGGTTGTAATGGTACACTTCAGATAAAAATAGAACCGAAACATTATGATATTCAATGTAAATAAGGCTCAATCCAGGAATGAGCGTGTTGTTGAATACTAAGGTATTCAAAACCCTCTAAACTGTGAGAAGTTGGCTCTTCTGACTACATGTCGATAATGAGGGAGGAACATCTGGACTGTATGCATTAATTTTGCGTGTTCAAGACAAAACGTGTGATCGTATGAAGAAGCTGCAAATGACTCATGCTGGAACATGTTGAGAAGAAACCTAGGGGGGCTGATACACAATGCACGCACGCACACACACACACACACACGGCTACGCAGTACCAAACCAACTCTGGCCAATGCCCAGACCAATAGTAAAGGTTGGCTCTACCAGTGCACAGAGGTTGCTGGTTTGATACTGTGGATGCCATATTAAACATTGCAGGCTATACATTGTGTTAGACATAAGGGATCATATAAACATTTGACATATCGAGACTCATATTCTGGCTAGATTGAAACTAGGCTAATTTATTGTTCATATTTCCTAATTTTAACTAATAGGTTTGCAGAGTGAAGATCGACACGAAAGTGGTGCCATCTTACCTTTTGCTGAGCGATGTTTCCATATGATGTTTGCCTCCGGTCGACCAATCGCCAGACACATGAGGGTAACATTGTTGCCCTCGTTCACTGTGATGTCCGTAGATATATTTGTGATTCTCGCAGGCACTAAAGAGAGAGGTGACAAAAACATGAATTTCAATGATGTACATTGTTATGATAGATAAGCAAGTAATTTGAGTGGGTGTGTAAGTAATTTGATTAGAAAGTTCCACTTCCCTAAGAAAATGCAATGCTGACATAATTAAAACACTACTGTTTGTAAAATTGCCCTTTAGTAACTTGGCACTCAAATGAGCAATGGCTAATCAGCAGATGTTTTATTGGGATACTTTGGCCTAATCAAGACAGCACCTAACCTTAACTCATGATTTCAAGCATAAGAGTAAGTTACAACCAGGGATGTACGAGAAAAACAAAATGTTGGTAAGTGCTAGACGCCGGTGGAGAAGAAGGATGTCAACTCTGCTGTTGTGAAACCCATGTCCGTTCCCTGAGTTTTCCTAAATGTCTTTTTTTTTTTTACATGTTAGTGCTGTTACAATTTCAAAATCACACAGAAAATAATCTGGAAGTATTTTTATGACTACCATACTTTTTATTGTTAGCTAACACCTCCAAATCACGTCTTGAGGCGCAATTAGCACTTGTTGTTTTCCCCCAAGTGCAAGTGGACCACCCATTTGAGCTTCACCCTAGATTTACCCTCACAATTGTTCAGTCAGGAACACACATCTTAGTTTTACCATTTATTGAATATAAAATGGTTATACATTTAGCCTTGGCGTATTTGTATGGCTCCACTCTTTTGAGAGCCCCCTGCCTGGGAGTTATAAACGAGTACATCACATACCTGTATATTACAAGACAGGGAGTCCATGCATCTGTCAAACCCCTGAGAGACAGACTGAGCAAAACCAAAGCAGGTGGTAGTGGGAACAAAAACAATAGCAACACTCTCATAGCACAGTAACGACCAACAGTATCAGAAACAATATTGTAGGCTACAAAGAGGTATGTAGACTGACCACTTAAATAGGCCATATCAAAGTAAAATGTGATTGTGTTGGTATAAACAGCTGATCTGTCACCTGACAGACAGCCCAGACTTGTCCTGAGTGTCCTGCCTGAACTAAGCTTGCTCCATTAAATCGAAACTGACCTTACAGTTATGAATGGCTTACCTATTTCAACCATGATGGCTATCAGCAACATTTACAGAAAGACAGTTATTTGCATAATAAATACGCGATTACATGTCAATAGAAGCCAGCACGCAACCAGCCTCCGAAGAAGAGACACGTACCCTTCATCACACACCCGTATGTCGAAACGCAGGCTTATTGTACTCAAGCCACAACAGTTTTTCTGTCAGTCTATTTAGACCTTCACCAGCCGCTTTTCAACAGCAGTGTCAGTGCGTGCCAAGACTTACTATTGGCCAGCTTGTGCTCAAAGCCAGAAGCTAAAAGCCAGTGTTTTAAGCACCGAATAGGCTTGGAGTAAGCCCTGTTGACACTCTGGTGCTTGCCTACCGGGCGGCAAAGGGAACAGCTCTTCCCTACTTGCAAGCAATGGTCAGCCCCCAAACCCCTGCCCAATCACTCTGTTCTTCCACCTCAGCTGGCCGGCTGGCACCGCCGCCTCTACGAGGATGCAGTGGTCACGCAATTTTGTCATGGCTTTTCACTGTACTGGCACCCCGGTGGTGGAACAAGCTTCCCACTGTTGTCAGGACTGCAGAGTCACTACCTATCTTCCGCCGTAGACTGAAGACCCATCTCTTCAGGCTACATCTTGACTGTCCCTCCTAAAGAGCTCTTCATCACCCACTACCCTCCTGTACAGTTCCTCTATTGTAAAAAAGCATTGTGACTGCCAATGGCCCCTGGTCCGAGGATAGATTTTTTTTCTTATGATGACTGATGTATAGATGATTCACTTACTTTAGAAAAATGTACTTGTTATAAGTTGCTTTGGATAAAAGCGTCTGCTAAATGTCAAAAATGACAAAAAATGTAAATGTTGAAACCCGGGGGTGACTGTTGAAAAGTAATTGGTCTTAGCACAGTGGCACACACGGCGTAAGCCATGCTGTAGAAAGCCGGGTAATGAGCGTGTACAGTCGGTCAGTGTTTATAAGGTTCGCAACGGTGGTCTCTCAATGCTGCTGCTGCAGCAGACGCGAATTGTGAAGACGTGTGAAGTGCTGCCGAAAGCCACCACAAGGTGGTGACGAGCTGTGAAGGATCTGACATTATTGGTGTTCCCTCCAAATAATCACTTAAATAAAAATGAGAGAGAGAATGGTTGGTGATGGTTTGCCTTATTTCAAATATCCTTATCCATTTTGCGGCTATTGTAGGTGTCGTAATGCCGCTCTCCACGTAGAACAGGGGAAAGAGGAGAACGATATGTGGCTATCCTTTATGCACAGCTCTCTACACACTGCATAAAGCCAAAGGGATATGTTGATCTGGTTATTTACACAGCCATCCTAATCATTCATTTTGTGGTCATTGTAAGTACGTTATTTGTTATTGATTGTAGTAATTGATTCTTTTTTTTATAAAGAGTAGTCCAAACATGTTCTATCTCATCCCGCAAGTTCACTTGAGCAGGGCACAAATAGAAGCACAGATGTGAAGCAATAATGACAAGGAATAGACATGTAAATACATACCAGATACCAGATATCCGTGCCTTTATCTCCCTATGTCCTCCTAAATAGTGAAACACTTCCAGGCTGAGACCATATAAAACAAACATTCCTGCCTTGCTATTCTGCCTTTTTGGCGCAATGTTTTTTTCACAGTTCCGATGGCTTGCTCGCTGGAACGAACTTCATTGGGGCCGGTATGAGAAAGCAACTTTTAATCTGCAACTTACTGTGGTAGGACCTGCCTCTACTGCATAGCACAGTTAAAACACTGTTAGATTCAGACTAGACCTATCAGCATATTAATATATCTCTTCTCTCCTCTCTCTTTTAAGCCTCTCTCTCTCTCTCTCCCTCCAGGTAAGCCCCTCATTGCAGGGTCTGTCTGGCCTTGTGTTATCCTTCTGTTACCCACGCACCTCTGTGCATCACTGCCTGTCCTTCCAGCATGAACGCTTCTGCCCCACCCTAAAACGGATGAGACCTTAAATGAGAAAGCATTACCTAGAGTCATATAATAAATGTATATAATACAAATGTATATAATAAATATAGCAGCAATTATAATTAATTATTATATTGTAGCAATTATATGCATTTATGTATATCTAATGTATCTTTGTAGATAACTCTACATTGTCATAGTAGCTGTATTGTGATAAAGTGGTGTAAAATAGTAGTTTCCAGTCCTATTATAGTGTGCAAAACAGACTTTCTTTTCTGGACGTGTATTTCCCCCTCACCTTCCCCCACCCATTTGTTGACAATGGCTAGGTTGCGAAGTCTCTTAACGACACGCTTCAGGTTTTCACCCCCTATTTGGGTGGGGTGAAGTGGGGCGGGAGAGGTTGGCAATGGCATTATGATAAAAATGTGTGTGCACAAAACAAGAATAAATTACATTATTTTATTTGTTCCATGTTTTAAAGGAAAATCTGGATTTAGCCTACTGGTGATTGTTTTCTATGGCAATTGTAGCAAACAGTCCTGCAATTCAACAGAGATCCAAGTGAAACACACTTTTTGTCACGCCCCTATTCACAGACTACAGTCAAAATTACGGTTGAGGTATGTTGATGGGGAGGGTGATTGTTTTCATTACAATGAGTGTGAGAGAAAGTGAGGGGGAGAGAGAGTGCATTTTCTTGTGTGCCAGTGCGCTCCTCCCAAATAGGCTACATTTCATTATTGTTAGCCTATATCAGGGATGATCAGGGACCTTATAACCTTATGAAGCCTTGAAGGGAGCCAAAGTTACTAGACCAAAGATACAGGGGACACTCCTAGAGTAGGCCTATGTGCAAAGTTGTTAGCCTTTGACCTGTTATTGTGAATCTTCAGTCACACTGTATGCATAATGCACTACATAGGCCTATACCTACAGTATGTCTCTGTCACACCATATTCAGAGTAGAGAGAAAAAGACCAAGGTAAACTGCCTTAATGACTATCGCCATGTTGCAATCATGTCTGTCATCACGTATGGTAAATTTCTATAGAAAATAACGATTCCTAATTCCACAAAGGAAAGATAGAGAGAGAATTAAGACCAGGATGGCCAGTGGTTGATTTGTGAGGGGAGAGTAGTGGAGATGTTTTAAAGGTTACTAGGAGGGAGCAAAGGTTGGAGAAAACAGATGGCCAGAGCATGGGAAAGCAGGATATGGTAAACAGAAAAGCTGAGAGCAGAATATGGAAACAAGATACACTTATTCCGTGAGAAAAACAGGATAAGGAAGAGAGGGAGTGAAGATGTATTAAAACCCTAATAAAGACTGCATTGGAAGGTGAAGATAAGGTCAACCGTGCCAGGCACCAGAATCACAGTAATAAACCCAATGAGCTCATCACCAATATGAAGTAACGCGAGAACTGTCTTTAGGAATAGGAGGGGAAACCAGGCTGTGACGAGATGTAGGAATTGAATGTTATTGGTGGATGCAGCTGGGAAGTATGAATGATTTGCATAGGAGGGAGATAACCGATTTGAAACTATAAAGCGGTTGACTGAAAGAACAATGTGGTTGCTTTTATTACTTGTGAATAAAAGTCTCTGGATAAACCATTAGCTCTGGTTATTGGTATTTTTATTTCAAAGTATTTTAACTTGGAATTCCACCACACACAAAGTGCCATGAGAGGCTGGTTAAGACCCACATCAACTCCACACTACCTGTCACACTGGACCCACTTCAATTTGCATACCGCAAATAACAGATCTACAGATGACGCCATTGCTTTCACCTTGCACATTGCCCTATCCCACCTGGACAAGAGAGATACCTATGTGAGAATGCTGTTCATTGACTACAGTTCAGCATCCAACACCATAGTCCCCTCCGAGCTCATCACCAAGATCCTGGGTCTTAACACCTTCCTGGATCCTGGACTTCCTGATGGGCAAACCCCAGGTGGTGAGGGTAGGCAGTATCACCTCCTCCACTCTGACTCTCAACACGGGGGGCTCTCCAGGACTGCGTGCTCAGTCCCCTGCTGTACTCCCTTTTCACCCATGACTGTGTGGCCACGCACAGCTCCAACTCCATCATCAGGTTTGCTGTTGGTCTGATCAGTAACAATGATGAGAAAGCCTATATGGAAGAGATAAGAGTCCTGGCGGACTGGTGCCAGGATAATAACCTCTCCCTCAACATCAGAAAAACTAAGGAGCTGATCATGGACTTCAGGAAGAAGCAGGGGGGGGGGCTGCAGTGGAGAGAGTCAAGTTCCTTGGTGTCCACATCACTGAGGACTTAACATGGTCACACCACACCCACACAGTGATCAGCGCCTGTTTTTCCTCAGGCGGCTGAGGAAATTCGGCATGGCCCGCTAGATCCTCATGAACTTCTGTAGGTGCACCATAGAGAGTATCCTGTCCGGCTGTATCACCGCCTGGTATAGCAGCTGGCCGTGAGCTGCCGGAGAAGCAAGAGGAAGACCGGGAAGATCATCAGGGACTGCAGCCACCCCAGCCACGCCCTGTTCTCTCAGCTACCATCTGGAAATGGCTCCGGAGTATCCAGACCCGGACCAACAGGTTCTGGGACAGCTTCTACCCGCAGGCCATAAGACTGCTCAACTGACACCACCTCACGCCCCCCAATTCTCCAATGACATTGCACATTTGCACTCTCTCTCACACACACATACACGCACATGCATACTATTACATACTATTACATCTTCCCACTCCATTATTGTTGTTGTTTTTCTACTCTGCATACTACTAGTGTTATCTTATGTTATTGCTTTTATTATTACTTCGTTGTTGCACTGTTGAGGACCTAGCTTGACCCAAAGCATTTCATTGCACCATCTACGGCTATATTCTGTGTATATGACAAATAAACTTTGATTTCATTTGGTTTGGGACTGGCGGGGGAAATTCTCTTCTTCTGTCATAGAGCCTAGGCAATTGTCCTATAAAATCCATCTGAAATTAGAAACCCTGACTACTATCTTGATGATAATTCCTATTACACAATATCAAAGCACATTTCGTGCTATGCATTTCAATATACATTCCACCGTTTCTCAAGCAGCGCTGTTGCTGCCCATAAGAGCTTCGGTAAAAATAATGCGTGATCGGGGCACTTAGTGGCGTAGCACACTAATGTGCATACCACATAATCGCAAGGTTCCTGGTTTGATTCCGACCCTCGATACGTCTTCCATGTCATCCCTCCTCTCTCTCTCATCCTTAGTGTCAATCTCTACTCTCTAGCAGAAATGCCGTAAAAACATATTTAAATAAATAAATAATAATAATGTGTGATGACTACAGCAAAAGCTATGTTTTTTTAAATATGAATTGGTCCCCATTAAAATACCTTGATAGCCTATTTATACAATTTCCTCTCTTCATCTCGCCATTCATGAGCTGATCTGCTATAGCATACTCTCCCTTGCTGTCCCTCACTCTATCCCCACCTGGCATGTGTACTCTTTTTGTACTTATTTTCAACATCAACTTGCGGTGCCGAGCAAAAAATTCATGATGCTTGCTGTGTCCATATAGCCTACTGCTGAAATGTGCAGAATCAACTGAGACAGATTCTATTTCTATAAATTAAAATATGCAATGCCACATACAGTATATTCCATGTCTGACATAATGTTTATCAAATGTTCATTAAGACATGATTTGTTCTAAATTAAGGTTTATCCAAGGACATAATTTAGAATTTCTTTGACCAGACAATAATTTGTCCTTTTCCAAATTGAAACAATTCATAGGCTCCTCTTTATTCATCCAGACTGCCATAATTGCTAATTCAGAATGATTTTTTAAAATTATTATTATTTTTACAATAATACTAATTAAATGAAAATATACAATTAATATCAGCTCACAAATTGGACAAGTGAAGACTCAGATATGAGCGATTGTTTCACAACAAGCACATCCGTTAGAATTGCTCAACGATGCCCCATGGTGGTTGTATTGCTGAGGTGAAATACCTGTGAAAATGTGTGGAAAAGGCCAGTTGACTGTCACAGTACCTCCGCGATACCGTTGCTCAACCATGAACCTTTTGAACACTGATCTACTGTATGTGTGTCTGTGCGTAAAGGCCAGTGATAAACTGTTGATAACATGGGCAATACCGAAAGTGGGCAGTCAATGAGTAATGATGTGGATAATGTGGCTGTGCGTGTAGGCTATGTGTGTCTGAAAAAAACATTAGAGCTCAGTATTGTCCATTAAAACCTAGTTATAATACGGCTTCCATACCTGGGGAAAATACAAAATGTGGTATTCTCATGATTCTTAAGTCCTGACTACATACAACCAGTGCATTATTTTTGCATGGTATTTATCTAATTCAATGATTACACTGAAAACACTAATGTTAAACAATGG
Source organism: Argentina silus (assembly GCF_951799395.1). Lineage (NCBI taxonomy): Eukaryota > Metazoa > Chordata > Actinopteri > Argentiniformes > Argentinidae > Argentina > Argentina silus. The sequence goes on along the minus strand of NC_139656.1, from coordinate 12,553,502 downwards.
ATGTCCCCAGATGTGACTCTGTAATGAAGGCCCAGAGGTTCTAGTTTTAAAAAAGCCATGAAAAAAAAAATGAGACGGGAGCTTTCCGCCCTTGCAGCACGGGAATAACAGGTAATGAAGAGTGAAGCGACTCTCAATCTTTGTGTGTGTGTGTGTGTTTGTTTCGTTTATGAAAAGCAGATATGCTCTCACTATTGTCTATCGAAACCTTTATAGGACGGCTTTCCAAGATGCATCTCGCATAACCATGAAAAAAGAAGATGGGAGCTTTCAGCCTTTGCAGCAAGGGGAGAGTGACACGCGGAGAGGTTATGAAAAGTGAAGCGACCGCAGGTTAATACTTTTTCACTGTTTATACAAAAAAACAATGACTTACTTGTACCTTATTTGATAATAAAATCAATTAAATTGATGGAATTGGGGTGTTTTTTGTACAGTATGTACAGTTACACCAATTATGTCTGTCAATGTTATATTCAATATATAGCTCTTTAAAATACAAAATGTGGTATTCTAATTATTCTTAAATCTTGATTAAACACAACCAGTGCATTATTTTTGCATGGTATTGATCTAAAGGGAGACCATGTATAAAAAGCTGAGAATCTATATGTTAACCTCATAGTAATTGTTTGATTTAAAATCCAAACGTTTGTTGAATAGAGCCAAAAGAAGAAAACATCCTTCACTGTCCCATTACTTATGCAGGGCATTGTAAATGCACCAATAACTACACAGTAGCACAGCTGTTTTCCAGTTGAAGTAATAATGATTATTAGACGAGATGGGGCAGCTAGACAGTTAGATGGCCAGTGGCTAGGGGGTGAGTGATTTGTCTTTTCTGCATCCCATTGACCTTTGAATATACAGCTCTAATTAGTATGTATTTCTAATGTCAATTTTTGGTTAATTTGGGGCACCTACTTTTAAAATGCCATTGAATAACTTTCCTCAATGCTTCCACTTCCTGCATGTACTGTAACCAGTACCTTAACAGTACAACTAAGGCAATGAAAGTACATTACATGATTTTATAGTTTGTCTTTACATTTGTGACAATGTACGTTCCTTTGTTTCTGAGTGCAATCAGACCACTTATTATAGGGGTGACGAACAACACAAACAGAATATATTTTATTCTACTCAACCAGCTGTGAACACAAGAAACAATGTCAGTAATGTCAGCAAGCTATCAGTTCCAACAGCCCTTAATAGAAATATCCAGCTCACATCAACAACATCATTACACCTTGATCATATCCTCTGCAATATCTTGGTCTGTCACCAGTTGCAGTCAGTGGCTTTCAAGGCTTCTATAACATAACAGCCATGGATTTAGATGTCCATTGTAAAGGGACCCAGTAAACTGCGCTGGATTTGCTCCACTGTTCTGACCTTTGCCAGTCGAGTTTACCTTAGTAAGTCTGCAGCCAGTACAACTGACCTGACTAACTAGCTCTGAATAGCAGGGAGCACCGACAAGAATAGCAGGGGGCAGCGCCCGCACATCTTGGTCGTCCAGACTCCAGCAGAGATGAATTAACTACAGTCTGTATGTAAAAGAGGTGACAGTCCTCTAGCTTGATAATGGTAGTTGCCAAGGGATTAAAACATGCTCTTTTGCTGGGTACGGATGCTATTTGGGATTCGAGACCCTGGGACATGTCGCTCTTTTCATGTCAACATAGTATGGGATGACAAGCGTTAATTAATTGTAAAATAGAATCAAGGGGCTGCGGATGTAGGACATGGCTTTCTTTTGGGTGTTTATTCAATGATGGAGCTTGGTCCTGAATTAATTTGTTAACATAAAACAATAGTCATGAGATGTGTGAGGGATACAACAAAACTGTAGGTAAACAGTAAGAATAACTACAGGCTCAAATGAATGCTGGGCCCTAGTTGTAGCTTGTAACTAGGGCCTGCATGTTTTGTCTTTTTAAAGTCAGGTGGTAAGAACTTCTGACCTGATGTCACTACTTCTAAACATTTTAGAAGTAAAATGTATCTGAGAGTAGATATGCAGAGACAAAGGAGTCATCCAAGATTTTACACGTCAGTGTTATATCATGTGGAAATCTGCATAGTAATTTCTGATTAGATCCACCAAGATATCATCTGTCAAGCTATCCTCACTGAAGTGCATTATTCTTGGAAAATAATTGATAATACTTCTCACTATACGAGATGGGATAAGTGTAGGTAAAATACAATCATGACGGAATAGAGGGATATGAAATACATGGTCACATTATTTTCTCCCAAAGTTTAGCGAAGTATAAAGTGTGTGTGTGTGTGCGTGCGTGCGTGCACTGTGCGTGCGTTCGTGCATTGTGCGTGCATGGGTGGGTGGGTACGCGTGTGTGCAACAAAGAACCTGTGCAGCCTTGTAGTCAACCATCACAACCTGCAATGGATTAGAAATCCCTCTATTTTGATTTATTTAATATTGGTAACATTACATTAAGGTGCTCCTGTACACAGATTTGTTGGCTCCAGCCATGTGATTTAAATGTGGCTGAGACAACGACAGTGATCGTCTGATCTTCCAGTGTGAATGGTGATCAATGCCCCCCTCTCTCAGCCAGGAATACCTATTTACAGTTGAATGAGCTTGCCTGGTGGACATTCTGAAGAAATTGTGCCTTGCCTCCTGTCAATTCCTTTGCTATTGTAATGTATAAAGTATAGGCCAACTGGCTCTCACACCTACGTATGTTCTATTTGTTGGGATGGTATTTAAGGACAAAGACAGCAAGATTTTCATGGAGTTTCTCGGGTTAAGCCTCTGCGCACCGGTCTCCTGTCTTGTCCATGACACACATAGCATTAAACATATCGTTAAACTTCCATTTGTTTACTACAGTTTGTTTATTTTATAGGTTACTTTGAAACTTTTTATAGGTGACTCTATTCTCATTCTTCCTATGTGCATTAATGGGATGTTGTGCGCTAGATAAAGGTTCTGTTAAAACAACACAACATAATTGTGACCAGGTTATCACATTAATGTCTAATGTTCACATGCATCGTTCATTGTAACTTGAGAGCATAGTGGTAGCATTTTGGATATTCTTAATGGAACCTAGGATCCGATATAATCAAGTGTCTGTCACACAGGGATGAGCACACCATTAACAATCTTTATTAACCATAAAATATCTTTTGGAGTCAGATATAACGTGATGTTGACTTGTGTTGGTTGGCCATGTGACCACTTGTGTAGAGTCTGCTGTATCATATCCATAACCGTCTGAAGTTTTACTGGGGAACAAATGTGTGTTTTTATTCTTAACCAATCCAGTCCTTTCTCTATTTTTCAGTGTTTTTATTCCAATTCTTCACCCCTTTATAAACAGTTTATAAATTATGTATCATTTGTTCATAAACTATTGACTATTTGTTTGTTTATAAATCTTTCATAAACCATTGGCAAACTGTTATGAATCATTAGTTTAAATAGTTAGATAACCGGTACTGGGTGCTTGTCAAAATAGTCTGTTTATATATTTTTAGGCATGCAGTTCTTAACGCTTTATAAATGTGCTTTAAATGCTTTTAAAATGGATCCTGTGTGTCATCATGCAAATCAGGTTCCAGAGCTCAAAAGCAGTTATTTATTTTACATGTGGATGTGATGCATTAGGACCAAGACAGAGAGCCGATACTTTTCTCTCCGTGTCCTAATCAAATCGTTTATTGTTGTTATTGTTGCTAGCTAGATTTGGTTTCTGAAATATATATCCTCTATTTCTGTATCATGAAACTATTTTCTAAAAGATATTTTGCTCCCTTGGGTAAATTCAGTAACAATTCCCTTTTGGCATTGAATTTATGTTTTTTTCTGCTTGTGCACACATCTATGTGTACAATGCTGATGCAACCGCACAGACACACAGGTTTTCAATATGTCATCAGTCATGTTTGTAACTCATTAATACATGATCAGAGGTTCTCAACCTTACATTAAGGTGTAATTTCATAATTTATAAATGTTGATAACTCATTAGGACATGGTTAACATTTTTAAACTTTATATTAATCACAAACCACACACTGATGAACATAGAGTAGTAAGTATATCAATAAATAAAATCTGGAAACATAGATGGTGGACATGATTAGATAATGGATGTGTTAACCAGAGTCCTAGACATCAGGGTTTTAAGCATATAGCAGGAAACATGGTGACCGTTGACTATAGGTCTGAAAATGCACGCTTTCAGTAGCAATAGTTCTATGAGCCTTGGGAGTTAGCATCCGGTAGAGATGCACTCTGAGAAATCTTCACATTATGATGAGATGCGTTGAATTATTCTTGGTGCCAAGTAAGAAAATAACTGCTTTCGAATTGTGAAACCATTGAAAATAAGGTTGCATAATGACAAATCAGGTTTCATTTTAGAAGCATTTATCAGTGCATATATAAAATGTTAATAACTGTGTGCCTAAGTGCAAGCTAACTATTTGGCAATCACCAATCGGCTATCAAACTATTTCAACTAATGAGTTAACTGTTTGTTAATGGATTACATAACCAATAGTTAAGGCATCTTATTGTAAAGTGTTCATATTTAATTTGTATCAGGCATGAAGGGAATATTTATTGAAAAGAACATATCTTGAATTTGTATTTCTGGTCATTCTGATCCATTGACATCCACCCACATCAAAGGCATTGCTCATTTTTGTCATGACTAATGAAAATACAACTAATACATCAAAAAGATCACTGTCTGTAGCTTTTCAATTCTACATGTAGTCCCAAAAACATCAGAGCACAATCTTGGATCTCACCAGCATAGGGTACTCTGTATGTAGTCATTGCCAATTCAGAGGAGCAGCCAAGTCATAGAGGAATAACATCTCCAAGCATCTAGCCCTATATCCTGCTGGTTGTTAGGAGGGAAAAAGGAGGGGCACCTGCTTTTAAACTGCCAAGTTCTTCAGTTCAAAGCCAGCTTTTCACTTGGGACTAGAACTCATAGCATTCCTGTGTTAGGAGTCCAAATACTGATATCACATTGAATTAAAATGGTAATGGGAGGGTATGACTGGTATTAAATATACGGTACACAACTTATTTTACTGTATATGGTGTATGCATTATCTATTCATGTAATGCATGACATGCACGCTCATGAGCATAATGCAAGTTGACTGATCTGTTGCTACCATGCTACTACCTCTTGCCAGGGTTAAAAGGTATAAAAGGTAATTTCCAATGCACACAGATGTACTGTAGCCATACTTGACAAACTATGACACACTTCAAATGGAAACAGCAATAACTATGGCAATAAACTCACTTTTCAGACTTTTTTATTTGATGGTATTTGATATTTGTGTACACACAATTTCAGAAATTACACCACGTTTTTATGTATAGTCCACCAATTTCAGGATACCCAAAAGTAATGGGACCGATTTTGTCCAAATTAAGCACTCATGTTTAGTATTTGGTGGACAATCCTTTGCATACAATAACTGCCTGAAGTCTGCGAGCCATTGACCCCACCAGATGTCGGGTATCTTCTCTGGTGATGCTCTGCCAGGCCTGTACTGCAGCCATCTTCAGTTGTTGTTTGTTTTGAGGTCTTTTTGCCTAAAATCTTATCATCAGGAATTTAAATGCATGTACAATTGGATTTAAATTTGAAGACCTTTCCACTTTTTGGCCCTGAAAAACTCCCTAGTTGTTATGGCAGTATGTTTTGGGTCATTGTTTTACTGTATGATGTAGCGCCATCCAATGAATTTGGAGGCATTTGCTTGCACTCGAGCAGACAAGATGTTTCTGTACACTTCAGAATACATTGGCAAGTTCTAGTGGCAGCTATACATACCCAAACCTAACACCCCATAGCTGCACCATGTTTCACAGATGAGATGGTATGGTGTAAACCTTTTTTCTCCAAACTTTCCTCTTGCAATCACCTCTGCAGGCTTTTAGGTACTTTTTAGCAAACTATAACTTGACCATCCTTTTTGAGGATAACTAGTGGTTTGCAGTGAAGCATCTGTAGTTTGGCTGGTGATGTATTCTTTGGATAGTAGTCTCTGACACATTCACGCCTACCTCCTGAGTGTTCCTGATCTGTGGGACAGTTGTTTTGGGGGTTTTCTTAATTATGGTGAGCAGTCTTTGGTCATCCACTGTGGAAGTTTTCCTTAGCCTACCAGCCTGTTTTTTATGATGTTCCAAACTGTTGATTTTGGCACGAACACCTGTCAAGCCAATATTCCCATTACTTTTGGGTACCCTAAAATAGGGGGACTACGCATAAAAAGTGTTGTAATTTCTGAATGGTGAAACCAATATGTACACAAATACCATCAAATACAAGCTGAGAATCTCTACTTTAACCTCATAGTAATTGTTTGATTTCAGATTCAAACTTCTGGAGTGTAGAGCCAAAAGAAGAAAAAATGCTTTCCTTTTCCATTACTTATTCAGGGCATTATATTTCAATTGAAAAACATCTCATGTTGGTGAAGAAAAATGTAACTTCATACCCTGCTGTGACAATGTACACAGCTGCTTTTTGAATTGTAAATTCACATTAAGTTTCAGAAAGTGCAGAAGATCATTTAATTAGGATTATGCTTTTAGCAAAATTGCCATGGAAACATAAGAGCACAGAGCCAGTCATGATTGACAGCATCCCCTTGACTGAAAAACGTATTCTGAGAAACACGCTTGTGAATGCCACTTTGTTACCTACTGGCCCCAAGAGATGCCACCAGAAACCCCCCAGGGCCGAAACATACCAGGCCCCAACATTCATACAATATTAAATCCTTACATAGGCGATAGGTTTATTTTGTGGCCTTTATTATAATTGCTTGGCTGTTACCTCTGGGGATCATAGAGCCTAAGCTGTTTGTGCAAAACATTCTGAGTGAACATAACAGTGTATTTGTATGCCGATTGCCACTTCCCTTCCACTTTAATAACGTTATTAATGGGGCTGCATTTATGGCAGTGGAATGGCCTGCTGCTTCATCACCTCTGCTAAAGTGGGTCATTTGGGCTGCTTGCGCATGTTATTAGACGTTGAGGGAAAAGCCATCCCTATTGCAGTAGGTAATTGCAAACAGCACTGGTAGATCTGCAAGAATTTGTATTTGAAATTATTTGTACTTAAAATCAGTTGGTAACCCTTTGATTTTACAGTCCTTCAGCTGGTATTTATCCAGTATTTACTAAGAAACTATTACTTTGTGATAACAAGGGGTACTTTTTGGTACTTAACCTAATGCATTCTGCACCATTGGTAACTACTTGGTAATAATGGTACATAGTACCATTGAGTCAGTGGACCTAAAACAAACTGAGTGTAATTAATATGCAAATATCAGGTAATAACGCTATTGCTCAGAACTTTCTAATTAATAAAGCTGCTTAATACTGGGTGTAAAATAAAGACTGACCAATGTTTTAATGAATGATTCATGAAGATAGATTGGGCATTATTTCTGGCTGAGATCTGGATTTGATATCTCTATGGATCCACATGGAAATATATGTAAATACATGTACAGTACTTTACTTCAGTAAAGACACTGTCACTTCTGTTATATGTCATGTGAAAATCATCTGCTGTATTTGTTATCATTAAGCTACTGATACAGTATGTCTTAAACATATGTACAGTATGCATAACGTTTAGATAACCGGACCCAGTTTTGCTTGCAGATTTGCACTTCAAATAACACATTTCTGTTAAAAAATAAACATTTCAACACTCATATCAATAGTTATAGTTTTTTTTTAACAAATATACAGACAGTTAACACTCTCATATACAGTATGTTATAGACTCTGAGAGAGAGATCCAGACTTTTAATGTACGTTTTCATTGAGCATTTGAGCCACAAAAATATTATTTTACATGAAAGCCTATGCAAAGCATGAAAATGTGATTACATTCCTTAACACCTGATGGTGCGTATACGTATACATGTGACTACCTTTGCCAAAAATATTTTTCTTAGAAAATGTACTCATTGCCATCTCTGGGCATCTTATGAGCATTTTACATCCATTGAATTTCAGAAACTAAAGACTATTTCAGAGGAGCAGAATTTCTGTATTTACAGACTTGTGATTTTCATTTTTTTAGAGAAAACTTACGCTGGTCTAATTACAACAATCGTCTACCTGGTGCTAAACGTGTTTAGTAGGATCTCTTGTTCAAGACAGTATACAGACATTTCACTAGGTAATTAACACTAGAACCTCCGACCCCTAATAACTTCCCAACGACTCCAGATTGACGTCAAGGGACGTCCATTGTTTGACGTTAGTGTTTTCAGTGTAATCATTGAATTAGACCAATACCATGCCAAACTAATTCACTGGTTGTGTTTTGTCAGAACTAAATAATCATTAGAATACCACATTGTATTTGTTGTATTTTAAAGAGATACATGTTGAATATAACATATTGAGATATAATTGGTGTAAGTGTACAAGTCGGTCATTGTTTTCTGTATTTAAAAAAAAACAGTGAAAAGGTATTTAAACCCGCTGTGAAATGTGGAGCGCATTATAGAGTGAGGGTCGCTGCACTCTTCATCACCCGCTCTCCGTGTGTCGCTCTCCCCGTGCTGCGAGGGCGGAACGCTCCTGTCTGCTTTTTTCATGTTTACATCTTTGCAATGCATTTGTTTGCCAGGGAATGCGAGATAAATATTGGAAAGCTGTACTGTAAAGGTTTCAATAAACAATAGTGATCGCAACAATTTTTCATAAAAGCGCCACACACACACGCATACACACACACACACATAAAGAGTGAGGGCCAATTCACTCTTCATCACCTGCTCTCTTCGTGCTGCGAGGGCAGAAAGCTCGTCTTGGTTTTTTTCAAGGTTCCATTTTTCAATCAACTTGTTTGCCAGGGAAATTAATGTGGAGATTTGAAGTTGTAAATGTCTGTCTTTGCCCAGGAAAGGCTCCATGATTTTCATCACCATATTCTCAGACACTCACGCCCCCGCTGGACAAGATGCATCTTTCCCCAGGAAAGCCGTATTATAACTAGGTTTCGATGGACAATACTGAGTGCAGTAACTAACCCTAACCCTATCAACAGTATATCACTGGCCTTTACGTACAGACACACATACATGCTCATTGAAAACAAGGCCTAAATAGACTAAGAGAAACTATGAGAAACTATGTTTGAGTACAATAAGTCTGTATTTCCACATACAGGTGTGATGAAGGATACGTGTATCTTTTTTGGAAGCTTCCTTCTATTCACATGTAATCGCGCATTTATCATGCAAATAACTGCTATTGTCTTTCTGCAAATGTTGCTGATAGCCATTATGGTTGAAATAGGTAAGCCATTCATAACCGTAAGGTCGGTTTCGATTTACTATTATGAGGGTAAATGGAGGGTGAAGTGTAAATGGTCAGACCATAGTCGGACCATTTGCGCTTGGTTGAAAACAACAGGTGCTGATCATGTGACTTGAAAGTGGCTATGAGTTAAAAGGTATGGTAGGCATGAAAATGCTTCCAGTTTTTTTTCACGTGATTTTGAAATTGCAACAAAAACAGACATTTAGGAAAGGTCAAGGAAGGAGGGGGCCATTGGTTTCACAATAGCTGAATTATTTTATTATAATATGTCACATGACGGCCTGTGGAGGCCGTAGTGTTGAAGACATTGTTGCAAATATGCAACATTAGGCGTTAAAAGGATAAGACTACAGTTATGACTTCAGATAAAAGCCAAGGAAGGCAGTAAAACAACTGTGCATGTGCTGCTTCTGGTGCATACATGCTCTCATATCATTATGTAAATCGGAAACCAAGGCAGTGTGAAGCAGGCCAAATAGCTGTAGAGCTCAGTAGGTGAGAAATTGACTCCCCAGTGCCTGTGGTTAAGAGAGAGAGTTCTTAATGTCTAACACAAGCAAAGCTTATAGGAGCTGCTCTCCAATTTCTATCCTGCTAATGTCCCTGCATATTTCAAATGCCTCATCACTTACATTTGAGAGAAGGAGAAGAATTTCCCTCTCCACCCAATAATGAGTCCTTAAGCTTCTTACACCAATGTGCATTGAATTGAGAGGCCCAATCCCTTTTTCTTTTCTCTCCTTATGATAGAGAGGGCCTCGGACCCTAATCTAAAAACACAGAGTCACATCATTACACTTGAGGAAACCATAGATGATAATCCAGTTGTCTGTTTAGAGTGGATTATAATTGAATTGAATTACTCCTGCCCTCTGACACATCGCATTTTGCTCAGGAGTTAGCATATGTTCCAAAACTGCCACAGAATAGCTGCCCCAGAATGGCCACGCCAGAGTGGCCACCAGAATCAAAGGGCTCCCGACTAGGTCTAGTATGAGAAGCATGGGCCGTGCAGAGACTCGCCATAGTCTGGGCCCTACATGAGTCAGCAGTGCTGGGACGACGAAATGAATCACAAGGGCAATGGTAGCTAAATGTAACCTCTATCAAATAGTATTAAAATCGTACTTCACCAGAAAGCTGTATTCAGACAAAACTGGAGAAACATTTTTAACTAATCTAATCTGTAGGTAAGTATCAGTTGTACTTGTAGGTGGAAACATTTCCCAATTTCGTTTGCCTATCAGAATAAAAAAGCATTGTTTGTTTTTTACATGCTACCGTGTAAATATGGCAATGTGGGTTTGATTGAATTTACCACTTGGCATCTATTGATGTCTACAGCCAACAAATTGCATGTGTGTAAATTGCATTTGAGCTAATGATCCAACTCGAATGACAAACCAATGTTATTGAACAAGCAGAGATCAAATTGGTTAGTTATGTCTTTACATTTACGGCATTTATCAGACACATTTATCCAAAGCGACTTACAACAAATACATTTGACTAATATGGCGCCTCATACGGCTGCCACGGTGTGATGGTGCGCACTTCTTTGTTTGTTTTTAGTCTTTAATTCCGTAAATTGTGATTCCACTAAGTTTATTTTCACAAGGGACGAGATGCTTAACATCAGGGACTCAACTCCATCTGATTTATGTCCCAACTTTCTCGCCTCATCTGTGGATTTACTGGACATTCTGGTCAAAGGTGCTATCATAAGACAAAGTAATCAATGCTCACACCAGGGGCCATAGGCAGTTGTAATGCCATTAGGCTATTTTTTTATTATTTATTTTTTTATTAGCAGGAGAGAACTTGTACAGGGGATGTAGCGGGGATGAAGAGGTCTCTAGGGTTGGGGTTAGGGTTAGTATAGGGGGGGTAGTGAGGGTGAAGCGGTCTTTAGGAGGGACTGTTAAGATGGGTTTTCAATCTACGGCGGAAGATCGGAAGTGACTCTGCAGTCCTAACAGTGCCAGGTGGGCAGCCGAGGTGGACTTGTTCTCCTGACCTGGAATCATTTTTCATCACCTGCAGACCGTATTACTCTCCACGTGAATTCACTTATTTTATATTGGCTGGAGTTTACATCCCCCCGCAAGCTGACGTGAAAGTGGCTCAACGTCAACTCGCAGAACAAATATTAGGAGTGGAGAGAAGCAGAGTGAACACGTATTCCCCAGTTATTGTCCTTGGGGACTTTAACAAGGGCAACTTAACTCACGAACTCCCTAAATATAAACAGTTAATCAAATGCCCGACCAGGGAGGAGAAGATTTTGGATCACTGTTACAGCACCATCAGCAGAGCTTATCACGCAGTTCACAGTGCGGCTCTGGGACTATCTGACCAGGCTCTTATTCATCTGATCCTGGCATACAGGCAGAAACTTAAACTTTCTAAACCTGCTGTGCGGACATCTAAGAATTGGAGCAGCAGAGAAGCAGTGGAGGAGCTGTGTGACTGCCTTGACACCACAGACTGGGACATTTTTCTTTAACAAACTGTTAAAGAAACAGAATCCCTGCAAGGCAGCTGGACCAGATGCTATCTCCCCCTCTACACTGAAGCACTGTGCAGACCAGCTGTCTCCAGTGTTTAGGGACCTCTTTAACACTTCACTGGTTGAATGCATGGTACCTGCCTGCTTTAAAACATCCACCATCATCCCAGTTCCCAAAAAGCAGAGGATCACAGGCCTTAATGACTACAGACCTGTCGTCCTGACCTCTGTGGTAATGAAGACCATTGAGCGCCTCATGCTCACCCACCTCAAGGCCATCAGCAATCCCCTCCTTGACCCACTGCAGTTTGCCTATAGAGCCAACAGGTCTGTAGACGACGCAGTCAACATGGGACTTCACTTCATCCTACAGCACCTAGATTCCCCAGCACCTACGCCAGGATCCTGTTTGTGGACTTCAGCTCTGCATTTAACACTATCGCCCCAGCTCTCTTCCAGGACAAGCTATCCCAGCTAAATGTTCCTGAGCCCACTTGCAGGTGGATCACTGACTTTCTGACAGACAGGAAGCAGGAGGTACAGCTGGGCAAGCTTGTCTCGGACCATCAGCACCGGAGCCCCACAAGGCTGTGTGCTCTCTCCTCTCCTCTTCTCCCTCTACACCAACAGCTGCACCTCTAGCCACCCTTCTGCCAAACTCGTGAAGTTCGCGGATGACACATCCCTCACTGGATTAATCTCCAACGGTGATGAGGCCGCCTACAGAAAGGAAGTTGACAGCCTGGCTTCCTGGTGCAGCCAGATCTACTTGGAGCTGAACGCCCTAAAAACTGTAGAGATGGTAGACTTCAGGAGAAGTCCAGCGCCAACCGCCCCCCTCATCATGTGTGACTCCCCAGTTAACATTGTGGAGTCATTCAGATTCCTGGGGACAATAATTTCAAAGGACCTCAGGTGGGTGGAGAACATCACCTCCACCATCAAGAAGGCCCAGCAGAGGATGTTCTTCCTGCAGCAGCTGAAGAAATTCAACATGCCGCAGAAAGTGATGGTTGAGTTCTACACGGCCATCATTGAGTCCATCCTCAGCTCATCAATCACCGTCTGGTTCGCTGCCTCCACTGCCAAGGACAAAGGAAGATTGCAGCGGATCATTCGGTCAGCCGAGAAGGTCATCGGCTGCAACCTGCCATCTCTCCTGGACCTGTTCCACTCCAGGACCAGTAAGAGAGCAGGAAAGATCATCGCTGATCCTTCCCATCCTGGTCACAACCTCTTCCAGAGACTTCCATCCGGCAAAAGGTTCCGGTCAATGAAGACTAAAACCTCACGCCACCTGAACAGATTCTTCCCCATGGCAGTGGGGCTCACAACCAAGCCCCCTGCCTCTCACTGACCTCCCCCCCACCCTGTCACACAAACAATGCACTGACAGTGTAATTTATAATTATTTAAAATTATTCTAATTTATAGTGTACATGCCCCACAACCATTTCACAGCCTCTAGCCTCATTGCCATTTAGTCTCACACAGCCTACAAGATGTATTGTTCTGCTGCTCTATTTTGTAAATTTGTTTTTGCTATTGCTATTTTGTTAATACTTTGCTATTTTGTAAATTTCTTGTCAATATTTGCTATTTGTTTTTTATGTCCATGCACCAACCTCACCAAGTCAATTTCCTGTATGTCCAAATATACTTGGCCAAATAAAATAATTCTGATTCTGAAAAAAAAGTGAATCATCTATCCATCAGTCATCATAAGAAAAAATAATTTATGCTAGGACCAGGAGCTATTGGCAGTCACAATGCTAGAAGAAAGGAAGATTTTCTTTTTCTACAGGAGAGTAACTTGCACAGGAGGGTAGTGGGGAAGAATAGGTCTTTAGGAGGGACAGTTAAGATGTAGCCTGAAGAGATGGGTCTTCAATCTACGGCGGAAGATAGGTAGTGACTCTGCAGTCATGACAGCGGTCCACCAGCGGGGCGCCAGGACAGTGAAAAGCCATGACCGAGTCTTGTCTTCTACAACACTGTTACAATGTGTTCTCTCTGTTAGCCAAGACCTGCAACAAATTATGCCTGCTTTACAGTGCATCGCGTCATCTCTTATCACATGATAGGTGACTGTAATGTTGCTGCTTATGACAAAGCATGATCCTCTCAAGAAACTGATCTTTCATTCAGTCATGAGTTTCAAGTTTCAAGTTTATTGTTACTGTTACACAGAAGGTCTGAGGAACCAAGTGACGGCACACAGAGAGGGTAGATCGAAGAGCCCGAAGGCGTATTTAATAATAAAAGGGAAAAGGGTAGGGGAGAGAAAGATAATCCAAATGAGAGTAGTCCAGGGTCGGTCCAGGGTTCGGCAGGCAGGCGGGTAGTCAGACGAGCAGGAGTCGGGCAGGCAGGCGGGTAGTCAGACGAGCAGGGGTCGGGCAGGCAGGCGGGTAGTCAGACAGGAATGGGATAGGTCCGTGGAAGGTAGACGAGGGGGAAGGTAGACAAGGGTTCTAGGGGATCACAGGAGAACGAGGTGAATCACAAGGGAAAAGACAAAACACAAGGAACAGCTAGGAACTCTGGAGGGCTAGAAGCGGCTGTGGGTCTCGTGGAAGGTTTACCGTAAGTCACAGTACGATCTGGCACTGGAGTGAAGATTGGGCAGGGCTTTAATAGGGTGTTGATTGGGGATGGGTTGCAGGTGCGTTGATTGGGGATCGGGTCCAGGTGCGCTGTCGACTGGGAAGACGCTCCAGTGATGACCGCCGCAGCCTCGAGGTGGTGCCAGAGGGTTGGTTAGGAGGGGGAACTGTAGCAGTAACTCCCTCCCTACGGGAGACACCAGGCAACCATCCTGGAGCGTCTGGGTGGGACTGGTAGAAGTCGGACAGCAGGGTGGGGTCGGCAAAGTAGGAGGCCGGAACCCAGCTCCGGTCCTCGGGTCCGTAGCCCTCCCAGTCGACGAGGTACTAGAACCCACGACTCCTACGGCGGACCACCAGGACCTCCCTCACGGTCCACATGGGCTCGCCGTCGTCCAACACTCTGGGTGGAGGGGGGGCTTCGACAAGGGGAGACAGGGGGCTGGAGACTGCAGGCTTGAGCTGGGACACATGGAACACAGGGTGAATGGACATGGAGGTTGGGAGGGTGAGACATACTGCTGTGGGGTTGATGATCCGGTTGACCGTGAAGGGACCCACGTAGAGTGGAGCGAGCTTCCGGGAGGTGGAGGGGAGGTTGAGGTCCTTGGCCCATAGCCAAACTCATTGGCCTGGACGGTAGGTGGGAGTGGGTCTGCGTCTGCGGTTGGACCCGCCGACACCAACGGAGGTGGGCCCTGGTGGACGGGACTGCAACCTCTACCTCCTGGCTGGGGAACATGGGGGGTTGATAACCCAGGGAACACTCAAAGGGGGACATCGCGGTGGCGTTGCTGGTCATCGTATTGTGTGTGTACTCCACCGAGGGTAGATGTCGGCTCTAGGTGGAAGGATGACGGGAGGAGACACAACGGAGAGCCGTCTCCAGGCACTGGTTGGCTCGCTCCGCCTGGCCATTGGTCTGGGGGTGGTACCCGGAGGAGAGGCTGACCGTGGCCCCAATGCCCTTGCAGAAGGCCTGCCACACTCGGGAAGTGAATTGGGGACCACGGTCAGACAATGTCCTGGGGAATGCCATGGAGACGGACAACGTGGAGCACCAGGAGGTCGGCGGTCTCTGCAGAGGAGGGGAGTTTGGGAAGGGCGATGAAGTGGGTGGACTTCGAAAACCGGTCAACGATGGTGAGGACCACGGTGTTACCCTGGGAGACAGGAAGACCGGTTACGAAGTCCAGGGCTATGTGAGACCAAGGGCGACTGGGGATAGAAAGGGGTTGTAGTAGTCCGGCCGGGGGTTGATGAGACGCCTTACTCCGGGCACAGATGGTGCATGCGGCCACGTACTCCCGGGTGTCCATCTCCATGGTGGGCCACCAGAACCGCCTCCGGATAAATGCCAGCGTCCAGCTTACCCCTGGGTGACACGCAAACTTACTACCATGCCCCCACTCCAGGACTCGGGATCGGGCTGACGGTGGAACGAAGACACGTCCAAGGGGTCTGCCTCCTGGGGTGGGGTAAGTTCGCTGGGCAGCCCGAACCACGGAGTCGATGGCCCAGGTGACGCCAACCACTCGGGACGGGGGAAGGATGGTGCCGGGGGTTGACGGAGCCACCTCCTCCGGGGCCAGGCGGGAGAGTGCGTCGGCCTTGGTGTTAGTGGAGCCTGGCTTGTAGGTGATGGTGAACTCGAAGCGTGTGAAAAAGAGGGCCCAGCGTGCCTGGCGGGAGAGAAGCCTGGGGGGGAGTTTCTGGTCCTCCACGGACATCTGGGACAGGACGGCCCTGAGGCCGGTGTCAGACGCATCCACCTCCACAAAAAACTGAAGGGTAGGGTCAGGGTGGATGAGCACCGGAGCCGCCGTGAACAGACTCTTAAGGGTCGAGAAGCCGGCCTCCGCCTTCGAGGTCCAGGAGAATGGGCGGAGCGTGGAGGTGAGGGCGGTCAGTGGGGCGGCCACCTGGCTGAAACCCCGGACGAACCGCCTGTAGAATCCCGCGAAACCCAGAAAGCGTCTCAGCTGTTGGCGGTTCAGGGGTTGGGGCCACTCCACCACCGCCCGTATCTTCTTTTCATCCGCCCGTAGGGGAACCTTATCCACGATGTGGCCCAAGTAGTCCACGGAGGCGGCGTGGAACTGGCACTTCTCGGCCTTCACGAAGAGTCTGTTCTCCAAGAGTCGTTGGAGGACCATACAAACGTGCTGCTGGTGCTCCTCCTCCGTCCTGGAGAACACCAGGATGTCGTCCAGGTAGACCACCACAAAGATGTTCAGCATGTCACGCAGCACGTCATTCACTAAGGTCTGGAAGACGGCCGGGGCATTAGTGAGCCCGAAAAGCATAGCTGACAGGAGTGGCACCCGGTGTGGTCTTCTGCGGCAAGGTTCGACGTGTTGTGCATTCAGAGATGGTCTTCTGCATACCTTGGTTGTAACGGGTGGTTATTTGAGTTACTGTTGCCTTTCTATCATCTCGAACCAGTCTGGCCATTGTCCTCTGACCTCTGGCATCAACAAGGCATTTTCGCCCAGAGAACTGCCACTCACTGGATATTTTCTCTTTTTCGGACCATTCTCTGTAAACCCTAGAGATGGTTGTGCATGAAAATCCCAGTAGATCAGCAGTTTCTGAAATACTCAGACCAGCCCATCTGGCACCAACAACCATGCCACGTTCAAAGTCACTTCAATCACCTTTCTTCCCCATTCTGATGCTCGGTTTGAACTTCAGCAGGTCGTCTTGACCATGTCTACATGCCTAAATGCATTGAGTTGCTGCCATGTGATTGGCTGATTAGATATTTGCGTTAACGAGCAGTTGAAGTGGCCCGTGAGTGTATAATGTTGGCTATAGTAGTGGTTCAGGTACCCTAATGTTTCATTACAGCCAAAAAATGCTAGCAAAAAACACTGCAGTTTATGTTTCAAATATTGGCTACAAATTCTATTTTTACAGTTTACATTTCTTTCCTGTTAATAAATAAATGCTGATTTGAGTCCACCTACTCAAACAATTATGCTAAATAGTGTCGCTAATCGCTACCGGTCATTTTGAGTATTGTAATTGCATTATTTTGGTATGCTCCAAAAGATGTGTGACTTGTTTTGAACAATTCTCATGGGCATGCTCTCCCCATTGGGCCTTATTGAACAGATGGCCCGTCAACCTCAACTCTAGCACCTCTCCTGAACCCTGCCCCCTCCTCTCACTTCTGACTCATTGTCTTCATTGGTGTGTTAGCCGTTTATCCCATGGTACCAAACAGGGTTATTGATAGCCAAACACACCAGGGCAGTTTTTTTGTGGAATCACACCACAACTAAGTATCATATTTCCGATTAGGTGTTACCATGAGTTTAATCATTCATCAGAATAATAGTAGTCATGTGTTTTATAAACTTTCAACGATTCTCATGCTCAGTAAGGGCTTGTAGTTGTGTCAATGGTGTGACTGAAGTCAAATTATTGATCTAAAAACCATGCACTTTTACAATCATCCTCAAACAGCAAAATTGTAATTCATTTTAACAACCCCCTTTAATGTACGATTACAATCATATCAATATTTTAAGGGATAATTGAGGTTAGCAAAAGTAGATTCCTCACACGTCCAATTTTGCACATTACTGTGCCCTGTCACTTGTTATTTGTCTGGCCTTCCAATGATTGTTCTATTGAACCCTGCACTGACTGTGACAGTGAGTAAAAAAGCAATTACTCTCCCAGTGAAAACAACAGGTTGGGTCACAGAGCTCTGCTCTTTCTCCAACTTTTTTTGTTTCTGAAATGATGTTTTCAGTTGCCTCACTACAGGGTGGCAATAGGCCACAAATCAAAATCTGTAATTAGTGTAGGCATTTATTATTGTCCTGTTGCATTAAAGTTGGCCAATTTCGTCAATATACTAGCACTACAAAGTACTTGATGCAGTTTTCCTCTCAGAATGTGCATGTGGTCTACAAACTCAAACCGGGAAACAGAATACACTCAAATTCACTGGTGTAGTGGACTGACTACCTACCACTACAAATCCATGCTAAGGGGCCCATTTTACACTTCCACCAAACGAAAATACTCTACTGAAAGTAGAGTAAGGTATGCAGCACAAAGCTTTACTAGATAACATATTCCTTCTAGTACTCTATGCCTATGCCTTGAATGCAGTTGGCTCAGCCTCTCTGTACTGTTACCATGGAAGCAGGTACCCTATTCCTGGTGGGTATCAATGGACAAGGTCACTTAGCTGATTGATGTTTGCCTCTGGAGGCCTTTCCCTCTGTGCAGTTTAACACAGATCTCTATTTCAGTGGCAGTATAGAGGGTAAGGCCTGCAAGGGCCAGGAGGACCACTAGAGCAGTACTGGTCCCCATAGACTTCCTGCCATAAAGGTGGGTTCCACTGACTGACTTCTGTATCCATTACTTTACAACCTCAGGCTAATTTCAAATGTATGCCACCCCCAGCTCAAGCTAGAGTGCACTCTGCTGAGCCACATATGCCTAGTGAGCTAAGCGAGTCGAACCCTTTGAGTGAGAGATAATGGACTTCTGAGTGCCATAGATAAACAAAGACCATTTATAATTATAGGGTGGCAAAATAGTTACTGTATGCCACAATTGGCAACGTGTAAGGATAAAAGGAACTGTTGTACAATTATTTTTGATAGAAAAGCTTCCAATATTGGTGGATAGAAGCTATCAGCTAGCATTGTTTGCATCATTTATAATGCTTTTTCCCCTGACTAGAGGAAACCAAAATGTACAGCTATTTATTGTACATTTAAGGTACATTACATATAAAAAGAAAAAAATGGCTTTATTATTTGCTTGTATTGATTTAAACGTAACTATACAGTAGGTTAATCAATTGTTTGAACAGCTAGGGATGACCATTAGTTGCATGCAACATTTAATTCACTTGCAATCAAAAAACCCGCCCAAATTTAGCGGAGGAACAGCTAGTCTGTTAGATATTCAAGTGTTAAATATTCAATTTGTAAGTTCATTTTCTTAGCAGGCAGCGGCAAATGCTATGTCTGAGGCTGTCTGATCCCGCACATCTGAATTATCAACCAATCAGAAATCACAATTGAGGTCACTCGGCTAAACTTGAATGAAGTCAGAGAGGAATATGCAAAGCATACGGTCTTTGATGAAGTTCATACTATCTCGATAGTAGAATCCATGTTGTAATCATTTCTCAAACAACACACTGACAGTGTAATTTATAATTATTTAAAATTATTCTAATTTATAGTGTACATGCCCCACAACCATTTCACAGCCTCTTGTGCCTACAAGATGTATTTTTCTGCTGCTCTTTTTTGTAAATTTGGTCAATATTTGCTATTTGTTTTTTATGTCCACGCACCAACCTCACCATGTCAATTTCCTGTATGTGCAAATATACTTGGCCAAATAAAAGAATTCTGATTCTGATTCTGATCATGTTGGTGTGACAAATAGCCAGCTAGTTTAATGGGCTGCGCCTGGTATCGATGGAGATAGCCACGACTGAAGATGAGTGTGTTGCAGTCCCTAATGTCTCGTTGGAAAGTAATCCTCCCCTTGAGTTCATCCAGCTTGTTGTCCAGCAACTGGACATTGGCAAGGAGAATAGTTGGGAGAAGTGGATAGTTCTTGCAGCGTCTCACTCTGTCCATGACACCAACCCTCCGTCCCCTGCAGCGTTTCTTTCACTGGCGCCCGCCAAGTAAACAAAAGCTCTGTAGGTCAGAGAGTGATGCAGGGACGGGATCTGTGTGCGGTAGGTCAAAGTTATGGTGAGTAAAAATAAATCTTATGTCCAGAAGAGCGTGTCGGTCATAGGAAATAAGAGCAGCAACTTGCAACCCCCTTTGTACTTGCTCGTTGCTCCCCGGCATCTGACCATTGCATCTAACAACCGCAGGCACACAAGCAACTTTATTATCCATAATGGAAAGTGAATGAATAAGCAACAGACAAGTAGGTTAACCATCAAATGAAAAAATGAACCAGGAGCCCACTTTGTTGTTGTTTGAATTACAGATTGCACCATCAAGTGAATTGAAATTGCATGAGAAAAGAAATCTGAAATATTATTTTTATTTCCAATGACAATAACGTGAAAATAAAGATGGAAATTATTTTGAATTGTCATTTGTATTCAATGAAATAGTTGTGAAAATGGACAGAGGATTTTCTCCACTTATGATGAAAGGCACACTTAGTTTAGTTGCATGCATAGCTCTACAGTGTGGCATTTCTTGATTATGTGAAGTGGGCACTTTTGTCATCTCTCACCATTCTGCATTCCATAGATTCTTGACAATTTCATAATGCTGACAAGAAACACAATCAGGACCAGAGTCTCCAATGTATGCGTGTGGTATTTTTCTGTATATACAGTGCCTTCGGAAAGTATTCAGACCCCTTCACCTTTTCCACATTTTGTTGTGTTATAGACTCAATTTAAAATGGATTAAATTAAAATAATTTGCCATCAATCCACGCACAATACCCCAGAATGACAGAGCAAAAACAGGTTTTTAGAAATTTCAGTACATTTATTAAAATTGAAATACAGAAATACCTCATGTACATAAGTATTCAGACCCTTTGCTATGACACTGTTAAAATTAGCTAAAATGCAAAAATGTCATCAACAAGTCATCAGTAAGTTGAATTGGGTTCATGTAATTTTGGAATTAATATCTTTGTTTTTATAGGGTCTCTGATTTACATATGAATCAATTACACACTGTGTGGATCAGGTTGTCATTACAAACTGAGCAAATGGAGAGGAACAAAACCGCTCAGGAATGCGACCCTGAGGCCTGGGGAATCTTACAAAAATCTACAAAGTTGAATGGTGGAGAGGGAAAAGTACAGTCGATGGGACAACATCATCTCAGTCACTCTACGAAATTAGTCTATAACCAAGTGGCCAAAAAGAATCCCTTAATGGAAAATAATCTATCTCATATGGATAGTTGTGTTTGCAACAATGAATTCAAGTGATACAGCAAAGAAAGTGGCTGGAAATTTGGTTTTATTACAAAGCATTAAGTTTGGTGCAAATCCATCACATGAAATGCAGATTCCACACCATCTCTCATGTGAAGAATAGTGGTAGCTGCATCAAGTTATTGGTATGTTTGTCATTGGCAGGTACTGGGGAGTTTGTCAGGATCAAGAGAAAATTATGAAATTTGCTGAGTTGATAGTAACATCCTAATCTACACAGTGTATTTATAGGGTCTCTGATTTGCATAGGAATCAAAAGATATTACATCCAAAATTACATGAACTATTATCCTTGCATTAAGATGGACTCAATTCAACTTATTGAGTGATTTGTTGATGACATTTTTGCATTTTAGCTAAATTCATAGCAAAGGGTCTGAATACTTCTGTACATGAGATATTTCTGTATTTCAATTCTTTTTTAAATTACAGAAATTTCAAAAAACTTTTTCGCTTTGTCATTCTGGGGTATTGTGTGTGGATTGATGGCAAATTCTTTTAATTTAATCCATTTTAAATTGAGTCTATGACACAACAAAATGTGGAAAACGTGAAGGGGTCTGAATCCTTTCATAAGGCACTGTACATTGTGCATCACAATTTGATGTTGAGTTATGTCAGACAAGGATGACTATGCAACAGTACTGTGGAGGCTCCAGTTTGAGAAGCATGGATAAAGATTTAATCTAAGACATCTGTTCGACAAAACCAAAGTGAATGTGAAAGATTCCAGCAATGGATTGGATCAAATTAAGTTTGGCTTTTCTGTGAAACTTAGTCTCAAATAGAAAAGATTGAGAGATACAGTAATGTTTGCTTCTCTGAAAATGAATAGCTAATAGTTGGAGGCCAAGTGCAAGTTTCAGGTTTCTGTCTGGTGGTCCTGCAAATTCTCCTTGACTGTTTGTCCCCTGTTGAATTACCACTGGTCGATATCATGGATTGATATGTTGATATGCATACAGGTTCTTGCATAGATATGATTTTCCAGTTTACGTCATTCACAGCCAAAATAGACACACAGTGAAAAATTACGGTGTTTCAGAAGAAATTTGATATACAAGAAAAACATAATCTTAGACTAAAAAGATGGGTTCACATCTATTTATCAGAAAACAAGTGTTGTACTATACCTTAGCATAATACAGGTGATTCTGAAAAAAAGACTATCACAATCCGACTCTTACCTCTTCCCTGTGTTGATTAAATAACTAAGATGGCAAAGAACAATGCTGTGCCATTTGAACATGTAGGAGAAATGCTAAATCATTTGTTATGGAAGAATTTCATGGCTAAACACAGCAAGAAATATTTAAGCATGAGGTGCAGTGGAGGACTGTGGGGAGAGCTAGGATGTGGTTGCTGTGAACTGAAGCCCTTACACCCGTGAGTCTCTCTCTCTCTCTCTCACACACTCACACTCACACACACACACACACACACATTCTCACACACCGTGAATCTTGGAGTGGTGCACCCCAGGAGGAGTCTCTTTAGATCTAACAATAACATAGTACCTGCAAGTTCAACCATGTTGTACACCAACTTAAAGGAGTTTGATCAGTATTTCAGAGGGTCATGAAAAGGACAGATAGAGAAGGGAGAAAGTATGCTATCAGATAAAACAAAGAATTGGAAATGTGATTCCTTGTGTGTAAAGTAATTTTTTTTCTTCTATCCCACGACTCCACCTTGAATATCTGTGCCACAATACAATGGGATTTAATTATAGCCAATGCTTGTCAAAGGCATCTGCTTCCAAGCAAAAATAATACATACTACGAATAACCATACTGTAGTATACAGTAAATCCCAATCAATGATCTATTAATTATAGTTCCAAGTAACAATTTCAGTACACTCATTTGTTCTGTGCTCATGGACAGAACTCTCCTGATTTAAAAATAAATAAATAAAAAAAATCCTAAAGCCGTTACTAATTAGTGCACATCTAATCTTTTCAAAATAAATAATAGGCAATTATTGTATTTATTTATTCTGTAATTAGTGTCAGGGCTAAGTACAAAAGGTTAATGAATAACAGATAATAAACTGTTGTTTTTTTTGCCATTTTAAAATGGAAAATGAATAACGGGAAGGAAAATGAATAACCTTTCTGGCCCCAGCGAATTTTACTATTGGAGGACCATGTTGGCAAACACAGTCTAGTCAAGCAGTTATCAATAGTTTTTTTGCTAATACATGCTGTTGTTTGTTGAAACGTTAGTCTCCCTTTTCAAATGCAGGATTCAACATGGGAAAAACTGACACAATTAATTAATCTCACTTTATTTCACTGTGAATTATAACAAAGGTCCAGGTATTGACAGCTGATTTAGCAAACCCTCGCACTGAAATGTGGCCAAGGCTCACTGTGTCCCCAATCAATATCTATCAACGATCTGAAATTTAATCTAGATTAACATCAAAATGATCACAGTCTGAGACTTAAATATAGCATTGTTATACTCAACACTGTTACGGTTCCCCCTCCTAATCATCCCTCTGGCACCACCTTGAGGCCCCGGCGATCATCGCTGGAGCGTCCAGCCCCCAGTCGACAGCACACCTGGACCCGATCCCCAATCAGCACCCTATAAGAACCCTGCCCGGTCAACACTCCAGTACCAGAACGTACTGTGATCTTACGGTAACCTTTGTGAATCGTGACCTACAGATGCTTCAGCCCTCCTGTGTATACTGCAGATTCCTTGTGCCTTGTCTTCCTCCGCGTAACCCAATCTGTTCTCCTGTACCCCGTCTACCCTTCCACGGACCTAGCCCCTTACATATTACTGGACCTCCCTGCCTGCCCGACCACCTGCCTGTCTGACTACCTGCTCTCCTGCCGACCCTGGACCGATCCTCGACTACTCTCTTTGGATTCTCCACTTGTCCCCATTCCCCTTTTCCTCATTATTATTCCGTCGTTTGGTTCCTTGGACTTTCTGTGTAACAAACACTGAAGTCTGAGTACTAAACAAGGCAGTTGTGCCATGAGCATACATTTACAAAACTCACATTACAGACTGAAAACTGTAAAAACTGAACTGAGAGAAATAGCATACCTTGAACAATGAGGTGCACTTTTGAGGATTTGGGCTTCTTGTTTGTGAGGATGGAGCACACATAGGGACCCTCGTCGTGTAGGTCCACATTCTGGATCTTTATGCTGTACTCAGTCACTGCTGTGTTGTCCATGAGGACCACGCGGGGGTCCAGGGACCACTTCTCGCTGCCCGCAAATAGAATGGTGGTGCGATTAAGCCAGGCCACTCGCGATACCTTGCTGTCCACAGTACATCTGAGAAAACAAGGAGAGGATAGGATGAATATTTAAATTCCACCAAAATTTTGATTCATTACTCCAAATCATATGGTCGTATAAGGTTTCAACTCTTTTTCATTTGAAGAGTATGAATTAATGGACACATACCATTCACACCAATGAATGATCAAATCCTTATTACTTTCTAGAAGAGTTTCTACCTCCAGATTTGATAAATTATGTTAAGTGTATACACACTCTACACAGATATTTGTGATAACAATATTTATATGGAAACAAAACATACACAGAACATTTTGTGAATGGTTCCTGTAACAATCACCATGGTACAGTGAATGACATTAAATGTCGGTACCTGTGAACATTTCCATTTACAATTAGAATCTAAGACAAGTCCAATTTGCATATCCTTAGTATTCTCCGGTAGCAGGGCCCTCTGGAAAATCTGTTTAACAATTTCTAAAGAGAGAAGCCTATACAGTTCTCTCTGAGTCCCTGAGAGAGAAGTGGTAACAAACAACATGTGATTTATATTCAGTACAGATTATTGGATCCTAACCTCCATGCCTAACCTTCAATCCAATAGACTTCAGTGAAGGAATATCATAATGCTCATAATACCATTTCTACTGCCTCTGCATACTAATCAGGGCCACTGAGGAGAGCGAGAGACAGAGCACTGTGTAGCTGTAGTCTTATCAAACAGGCGTGCACAGAAGAATATTTTGGATATTGGAGAACTGTGCTTCGAAATAAAACTTGCAGTGCAAATCTTGGGGTCAAACGTGACGTGAGAAGTATTTGAAATGTACAAAACAACATTGTTGTTTATTGAGAATTAATGGCTAATATCCCCATATAATGTGCTCTTCAAACAAATACAGCCCTCTCCATATTCGTTGGGGTTGAGGTCAAGTGTTTTAGTGCATTGACCCTATAACATTGCAAACGTACATCATTGTAAAAGTTGTTCTGAAATATTTGTTATGCATTTCTTTATCTGAAAGGAGGAGGATCATGACATGAAATCAATGTAACCCAGGCAATGATTATGGCAACCAGGCAATGATAATGATGAAAATTGTAATTGCATGAAATACATATACTATACTGCAAAAACTAAATACAATATTAGGAGCAGCCTTTATATTGAGTGGAACATTATTTCAAATTTAGACTCTTAAGTAACCACAACATCCTCTCTGCTTGTAGTTTGAACACTTTTTAACCACTAAGGTCATTCGTCTAGTAACCAACACACATAGGTTGATCACAGTCGACCACATCTAAATAACAAAACATCTAAAGTACAATGTAGACCAATATACCCTAAACAATCAGTTGAATTCTGATGGTCATATGTACATATCTTGGACCTCTGTACCTTATTTCATGAAAATTGTGCCATATTAAATATTCATCATGGTTTCTGAGAAGGTCACACATGGTCATGGCATATGTTTCACTCTCCTCAAAAACAAGGCAGGAAATAATACAACAAATAATTACAATGAATTATTCATTGAGTATTCATTTATTCAGGAGCAAGGTCAGCAGTGTTGAAAGTGTACACAGTCATGTTTTGTGTTACTGTATTATCACAATTAAGGGTAGGGAATCTATGATGACTGTCAGACCTTGTGTCAAGGCTCTTACATCAGAACACAAGGGTGGGTGTCAGTGCAAATTGCTAGGAGCACAAACTGTCAGTTTGACAGTGTTCACCCACACTCAATTGTTTTAGTCCTTAAATGGATGTTACAGGTGTATGTTGTCAACCATGGTAAAACATGGGGGCGTAGAGAGTATTTTTAAATGTTGTTTGAAACAGAACACCCACTTTACTGTTAATAATCTCCATTGCATTACATACTGTATAAGCTAACACATTTTAACATTGAAATGAATGTTGCACAAAGTAATGCAATTGTTGTGAATCTTATCATTTCAGTATAGTTCAGCAAAGTGTCAAGCTAATGTTTACGACACATTTGTTTCTGATATAATACGCTATGGCTTTTGCTCCCCCCCAGGTCCATCACCCTCTGTTATCAGTGCATGAATCCCATATTCAAACCATGACAGATAGTGTTATCTCTGTAATGTCAGAATATGATTTAACCAATGTTACCAGGGACAGCTATACAAATCTTTCACTGTGACACACAGGGAGACTGACATCTGACTATTCATCATTAGTGATCATTGCCGATAAGTATCCCCAATAATAAAGCAATCAATCTGATATTTACCACACTTTATGAAGTAATTGATCACAGAATGCTTAACTATACCTGATTTAAACCCTCAAAAGTGCAATCCTTGGACAACAGTGGCAACAGAAGCTCCCTATAGCAAAAGAAGACACCTTAAGAGGGCCTTTAACGTTAATTATCATGACAATACAAGCATGAAATACAGGCATTATAATAATATAGGTTGATTTTTTCCTCTGTGGAACAGCACATGGGAATGTCACTTTTGATGTGCAGTAAGTAATTTTAGTTTCCTGTTATTTTTGTTTAAGATTGGAGTATGGTAAAAGGGAAACATTAACAAAGTATTATTCCTTCACAAAAAAGTCCAGCAAAGGTCAGAAACATCCCAAGGTTAAACATTCTAAACAGGATTGTGATCTAAACAATATTTCTCTAGTGTTGGATTTGTCGAAGAGCAAATTGGATGACAAAAATGCTGCAAGTGCGAAGAATGTTTTCTTAAGAAACTGTTCATAGTAACAGCTCATTCACCACCATTACCATTTAGGATGAGCAGAAGTGCAGTGAAGGGATTGTAACCATTATCAACCAAAATATTAAGCCACGCTCAATGATGTTGTGAATGCTCTGACATATAGCTTGGGAATAACTATGCATTTACAAACAAAAGTCACCCTTTCACCCTTTTTTCTCTGAAAAAGGCTTTTCAGCTCAAACGCTCTGTTTCTAAAATAATTGTCATTTTGGGATTGTCTTTCATTCATATTCTGCAGAGAGGACAGCATTAAGCCGCACAGTGCTGCCTCTCCATCCCTCCCTAATGACGAGGAGCTCTTACCCCCATAAATCCTTTTAACTGGAGTGGACATCCAGCAGGTTTTACTGGGCCTATCAATTTTGTATCCAGAGACCTCCATCAAAAATATGTGGTGCAATCGAGCATACTGTACCTCCATGTGTCCCTGGATGATAAGTGGTGTGGTCTCAACTCCTCATTCAGAAATCAGGTTGGAGACTGATACCGTGGGGCTCACAGGGCCCCAGCATAACCAGAAAAACACACTAAACATCCACAAAATCATCAATTTCTGAGGGACATTGAAATGCAATAAATACCTGCAGGATAATGACTTGATAAAATGTCAGAAATTATGTCTGGGCTTCGAGTGTGTTTGCAGAGACAAGGCTTGTATCCTCCACAGTCACCTTCTCATTATTGGCAATTATTGTGTGGGCTCAGCTCTTCCATTGGACATTAAATGTCACCATTACATTGCCATGGTGCATATTAATCCAATAAAGTGTTGGTGTTGGCAGTGGAGGGATACTCAATGGATACATTAGTATTCTGCTAAATATTCCTTATTATCAGCATCACAGAGACAGATGTCTTATTTACAGTAGATACAATTCTAATTGTCTGGATGGTATTGTATGTAGTACACAACATACAGTACTGTATTTATACAGTATTGTAATGTTAATCAAATCATCAAGGGCTGCCATGTTCAAATTCAAACTGAGTGAGCCGAAGTCATGTTTGTCATTCCATAGCATATTCACATACTGTAGCTACTATGTTGATTTTTCCTGAATGCATTACTGTTTGAACTCATTAGGGAAGCTGCACGGGCCTTATAGGTCCAATTTTAAGAATTATGTGCCACTTCCATAATAATTTACCAAATGTAACATGAATGAACCAGAATTAGGGCTGTCAGTCGATTTAAAACAATGAATTTTAATAATTTGTTCCTATTAGCTGATTAATCTACCGATTTAATATAACGTGGGATGTTACATTTTACACCTTTTTCACCTTGCATTTTACACTTATTTGTCAACACGTAATACAGACACTCACCCCGCAGGTCTGGGTGTGGGAGCTGAACTACGCAGTGTCCCTCATATCCTTCAGAGAACCGGGGTTACATACCGTAGGGGGCAGCTCAAGTCCAGAGTCACCAACAAGGTTTGTCTCTTGGGTTGCTGTGAGCAAGCTTTTGGCACGATTTATCCAGAAACCCTAGATGAGCAGGTGTGACACCAGGAGTGTTGTGCGCCCTGATCCGAAGTGACCGCACATATCAAACAATTGTTGATGTAAGTGTGGACCCTCAAGCCCTTTTCCCAAAAGAAGGCTACAGCTGCTTCGGCACACTTTGTGAATGTCTGTGGGGCCAGAGACAGACTGACTGATATATACAGACTGACTGTTAGATATTTTTTGTTAGATAAGTTTACATTTACATTTACATTTATGGCATTTAGGAGACGCCTTTATCCAAAGCGACTTACAACAATACATTTGTTTAAGTAAGTGAATCATAGTGAGGGTGAAGGGGTCTTTAGGAGGGACTGTTAAGATGTAGCCTGAAGAGATGGGTTTTCCATCTACAGCGGAAGATCGGAAGTGACTCTGCAGTCCTAACAGTAGTGGGAAGCTCATTCCACCAGGGGGCGCCAGGACAGTGAAAAGCCATGACCGAGTAGCGCGGCCACTGCATCCACGTAGAGGCGGCGGTGCCAGGCGGGCAGACGAGGTGGACGAGCAGAGTGATCTTGCAGGGGTTTGGGGGCTAACCATTGCTTGCAAGTAGTAATTAACACAGCTCCCTTGTCCAACAGGGACATTCATTTAGTCGCTGAGGACTTGGGCCCTGTCCCCGTGCGCAGTGGACACGAAACGTGGTGGAGGCCCCGTGAACTGTAGTCAGTACCCCTGGTCCACTGGTTGCATGCACAGGCACCCTGCCCCGATGGTCTGGCTGACCTGCCTGTGAGAGTTTTGATTTATTGTTTTGCAGAAGTTCCTCTCACCAATGGCCTGTGCGCCTTTGGTGTTCGCCCGCCCACTAAGGGACGAACAGGACTTGGGGGGCTTTTGAGCTACACATGGAACAAACAGTGTGCCTGTGTGACAGTATGTCCCCAAACCGGGGAACAGTGTCTAGGTCAGGGGAGCCGAATGTCCCAAAACGAGTCAGGTGGCCTGGAGATCAGACAGACGGCACGTTCCCTTCACAAAACGACGGACAAGGTAATTTCACCAGGACCAACATGGCATGCTGGATGGAAGGAGAGGGCTGGGTGAGTGGAGCACTGAACAGACAAGAGGAAGGAGAATAAAGAGAAACTAACTGGTATATCGCTGTCAGTCGAATCAGGTAAGGGAAATACCCTATGGCTGTGCTCAGAATACTCGCAAACGAGCCAGTAACAACACGTGTAACATGTACTATCTGACACATAGTCTCAAGTTAAACCTGAAAGGAACTATGAGAGAAAATAGTCAGGTATTGGTTTATAGGAATTACCTCGTGTGGGTTTTCACTAAGTGTAGTAAAAGAGAGGAGCACTTCGATGGTGGTGTACATAACAAAAGCTACCAGCTATCAACCCTCCACCCACCAGCTATCAACAAAACTTGCATGCCACCCAAATGGCACGATAGAAAGTAGCTAGGATAGTGACTAATTCAATCTCTTGTTCGCGAACCGATCTAGAGAGAACTTTACTCGGTAATAAAAGCAACCCAGGGAAAGCTGCCGGGGGAAACGCCCGGGCCCCGGGGAAAGCTGTTAACTTTTCAGTGGAACAGTTAAGTTAGGTAGCTAGGTTCTATTGGGACACTGCAGGCGGCTTGTGAATAAGCGAGTGAAGTGTGAAAAGAATGAAATGGGTGCGCTGTGGATGAGCTTTTATAAACTGAGCTGGGGTGGGGTCAGCCATGCAAAGCACTGTTGGCATGATTGCATAGGGTTTCAGCGAATAGGGTACGCCAGGGTGCATATCCAATAGTGAGATGTCGAATCCAGTCACCTGAAAGAGAACACAATGTTTCAAGCAAATCCCCTCATTCCCCAAACAAAACTCAGACAAAGCTGTAATGTCGAACAGGACGTTTACTCGGAAAAATCATTAGAATACATTACAAACGTATTTGTACACAAAGGCTTCTGTTGCTTAGGTTGGCTTCCAGCAATGTGAAGTACTTGCATCTCTTAGGCAGTATAGTAGGTAGCCAATGAGCCACACACGCAAGTTGCAGGTTATGCACCCACAGCTAGTGCTAGATGCCCAGAAATGTTCCAAACATTATGGAAAAGCAAATTCAGCCAGAAGGGCAGGTTGCACGCTGTCACAGACTGCCAATGCATCAAGTAATGATTCAGCATAGCTATTTGGTGACAAGTTCAAAGTTCTCTGTCTGAAAGGCAAGCTGCAGCTGAAGCGGCAATTTGGGAGACTGTTGCTAAGAGACTGGGACAGCTGCCAATCCAGTTGTATCTCGCGCAGCCTGCAACTATAATCACACTAAAGACAGTTACAGTAACATTGATTCAAACATTGAAATCAAAGCTGAAATCTTAAAAATCCTGTACCACAAAATAAAAGACCACAACAACACCAGTGGCCGGAGAAGTACAGCACCAGTGAGTTTGTGAGGTGCTAGCCTGCACGCTGAACTTGAGCCTGATAATGATGGTATGGATGGTGATGGGTTGGAGCCAGAGGACAGCGCACCATCTATAGGTCTAATGGACCTACACTGGAGTCTACCATTGAGGAACAAATAGTTCCAGCAACATCCTCCTCCAGTAAGTTCCCTCTAAGTTAGCTCTTGATAGTAAGCTGTTGGGTCTTATAATGGCTCTAATATGACATCATTTTGAAATTAATGCTATGGGTGCAAGATACTTTTTTGCATTTCCTGCAATCCTTTTTAGGCTATGGCTATAAAATGAAACATGTAAGCTGACAAAGTGTTTGTCAGATGGGCTCCGCAAGAAGAAGAGGGTCCAGATTGCCATGTGAAAGGCCTCGGCCATAGTATCTTCCCAACTAGAGGTTTCAGAGGCATATTTCATGAAGAAGAGAGGAGGGACAGGGAGCAGAGAGAGTGGGAGATTATCAGGGCCAGGGAGAACAGGGAGCTGAAACGTGCTATGCTGAATCAGATGGGCAACATGATGGGAAACATGCTTTATCATTGGTGCGAAAGATGGGCAGTATGATGAGCCAAATATTTAACCAAATATCAGCCATCACTGATCCCACCCCAGCCACCTGCATTCAGTGGGTATCAGCCCCAGGACCCTACATTTAAGTCATTTAGCAGACGCTTTCATCCAAAACGACTTGCAATAAGTACATTTGTCTAAGTAAGTGAATCAACTATACATCAGTCAGTAAGTAAAACCTTTGATAAGTGCCATCGGCAGTCACAGTGTAAGAGAAAGAAAGACAACTTTTTTATGGGGGATTCCAAGTTCTGGTAATGTAGGGTGTTAGGGGGTGGAGAGGTCTGAGGAGGAGGAGCCCAGGTGTACCCTAAAGAAATGGGTCTTTAGTCTACGGAGGAAGATAGGGAGTGACTGCCATCCTGACAGTGATGGGAAGCTCATTCCACTGGGGTGCTAAGACAGAGAAGAGCCATGACTGAGCAGAGTGACCACTATGTCCTCTTAGAGGTGGCGGTGCCAGAGGTGGAAGAACAGAGTGATCAGGGAGCGGTTTGGGGACTGACCATCATTTGCAGATAGGGAGAGGTTGTTTCCTTTGCCGCTCTGTAGGCAAGCTCCAGGGTCTTGAATCTGATGCGAGCTGCTACTGGGAGCCAGTGAAGGGTGCAGAGGAGGGGGGTGAGATGGGAGAATTTGGGGAGATTGAACACCAGACGGGCTGCAGCTTTCTGGATAAGCTGATGTTGGAAGCAGGGAGCCTGGCCAGAAGTGAGTTGCAGTAGTTACAGCAGTTCCCCTGTACAACATGATGGGTAATCTCACAGGGACAATAATATCATTAAGGATTCCCTTATATCTGTTGCAGAGGATGTAGCATTGTCATGTGCCTGTGGCTGCTCAAGTCCCTCCTGTTCCTTAATCCTCACTCGCTCCTCATCCCAATAAGGGAGACACCCATCTCCATGGACCTTACAAATGTTATGCAGAACACAGCATGTCAGAATGATTTCAGAGACCAGAGCAACATCCACATCTATTTGCTTCATAATGCGTCACCACCTCGATTGGAGACGTCCAAAGCCATTTTCCACTACCATTCTTGTTGAGCTAAGGCAGTGACTGAAAGCCCTCTCTGACTGTGTGGTGGATGGAAATCCTTTCATAAGCCACCTTTTCACAGAGTATGCTGGATGACTGATAATTACGATGGGGACCTCTATCCCATCAACAATCTATGACTTCTAGAAGTAAAAGAAGAACAAAAAACATATCACCATTCTCTGACCTATTAACACTCTTATGCAACTGTATATATTGCCTTTAGATTAAATTAGGGTATGTGTAGGCTAGACGTAGGCCCTTAATATGGTCCTGGGCCTTTCTTGAGAATTTCACACAGGTGGTTCACAATTATGTGGGTCTTATACTTATATTGGTATCAAAGTGAAGGTAATGCCTACAAGATTATGATCAAGTTGTGAGCACCAAACAGTGTATCACAGGATTATTGCTGGTGATTAAGCAAATAAATACTGAATCTGTTCCACAACATGTGGACAATAACTACACAATTTGGTGTTGATTTAGTAAAAGGAATAGTTGAATGTCTATTTGAGTGGGAGTATTTGGATAAGTACCACCAGATGGCACTCCTATAGGTTAGGTTCACACAACTTCACTCGTGCATCGTGGGGTTTTCCAGGCCATCCAACTTAGGTATCTGTGAAACTAACACATTGTATCGATTACAATTAGAGGTGCAACAATGAAAAAGCTCAATTCTGTGACATTGACAAGGAAAGCTTGAACTTCATTGCTGCCGGTGCCGTGCCATATAGCATAGAGGTCAACTTTGATTAA
Source organism: Argentina silus (assembly GCF_951799395.1). NCBI lineage: Eukaryota > Metazoa > Chordata > Actinopteri > Argentiniformes > Argentinidae > Argentina > Argentina silus. Next base: position 12,519,704 of record NC_139656.1, on the reverse strand, counting down.
AATGTTTTGATCAATTGCTACTTTGCTAATATACTTACTATAATCTGCCCTAAACCTACCAATATTTGTGGACAACCACTACCTGGAGAACAATTGAGTGCCAGCCTTTTCTATTTTAGTAGTCAAATGTGTGTGTAATAGAATGTGTGTGCCATCGATGGCACTGGCACACATAGGGAAACCTCTCCTACAAAATCCTGCCACTGTTATGTCTAGCATTGGTCCCATTAGCAACTTGATATATTTCTTATATAAGACCAGATTTATTGCCATGCAGAGGTCATGGACAAGACCATTTAAAGTTGAGATACCGATGGCAAAGAGAGTGGTCCCAGTCCGGTATTCGCAAGAGGTTGCAAGCCACCACAACACCACAGCCGTGCCCTTGCTATAGCAGATGGGGTTTCTCCAATTTGTTGGATTCTTCTCAATGTAAGGTCATATTTGGGATGCTACATACTCAAAAGTGCTTCATGTCATGCATAAACTTGCTATCCGTCTCCAAAAGACATCACCATGAGAACGATCTTTGGCCGAAATTGTGCGCTCTGATGAGAGACCATTAGCTACTGCGATCACTGATATGTTGCAGTTTCTTCTTCTGATTCTTGATAAATCTGTGCATCCTTCTTCTTTTCTTACTTAAGAAAACTTGTCTCCTGTGAACTGAAGGCTGCCTGTCGTGCAAACACAAAGAGGACTGAATTTCCAGTGTCAAAGACATATACAGTGCCTATAGAAAGTCATCATACCCCTTTGAAATAGTTACTATATTTGTCATACAGCCTGAAATCAAAACCCATTAAAAAAAAATACTTTTTCCAGCTTTATGTACAAATTTAGCCATACAACATCAAACTAATGAAAAAAAAGGCGACAGTTCTGAAAATTTATAAAAAATTAAAAACAAGAATAAGAGGGTTGGAAAAGTCATTAGTCCCCTGATTTAATACTTTGTAGAGCCACCTTTTGCTGCAATTACAGCCATCAATCTGTTTGGATATGTCTCTACTAGCTTTGCACACCTAGATTGGAGAATATTTGCCTATTCTTCCTTGCAGAATTGTTCGAGTTCAGTCAAATTCCGTGGTGAGCGGCGATGGACTGCTCTCTTCAAGTCCATCCACAGATTTTCTATCGGATTTAAGTCAGGGCTCTGACTTGGCCACTCAAGGACATTCACCTTTCTATCATTAAGCCACTGCGTTGTTCTTTTGGCGGTATGTTTAGGATCGTTGTCATGTTGGAAGGTGAATGACCTGCCCATCTTCAGCTGTCTAGCAAAGGGACGCAGGTTGTCCTCAAAAATTTGGGTGTACTTGGCAGCATCCATTTTCCCTTCAATCCTGACCAATTTCCCAGTCCCCGCTGAAGAGAAACATCCCCATAATGTTGCCACCACCATGCTTCACAGTAGGTATGGTGTGTTTTGGGTGGTGTGCTGTGTTTGGTTTTCGCCAAACATAGCGCTTGGAGTTCAGTCCAGTTTGGACGGACGGCCTGATCTAGGCAAGGTGTTGGTGGTGCCATACGCCTTCCACTTCTTAATGATGCTCTGAACGGTACTCAGAGGGATAGCTAAAGCCTTCGAAATCTTTTTGTAGCCTTCACCTAACTTGTGCCTTCCTACAACTTTATCCCAGAGGCCTTTTGAAAGTACTTTTCCAACCATGGTGAATTCTTTGCAGAACCATGCACTTCTAGTAGTGGAATCCTCAAGAAACAGCTGGTTTTATTCTGAAGTAATCAAAACCACTACAATTGATGTCAGGTGGGGGGCAATTAGCCTGGTGTTTGATCTGGAAGTTGATTGGTTGCACCTGAGCAAGTTTATAATGGTATACTCTAAGGGGCTGATCACTTAACCAAACCAGGTATTTTACTAATTAATTTTTAATAATTGTCCAGAATTTTTAAAATGTTTATTTTCACTTTGATGATGAGGGTTATAATGTGTACATACAGCTCAAAAAAGTTAGATTTGATTTATTTTAATTTCCATGGTGTAATGTGACAAAAGGTAAAGATTTCACAGGGTATGATGACTTTCTATAGGCACTGTACATACAAGAAAATTACATCAATTGCATGTCCTGAGGGTTGCCATGTTTATCGGAAATCAGAAAGTTAAGCCAACTTCGGTAAAAACAAACCAGCTGTTTAGGTATCCTACTCAAGCAAAATCATCAACTAGGTTTAGGCTACTACTGTTGACAGGGAAACAACCAAACGTTCTACAAAGTAGCACAAGATTATATTTATGTGAAAGGGTACAGACACTTAAGAAGTGGCACTTTTTCAGTCTAAAAGGGTGCGCTTGGAAAGATCAATGCCATTATCGAAGAGGAATTGAAGCTGTATTTTCTATCTGAAATAGGTATTATTGTCCTTGGTCTGATTCACTGTACAGTATAGAAATCTGATTACAATGTTTTCCAAAATTAGTTGTCAACTAAAGCATTAGTTGATTAATTGGTTTAATCTGAATGCTAGTGTAGCAACACATTGTTCCAACAAAACTAAATTTAACACCATTTGCTTTCAGAACATAATGGTCTCGAGTTGTCAGCCTCTGGAATAGAAACAACTGCCACTTTGAAAAGCTTTGCTTTTACTGGCAAACATCCAATTAGTTTCAATTACTGGAATCGAACTCCAAGAGTCCTGCATTTTATGCTAAGGACATCCCAATGCTGTTGTATAATAGACTTGTCACACTGTCCATTCATGTCCCCTTCAATGTAATATGATTTTAGTACTTGATGAAGTCATATCATACTAAATGTGTTTACTCTGGAATTGCAACTGTAATTCAATACATCCCTCACTCAACATTATTCCATCCAGATTTAAATGCCAACTAGCACTGACAGTAGCATCAATTTGTGTTCATTTGGTTTATAATAGACACTATGAACTGATTTTGCTAAATATTTAGACTGATTTCTGTGTCCTCGAATTTTCATTTCCCTCATGTCAGTTTTATATCAGGTTTCTAGAACCTCCATGCAGTTTAAACTTTCCAAACTGATTGACTCCAACATGCTTCAGTGGTTAATAGTGCTACTGGGAAATCTAAATTCTTGAATGTCTTGAAAAGATAAGAACACAATTAGAAAATCAACCGGATGCGGACAGAACAGCAGAACAACATGTCTATGTACAAGCAAACATATCTAACTGATAAAGATGGGAAATGACTAGCAAATAGTTGTATAATGTATTATTTTGATAGAGATTGCATTACATTATAACATGAATGCTTGAAATCTGATGTAGAAACATAAGATCTAATAGTTGAACATGATATCTAGAAATAGACCTTAACATTACAAAATATTAAAATGCCAGTATCACAAAAATAATAGTACCAGTATCATCTTTATGATATGTATCTCCAGGGACATGGATACTGGCAGATGGATATGGTGCTATTAGGAACAGGCTCCATTACAGGGAGACTCAAGTGTGACAATATCATATACAGTAGGGCAACTTATTGCTTCCAAACATCAACACTCACATCATTAAAATCTCCTAAGACTGCCCTCATTGGCTATCCCAATATTGTGCCCTCCCTCCCATGAGTCATGCCCACAATGGAAAGAGACAATAACAGAAACCTTGGCAGAATTGAATTCTGTTGTTGTTGATGTGTTCCAGCAGGCTGTCGCCTTGTTGTGTATGATGTCATATTGCTACTGCTGAGTATACCTTTTTAAAAAAAAAACATTTCCCATCTTATTTATCTCAGAACAACTACAGCTCTAAGATATGGTTAGGTCACCAAGTCGCAAGCAGAGGACTTTTGGTGATTGCAGATCATTGTCGGTAGACCGGTACCCAGGTCTCAGCTAGAGATAAATGAAAGTCGGGCCTCTAGTTGCAGCTGGATTGATGACCGTCATTACTTTTTGGTGCAATGTATGGTTGCAACTTTGTTGGGACACTCGGATAGGAGAGACATATAAATTATCTCCTGCTATCTGGTGAGACAAACATGGGTGGGATTCGCCCTGTCTATATGAGGGAGAAGCCTAAGGCCCCAGTTTTCCTCTTTGTATCCCACACAGGCAATGTGCAAAACAACCAAAATATTTTAAATGGCTGGGATGTGGTCATTAATTCAAAACACGGTTGGATTACAACAGGTCGTGGTAGTGCAGCATTGAAATGTTTTAAGCCCAGCACTAACCTTTTTCAAACAATCTACAACTCATGGTCACCAGTCCATGATTAATTGAAGCAGGTATATTAGTGATGGGAATAAAAGCCTGCATTTCCGGTTGCTCTCCAGGACTGAAGTTGGACACACCTGTGCTACTTCATATAAAATCCCAGTGCATTTAAAGACATATCTCGTAAACATTTTTCATTGCATATTGACAGTAATTTCCACTTTACAAATATTTTGCTTTAATCCCAATCACAGTAGGGGAAGGTATTGTTTCCTTATTGGAAATTGCAAAATGCAATGTGGTAAGATTGAATTCCAGCCTCAGAACCCAAAGGAATAGGGGAGGGAAATCTAATAACATGGCTAGACAAAGCATAATTGGGTTCAATTAAAGACTAGTTTGTTAACAGGAACCTTTGATTCTGTTTGAAATTATTAGCCAATGTCCGAGTGGCTAATTAGCACCCATGTCTGTTATAATATGTAATGAGGAGGAGCCACTGACAGGAGCTGGTTTAAAAAATCAATACTTGATTTTGGCAATTTGTTTGAACTGAATTATAGAGTGTGTTATCAACTCCCTGTTTTGGGCTTGATGTTAGTGCTGGTGAGAAACAGTTGTGGTTGTAACCTTTGTCAACACAGTATGTATTATTAGAAAACCAGGAGCGTTATGTGAAAGTATGGTGCCATGGACCACTTCCTTGCCAGTCAGTGTACATGCACAGTCAAGGCTTGCCATGTTTTTATAAACTGTGTATCAACAGTGAGGTTATCGCAATTATCAAATACAACTGACTCACTCACTTCTCTCTCTGTCTTTCTATATGTATCAAAAGTGAAAGGTGTATGTTTTACTGTAACTGTAACTGTTCATATTGTTTTTTGTGTCGCCATTTTGACAGGTGTCCCAATAGTGTGGGAGACCGGTGAAGTCCACTTACTTCAAATACCTGCCAAAGTGAACTTTGGCTGAGGAATCAGTAATGGATCCTTCAGCAGACATAGGACTTTTCTAAATTGTTAGTAACACCATTCCTTGCCTTCTCTGCTCTGTCCTCCACTCGTGTCCTACGGAAAACGTCACAGGAAGAGAGAGAGGAATTGAGGAAAGTGAACAAGGACATGAGGGTGAGAGGAAACAAGCTTGTAAGAAATTAGATGTTCCTCATGCGATTCTTTTCTGCATGGGAGGTGTTGACTGAAATGACCAAATAAATGGTGTATAGACAACCACACTGAAATATGAACGTACTAATATCTATAATAACCATCATCTACTAATGTGTCCCTCTTAGTGAATGACTATATGAAAGATTTTACAATAGACCAGCTGAAATGAAAGCCTGATATTTTATAAGGATTCTATAACGAAAAATTATCATTAACTGTAGATGGTAGATATTTGTATCCCATGAGTGGTTCATCACTTAAGCAAAAGGAAACATGATTACATGATCTTTTACAGTAGTGCAACTTATATTAATGTAATTTCTTGTCCGCTACTGACACGTCACTTTTGTCTGTAAGAAAGTAGATTTTGCCTCACACATGTTTATTATTGTTATTATGAAAATAATTTGTGCAATGTGTTTCGCTATGCAATTTGTTGATCTTGATAAGTTGATTTTGTGATCAAAGAAACAGTGGATCCGTGATTCTGTCAAAGCCTGCGCTTCAACCTTCCAACCTTTGTAGTAAAGGGGGCATGGGTTTGATACATACTGTAAGCAGAATGCCTGCAAAGTCCTCTGCATGAGGATACAAGCTTGTATCCTTTGACAGGGACCTCCTCGAGGAGGCTAGGACAGGGAGGAATCCACAAGTTGGACAATTAATACGCTCTTAAATATGGGCACCACTCATCAGTTTCTGTGTCATGGAGGAATTGAGGACGGAGACAGAGTTCTGATTATTGAGAAAGGGCTATACAGTATTTCACTCCCATGTGATATCGTAGCCAACCCCACCTGATATCTTAAACAACTCAAGCGTTCCCACCCACTGGTGCTCAACATATAATTTGATAGAGTTGGATTTTGTATGCAAACCTAACCTGGTCAACTACCAGGTAGCTAGCTGCCTAAACCAGCTAAGAGGTAAGGGTTTGTAATGAAAATTGAGGTGAAAGATAGCTACAGTTACTTAGCTATCTACCATATGTACCGCCATGGAAAGAAACATTTACTCTCGGAGAGGAGATTTGGCTACATTGTAGTGAATGTGAACATAAAGCAATGCTACCTGTCAGCAGATAGAAATGCCTAGAATAAGGCTGCCGTTATCATATTAAACATTTTTTTTAGAATGACATGTCTGTTGTTCTACATAATATATTATCTATGTGCAAGTTCTGTGAAACACATTTATGCAGGATTTGCCACTGTAACACAAAGTTACACATTTACCGTGCTTTCCCGACAACCTTGACAAACATAAGTGATTGCCCAACAGTCTAGTGAGCATACAGTCTGCTGTGTTCCACTGCACATCTATCAAGTAATACATATCACACGCAAATAGGTAGGAGCTCACAACCAAAACTTAATGAAAGCAATAATTTCCTCCACAACAAGATCAAAGACAAGTAAAACAAATTACAAGCGCAGCTCTATGAGCCTTATAACAAAAACTTAGCTATGCTGCCCTATAGGCTGTAAATTCCACCAGCACTGCTTAAGTGCCTCTAAACTGATATGTATGGATTTTTCGTAAAAGTGACAGACAGGTGGGGAATTGATGGTCACATGCATTAAAGTGTATTTCAACAGAATCTGAAAAGGTTTCCTTCCGCAAAGTTGGATTTTCAATGGGATGAAGGAAAAGTAAAACCAGCACAGTTTAACTCCTTGGTTTTAAGAATTTAAGAAAAAACTAAGAATTTAGAGCTAATTCCATTCAACTTAAAACTAAAACTAAATCAGTTCTGGTTCATCCTTATGTATAATGTCACATAAATCATTGCCTAATCTCTGTACCTTTTGCCTTGGAAGGACCGAGAGTGGCCATCCTGGGTGGCAGTGGATTGCAAATTAATAAAAAGAAATAGTACATATAAAAGCAAGTCTGATAAATAATAACAAATATAAGTCTTTTTTTCTGGGGTTGATAAGTCATTTAAGGCTGAAGATGCCTGTCCAACAGATGTTTGTAGAAGCCCCTAAATTGTATGTGTCATGAGGTGGAATTCATTTTCTATCGAGACCTTTGAATATTAGAAAACAATAACATTTTACAGCATGACCCGAGTGTAGGGAAACAAAGATGGGTTTTGTTTTCCATTACAAGTCTTCTTGAAAACACAAGTCAATGGCGCACTGTTGCAATATTAAACAGCCACTTTACTTTAAGTGTACTCCAACCATGCATTACCATTGCAGGGCAACTGTCTTCTCAAGGTGAAGGAGTAAACTGTTTTGTGGACTCCGTTTGAAAACAAAGTAGGGTTGCACAAACAAGCAAGTGGTTTGCTTTTTCTTCTCACAGACTTTGAAACATTTTTCAAGATTAGTTTATAACCAATTAACAGTATGAATGACAAGTTAAAGGTGCCAATTGCAGTTTCATTTGTGGAAGAAAGTATTGACACAGCAGGTTCTTAGTGAGTGCACTTCCCTGTTATTGGCTTAAGACTAGTCACAACCAACGACATCCACGGGTGCGATGTGCCACTATAATAAAAAGAAAAATAACTCTTTCTTTGTAAAACCCATGTCCTTCTCCTTCCCTGACAATTTTTTGTCTGTTTTTAACATCATGACAATTTAAAAATCACAAATATTATCTAAAATCACTAATTATTTTTCATGATTACCAAACCTTTTTTGATAGCCAACATCTCCATGTCATGAACTGAGACGTGATTAACACCTGCTCCCAAAAGGTGTAGCTTTTATCCTCATGTTAAATCGAACCTGACCTTGACCACAGCTGTCTATTTAGACCTGATTTTCAATGAGCATCATATGATATCTCCTCCCTTGTGTGTATGTAGGCTACAGTATGTGTATCTGTGTAAAGACCAATGATGTTGATAACAATACAGAAAGTGGGCAGTCAATGCATTATGATGTGGATAATGGATGAGACAAACAAACTTTCATGTGTGTGCGTGTGTTTGGCGGATTTATAAATTGTCCCTACAGTTATGAATGGTTATCAATTTCAACTGTAATAGCAATATCAGCAACATAGACAGACAGATGATTTGCAAAGTGATTACATGTGAATAGAAGCTCTGGCAGCGCACACCCAGCCTGCGAAGAACAGACACGTATCCTCCATCACACCGGTATTTCGAAATGTAGGCTTATTCCATTTGTTTTACTCAAGTCATATTTTTGCTCTCAGTCTATTAGCACCATCCTATTTTATCCACCTGTGTGTGTATGTAGGCTACAGTAGCCTACAGGTGGAGTATGTGTGTCTGATTGATGCCGATATCCACGCGCAAGTAGACGGACAAATTCACCCTGACCACAGACATTTGGAACACTTTTGGGTGTTCCAAAATGACTCCAAAATAACTCCATTGCTTGTTATAAGCCTGGAGACAAAATCAATATTTGTTTTGAATGTGGTTTGCATGGTGGAGCACAGAGCCGACAGATTTGTCTGTTGACTATATTCTGTTTTACTTGTTATTTTGGCACTTTACATTTGGCTGCAGGTTTTTTTTTCTTTTTAGAGTAGGCTGTACAGTAACACCAATGAAGTCTGTCAATATATTATATTCAATATGTAAGGTCTATACAATAAAATAAAGTGATATTCAAATGATTCTTAAGTCCTGATTAAACACAACCAGTTCATAATTCTTTGCATGGTATTGATCTAATTCAATGATTACACTGTTATACTAATGTCAACAAATGGAGGTCTCCAGACATCAGTCTCAGTACTGTGGTTAGTAATGAGGGCCCGGGGCTTCAAGGGTTAAATGAAATTAAGTTTAATGCACAACATTTTTTGTGCATGTTTTTCCCCCTTTATTTTTTGCACATTGATTATGCTTTTTGTCGATTGGTCACAGGGGACAACGAATTTACAGATTGTATCTTTCTGTACAATTGTTTCATCAATATACTGAATAAACAATATACTCTGTAATAATCAAATACAAAGTTTGACAGAAAGTTGGGGGATTTATCAGTGAAACAATTTTTTCCCATAAAGAAATGATGGAGTGCCCTTCTCAGTTATGTAGAGAGTGAACATGACACTCAGCATAATGACAGTGCCATTTCTCAAGTCCTGGCCAAGTCTAGTCCTACTAGATGCTCCACTGGTGAGAAGGTTTATGAGGCAAGGATTAGATACTGTTTATAGAATGCAAATATGTTGTGTCTTCATTGACACCAATCAGAAGAAAAGCACAGACAAGACCCTGAGGCAATAACAAACAATAGGCTACCTGCTACAGTGAAATTGGGCCCCAAACCTCAGTGTAGGTCACCTCTAGACTGTACACTCACCGGCCACTTTATTAGGTACACCTTGCTAGTACTGGGTTGGACCCTCTTTTGTAGCCCATCTGCTTCAAGGTTCGACGTGTTGTGCATTCAGAGATGGTCTTCTGCATACCTTGGTTGTAACGAGTGGTTATTTGAGTTACTGTTGCCTTTCTATCATCTCGAACCAGTCTGGCCATTCTCCTCTGACCTCTGGCATCAACAAGGCATTTTCGCCCAGAGAACTGTCGCTCACTGGATATTTTCTCTTTTTCGGACCATTCTCTGTAAACCCTAGAGATGGTTGTGCGTGAAAATCCCAGTAGATCAGCAGTTTCTGAAATACTCAGACCAGCCCATCTGGCACCAACAACCATGCCACGTTCAAAGTCACTTCAATCACCTTTCTTCCCCATTCTGATGCTCGGTTTGAACTTCAGCAGGTCGTCTTGACAATGTCTACATGCCTAAATGCATTGAGTTGCTGCCATGTGATTGGCTGATTAGATATTTGCATTACCGAGCAGTTGAACAGGTGTACCTAATAAAGTGGCCGGTGAGTGTATACTTCAGGCAGAGTAATGCCATCAGGAACCAATCTGTTCTATTGTAGTTTAAAAAAGCCAGTTTACTGAAGATGTTGTCGTCACAACAATGTGAAACAGTGCCAATTTACTCTCTTGCTGTGTTATTCAAAAAGTCTGTCTTACACGTGCTCTCTCCAAGTGAAATGTGCACCCTTGATACATGGCACTAAATTGACACAGGATAGCATTTTTCTTCCCAATGTTGAGGCTTGGTATCAAGCGATCTGCTGCTCCAAATTAGGATTATACATTTTTGCACCAAGGATTCTGCAATACCCTAAAGGTTTATCTGAAATGACGCCACTGTGAACCTGCGGGTGATTGATGTTTGGCCAAGTTTTTTTTACATTTCTTCATACATTCTGGGACCTTTGAGCCCCTCAGGTCAACCTAGGGCTGGGCGATGTGGTCTCAATATCATATCACAGTATTTTCCACACTTTTGACGGTATTGAACAGTGTTTTTTGTTACTTAATAATGAGAATGAATTCATGTTTTATGAGAATTAATTCATGTTTTATGAGAATTAATTCATGACTCAATGCATAGCTCATTTCAAAACATTAGGATGCGACCAAAAATACGGGGAATATACAAATCTTTGAGGTGCCATTGTGAATATTCAGTCACATATTTGATAGGCCTATGCACAATGCAATAGTTCTACCTGTCCTTATCACACCAAAAAGGCCATAGTCTGTTGACCATTCAGTACAGGATGGCAGTGGAAGAAAAATGATGTTCTCCTTCCCTGGATATTTTCCTATAATCTAAAATTCTGATTCTTGTCTCAATTAAAATGGTCAATTCTCTGCTATTTTGTCTTGAACCTAATCTCCACTTTGGTCTCCTGCTTTGTCTCTGCTATTTCGCATGGTCTGTCGCGTGTATGAAAAAGCTGCTCATTTTACAGATTTGAATGTTGTCATAGTGCGTCTTGTATGTTACCTTTAGGAATTAAACTGTTGGTAGACAATCTGCACGTGTTATGCAGGGGAGGAACAAAACTGGATTTAAGCAATTAAGCACTGGGAGCAGGGTGGAAAAAACCTCAATTAGAGAGGGGGAGTTTCCAACCGGAAGTTTCCAAACAGAGCTGACAGGAAAAATGTGTGTGTGAGCTGGCTATCAAAGGATTCCTGGTGTCAGTAGTACTAGCTTCTTAAATGTAACACAAATGACATTAAAATAATCATAAATCTTGCTTTCACTGTTAATTAATCAAACTACAATGTTCAAAATGCATAGTTATACTACTGTTTGTATCTGCATTTGGCAGCTTTGCACACATTAGACAGGTAATTAACTAAATATCTATAATCATACCTTAATGACAGAATGATATGGTCAAAATTGTATTCTAGAAAGCTGATTTACAGTTACTGGAATTAGCATTAACCCAACACCCTGGGAAGCACATACAGTAGCTGAAGTTAACAATATTTTTCCTCAGCAGGTGATGGGGGCCAGATGGCTTGCTTTGGCTTCTAATGCATATTTATTAGGTTGCATCTTGTCAGATTCTTTTTCATAGCTGTATTGTATTCTCTTGGACCTATTTTTCCCCACCAAGTAAAAAAATAAGAAAAACAACGTTTTCAACATTAAATTCCAAACTATATTGAGACATAGGATGGGAAACATAACAATGAATAATTAATGTGTCAAGAAGGAAGTGGTTTTAACTGCAAATATGTGCACAGATGGTCCAGAAGGCTTCATTTCCATACATGTTACATCAGAGGTAATCTTTGAGTAGGGTTTTCACAGGTCCTGGACTCCTTTTCTACCAACCTACTCAACCATTATCAACAATATATGTGTTCACTAAATAGAATGTAAGGTCAGACTTCTGATCTGGGATTATTCCAAAACAATTCCTTATGTTTGTTTAAAATACATCACATCAATTTCAATTTAAAAACAATATACAGTGCCTTCGGAAAGTATTCAGACCCCTCCACTTTTTCCACATATTGTTGTGTTATAGACTCAATTCAAAATGGACTAAATTAAAAGAATTTGGCATCAATCCACACACAATACCCCAGAATGACAAAGTGAAAACGGGTTTTTAGAAATTTCAGTAAATTCATTAAAATTGAAATACAGAAACACCTCATGTACATAAGTATTCAGACCCATTGCTATGACAGCTATGACCCTATAAAATTTGCTAAAATGTAAAAATGTCATCAACAAATCACTCAATAAGTTGAATTGAGTCCATCTTAATGCAAGGATAATAGTTCATGTAATTTTGGAAGGAATATCTTTGTTTTTATAGGGTCTGTGATTTGCATAGGAATCAATTACACACTATGTGGATCAGGTTGTCATTACAAACTGAGCAAATGGAGAGGAATAAAACTGCTCAGGAATGTGACTTTGAAAGGTGGAGAGGAAAAAGCACAGTCGATGGGACATCATCTGAGTCACTCTACAAAATTGGTCTATAACCAAGTGGCTAAAAAGAATCCTTTAATGGAAAATAATTTATATCATATGCATAATTGTGTTTGCAACAATGAATTCAAGTGATACAGCAAAGAAAGTGGAAATGTGTTTATTTGGTTTTACTACAAAGCATTAACTTTGGTGCAAATCCAGCACATGCAATGCAGTTTCTGCACCATCTCTCGTGTGAAGAATAGTGGTAGCTGTAATGGGTATGTTTGTCACCGGCAGGGACTGGGGAGTTTGTCAGGATCAAGAGAAAATTATGAAATTTGCTGAGTTGGTAGTGACATCCTAATCTACGCAGTGTGTAATTGATTCTATAACACAACAAAATGTGGAAAAAGTGAAGGGGTCTGAATACTTTCCGAAGGCACTGTATAACATAAACCATATAAAGAGACTAGAAACGTAAATGTACCATAGAGGAAGGTGCAGAATGTAAATTTGCCACATCGAAGTTGAAAGCTAAAATCTTAAATTTTACACCTTTAAGACACTGCTCCTTCTTATTATGGATCGAGGAATGAATACTAATAATAGAAACTAGTAGATAGCCATGACAGTCTGGTTTGTCCTTGGACTTGATAAGGAAATGTGATTGGTGTACATTTGCATAGCAAAATAACCAAAAAACTATTTACTAGACCATGAAATGGCAACAAACTCAGATTACAAATAGAGACACTAACTACAGTAAAAACACTTCTGTAAAGTTCAATATTCCTCATAACTGCGAATAGTGACATTTAAATAGATTGTCAGTTATGTCAAGACTTCCACATCATTGTCCATTGCTTTGTACAAATTGCAATCATGCACTCATTTAAATATCATCATAAGGAACAAATAATGCTGACAAATGAGCAATATAATCTAGGGTTTGTCCGGGAGTAAATATGCATCAAAGAGTTGTCGCATCTATTCCATTGTGAATCTCAGAAATGTGTCTATTGTTCAGTTCACTGCCATACCAAATCAATCAGCCAAGTTGAAAGGGTTGCAATTCAATAATATATTTACAGAATTGGAATGGGTCACTCAATTCAGGCGAACCAAGATATCTTGAGATTAAAGTCTGTCAGAAGCTGACTAAAAGCCATAAAAGTGACAATTAATGAAATATTGAATGGTTCTATCCATGTAAGAGCCAAAACTGGCTAGGTGAGAAGTAGATTTTCACATACAGTACATTCGTACATAATGTAGATGATGACATCCATCACGTCATTGTTTGTACTACTTACAGTATGCTACGAAGCTTTCGGGAAACTGACCACAGATTGAATCACGAGTGCTGTTTCATTAACGTTTCTATCTGGAACACAGCCCCTACAATTTGTATTGCACATGATTAAGCTGTTGTAAACTTTGCTTTTCCACCACTTACTTCCCTCCTACCCAAACAGTTTCTTTCCCTCTCAAATAAGCCGGGATTGATTTCAGTAACAAGCTCCATACTGCATGCATCAGGCCAATACGAAATTCAGATTTGGCACAATCTGAACTAACATTTATTTTGAGTGCCAGAGCATTTCTCTCTGCTGCCATTTTTGTCATAGCTGTCAGTTCAATAGCATTCTATTTGTGTCAAGCCACAAAAGATTCCTCGAAGGTTCCAGCCCACCATGATGGCTAACTAGTCAAGTGGATGATTGACCTGCAGGAGAATGCAGGCGATACACCCCTCTTCTTTTGCAGCCAGCCCATCAATAACAAGGAATGGGGAAAGCCTGCCAATATATGTCTGTCAACAGCCCATAATAACCTCCATCTCCTTACAAAACATTGTGGTGATTTGCAACACCATAGACTACAGCATTCTTATAGCATGTTGCTATAGACCTCACAAAAGTGCAGCTGACACTGTACTGTATGCCTTTACAAATAGCTAACATTCAAAACATCTAAAATGTATGCACATGTGGAATGAAGTCAAAAACAGCTGGTGACTTAATCTATATACACAAAGGTATTCATGGGTACAGTTGTTGTAATGACAAAGTATTGTAAAGGGGGGTGCATAGTGTCTACCTCAATACCTCAACATAGTTGTTTGATATGTAGATGATGAAGGCATGTCCATTGGGATAGCTTTGCCTTTTCCAATCAGTCAAGAGACGGAGAATAAACTGTTAAAAAGTATATGCATATAATAGGCTGGTTTGAATAAAATGTCAGTGCCATTTACACATCATCGTTATAGACTGACTTATGCAAGGGCGTTTCATCCACGAGGAGAGCCTCCCTCCCTGCAGTTGCAGATGACAAATATTGTTTCTAATAAATAATTTGTTTCTGAATTGTGTTGTTGTGTGAATACGAACTACAAGGTTGATTTCCACACAAACCAGAATTAAGATAATGGACATGGTTGATTAAAAAATACTGCATGTGGTCTGTTTTCCGTCTGCTAAGGTCATCTGCAGAGGAGGACTTTATCAGACAAGCTGATTGTGAAGCAGTTGGGTGTGGATCAACAGAATATCAATATTCTACTTGGGAGGTTGTGAGAAAGCATACATCCAGACTTTTCCCTGGCTGTGTGGATGTGCTCAGCGACAGTCAGTTTTCTGTTTTCATTTTTTCGCAACCTCCACCTCAGACAAGAAACAGGGGTGAGTGATGTGAACCACTTTTCTAAAAAACTTAAGAAACATGAGGAGAGCAAGGCTCACATGAATAATGCTGTCAAGTTAGCGATGCTGGACCAAACCAACATAGCTGCGCAGCTCAACCACAGCTACCGGATCGCCATTGCAAAGCATAATGAAGAGGTGGACAGGAACATACTATCCAAGATAATTGTGTAGCGCTTTTGAGCTTGTGCTGCGTGGTCATGATGAAAGTGACAGCTCTGCCAACCCTTGTGACTTGTGAATTTTGCTGCCATCCTTGACAGTGTGTTGAAGTAGCATTTTGATACAGCAACTGTGTTTAAGGGCATATCCAGTGTTATTCAGAACAAACTGCTGGACTGCATGTTAGGAGTCAAGCGGGAGTATATACAGTGCCTATAGAAAGTCATCATACCCTGTGAAATCTTTACCTTTTGTCACATTACACCATGGAAATTAAAATAAATCAAATCTAACTTTTTTGAGCTGTATGTACACATTATAACCCTCATCATCAAAGTGAAAATAAAAATGAAAAGAATTCTGGACAATTATTAAAAATTAATTAGTGAAATACCTGGTTTGGTTAAGTGATCAGCCCCTTAGAGTATACCATTATAAACTTGCTCAGGTGCAACCAATCAACTTCCAGATCAAACACCAGGCTAATTGCCCCCCACCTGACATCAATTGTAGTGGTTTTGATTACTTCAGAATAAAACCAGCTGTTTCTTGAGGATTCCACTACTGAAGTGCATGGTTCTGCAAAGAATTCACCATGGTTGGAAAAGTACTTTCAAAAGACCTCCGGGATAAAGTTGTAGGAAGGCACAAGTTAGGTGAAGGCTACAAAAAGATTTTGAAGGGTTTAGCTATCCCTCTGAGTACCGTTCAGAGCATCATTAAGAAGTGGAAGGGGTACGGCACCACTAACACCTTGCCTAGATCAGGCCGTCCGTCCAAACTGGATGACCGAGCCGGGAGGACACTGATCAGAGAATCTACCAAGAGGCCAAAGGCAACTTTGAAGGACTTACAAGTCTTTATGGCTGGGACTGGTCTGTCTGTGCATGTGACAACAATCTCACAAGCTTTACACAAAGCTGGCCTGTATGGCAGGGTAGCAAGAAATAAGCCTTTTCTGAAAAAGTGCCACAGTCAGTCTCGTTGCTATGCAAAACCACACCTGGAAGATTCTGTTGCCATGTGGAAAAGGGTTTTATGGTCAGACGAGACTAAGATTGAACTTTTTGGACTGAACTCCAAGCGCTATGTTTGGCAAAAACCAAACACAGCACACCACCCAAAACACACCATACCTACTGTGAAGCATGGTGGTGGCAACATTGTGTTGTGGTTTATGTTTCTCTTCAGCGGGGACTGGGCAATTGGTCAGGATTGAAGGGAAAATGGATGCTGCCAAGTACACCCGAATTCTTGAGGACAGCATGCGTCCCTCTGCTAGACAGCTGAAGATGGGCAGGTCATTCACCTTCCAACACGACAACGATCCTAAACATACCGCCAAAAGAACAACGCAGTGGCTTAAGGATAGAAAGGTGAATGTCCTTGAGTGGCCAAGTCAGAGCTCCGACTTAAATCCAATAGAAAATCTGTGGATAGACTTGAAGAGAGCAGTCCATCGCCGCTCACCACAGAATTTGACTGAACTCGAACAATTCTGCAAGGAAGAATGGGCAAATATTCTCCAATCTAGGTGTGCAAAGCTAGTAGAGACATATCGAAACAGATTGATGGCTGTAATTGCAGCAAAAGGTGGCTCTACAAAGTATTAAATCAGGGGACTGATGACTTTTCCAACCCTGTTATTCTTGTTTTTCATTTTTTCAGGCTGTACGACAAATATAGTAACTATTTCAAAGGGGTATGATGACTTTCTCTAGGCACTGTAATAGAGAAAGTTAAGAACACAGACTTTCTAGCCATTCAGGCTTACAAAACTACAAACATGTCCACTCAGTGTCAGTTAGTGCTTGTACTGCATTATATTGACAAACCAAATCAGGTCCAGGAGCAATTTGACAGCTTTACTCCCATACAAACTGCCAATGCTGAGTATTGCTGTGTCAATTCTTGACCAAATGGCATACTTTCTGCCAGAGCAGGGAGAACAGAGATAATCTCATAGCACAGTGTTGCATTTGCAATTAAGATTTTGTCATCTAGGGTGTTATGTTTTATAGCAATCTTTGATGCAGTAAGATTTGCTTTTGGTTTTTAGACAGTCGGCAATGGAGCACAGGAGGGATGGTTTGATTCATCACTGATGCGCTCATTAGATGGTGAAGGTTCATCTTAAAAACAAAACAACATGTTAAGCTTACAGTATACCAACCATATGATGTTACATGAAAATAACAAACATATTATAGCTGCTTCTTATTATTCATCTGGATTTAAAGGGACCCCTCCATACCCAGGTCGTCGCTGGCCACTTGGTTCACAGGGGAGACTCCACACACACACGACTACTCCATATAGAGCGTCAGGGTCCCCATCCAGGGGGTTCCTGCAGTGGCAGCCCCCTTGGAGGGATAGCGCGCACAGGCACCCTGCCCTTCAGGCCTGATCTGCCTGAGTTCGGCGACAATTTCTGTTTTGCAGGAGCTCCTCTCACCAATGTGCACCTTTGATGTGTGCCAAGGGGCTCACAGGGCTTGGAGACTTGTGAGCTACAGTACACCTGGAACAAACAGTGTGCCTGTGTGACCTCACGGGATGTCCCCCCCCCCCGGTTTAACAGTTAAGATAGGTAACTAGGTTATACTGGAACACTGCATGCAGGCTTGCAAATAAGCGAGTGAAGAGTGAAAAGAATGAATTGGGCACGCATTGCAGTTGCCTTTATAGGCTTGGCTGGGACCATGCAAAGTGCCTGTACCACACGTGATTGAATAGGGTTTCAGCTAATGGGGTACGCAGGGGTGCATATCTCATAGTGAGATGTCAAACCGAGTCAAATGAAAGATAACCTTATTTATACACTCAAAGTACATATGGAGATGCAGTTAGTAATCCAGTGGCATCCAGAATCATGTCCTGTGCAAGTTTCACTTCATTTGTTGTTGGTATTTACTATAAGTCTATCCAGGCATGGGAGCATTGAGGTGGAAAACAGAATTCCTTGTCCTGGCTGGGGAAAAAAAATATGTTTGGGGAATTCCAATGCAGATTAAAATGGATGTAGTATCTCCTGGATTTGTGGTGCAGTGAAATAGGTGTATACTCCGTAGTTCTCCCCTGGGCAATGACACAATCAGCCATTCAATTGATTTTGTGGTTACATTCTCTGAGGTGGTAGTGAGATTGTCACTGCAATGCTGCTCTTGTATTATGAGCCTAAATACATAGCCTAAACAACATTAGATAAATTGGAGTGATGATTATTGTTTCTCATTGTGAATTTCAACATAATATGCATGCCAATGTTCCAGAATAATTCCATTCCATTCATAAAAACACACTACACTTGACACACAAATCTAGATTAAGGAGTGAATAGATGCTTTGAATTCATGAGCCATACAACATGTTCAGTATTTAATTCTGTGTATTGGGGAGTTTCATCTTTACATCAGTGGAGGTTCCTCAGAAGAGGAAGGAGAGGACCATCCTACTCAGTGAATTTCAGAAAAAATAGATAGATAGTACCATAACTATACTATACTAAACTATACTAAATATATTCATGTCACCAACCCTAACCCTAATACCTGATTAAAACACTGTTTTGCAATTAAGGTCTACAGAAGTCTCAACAGCACCCTATAGGGTAGCACCATGGTGTAGCCGGACAAAGAGCTATTTTCCGTCCTCCTCTAGCTTCATTGAGTTCAAAACAAAACCAAGGATGCTGTTGCTTCTCAACTCCTTCCAAGGACCTATGACATTATTACAACTTCCGGAGGACATCCTTGCAGTATGAACTAACATTGTGTCAATCTAATCAAAGGATCAGAGAATGAACCTAGTCTTACCATGCATCAATGTGCAAGATTCATCAAATATTTGACCAATTAACATGTCAGAAAAATAACTGAAAAACTGACTAGAAAGACAGTTTATATTCTAAATACATCAAATCATAAAATGACTAAATATATAATATGCATTTTTTTCCAAATACAGAACAGTGCATTGAGTAAACAAATGTCTTGACCGGTATCACCTTTCTTTTTTCATAAGTTATGCTTATAAATGTAATTTACTGTTTTCCATGGGCTAGACAGGTCTCTCCTCTTGTTGGGGCCTCACACCTTTGTTGTTCTCGGTTTCGGGAATTTACATTATTTCACACACGTTCTCAGTCTCACATCTGAGCCCAGAGAGTTTTCTGCTTCCAATCGACTGCAGCAGATATTTCACTAACAGGCATGACAGAGGCAGTATTACTACCTGGGTCTGCTGTGAATGGAAACTAGCTGACATTCCCCGCGGTGAATGTGGCCACACAGAGATAACCTGATGGAGTTCTGATACAGCTGTCCATCATCCATATGATACAATCACTCTTCTTTATCTTTCATCAGTCACAATTAATAGGGATAGGAGGTCTGATAACTAGCAGCAAATCTTAGCTTTGGGGCACAGACTGCTAAAGCTTCTCAGTCTGAGGGGTTTCATTTCCACAATGGCTGCAAAAACTGATCTGATCCCAAGCTCTGATAAACGTGTCATAGGTGGTCAGAAAAACTCAAACTTAACCGAAATACTGTTTATCAGAATTACATGTATCATTTACATATACTGTATAGTTACCAAGGATTGCTACTCAATAGCCAGTTGAGCTGAATTCAAGTTCTCTCAAAGAAGGTTAACAAATAACAAATTAATGTTATTACCATTTTATCTGTTCATAATTGAATTCAAGTCTGAATTACAAACATAACTATATCACACCAGATATTCACAGCAAAATAGCTCCTGAACAGGTGATTATGAAAAAGGTTTGGCTATTTCATTGAGATCCATATACTATAGGCCCAATTAGCACTAGACAAATAGTGTGGCGACTCATGTGAAGGATGTGTTGACTGTCTGCAAAGGGTGAGAGACACAGAGACATCTCTTGCAGCCTCCACTAAGCTGGATGAGGCTTGTCAGTGATCGCTGATTAACTGATCATTTCGTTTTTTCATCTTCAACTTCCATGAGAAGCCAGTTCTTATAACAAATACTGACTGGGAAGACCAATGCCATCTCAGTTTAGCACTAGATGTGCCACTGTCTCACCAGGAATCATAAAGAAAGCAATGCTTGATTGGGGTGAGTATTTACTAATCCAGTAATAGCATCTTACTTGGCTTAGTTTGTTTTTGAAACCAGTATTCCTGCTCTAAATAAAGAGAGCACATGGCCTTCACAGCCTGTAAACGGTACATCAAATGCAATGTGATTACATTTGGGGATACAGTATGTGAGCTAGCAAAGGTGATAGGCCATCTGCTATCTGAAAAGTAGTCATATTCTTTATAACGACCTACCATTTGTGGTGAAGGATGAGTTTATGTAAGGTGAAATGGAGAGTGACAAGAAATGTCAAATGCCGTGCTCCCCCTCCCTAAAAGACACATGCAGGCACGCACGAATGCATGAACACACGCACACACCAGTGGATGTGTGAAGCAAATAGGTAAGAATGCAGCAAAACAACCAAACTATGGCTGTCAATGTTCAAGCTGAGAGAGCAGACATTGCAGTAACAGGACAGGCTCTGTCCTGATGAGAGAACACAATAGGACCCCCGCTTTAAAATCAAATCAATCTTTGTGACTCAAAACCATGAAGACACTCACAGCATAGGCCATTTACTTCACTATTCAACACACACAGATTCTTGAATGACAAGACAAGCTAACAAACATTGCAGAACATGTCCTCTAACATCAGTGGTCCTTCTTGTGCAACGCAACCTCATAAATGTAACCTGCAAATAGGACATATAGGCAGACCCCAATAAACCTGTATTCTGCAGGTTTCAAAAACCTGCTTTAAAGCAGGTTTAATTTACCTCTGAAGGTTTGGTCGACCTGCATGTCAGGTTTAAAAACACAGTTTTAAAGCAGGTTTACTTTACCTGCATCTCTGCAGGTTTAAAAAGAGCACCTTCAGAGGTGCAGGCAAATTAAACCTGCTTTGAACCAGGTTCAATTTACCTGCAGGTAAATCTAAAGGTATCCTTTACCTGTATGTCACTGATCATGGTGGCAACGAAGAAAAACTCCCTAGTTGCTATGGCAGTATGTTTTGGGTCATTGTCTTATTGTATAATGGAGGCATTTGATTGTACTTAAGCAGACAAGACGTTTCTGTCCACTTCAGAATACATTCTGCAGAATGTTACATCATCAATTACATCATCAATTAAGACAAGTCAGCCAGTTCAAGTAGCAGCTATACATGCCCAAACCATAACATCCCATCCACCATGTTTCACAGATGAGGTGGTATGCTGTAAATCTTGGAAAGATCCTTTTTTTTAACCTGAGCATGGTTTTTGAGGATAACAAGTGTACAGTAATTATGTTGTACCACCACTCTATAAAAGGAGAGTGATGGAGAAACCTGTGAATGAAGCAAGACGTTTATTCATAAACATTTTACTATGACACTGGTTGTTTCTGTTTTACAGTGCTGTGTCTACGTTTCACACAGGGAGGGCTATCTTGGTTATTGATATAAGACACCTTTACTTTAAACACACATTTCACCAATTTTTAGGCTAAGAGATAAAATATTTGCACAGCCAATATTTCCATCAGTCTTGCTTCTTACAGCTTTGCGTTGATTTCTTAAAATATTATTCTCAAATGTGTTATGCTATATGCCTACTGCATTTAAGGGACCATGTCCAAAAAAGCTTTAATTTTAAATGTCGGTTGTTTTTCCCAATGGAACAGGTCGCTTTTTCAGCGCTGTGAAACCAAAGCGTGGAGCTGAGCAGAATTTAAAAAGGTTGATCTTTTAATAAAAGCTGCACCCATCAATGTCACATTTGCTAATCTATTACTAGCATACAAATGCCTACAGAGTTTGTGTTAGCATAATCTCTAATCGTTAGCTACCTTGCCAGTTAAAGCACTGTATCAGGTAGTCAAGCAACAACAAAAGCCCAGCGCTGCTTTAACAAAAAAAAAGCTTACTGTGGACATGGCCCCTTGCTACATTCCTAGCTCTCCACTTTGAACCCTATTATGATGTGAATCTCATAAACAATCTCTATGACAAGATGCATTTTCACTGTAGTTTCAATTAATTTAAATCGGTGGGGGACAACTAGTGGTTTGCACCTTGCAGTGAAGCCTCTGTAGTTCAGCCTGTGGATGGTAGTCTCTGACACTTTCACGTCTACCTCCTGGAGAGTGTTAATGATCTTTGGGACAGTTGTTTTTTTTTTTTTTCTTAATTATGGTGAGTATTCTTCGGTCTTCCACTGTAGAAGTCTTCCTTGGCCTACCAGCCCATTTGTGATTGCTGAGTTCACCAGTGCTTTTTGTTCTTTTTAATGATGTTCCAGACTGTTGAATTTAGCAACCTGAAGGTTTTGCCTATGTTTCAGATTTTTCTGCCTAATAATGGCTTCCTTGACTTTCATTGACACCTCTTTGGTCCTCATGTTGACAGACATAAATAGCAGGCAAACTTTCTCCAATCTGGCCAAAACCATAATTGATGCAAGCTTGCTCTCGGCAGGAAAAGGAAAAGCAAAGTGCAAAGCTTTTGGACCCACAAACTGATGGTGAAAAATATGACTCAAGACAGTCAGTGAGTCCTCCCGCTTGAAAGGGGTGGTTTGAGCAAGGCGCTGTGCAGTATCACTGATCTACAAATCACCTGCAGTAAAGAAAGCACAGATCAGTTTCAGCAAATCTGTGTAGTGCCTTGGTGAAGCTGATCCTCTCAAATGCAGAGCTTGTTGTTGCATTGATTAGTCCTACTGCCCTTTGTGTGCACTGTCCAGGGGTGTGACTTTTAATCTGATGCAGTAATGTGTTATTCTGTTAATTTGGCTGTTGGGAAGAGAATGATGCGATAGGATGTTAAGCAGAAAAATATGTTCATAGGACAAGCTACAGTGTATCTGTTTGCACCCATGGAAGTCAGTGATTTATGTTTACTATGAATTAATGAGGCAAGACAAATGTAATGTGACTAAAATGAAATGACTTTAAGGTCCATAGTTTTCGTCATTTTGACAATAACTAGAATAAAATCATTACTCAAATGACTAAAATATGACAAATTTCAGGCTATTTTAGTCAAAATGCCTAAGACTAGGCTACATCTAAAAAAGGGTGCCAAAATTAACACAATCAAATCAGGGCCTCCCAGGGACATCCTTTAACGATGCTGCAAGTATTTACATTATGCACAGGGTGTAAATAGCTATCAGCATGTAACTGCAGGGACAGACTACAGGACCATGTTAAGTAAGCTATTACTAAGCTATTTCCTTTGGACATTGAAAGCTGAGATTCAACACAGGGCATCCCTATAAATTCACAATAGATTGTGTGAAAGGACAGTTTGCTGGCTCAATCTCAGCCCACAGACGGGCATTGGTTCTCTCAGCACTGCAGGCAACGGTTCTCTACAGGATAAGGCAGTTGTTCTCTATGGGACGACCTTTGGCCCTCTTTTTACTGTGAAGTGTTCGTTTTAGCGGGTTGAACTGGAGAGTCTGCTGAGCATGTTCATAGTTTAATCCTGTTTCTGGCCTCATTCTGAAGATGTGACTCAAAGGACAAATGAGGGGTATCCTTCAAATGCGGCCTACTTGCCACCATGATCAGTGGACATACTCCAAGGGGTCTCCCAGATCAAATTTTTGTCCGTCACAGATTTAGACATATCACATGGAATAAGACATTAAAGCCTCCATAAGCTTGTTCTGTCTGTGTGTATGAACTGCCTCACTTGTAACCTGAACGTTGCTGGTTCGAATCGTGCTTGAGACACTTTTTTGGGGGTGCTAATTCTTGTTGCTTATGCTAATATTTGCTAATGCCTTCCCCAGACAACTTACCCTAACCTTAACCACTCAAACTTAATGCCTGATACTGCCTAACCGCTACGTAAATCCTAATTCACATAACACTCTGGAACATACACTCACAGAACACTTTATTAGGAAAACCTGTACACCTTCTCATGGGGGAATGTTTTCTTGGCACACCTTGGGCCCGTTAATACCAGTCAATCATCGCTTGAATGCCATAGCCTATTAGAGTATTGTTGCTGACCATGTGCATCCCTTCATGGCCACAATTTACCCATCTTCTAATGACTACTTCCAGCATGATAATGCACCATGTCACAAAGCAAAAGTCATCTCAAACTGGTTTCATGAACATGACAATGAGTTCAGTGTTCTTCAGTGGCCTTCCCAGTGACCGGATCTGAATCCAATAGAGCACCTTTGGGATGTGGTAGAACGGGAGATTCACAGCTTGAAAGTGCACCTGAAAAATCTGCAGGAATTGCGTGATGCAATCATGGACCAGAATCTCAAAGGAATGTTTCCAACATCTTGTGGAAACAATGCCACTAAAAATGTAGGCTGTTTTGAGAGCAACGGGAGGCCCTACCCAGTATTAGTATAATGTTCCTAATAAAGTGCTCAGTGAGTATCTTGCAATTCACGTAACTCTCACACAACGTGTTAGTTTTTGATGTATTTTACAGTACCACAGGTGGTCAACACTGGTATAGCCAGATAATACGTGCACATAGAACGTATTCTTTGGTCTGCAGAAATTCAAACCTGCAGGTATTAGAAAAACCTGTTTTAGCATTCTTATCATGAATAAACCTGCTGCTAATAGATGTTATTTGTAAACTTGCTTGGAAACATGTTGTAAAACAACCTATTGTTTGCAGGTTTAATTGAAACCTGACTGTATGCAGCTTCAAGGAGGAACATGCTGCTGTCAGGTATAATTTGAATACCTGCCGAGCTGCAGGTAACATTTTACCTACCACTTGCAGGTTTTGTGGGGGCTTGAATGAACATGCTATATGCAGGTATTTTCAAAGATAGCAGGCTGTCTTTTGAAGGCTTGTAGTGATGAGATACTTTTTCAAATGAATTTCTCTCTCATCTATGTTAATATGGAACTAAATGAACACCAATATAATTACATTTGTATTAATTTTAATTAAATGTGACAAGACAAATAGAGCAAGACAATAGCATTTTTTTTGTCATTGGTACCTTGTGAAATGATTAAGTATTAATCATATTATTACTACTACTACTATACCACTGTACCATTTCTACTATCACTACAGATAATTAGTTATTTCAATACAACAGTGTAAACTATGTACTTTTTGAATAATCTGACTTGCAATACAACTATAACAAACAACAAAAATGCTTTTTTGTCTTCATCAGACTTAGATGTATCTTATGTGCAACCCACTTAGTAAAGTCACTTTAGCCATGACTGTGGGAGAAATTCCATTGAAATAGTGTCAAAAATGTAACTTCAAGCCCTTTTGACATTCTATAGAGAATTGTTGCTGATACCTGAGTGAAAACAGAGGGGCTGCTATCACAATATGAGAGTGCAACAATGAAATGTTGCCTTGAAGAGGAAGGTCACAGTTCTCGACAAAATACCTTTGTATGAAAGGTTTTAATTTCAACTTTATTAATTAAGTTGTGAATTGTGGCACCACAGAGGACATCGACAGCAGGAGCGTTCACTTTCTGCATCGATTCC
Organism: Argentina silus; assembly: GCF_951799395.1. Lineage (NCBI taxonomy): Eukaryota > Metazoa > Chordata > Actinopteri > Argentiniformes > Argentinidae > Argentina > Argentina silus. The sequence goes on along the minus strand of NC_139656.1, from coordinate 12,493,666 downwards.
TGATTGATATCTGGTTACCAAGCAATCAATAAATATATATATACAGTGGGGGAAATAATTATTTGATCCCCTGCTGATTTTGTTAGTTTGTCCGATTACAAAGAAATGAGCGGTCTATAATTTTTATGGTACTTTTATCACTGTATATATACAGTTGTGGTCAGAAGTTTACATACACTTGTAAAGAACATGTATGTCATGGCAGTCTTGAGTTTCCAATCATTTCAATGCTAATATTTGGTTAAATATCCCTTGGCCATTTTCACCTCAATTAGACGCTTTTGGTAGCCATCCACAAGCTTCTGTCCTAAAATAGGGAGACAATGTTTAAAAAGTATTGTCACTTCTAAATGGTGAAAAGAAGAACAAATGCTTCACTGTCCCATTACTTACGCAGGGCACTGTATTTCTCCGAACCCGTTTTATAAATATAGAATATTGCACTGTTGTTCTACAAACATAGAAGCCAATTTCACATGGAATACTCCTGGTGCTGTCACAATATTCATTACGCTTATCCAAATACCATCTGAACCTGCCCACGTCTGTCAGATCTGTATGCCCAGACATTAGGATAATGAGGCAGTGTACTTGTATGTAGTATATAAACTATTTAATTGGTTTGCATATTCATTCTCCATGGTACAATTTATGCATTATAGCTCCTCATAACAGGTTGGATAGGCCTTGTGAATTGAACATAGAAAGCTTGATCCATGTTCATTATTCTTTTTTGACATAGCAAAGGGCATTGGTGTTGTTTCAACACTCCATGCCAAAATCTTCAATGATGTGTACTAAATTCATGCTGTACTAAATACATGGTCTGAAAAGGTGTATATGTGTTTATGCCACTTTTCAGTGTGCTTGGCTTGGGATGGTCTCTGACATCAGAGAAACTCTCTCATGGCTGTAATAATACAACTGGCTACTTCTCTGCTCTGTCAAAAATAACTTTCCACCAGAATTCCTTCAAAAGCAAAATGACTTTGATTGTCATTCGTATAGAAAAACATAATCAACTTTTGAACACACACACACAATCAACCCCCTTCCTCAACTGCACACACACACACACTTGTGACAGATATCTGACTGCATCTGCAGTACAGTTGGAGAAATTGAGGTGGCCTGAGTCAAAAAGTGGAACTCATTTTCCTTTAATTACAGGCCGTGCCATTCTCAGGAACAGAACAACAGCTATTTCCTCTGCCCCATGGGCAACCTGGGAGGCTCGAAATTGAAGATGATTTCTACACTCACAGTCTGGATTCCTCCTGCAGTCAAATGCCAGGTGCCCCAATAATAGCTTATGATTGTGCAATAACAATGTTAGAGAAAATAGAGCACCTGAAGCCTTCAATACACCTATAGAGCCGTGTTATTTATCACTGTGTTGAGCTCTGTGGTAAAAACAGGCAATCTGATATTAATCTACCGGTGTATCACTCTGATGCCAATGCTCTGGTAAACTGGAGACACCAAAAACAAGCACATAGCACTGTTACACTAACATGATAATGCAGATATTTGATTAGTGTTCAATATTTCACTTTCCCCATCATCCCAGAAACAGAGACAGTGCGATAAACTGTGCAGGTTAGAAGATTTATTTTTTTAAATTGTTTTCAGCTATATTAGTGACTGATCAGGTTAGCCACGTTACATGTAGCAGTACACGTCTTGAATATCAACTAAAAATACTAAAAAAATATATAAATAGCTTTATTTACTAGTCTCTTATGGAGCTTCCAATACAAACTTGCTATGTTTGTCCCCAGACAGCTTTGTTTTCATGGTATTCTTTGATTATGATGCAATCACTTTATCAGTGTATTGCTTTTGCAGAGACATTGGAGTCTGGTGTGTATCTAGTGTTTCCTTGGTTGAAAACAAACAAGCAAAATCAACCAGCTTTACTTTACACTGTGCAATTTGACTGGCATTGACTTGCAAAATAAAAAAAATCTTTGGAATTAATGATACATTAATTTACCACTGCAAACTATTTGGTAGCGGGTTGATGGCACTAAAATAGCTGTAACAGCTACCTAAACAGACAACAAAGCACAAAGTTACAGTTGGCTATTTCCTGATAATTAACTACTTATTTGTTTTCTGAAAACCTGAATTTTATTGTTTTGTATTAATATAGAATGAAGTCCTATTTGTGGATCTCACTTGCACCTGTGAGTTTCTTTACGTTGAGACTATGCTACAATGTTTAGCTACCTCCTCACATGTAAAGCAAGGACCTGTCACAACTGGATGAGCATAAGAATAATAACAGAAAAATTGACACTATGGTGTTGAGCTGGTGTTCCTATAGCTGAAGATCAGGTGAACAGAGATATCAACCATCCAAAACAGTGTTTCCAGACAGATTTATGAACTGCTGAAAAGTTTTTTTTAAAAAGGAAGAAAATAAAGACATTCTCTAGAAGAGAGAAAATAAAACCAGCAGCCATTGAAGCTGAGTTAAAAGGCCATCATTCTCCTCTATGCATACCCTTATTTCAAGGCTGCCACTCACCTCTGCCCACCCCCTGAGAACCTCTCCTGTGGTCAATCAAAGATCCACTCAACCTTGGAGTACAAGTTAATACCAGGCTGTGTTTCTGTGGTGCAGTAAAGGATAAGATTGACAGGGGTTGTTTCCATCCCTTCAGTGAACCTGTACATCCCCAAGCGTTGACCATCATGTTTTCTGTTTCTATTTAAGCTGTCAGCATCAACGGTACAGAAATGGGCCCCCAATGGATTTGCACAACATTTGCATACCAAGATTGATTGAGAGCTTGAGAGCTCCACCGAGTGAGAGGTATACGTGTGCGTGCCTTTGTGTGTGTGTCTATGTGTACACATAATTTTCTCTGATTTCACTGGAGGTTCTTCCCCTGCAGATTAAATGACAGAACTCATTTGGTGTCAGCCCCAGTACACGTTAGAATTGAATTTGTTCAAGTGGATTTGTTAAGTGATAAAATATTCCCCAGGACTAATTATGCACACTTGTATTGGTGGAGTTGTAATGGAATTCAGGTGGACAACAACATAATAGATATCTTTATGCATCAACAACAGGTGGAAACCTAAGATTTTCAATAGCAGTAGCTGGAATCATATAAGCAGTCTGTTCAGTATTCTCTTATGCTTACTGTAGGACCCTGAGTTTTTCTTTCCTACATGACCAGGAAAAGCTCCCTGGTCATAGCCCTTTACTAGGCTCCCAATGTTTTCCTGGGGTGCATACATGCCAATACCTCCTCTCCTTTTGTCCTTGCCTTCATGTGAACAGATCAGAAAACACAGGATAGGTCAAATCAATGTGGTGAATGCCTACCAGGGATTTACTAACCTGTCAATTTCACATCAGTGCAGATGAGGGAATGGAGACAAGGAGAGGAAGCACACATTTAGAAAAAAGTAATTAGTGTTTTGGATATGAAAAGGTGAGACAGAGACATTATTTGCAATTACTGCTAAATTACAGATTGTGGCTTTTATAAAAATGCTGATCTAAACATGCCAACATGTCTGACCTTAAATAGATTGCTAAAGGATATCCAATTGAAGCCTCATGATGAAATAACTTCTGTGTGTCTCATAAAATCTGCTGCTGCCCCTTTAAGACCTTCGCCAGGGCCAGGCAGTGTGTTAAAGAGATGTTACAGGATTTGTGTCACTAATTGTGGCCTAAGAGTTCACTGTATGGTCAAGAGGAACACTTAATTTGTATAAAAAAAGCAGAGCATTCAATTTGTATGAAAAGCTACGAATATGACTTGCGTGGCAGTTAGGCAGTATTAGGCATTAACTTTGAGTGGTTAAAAGAAGTTGCAAAACAAATACGTTTCCCTGCCACGACTCAAACCAGCGATGTTGAGATTGCAAATCAGGGTGCTAAGCAACAAGAATTAGCACAAAAAAAGTAAACCAACAAGAATTAGAAAAAAAGAAAAGAAAAGACTGTGCCAGCCACAATTTGAACGTTGACATTGCAAGTTGGGGTGCTACCCAAAAAAAAGTGTCCCTGTCACGATTCCAACCTGCGACATTGAGATTTCAAGTCGGGGTGCTAAACCTACGAATTTGGTGTTCTGCTTTTTGTATGAATTCATGGGAATTAAATGTGAGATCTTGTTGGTATGGTCTATTATATAATGTTAATTCATTTCTTATCTCATTAGACGACACAGTCCTCAGTTTAAAGGGGCAATGTGTAATTGGTACATACATTTTTGGAGTTTTAAATTAAGATATATAGCCATTGATTCTTGAAGAATATAACTTAATATATACCTCGTAAGCTTAGCTCAACTGTGTTACCCCATCAGAACCCAAAATATAAGCTTGTTTTACTCCATTGTTTGTAAACCATCACTGTATAGTTTCAAAACATGGTTGAAACTATAATTTTGATCTGATGGATGGTCAATCCATGCATCCATAGCTCTGTTTATGACTTTGAAAGTGGTTACATTTCTCCAGCCCCATCCCTCAGCTCTTTATAAAAAATGTGTCAGGGAGCCCACTTTATTGTTGTTTGAATTACACATTGCACCTAATCCATTATGAAGTGGAATATGTGCTCTATGAAATGTATTTCTAGTTGGGAAATTGTGTTTCCCAGTCATAACAAACTCCCACTTTAACTCATCAAGCTCAAACTATTCTGAAATGCATTTGTATTTGTCATATAATATACATGCATTAAGGTCATTTATCAACATAGAGAAATACCCCTTATGTTCTTTTTGATACCAGTGTGTATGTGTGCATGCAAAGAAGGAGCTGTGCTTAATTATTACACCCAAACACTTGTAAGCAACAGAGTAGGCCTAATCAGCCAAGCAAACAAACAATGACTCAGGTTCACAGCCACTTTTCATGCATGGTAACTGTGCTTCTCTTAACTCCTTCCTATGATAGGACACTGCTGCACACAAACTTCCCTGTCCACAATCCTGCTGATCTATCTTGTTTGGGTGTGGTCTCTCGATATTCTGTGGATTGTTAATAAATTGATAAACTGATCACAGTGCAGGCACTGTTAAGTCAGTTGAAATCAACAAACAATTTGTTTGTTAAAATGATGATACAGACTGTGAAATGAATTACTGCATACTTTACAACTGAATAGTGTTAAGTTGAATCAAACCAGTATGTTTAATGGATGTATAACTCGTATTCCCATTCAATGGTTAGTCATGATGTATGTTGAATGATAACTTAATGCATAGTTTTTAATATAACTCAATTTCAGTTTATAGAGTGGCAGCAGCAGAGATTCAGAATATAATAATGTGATCTCACCATAATGTGACATGCAAACACACCACCTGTGATAAATTCCGCCAATTGCAAGCATTCAATCACTTTAGCCGCAACATCACAAGATGAATCGGCGTCACCTTGAAACTCGTAACACCGGGTCAAAACATCAAGAGAAGTCAGACCAAGCAGCCTGCCTAGCTCAACAGGAGCGAGCACAGAGTAAGGACAGCATTGTAATAGCTAAATAAAGTAGGTCATCCTAGATATTTTGGGATTCTAAATTGCATTTGTAAATCACCATTTATACACAAGTAGCATGTATTGCAGCAATAAAATACACATTGACGATGCTCTTTAGCCAAGTGCACTGGCAGCACCAGCATGCATAATGTGTTCCCAGCCTAAGTTTGCGAACTAGACCTATACATCAGCATTGTTTTGTCTTTGAGGATGTTCTGGTGTATGCTGCTGGCGTAGTGGTTCGCCTTGGTTCCAACATGTATGGCTGTAAGCCAAATTCATCAGAGGTGATGTAGTAGGCAGCCATACTAGTAATGTGAGCTAACACAGCGAGCCGTTCAGAATGGTGTTACTCAGCTAAAACAATTTTGGTAGCTAAGAACGCTTTTAGTGGAAGAATGTCTAGGGGCAAATACAAATCAACATTTTGTCAAAATGGCGCTTCCCAAGTCTTCAATATTTTGGTGGTTTAAATCAAAAATATGAAAATATGGGAGATCCGAAGGACAAGGAACCCCTTGGCAATGAGGGTGAAGTTAAATCAATTTCTGCTCTGAACTGTTCCCATCATGGTTCATTAGACCAGCTCACAATATCTGTGTAGAACGGCAGGGAAATATAAAAAAAATAATTGATTGTCTGGGCAGTCAATACGCATATACACAAGCACACATACAGTACTGCATGCAGAACTGCAATGAGTTCAGACCAGTGACTGAATGAGCAGACCTGTAGGATACAGCATTGCTCCTCACAGTGATCTGCCTTCAGAGTTTTCAGTATGTCAATTCTGTTCTCTGTTGTTAGGTTTTGTTTGATTAATCAGATGTGAGTATAGAGCTGTTCTAATAGTGCATAACGAAACAAATGTCACTTCAATCTGATAGATAAAGTAAGGGTAATGACATCACTTGTATGCTGACTGGAACTCCAGCTGGTTCGCTACGCATGTTTCATAACCCTTCTTTGGAGGACATAAAACCCTCTCTGGATCTCCTAAAATAAGTATTGATCATAAGTGATGTCTTCACAGACTCTGAATAAGGTATTGCTGCCTGGGGCGAAATATATTTGCATTGGCTGATGGGGATTTTGTTTTGTCTAGACTGTACCACTTATCTGATAAATCTTGAACCTAATTGGGACTGCATGGACTTGCACTTACTGTAGCGGCAAATTATATATTTTTGGGGAGCAAAAGCCATTAACTACTAAAATATTAAAGTATTCATATCAAGGAGGTCTTTTGATGAGCTACTGATTAGCACCTATTTGTAAATAATTGATTAGAATGGACACAGAATTGATGGGGGTTTGTGTAGCGGGGAGGTGGTGAGACAGCCCTCCCTCTCTGTGAAGCAGGCTCTGCCAATCGATAAGTCGAACTTTAACACAGCCCACCAGATCTTTTATTTACAAAGTAAGAGCTCATTTTTTCAAGCTGAAGGAAGGACTTTTCAGACTAACGATGGTGTGAGGTGCCAAGGACTGAGAACTTCCCATCAATATCCTCTTTTATGTCCTCCTTGATCTATTCACTTTTATGCTTTTTAAGTTGCTAGCAAAGTTAATCTGCTTTTAATGTTGTACAGTTGCCAAACCTTTGTAGCCAATTTGGCTGTCCACTCCTTGGCAACATGAAGAATTTCCAACTCTAACCTGACCATATTTAGTGCAATACTTGTATGTTGTAGTTATCAACTTCTGCGGACATGCACACAAGCAAAACAACTGCAATGTACAGTAGAGGACAAATGCACACATTGTGTTTTTCTCTCAAAATAAATGAGACAGTGTGACGGCAGCCCTCCTCTGTCGGTTTCTGACCACAGTGACTTTTGTGTTTGTTAACTGAGGGGTGCTTTGGCAAATGTGACTGCCACTGAGTTATCGGAGTTCCACCTTGTAACTTAGACTAACACAAATGTGAAGTGCTCACTATTGACAGTGACAGACATTGACAATTTCTGTTTTAGGCTACTGACAGAGGGGTCCAGATGCTGATCAAGTAAAGTGTCAATATCCTCAACATGTACAGTACTACATACACATATCTGTTTTAAAATAATCATCTAGAACATTTCTTACATGCCTTCCATTTTAAGAGACCTTGAGATCCTTTATAAAATCTCTCTGAAAGTTGCTAGATGAGAGCCCCATTTCTTCAGCTTTAATTTACTCAGTGTGGGTCAAGTGGGCTAAATTGTGCTCTCGATCAGGAACCATTTCAGCCTGAGCCTCATATCATTCACAAAATAATTATATTAGCAGAACCAATTCAACCACCTTTCAATAGGTTCTTGACAAAAAAATTGAAATATAATGATTTGAGTGTCTCCACATTATTTGATATAATGGATACTTAAAGGTCCAGTATGTAACATTCAAGCTTTCTAAAAAACGTGGTTGTATGACTATGTTTCTGATAAGGGAATGAGATCCCTTGAAATAAATATTTACAAACACTGTTTTGGTCCGGAAAAAGCACTCTCTAAAATGGAATGTCCTACCCGACAATCGGTTTGCATATAAACATGTTGTTCCTGCCAAGGGTGTTCTAGTGGAGTGGTAGATTAACGACAAACCTATGCCCTGCTCCTTTAAAGAGCACAGCACAACTGGAAGCATGGCAACCCACATAATTCAACACACTCATCTGTCATTATTTATCTTATAGTTTAAGTCATCTGCTCAACAATTTCTGTCAAAATGAAATATGTCCTTCCATTCATGACAATGTCCTTATGACCCACTTTATGCATGCCAGTTTTCAAATTGCAAATGGTTCTGAGAGGCCTAACCCTAGAGATATCCTCATAAATTAGTGTCACTAATTTGAGTGACAATAAGTTAATTTGAACATCACCGCAAGGTGTGCTCATAAACGAAAGCATACAATAAAGGTTCAAATTCTACAATTGAGCATCAATCACTACTCTGAACCAACCGCCATGAAGTTCATATTATTTAAAACTGTGGCACATAATGTTTATATGTAATGGGTAAGTGAAGTAATATAGTCTGAACATTTTACAAGCATGATGTATAATACCAGATTTCTTTTTTTTAAGTTTGACCTCCCTGCAGGCTACTGATAGAGGCAAAGCAGGGTTGGACCTTATTGAGACCTGAAAGACAGTCCATCTCATAAAATCTGATTATTAATTACATTTGTGTTGATCTGCCTCTCATTTTTCCTTCTGCTAACACCTCGAGCCAGATATTGGGACTTTCTTGAAGTATTTCTGCAAAAGGTATCATGAGGATGAGGTTAAACCAAGGTCCCATGACACAAAGAGGGGTAATTTTCCTCTCAAGGGACATAATTGCACTCTGCCGGTGAGAACTTGGAGAGAAAAGTGCATGGGTGGAGTTTTTTGTCACTCCCGGTCTGCTGGATCGCCCCCAACCCCGCATCAGAATCATCCACCACCACCATGAATGGACGAGCTGGATAAGAATGGACCCGGACATGAAGCCCTTGAGTTCCTCCAATGCCCTCTTGGCCTTAGTGCACGCCGGGTAAGAGCTGTAAGAGGCGTCACCACCGGGCCAAAGTTGTGTATAAAGCACCTTTAGAAGTGGCGAACCCCGGGAAACGCTGGACCTGCTTGAGAGAGGAGGGCTGGGGCCAGTTGGAGACTGCCGTGACCTTGACCTGGTCCACTTGGATGCCTGCAGTGGAGATGATGTGGCCCAGGAAGGAGACTCGGGACACGAGGAACTCACACTTCTCCAGTTTTATGAATAGTTGACTCCGGGAGGGTCTTGGAAAAGATCAAGATGTTGTTGATGTACACAAGTTCAACAACCCGAATGGCAAGAAGCCCACGCCAGCAGGGGAGGTTGAGGGGCGAATGAAGCCTGCCTTCAGAGAGTCCCGGATGTAGTCCTCCATGGCCACTGCATCCAGGCCTGAGAGAGAATACAGGCAGCCCAGGGGAGGTCTGGAACCAGGCAGAAGGTCTACTGTGCAGTCATATGGGCGATGAGAAGGAAGGGTGGTGGCCTTTTACTAAAGGCTTCGTGGAGGTTGTGGTATTCGGGGGCGGAGAGGATCTTGGCAGGGGTCAGAGACAGTAATTCCGGCAGGTCTCTCCCTAGTCCAGTAAGTGGCCCGTGGACCAGGAGAAATATGGGTTGTGTTGCGCTAACAAACGGTACCGTAGGATAAGGGGGTTGTCGGGGGAGATGATCAGTGGAAAATGAATAGTCTCAGAGTGGTTCTCCCCGAGCTATAAGTGGATGTGTCTGGTCTGGGATTCTACTTGGCCAGAACCGATGGGATGTCCGTTGAGGGCTAGTATTGGACAGGGATGGGGCAGTTCATGCAGGGGATCTGTAGTTCCTTGGCGAGGTCCTGATCGATGAAGTTGTCAGCGGGAGGCTCGGGAGGCTTCAAAGTGTACTGTAGTGTGTTCTCATAGTCAGCTACAACTTAACTAAACTGTTCTACTGAGAATCAGTAGATTCTCCTGGGGCGTTAGTTTGTCTACTTGAATCCTGCAGATTCTTCCCCTTGTGCACAACTGCTACTCTCTGCATTAGCAGGCTAACATGTGAAGGTCGCCCAGATAGAGCCAAATATATTGCTAGTGATGATGCACAATCATGCACGCTTCATTCATGCCTCTACAGAGCATCGCAGTGAATTGAGTCAAGCTAAAACTGACCTTGTGCACACACTGACCTTCATGGTGCTTGGGCTGGTCATGCTTGGGCTGGTTTTCTAGAACAAATGCAATGCAACAAACTTGAAATTCAAATGTGAACATTCAGTTACTATTTTGGCAGCCTGAGACATAACATCCACCCAGACACAGATTTGATTCATTTAGGTAGGCTACTGTAACTGCATGGTAGCCAATTACAGAACAATACAGAATGTGCATCAATCCATTATTTGGGCAAAGTCAAGGAATGGGGAGTTGTCATAGGTACCCATTTATTTACATCTTGAACCGGCTCCTTTTGATGAGCGTTGGGAATCGAGTCGCAAATCTGAAGAGCTGTTAGTTTTTTGTGTGGTGATTTTGGCTTAAAAATGAACATATTATTGTCATTATTCTAATAAGTCATTATACTGTCATTAAGCCTAATTTTCACACCTGTATGCTGTTACTTTCAATGCATGTGTGTAATATCGTCTTGCTTTTTTGTAGCACATCAGTCGAGTTCAATTAAAACAAATGTAGCCTAATTTAACGTTACAGGTTTTTATAATACACATATTGCTAAATAATATTATTTTCATATCAAGAAGAAGGTTGTTGGATTCCACTCTACACATTTAAGCAACAGATGTGCACTAATCAGAAGTCAAAATGATCATATTTCTGAGCTAATGTATCATCTTCTCTAGGCTACTGATGATCTACTCAGATATTGAAAAGAGAAGATGACGAGATTAAAGTTATATTTAAACAACATTTAAAATGTCACATCCATGATAAAAACATGCATGACAAAGCAACGGTGAAAGATGTGACAAATTGTAGCCTATGCTATTTCATTCACCAATACAAGCCTAGTATAGTTCAGAAGAAAATGTTGCAAAGCATCCAGAAGACAGTATCAACCAATGTTCATTTCTGTAAATCACACAATAACATGTAGCCTTTCAAATACATTTGAATAGGCACAAATATGAGAATGATTGTAATTAATCTTGTAACATTTCCCCCGCCTCTCCGCACTGTTGTTTGTTGCAGCGCATGAGAGAATACGTGATGACAACAAAAAAGTATGAGAGGAGATAAGGATATTTTAAAAACACAAGATGGTCCTCGTTAAGATAACTTGATATGTAAAAAACATCCACTCTTCATCTCCCTGTAATTCATGATCTGATCTTCTATCTAATACTCTGTTTGGGCAAATGTGATGTGTTCTTTAATTTCCAGTCGCATGTTGCCACCCCTAATTAGCATAGGATGACAATTTTCATCAAAAATTGTCATCGTTTTGGGATTTTCAGCACTTCACACATTTTCAAAACGCAGCAGCACTGAGGTAGCTCATCATTGCGATGACAACATGCATATTTTAAACATGACCTACATACCACTTTTAAGACTAACCTCAAGACCCACCTTTTTCGAGCTGCATACGGTTACCCTTAGCATATGGGTAGGCTATTGTGTAGCCTATCCATATGCTTTTATTTATGTTATGTGTTTTGTTAATGTGTTTGATTTTTATGTGATGTGTAGTGTGTCTCAACCTTGTGGACATACATTAAAACTAAATAAACTTACAAACCTTTCAAAAAAATTTCGGCCAATTGACTATTTTCAAATAATACTGTCAAATCCTTGAAAATTAAGCTCCAAGCTCCGGTCATTTTTCAGCCTAACTGAAATCCATGGACTGCCTTCAAATAAATGCAAAGCTGTAAGAAGCAAGACTGATAATGAATCAAATAAGAAATACATGTTCTGGTAACTTTTCTGTGTCTGTGTCACCTGCCTCTATATTCTTGGACAACTCCACCAGGTAGACTGACAGGAACATGTTCACCTCACAAGCTGCCTGCACCTAAGAGCGGTAAATGCGGTCATAGGTGTGGAACCCAAACTGGCTGTTAAGAGCTGTTCCAAGATGTCTTGACTGCATCGAGGCATTCGGAGAGGATCGCTGGCATGCGGATGGGAGGTCGCCCCTCAGGGTTATTCCATCTAGCCTCGTCCTCTTGACAGAGCCCCGGGGAGCTCAATCTGAAGTCCAGAGGAAGCTCTGTGGACTGCTTCCAGGAAGGAAACCCCCTTCAACTCCCAAGTTGCTGTAGCAGGTTGGGCAGAAGGGAGTGAGTCCAGATCAGTGCCATCATCTCCATCTCCAGAACACAATGTTGGAGGTGAAGCCAGATAACTTGCTAGCCCTTCTGCTGTCACTCTTCATTCAAGTCCTCATGAGCCCTAGCCAGCGATGAGTCGAGGGTGCCGTCTTCAGAGGAGGGCTGCGGTGCCTCGTCCTCTTCGAGGAATGCAATAACGCCCTCCATGTACCTGAGCCTCTTTCCGAGTACCTCAGTATCCAGCAGAGCGCATAGCTTGGCGTCAAGAGTGGCGGTCCTGTCCGTGCATGGATTAACTCAAGGAATGGTGGGCAGACTTTGTGAGAGTCTTGCTTCCACAAGGCAGGACCTCAGTATCCAGCAGAGCGCATAGCTTGGCGTCAAGAGTGGCGGTCCTGTCCGTGCATGGATTAACTCAAGGAATGGTGGGCAGACTTTGTGAGAGTCTTGCTTCCACAAGGCAGGACCACATCCATTCGGGCAGAGCCCACCTTCTGACATCTCTTGGATCTGGTCGAAACTGGAGCCATGTTTTCTGTGGGAGAAAACAGAGACACAGTGGTTATAAAGGAAGTTGCCACTCACACACTACAGCTGTAGCGGGGGCAACAACCAAAAGAGTAAAATCTCCCTAGAGAGAAAGCACGTGTACAGACACCAAAATAACACAGCAATGAAGCTTCAGTTAAAATGGTGGAAGATAGCAAAGCTACCAATTGCTCTCAGGCAAGGGGCATGCTAGCTATGTAGGTGCTAGCAACAGTGAGATTAGCCGTGTGCTCAAGTCGTAATAACGACGAACGTGCTTGCTAGCCCACCATCCCTGTGGTTGGCCGAAGCTCACACTGGAACTAGGTTCGTTACACACGGTAACTAGCAAGGAATTATGTTGAACTAGTAAGTGCTCAAGTAGTTCTATAACTACGAATGCGAACTAGCCAACCTTAATGAGAACAGGGCACTAAAATGTATCACACAAGGTGAGAAAAATGTGCTTTGTCAAAGCTAGCCAAGGGCTCAAGTAGTCCGAAAACTCAAGCTAGCCGACCGTCCAAGTGCTAGCTGGAGCCTTCACAAGGGACCTAGCAAGTTATAAGCCTATAACTTGAGGAATTATCGTCGCTGTAGCAAGGTATAGCAGTCGGTAGAGCACACAAGCTAGCTATAGACCTTTTCGTGTTAGCCTGCTAGCTCAGAGTTAACAAGGTGAAAACTGTCAAACTTGGCAAACCAAATTCTTCAAAAATCTTCTTTAGAATGTTGAGATGAACCGCATGATTCCTGTAGAGACAACCCAATGCCCCTGGAGAATCATAGGATTTTCAGCAGAACAGTTCAGTTAAGTTGTAGCTAGCTACAAGAAAACAGTGCTCTTCAGACAGTCAGCGAGTAAAGTGCAATGGATAAAATGGGTGATAGGCGGGGCAAGCATCAGCTGTACTAGGCTTGATTGAATAGGGGCCTTCCGCAAAAACTGCACAAGAGTATGTGTCCCACAGTGAGGGGTCGAACCAAGTTGACTGAAAGAGAACACTACAATTCCATAGAATTATGTTTTGTAAATGCAGGAGGAATACCCTATCCTAACAAAAACCATATACAGTGCTTTGCGTAAGTAATGGGACAGTGAAGTGATTTAAAATCAAACAATTATTATTAGGTTAAAGTGGAGACTCAAATTGTATTTGATGGTATTTGTGTACATATCGGTTTCACCATTTAGAAATAGTCCCCCTATTTCAGGGTACCAAAGGTAATGGGAAAATTGGCTTGACAGGGGTTTCTGGTTAGACAGGTGTGTTCTGTCAAATCATTTGTGTGGGCATAAGAGAGCTGTCAATGTCTAGTATTGATTCTAGGCTTTGCGTTTGCTTTTGGAGTCTGCTATTGGTGTCTGACAACATTAGGACCAAAGAGGTGTAAATGAAAATGAAGGAAGCCATTATTAGGCTGAAAATCGAAAATATTAAATCAGAAACACAGCCACACCCATAGACATACCAAAAACAACAGTTTGGAACATCATTAAAAAGAAAGAAAGAACTGCTGAGCTCAGCAATCGCAAACGGGCTGGTACGCCAAGGAAGACTTCCACAGTGGATGACTGAAGAAAGCTCACCATAATTAAGAAAAAACCCAAAACAACTGTCCCACAGATCAGGAACACTCTCCAGGAGGTAGGTGTGAATGTGTCAGAGACTACCATCCGCAGAATACATCACCAGCCAAACTACAGATGCTTCACTGGAAGGTGCAAACTACTAGTTATCCTCAAAAATGATGGTCAGGTTACAGTTTACTAAAAAGTACATAAAAAGTCTGTAGAGGTCTGGAAACAGATAAGACAAACATTATCATGTGTCAGAGTGATTGCAAGAGGAAAGTTTGGAGAAAAAGGGATATGCCCGAGATTTACAGCATACGACCTCTGTGAAACATGGTGCAGGGGGTGTTAGGTTTGGGCATGTATAGCTGCCACTAAAACTGTCTAACTTGTCTTAATTGATGACTGTAACTGTTGACGGCAGCAGCAGAATGCATTCTGAAGTGCACAGAAACATCTTGTCTGCTCAGGTGCAAGCAAATGCCTCCAATTTCATTGGATGACATTTCATCATACAGTAAGACTATGACACAAAACATACTGCCATAGCCACTAGGGAGTTTTTCAGGGCCAAAAAGTGTAAAGGCCTTGACTGGCCAAGTCAATCTTCAGATTTAAATCCAATTGAACATGCATTTCATTTACTGATAAGATTTTAGGCAAAAAGACCTCAAAACAAACAACTGAAGATGGCTGCAGTACAGGCCTGGCAGAGCATCACCAGAGAAGATACCCAGCGTCTGGTGGGGTCAATCGGTCGCAGACTTCAGGCAGTTATTGCATGCAAAGGATTGTCAACCAAATACGAAACATGAGTGCTTAATTTGGACACTTGATGAATCTGTCCCATTACTTTTGGGTACCCTAAAATAGGTGCTGTAATTTCTGAATGCTGAAACCAATATGTACACAAATACAACCAAATAAAAATCTATCAATGATTTACTGTTGGAGGCTTTGAAAATGATTGGGTTGTGTGATATCTTATTGAAGTGGATTACTGACTGATCAATTGTGTACATTTTTCATTTTAACATATGCAATACTTTCATCACCTGCAGGTATCGAAGCGGAAAGAGAAGTCTTAACAACAGACTTTGTGACTGCTATGACTACAACTGCAACTACGAATTACAGTGATATTAATGATAATAATGGTCACACTTCCTTTAACGTGGATTACAGATATTAGACAAAGACAGATTTAACCTAACAAGACATGTTTTTTGATGAGTACCATTGTCCTCCAAGTTGCTAAATTAATCTATTTATTCAGGAGAAGATTTGACAGACTCTAAACAAAATGACAAAATAACATCTGCCCAAATAGATTTTTGTTTATTTGCTATTGTTTGTGCTATTTCTGATCCAAACATGAGACGCTATTAATTATTAATGGTTATTTGATAATTGTCTTTCAAAATGGAAAAATAGGAATGGAATTGGCTCTTGTTTTGTAAGTTAACATGTAAATGTACAACAAACCAAACAAACAAATATGTTACACTTGAATATCATCACAACCTATATCCATACATTACTTGGTGAAAGAAGCTCTACTTCAATATTTCATCACATCATGGATTATTTACTTACACCAGCATGTTACTATGTTAGTAGAAACCCAGATTTATTCCAATAGTCTGATGCATGAGCTGATTATCAACACACTTAACTAATGTATTTATCTATATGCAGTATATACTGTAGGGTGTAATCTGAGGATGGAATTAACAGGGTTAGTGATGCAGCCCTAGAACTCAAAGTATATCTACTGCTAATTGCAGAACAATTCTCAAAACATTTTGATTGACTAATAGGCTACTTTGATAGTAATTATATAGTATTTTGCATTTGCACTATCAATAACCTGAGATGTTCACACTGTGTAGGTATCCACACAATAAACATTTTCAGGTCTCCACAGTGGTCCTAAATGCTATGAATATGATTAAATGTGGTATTTTGGACCATTGAATCCAAATTGATTAAAGAGTATGGAACATCTGCCACCTTTTGAAAGCTGTACAAAAAGATTGATGATGTTTATCATGTTTCTATAAAGCTCCAGAGGTGACTTCAGAGCCCATTCATAGTGCGCCTTTAAATCGATATCTACAAGACAGACAAGTCAAAGCTGATGGAGGTATGGTCCAATGTTTTCTATTTTTTGGTCCAGAATTGAAGCATCTGGTACCAAGCACATCCATCCCACTGTGTGGAAATGGGTTTGAACAAACCAATAAGCGGTCTGAAAATGGACTTGCCAGAATTGTAGATGCATTCATACAGTTAACTCATCATAGCGGGGGGAGAAAGAAACAGTAAGCCAGATGTGGACTTGGATCCAGTACATTGGCCCCATCTGGCTCTCCATCTCCCATTTCTAAATAAAAGTGTGAAACAAAATCACAACAAGGAAATAAATAAACACCACACTGCAAGAGTATTCTAGTAATATGGAAATACTGAAGGCAATTTTTTTTGCATTATCCAATAAACAAAGGACAGGTATTCTTTTCATGTTGCCAAAAGCTTCAATAGATCTGACATTTGTACAGATCCAGTTTCTTCCTGGAGAATGATTGAGGCCTTGACACTGTATGTTGTTCGTTGTTATGCAGGCCTCAGTGTCTGTCTGTTCACATCTTCAGAGAGTGAATAGATTAATGCCTTCCTCCCATTTATAAGATACTGAATATATATATAAAATATTGAATATCACCCTAAATATAGCACAATATTGCCATAGAGGCCATGTTATATGACTGTACGCAAGGTTAGTTTATCCAAGCATAATTAGACAGGATCAATTCAGCAGATAATACTAAAGACATTGACAAACCAGTTTCATTAAACTTGATGACATTCACAAAAAAGTATTCTGTCTTGCCAGTGTTACTCTGATTCTATTCAATTTTGGTTGAAATGGAAAAAAGGTGTCAACTATTAGCCACAACACTGTCAGTTTTCATAATTTTCATAACCATGTATTTATTTAAGACATTACATAACCTTAACTGGATGGGCGCCCATTGTTTATGTCTGGTTTAGCTAACTCTAGTTATGTGGCCCAGTGTGAGTCAGTAAATTAACAAACCAGACCACCCCAGTAATATGCATCAGGTCATGCAGATGAAGATACGGTTGATTTACTGTAGATTACATATTCACAGTGCATCACGCTTGCTTTCTGTAAATCCTGCTTGAATCAGATAACAAGTGTGCTGCACTTATTGTTTTGGAATTGAAGTCGATCTGATCCTTAGCATGGTTTTCATGTAACGGTTATGCATCAATATTTAATTTTCTGTGCCGCTTTCAAGCTGAGAAAGTCACAGAGCCTGAAGAGTCTTGACTGCTGACGAAAGAGAAACCAAGCCCACTCATGATTGGCGGGTTATCTTCGCCCCATCACTGATGGTATCTTCAAGGATTTCGATATGCATCAGTCTAGGAAACCTTGGAGGCCTCTCTGCTTGGAAAAATAGTGACCTTTCTGACTTCAGACAAGTACAGTTTGAAGTCAATTGTGGGGATAATCTATGTAATTCTGCACTTGCCCCCTATGTCTCTCAGTCTGTCAAAGAGAGTGTGGGAATCAAGATAAGTAAGGCTCCTTCAGTTATGACTCCAAATGAACACTCACATTCATTTCCCAAGTGCTATACCACAATGTAAGAAAAAGGCCCCCTTTTCAAATGTTCAAGCTGCAATCTGTAAATGTCTCTGTACTTTTGGACCTCCAGAGAGCATGGTTGGTCTTGAACATCAATATGCCATGTAAATAAAGCAAAGATTTCTGATTTCTTTCTCAAGTATAAACTTGTGGTAAATGTTTGAGCTTGAAGCAGCATAAGAAGAGTTCTATGTGGCATGAATAGATTTTCAGCTATCAAGGAAAGTACACATTTTATCTTTGTTATACTTGATGTAGAACAGTATCTTATATTTTCGTACTTCTTGCAGTCCTTTCAGATGAGACATAATCAACTTGACCTTGCAAATACAGTGGCATCGGAAAGTATTCAGATCCCTTCACTTTTTCCACATTTTATTGTGTTATAGACTCAATTTAAAATGGATTAAAAAAAAATGTTTTGCCGTTAATCCACACAGTACCCGATAATGACAAAGTGAAATCACATTTTTAGAATTGCTTGCAAATGCATTAAAATTGAAATACAGAAATGCCTCATTTACATTTACAAGTATCCAGACCCTTTGCTATGACACTCAAATGCAAAAATGTCAACAAGTTGAATTGAGTCCATTTCAGTGCAAGGATAATAGTTAATGTGATTTCCATTGAAGAATGAAGATCTTTTGTTTTTTATACTCTCTGATGTGCATAGGGATCAGTTACACACTGTGTGGATTAGGATGTCACTACCAACTCAACAAATGTCATAATTTTCTCTTGATCCTGACAAACTCTCCAGTCCCTGCTGGTGACAAACATACCCATAATATGATGCAGCTACCACTATTCTTCACACGATGGATGGTGCGGAAACTGCAATGCATGTGCTGGATTTGCACTAAACTTAATGCTTTGTAGTAAAACCCCTAAACACATTACCAGACACTTTTTTTGCTGTATCACTTGAATTCATTGATGAACACAATTATGGATGTAAGAGATTATTTTCCATTAAGGGATTATTTTTGGCCACTTCGTTATAGACCAATTTTGTAGAGTGACTGAGATGAAGTTGTCCCATCGACAGTACAGTAGATTTTTGTAAGTCTCCCCAGGCCTCAGGGTAGCATTCCTGAGCAGTTTTGTTCCTCTCCATTTGCTCAGTTTGTAATGACAATCTGATCCACACAGTGTGCAATTGATTCCTGTGCAAATCTGAGACCCTATAAAAACAAAGATATTCATTCCAAAATCACATTAACTATTATCATTGCATTAAGATGGACTCAATTCAACTTATTGAGTGACTTGTTGACAACATGTTTGCATTTGAGCTAATTTTAAGTGTCATTGCAAAGGGTATGAATACTTATTATTTGGTATTTAAATTTTAATACATTTGCAGACATTTTAAAAAAAAATGTGTTTTCGCTTTGTCATTATGGGGTATTGTGAGTGGATTGATGGCAAACAAATTAATGTAATACATTTTTAATTGAATCTATAACACACCAAAATGTGGAAAAAAATGAAGGGATCTGAATACTTTCCAAAGCCACTGTAGGGCTGGCCATTGATAAAGACTTCACAATACGATATGTATCACCATACATGGGTCACGATATGATGCTATTGTAATATAATACAAACTGAGATTAAGTTTTTCGATTCAAGAGTTATTTTGTTGCAACACTGTGCAGACGTACTCTTCTGAGATACACTGAGGGTATGGATTTAGGGAGGGGTTGGGAGAATTCAGAAAAGTTAAAAGTGCACCAGTAAGACAGTAAGCTATTCAGGTTTATGAAGGTGGCATCACTTGTCCTTGCTCCAGAGCTAATTTTATCAGATGGCCTGACACGGTCTGGAAGTGGTCTATTATTTGCAGGACAAATGTGCTACCCCTTAGGCAGACAAATGGGTGGAATGCACTCTACAGAGAACAACATCATTGACCTCTGCACCCCCACAACCATAGATTCTCCTCCAATGCAAGCTTTATATCCAACGGGGCACAAACACAGCTCATCCAACGATTAATTAAACCACTATCAGTGGCTCTTCAGGTATTAATCTATCAAGGGCACCTTCCCAAAGCATTTCACATGTCAGCAAATTACCATATTATTTATTGTGGTTCCTCCCAAAATGAGACGCCATATTTTATTCATAGCTTCCACGGTAAGCTGAGGTCCTTAAGACTGCAATGTAGAAAAAGTATGAAATATTTCAGACACAATTTTTCTTTTCTTTTTTTATGTTCTTCTCAATGTTTTTTGGTTTGAATTTCTGTATATAGGAACATCATCAGGAGGAAAGCCAAGAGCTCTGTCGCTATGCTGTTGATGTAGAGAGATCACACTCAGGGGAGGCTCTGGCAATCCTTCACACTGACACACAGGGCAGGGGGTGGCCACTTAAAAGTACATCATCCTGGCTGCTTGAAAAAAGGACCTTGAGTTGCTCCGATAAGAAGTTTCTCATTTTTGTTCTTCCTCTGTCCACAAAACTAGCTCTCTATCGGCACATTATGCAATGTGGGTCAGTTGACTGTAGTTTGTAAGTATATAGTATACAAGGAAGAAGCAAAAGTGTAACACAGTAGACATTAGAGAGTAACAATGACCTCTGACTTGACACAAAGTGCATTCGGAAAGTATTCAGACCCCTTCACTTTTTCCACATTTTGTTATGTTAAAGCTTTATTCTAAAATGGATTCAAGTCATTTTTCCCCCTCATCAATCAATACAAAATACCCCATAATGACAAAGCCAAAACTGATTTTTAGAAATGTTTGCTAATTTATTAAAAAATAAAAAACTGAAAAATCACATTTACATAAATATTCAGACCCTTTACTCTGTACTTTGTTGAAGCACCTTTGGCAACGATTACAGCCTCAAGTCTTCTTGGGTATGACGCTACAAGATTGGCACACCTGTATTTAGGGAGTTTCTCCTATTCTTCTCTGCAGATCCTCTCAAGCCCTGTCAGGTTGGATGGGGAGCGTTAGTGCACAGCTATTTTCAGGTCTCTCCAGAGATGTTCGATCGGGTTCAAGTCCGAGCTCTGGCTGGGCCACTCAAGGACATTCAGAGACTTGTCCCGAAGCCACTCCTGCGTTGTCTTGGCTGTGTGCTTAGGGTCGTTGTCCTGTTGGAAGGTGAACCTTCGCCCCAATCTAAGGTCCTAAGTGCTCTGGAGTTTTCATCAAGGATCTCTCTGTACTTTGCTCCGTTCATCTTTCCCTCGATCCTGACTAGTCTCCTAGTCCCTACCACTGAAAGACATCCCCAGAGCATGATGCTGCCATCACCATGCTTCACCGTAGGGATGGTATTGGCCAGGTGATGAGCGGTGCCTGGTTTCCTCCAGACGTGACGCTTGGCATTCAAGCCAAAGAGTTCAATTGTGGTTTCATCAGACCAGAGAATCTTGTTTCTCATGGTCTGAGAGTACTTCAGCTGCCTTTTGGCAAACTCCAAGTGGGCTGTCATGTGCTTTTTACTGATGAGTGGCTTCCGTCTGGCTACTCTACCATAAAGGCCTGATTGGTGGAGTGCTGCAGAGATGGTTGTCCTTCTGGAAGGTTCTCCCATCTCCACAGAGGAACTCTGGAGCTCTGTCAGAGTGACCATTGGGTTCTTGGTCACCTCCCTGAGGAAGGCCCTTCTCCCCCCTATTGCTCAGTTTGGCCGGGCGGCCAGCTCTAGGAAGAATTTTGGTGGTTCCAAACTTCTTCCATTTAAGAATGATGCAGGCTACTGTGTTCTTGGGGACCTTAAATACTGCAGATTTTTTTTTTTTTACCCATCCCCAGATCTGTGCCTCGACACAATCCTGTCTCTGAGGTCCAATCAATTGAATTTACCACAGGTGGAGTCCAATTAAGTCAGAGAAACATCTCAAGGATGATCAACGGAAGCTGCACCTGAGCTAAATTTCGAGTGTCATAGCAAAGGGTCTGAATACTTATGTAAATGTGATATCAGTTTTTTATTTTTTAATAAATTAGCAAACATTTCTAAAAAAAGGTTTTCGCTTTGTCATTATGGGGTATTGTGTGTAGATTGATGAGGACGGAAAAAAACTAATTGAATCCATTTTAGAATAAGGCTTTAACATAACAAAATGTGGAAAAAGTGAAGGGGTCTGAATACTTTCCGAATGCACTGTATTAGGTATTTTGTGAGCAGTGTTTGCCATGTGCAATAGTTTTCAAACTCTCTCCAAAGAGCAGTTGTTCATAGATAGCACAGACATTGACCAAGAGTGCATAATAGGTCTAAAATTACAGGTGGAATTGCAATAAATTACCATAGTAGATTAAGAGAGATTTTGTGACTTGTTTTGCAAAACGAACCCCTTGATAATAACCAACTGTTTAAAGGGGCAATCTGGAATGATCACCCGCCACTTTATTTGGTAAACAGCTGAGGAATTGGGCTGGAGAAATGCAACCACTCTCAAATTCATAGACGGAGCTATGGATACAAGGACTGACCTTCCATGAGATCTAAATTACAGTTTAACCATGTTTTGAAGGTATACAGTGTTTTTTTACAATTACATTGTTTACAAACAAAGGAGTAAAGCAAGCTAATATTTAAGCAATAACACACAAGTGTGCTATATCCTGGTTTTAGCACAGCTGTGATATGGTCAAAGGCACAAGGTGCAGCAGAGGGATTGACGACCAGCTCAACTGTGCTTAAACCCCGATATACACCCTCAAGTGTGTAATTGCTTTTATACAATAGTTTTACACCGACAGCAAGCATTATGACAATAAGCTATGGTTTTTTTCATTTGGGAATGTGTGGCTAAATATGACTGGCATGACAATGTTGAAAGCTAACCACAGAACTGGCTTGCTAGCTAGACGTCTTTTGTAATGTTAGCACCAGTACTAATGCTGGATATGTGTCAGGATCGCTGCTTCACTTGTTTTTAGGATTATACAGCTTGCTAACAGCAATCCAGATGAAAAGTTAAGTCAGCTTGCTAGCAATAGGGCCTCACCAAATGTGACTGATGCCACACAGTTCAGTGTTACAAGAGAATTGCAGATGCATCCGCAACTCAAAATTGGAAACATTGTAAGTATGAAATGTGGGTTTGCTGCGCTGGTGTAGTTCGCAAATCACAAATCATGATGTAACAAGAAAAGTAAAATCAGTCTTTATTTTCTTCCCAGAGATAAACCTGGGAGAAATTATTCCTGTCACATTGTGCACACACAGAACAGTAAAGAGGTTTTGCCGTTGTATATCATTATTTTAGCACAGCTGGAATGCACCTTTTAACCAATCAGATTGTGCAAATCAGAAGTGTCAGACCAAATCAGAGGTCTAACCGTTGTATAATTTGCGTTCTGATGGGGTAAGACAATTGAAATAAGATCATTAATAGTTATATTCAAGAAATAATGGCTATAATGAATGTAAGAGAAGTTTACAGAAAAAACATTGTGACTTCACCATCTTAAAGACGATAAATAATATTTGGAAATTATACCCCAAGCAAATCCCTCTACTACTGTGTGTATGCTGTCCCTCCCATAGACAGAGGATGATGAAGATGCTATGATTTATCTAGTGGTACATTAGAGAACGAGGGCCTTCTTCAGGATACCTACAGTACTCACTTAACTACATTGCCCTTGTCTATACTGTGTGACACTGGCTTTCCATACTAATTATACACCATTCATGTTTGGTTTTTTTCAACTTCAAGATATGGAAATTAAGCAGATGGATTTGACTGTACAGTTCAAGCTTATTGTCTTGGTTGTATCGTTATCTCTTGCAAAGAGACACCTTTTGCTAATTAAACCGTGATGGACATGATACCTTTGACCTCAGCAGAAGGTCACATCTCGCCTCCGCTTGAGAGCCATAAATTTAATATGTAAGTTGGAGGGGTCGCTGTAAACAACCTGCCTTTTATGGCTCTCATTATTTCCAATGCCATGTGAGGGACATCAGATTTTAAAGCCAGAGGAGGAGAGGGCAAAACATAACATCAATAGGCAATATTCATATGTTATGCTACATACACACATATTGCTAAAATTACTCACTGTGGGCTGTGTTGTTAGGTTGTCACGGTATAGTGTGCTCTCTGTAATTTAGTTGGCCCAGTATACATACAGTATACAACTGCAGTTGCATTAAAGAGTGCAATATAAGACTGTTTCAGATAAGATGCACAATGTGTCATAATTATGCGCCCCTCCCAGTCAATATATACTATTGAAAAGACATATGCGCTCAGTTTAATCTCACAGGAACAAAGTGAAGGCAAATGTATAACAATGATATTGAAGTTCAATACTTAATTCTGTCCAATATTTTGTAGTGTCTAGTACCATTAATTGCAGGGCGGATAGGCCTATTTTAATGATGAAAAGCCAGATTAAAAACAAAGTTCACTCAGGTTTCTTTATCTTTTCTTACGTCCAAGATGTCCTCTTCATTTAATGTGTTAATTTCTTCAGAGATGATGTACACAAGTGATGTTTTCTCAACTGTAAAAGGGTGATATGACAGATGGAAATTGCTAATTACTTTAGTTTCAAAACCACACACACACACACACACACACAAACGAGACAAAAGCCTTGATAAATGTTATCTGTTGTGTGTGTAATAGCTATACAGGCACAAGCATCAATAGAAGATGTCCAACAAACAATTTTTATTCACCAATTAATCACATCCTCTCAAAGACCACAAGGACTCCCCATTCTCTAACACTTACAATGGCACAGTGAGAGGTCCTGCATTTTGACAAGGCTCTTTAAGCACAAGAAGCTTGTGCTATACAGCTTTTCTAAAAGACATTTCATACATTTGCCCCAACCAGAATTGATCCTTGAATTTTCCATTTAGTTGAAAATATGAGAATCATGAGAATGTCAAAAAGTACTGAAATGTTATACTTTTTTTCAAATTTGCCCTAGGTTATAAAGGATTGAAACTCCATTCCAACATGTTTCCCCCTAATTCCACTGCAGGTTATAATATCCTAACTACCTGACCACCACCTTTATCCTCACATTTGAGGGGTGTGGCTCATGAATATCATAGACAATATCATAGGCATTCTCATCTGATATTTTACACACAACCACTCCATGTTCCCTGCTACACCTCATTTGGCTTGACAATCTTGAAATGGCTTTTTTTCAGGGAACATATATAAATCACAACAGCCTATCTCCAGGTGTACAAATGTTGCATACTGGATACAGCATGCTCATGCTGCTGATTAAACCTGCTGTTGTTCATGAACTCATGTATACAGTACTGTATGTATGCTTATGTATCTTATACGTCTGTTCACGGTTTATGCTCACAGGTTGCACTGAGGCACAGCACAGACGCAGTGTTGCGGTTCATGGTAGGCAAAGACTGTTTCTGTGAATCATTTTATCAATACGGGGATCAAAGATGTCTAAGCTGAACCAATAGTGTTTTTGACCTAGTGTCTGTCTTGAAATTGAAGAAAGTACTAGGAACATTTCCACCTCTTAATGCATTTCTCGTCACATCATAGAAATGTAGCCTGACTCATTCTGTAGCATTAACTGCGGCTTGAACTCATAGCATGACGAAGCATAATCAATGAATGCAACACAATGTAGGTTAACAGCTATTTTATATAACAAGCTTTAACATTGAGGTACTGTAGTTGTTCAAAAACATCAACGACAAATGTGTTGACAGGACTACCTCTATGAAGATTGAGGATAGAGACAGTAAGACATTAATCGATCATTGTTTCAAATACAATAGGTATCATTAGTACATGTATAATATCCTACATGAATAATTATACATGGATTGGGAACTCCAAGAACCAATAAAAGCATGCAATGCTGTTGAGTCATCATTAATGTTAGGGAATAGTGGTCATGACGATGCATGGATCATAATCTCTATTGGTCCATTGAGTGCTTTCGAAATAGGAAAACAAATACATAATTTGGTTATAGTGTACCTTTACCAGTATAATGATTCGATATGTCTTCAGTCTATCAGCTCTAGATTTTTTGGTAATTCAAAAAGTTGAGGGATAATTCAGAGTGGAGTGACACACACATTTCCGAATGAGTATTAATATAATAATTATAAGGCAAATCAATTAATTGTACCCGTTGGCTGCAGTCACTTATTGATCTAATGTGTTTTGAAATCCAGGAAGGTCCCAGATAATGACCTCCCCCCTTTCTTGGTTCAGCCAGGAAATTTGGTTGAAATAACTGGTAAAGGAAAAACATACATTTTGAAGCACCTATGCCAGTAATGCCAAAAACAATGGCATTACTGGCATGTGACATTTATCATACAGCATGTGACATTTATCATAGACTGAGTGTCCATTGGAGATTAGACTAGGGTTTTGTATGTTGAAATATGGATACCTTTGCTTTGCAGATAGTGGCACCTTAATCTGTTTCCAACAGTCAGGTGTTCCACGTTATTGGGTGTCATTGGCTGTCAAACACTTCAACAGAGCATTGTAATATGACAATTAAGATGCTCTGTAGTCAAAAACTTATCTTTACTACTGAGTGTGACTTTTTTATTGAATTGTCAATTAAGTCTGTAAACCGTTTGGTTTCACATATGGGCTATTCAACTGTGTAAAAATAAACATTTGTTACTCCATTATGGCACAAACTCCTGCAATTATGTGCACACCAGCAGTGCTCCAACAGATCTTATTAATCAGTTGAGTTGATTAGGGTTAAGCTCATTAGGGGAATTGTTTGTGATATCCTATCCTAAAGCAAAGCCAACAACTTGTGCAACTAGCTTTTTGTTGTCAATTAGCCAACCAATAATTAGTGAACTGTGTCTCTCTCCACTGAGGGTAAGGTGGTGAGGGCACAGTATACTAGTGATGCTTTTTTAATATATACTAATGATGATACCAATATTAGCCAGGCTAAAATATCAGTCAGGCTAAAAACCTGCCAAATATGCAGTGAGGAGGAAATCAAATTATGATATTAAAATAATCTTAAATTGGGTTGAAATTTAAATAAACAAATATATCAGGCTAAGCATCCCTACAGCCAGACTATACTATGGTCATTGGTCTAATTAGGCCTTAGCTGTGGTATATTCATGATATACCACGGGCTCAAGTGTCTTATTGCTGTTATAAAATGTTTCCTCAAATTGTACATCACATTTCAAATGGGTCTAAAATCAAAAATTCTCCAGACCTCCAAAGGAGGTGAGAGAACAACGTGATTTGGAGGTATGGCTACGTGAGACTAGATCGTTACTAAGGGTCGAAATAAATACTGAAATAATTGTGTCCCATAGTGGTCCCCTACCAATGAAATCAGGGAGGGGACAATGATTCGGTCTCTGTCCGTTCGTATGTCATGCTTTTTCTCAGACACCACTGGGCCAATTTTGATGAAACTATGGTGAAAGATGCGTCTTGCCATAGATTGTTTAGGAGTTTCGAGGTGACGCAGATTCATCATTAAAAACGTCATAACACGGTGCAAAGTGTAGAGCTAGGAGTGTAGCCTAATGCAGTATATCAATAGAGTTAGTACAATAGTAGCCTAATGGCACCCAAATATGTTTTCTCTTGGTGATGGCACCAAGAGAAAACCACTGTAAAGCAGACCCTAACCCTAACCTGAAAACGTAGTGAATGAACGTTGCAAATTATCAGTACAGTAATGACGTAAAAATGATCTTTCCGATAACATTAGCAGTGCAAACTTTTGCGGGCAAGCTTACAGTTAACTGGTTGGACCTAGCTACATCACTGGCATTGGAGGACATATTATGCCATTGCCATTTTATGGATTATTTGAACAATTGTCACAGAGGAGTATCAAACTTTGGACATAACAGTGGTGAGCCCATAACCATTAAACACCACACCTCCTGTCCTGTTTTGTATGCTACAGGGAGGGGCTTTTCTCCAGGAGCTTGGCCGATACGGCAAATGATCAGTTACACACTACCATGGATAGCAAGCTAGATTTCTTGTTTATGAATAAATTAATGTTAGGGCATACATCGTTATCCCAGCAAAAGCACCCTTTTAGCATGATCTGCCTAGCTTTCACATACATATCGTCCGTATTGTCGTCTAGACTAGGCTAAAGCTAAACTCGGTCTCGATGAAATGCTCTGGGACATTACCTGATGGGACCTGAAAGCCGTATCTTAATCGATTGTGTAGAAATTGCTGTAGGTCTGACAGGAGAAAAACTTAATTTGTATGCAATTCTTTTAAGGTACCTGGTAAATGAAAAAGGCTGAACTATAGTTTCAACATTCAGAGGATGTGATGACTTTGGCATGGTAAGCAGACATACGAAATGGCATTAAAATCAGTGGTCAAATGGTTGATAAATTAGCCAAAGCGATTTTGCATTTTCAGTGGTAACCATAACAAGGCTAATGCTGATCGCCCAATACAACAAGATGAGGATTTTAGGAATTGTGTGTTTAAAAGGTTCATACTGTCTTCGCAGTGGTGGGCTACCTCAATGCTGCTGCTGCGGCAGACACAAGTTGTGTGCCGAAAGCCACCATAAGGTGGAGACAAGAGCTGTGAAGGATGTTTGAAAAGATATCTTCTATATTTGGCAAAATCAAGTTGATTAGATAGCAGATCAGCTCATGAATTACAGGAAGATCTTAAAGAATCTATTAACTGAATCACTTTCTTACCTTATTCAGCCAGGTTTATCAGCACAAGTATTTTGAAGCAGCAATACTTAAGTTTGACTTTTAGCCATTCCCGTGACTTGGGATCCATGCACACGCACAGACTGCAGGGCACGCAACGGAAACCCATTTTCGCTCATAAGCTCTACTTTTAGAACTATAGGCTGAAATTATCCCGGAGCATCTCTTTAACGGGGACCAACTCATGTATTTCAAATATCATTTTTTAATCTCATACCGTTTGTTGTCGTCATCATGCATTCGCTCTACCTAAACTATCATAGTGAAACCTATTTAGACCTTGTTTTCAATAAGAATCCTTTTGATATCATTTATTGTACTGCTATAGAAGCAATATAGTGCAGGCCTATTTATGTTTAAATGTTTCTTGTCATATGTGTGTGTACTTTGTGTATGTGCATAAAGGCGCAGTGATAAACTGTTGATAATGGGGCAATACCGAAAGTGTACAGTCAATGGTGTTATAATAGGACAATGGATGAGAGCCAAACAATTTGCTCCCCTGTGTGTGTATGTGCATGTGTGTGCGTGAGTGTCATTGGCGCATTTATGCTTTCTATATAAAGAAAAAACTGTTACTGCGCTCTGTATTGTCCATTGACACTAACCTTAAAGTTATAACAGTCTTACCCATTTCAACCATCATGGTTATCAACAACATAGACAGAAAGAGTTTTTAGAGAACTGATGATGAGCATATGCCTGTCTTACCAGACACCATGTCACAGAACCGCTTCCGTAAAATTATGCGTTTCCTCTGTTTTGATGATAAGGACACAAGACCCACACACATTGCAATTTCAGACATTTGAAAAGTTTTGTGTGGAAGTCGATTGCTTGTTATAAGCCAGGAGACAACATCTGTTGATGAGCAATTGTTTCCAACAAAATATTGGCTTCATGCAATACATGGCTAACAATCCAACAAGTTTGGCATTGGCTTCTGTTCACATTTGACCACGGGTTGAAATACTTCACAAACAAAAAACACTTACTTACTTACTTGTACCTTCTTTGATGTACAGATAAAATCAATGAAATGTATGTAATTGTAGTGGGTTTTTTTTTACAGTAGGCTATGTACAACACCAATTATGTCAGTCAATATGTTCAATATGTAAGCTCTTTAAAATGCAAAATATATTCTATATAGATATTTTAATGATCCTTATGTCCTGGCTAAACACAACCAGTGCATTATATTTTGAATGGTATTTATCTAATTCAGTGATTACACTGTTTCACTAAATCTCTAGACCTCACTCTAGGTACTTTGGTTAGTAATGAGGGCCCGGGGCTTCTAGTGTTAACAATGGCAAGGGTGTGAATTAAGAGGGAGACATGGGCAATGAAGGACAATGAACAATTGTGATTGTAGAGCCTTACTTAAAATTATTAAGTGTTCCATTGTGATCAAGTATGATAAAACCTGTCAGTGGTGGGGGGTTTAGGGGTATAGGCCTATATCAACAATACTGCGCATCTCACAATCTGCTCTTACACTGCCCTCCCAACTCCAAAATGAAATAATGTTACTCTCCTCTGAATCCTTTCTCTGTTTTGTAAACCCTTGTATATACTGATACTTTTATTTGTATCGTTTGTCACATTTTTAACCATTGCTTTATCGTGTGTTTTTTATCTTAATGTAAAATGTGTTGTGACCCTGTGTGAAATGCACTTTTAAATTGAATTCATCTTCTCATCTCAGAATAGATTATCAGTAGCCTATAGTTGATGGTAAATTCTCTCAGAGAAAGGATGACACCTTCCCCCAACCTGCTTGTATATTGCTTCACCCATTTGAAATAGACTTTGAAAAGAGAGTGCATTTTGTCGGTAGAAATGACTGACCCTGCCCTCCTGCTCCAGCATCAAGAAGCATAAACACTCAAATGTTTTTACTTAAAGGACAGTGACTTCAGTAAATTCTTCAAACATTTACAAATTCCATCTATTTCATTTGTACAATGACTAGTCACCGCAGGCAGTAGCCCAATGCAAGATAGATTGCACCTTGAAAACAAAGAACGGGAATGGTTCGCAATCGGCCTATTTTAACAAAATGTCTTGATTTACCGGTTGATAGTTGTTCTCTATGACAACATGGGCTGGAACCCTCTATGCCCTCCCTCCTGGTGTGGAGCGAGAGTAGAAGAGGGGACATTTAGCCCAACTCCCATATTCTCTATTCATTTAATAAGCCTACATCTTAAGGTTAGAACCATATTTAAACCTAAAGCACTGACAAATCCACAATTTAGTAGCATGTACAGTAGCATGCACATCCAACTAGCCTGCTCTCACTGCTCTCACTTTCCCACTTTGTGACATTGTAAAAAACATGAATTAAAACGAGCAGGGAGAAACTGTCAGAGACTTTCAAAAACAGTGAAACGTGAGGACGGTCTCGTTCGCTCGATGAAAGTTGCTGTTTTCACGGGCATAACGTCATATCCCAGAGTCTACCTTGAATATTTTTTTCCAGTATTGTGGCTCAGTAACAAGTCAGCTACTTACTGAAAGCTATGTAGAATTGCATGAAGTCCATATTCTAACTATAAGCTAGGGGATAGAAAAATCAACACCAGTAGGCTACTGGTTTGCAATTATGATCAATGCGTAAAATATTATTCAGGCGCCTGGTTGAAACATTTTAAAAAGTCTGGGGTCTGTATTGTGTAACTATGAGTTATTGATATTCTGGGGGCATTGGATTTAATGTTAAATCAAATATTTGTAGTTAGGTCCATTTACCTACAGCAGGTAGGGATTTAATCCCTGCACAGTGAATCAAGATTTTAAAAATATATACGTTTATTATAGCAGCTCATGAATTGCAGATCACACATTCTCTCATAGTGCAAATAAACAGGGAAATGTTTTAGGGCAGTCTAACATGAATAAGCATGTAACAGAATGATGTTAGGAATGTTCATGCGTGACAGCAGTAAATACAGTATGTTGGGTTTCAGTGGGATTGAGACTGGGTATAAAAGTAGCCTACAGTGCAGCCTACAGCCTACACATTTTCAGCAAGAGCAGCCTTCTCTCGTTCTCACAACGTAATAATAATATTGATGCATTTATTTTGTATAGCTTGAGGGATTGTTTGAAGGGGGAGGGCTAGATAAATTGTCACGCCCCTGTTCGTTAATCGGAAACAATCAAGAAAAATATTACCCTCCCCCATCAGTTCAACTCCTGGCGAGAGAGGCAGAGTCGGGTATTTTTGGTGACGAATAGGACAATATTGAGAGGCCGTGTTGGTAAAAATGCCACGTATCTCTTCAATGTCTTCCACTGCAGAGGCGTGTCTTTTTTCCGTATAGCCGGCTGGAATGGACATTTTATGATAGCGGACATGTACAGTATTCCCCTTTCGCTCATTCCATAGTGCCGCCAATACAAACAGCTTTTGGACTTCCAATGACTATTGAATACCTGAGGCTCTCAAAATGCAAATTAATACAAATGCGATTTACACAAATCATCAATATAGGCTACAGGGGCCATCCAACTGCAGCCATGTATGTTCTCCTAAATATGTAGAGTGGAAAGGAGGCGCGCAGGCAACTAGTATGCCGTTATTTGTATTACAGCATACGTATAACAGATGGTCGGCAGAGGGTTAGGGTCAAGACGCACTTTTCCTGATGTATTACCGACGGAGTCCCAATGAGAAAAAGAGCCTAAAGATCAAGTAACGCAAGTGCATCAGACATTGCTCGTAGTTTAGATGTAGTCCCGACGTCAATCCGATCCATGTGTGCTGTCTGGGCAGATCCTACATTCAGCGCAATATGACACCGTAAACTACTTTGATCACTGACACAATTTGTCATTTAACAAAATACACCAAACTTCTGATGAGCACCACTGCTTTGGAATTGAGTATTGTTATTCTAAATGTCTAACAAACAAACAAATCTTGTTTCATTAGCCATGCAATCAATTGGAATCAATTGTTGGAATGTGGTAATTTTTGCACACACCCCCTGAGAGACAACACATGTGCACACCCCCAGGGAGAACAGAGCTCTGGGCAGAGGGTCAGCCATCTTCGGCAAGGAGCAGTTAGGGGTTAAGTGCGTTGCTCAAGGGCACAACGGCAGTGGAAGGCACCTTAAATGTGTCTCCAGCTCACATCCAGCTCCCTCCTGGGGTGAGGATCAAACCAGCAACCTACCGGTCTCTCTAATCTCTAGGCTACTTGCCGCCCATAATTGCAATGACTGTATTTTGTAAGGAGTTGCCTCTCTTTCATCTAAGCACGTCTACACATATATATATATATATATATATATATATATATATATATATATATATATATAATGCACCATATTGATCACTGAATCTGAAAGTAAAGCTACGTTTCACCATCCCTGAGACGGCATTGACCAAGGTACTGAACCAACAGAAAACTAAATTCTCTGCTATTTTCCCCCATATTAAGCTGGGGTGTATTAATAAAGTTAAAGGGACCCAAGGCAGGGATCCAGAACACGAGAGGAGGCTGGACAATTAGGGATGATGTGTGGTCACAGGAGGCCAATACTTTGTGTTGACAGATGGTCGGAGACATCTAATTTAGGAAATGAGGGAGATTTCGAGTGCAACGAAGAGCAAAGCATAACATATTTAAAATGTCACTTTAATGCCAACATGCAGGAATCTGATAAACTCTCACTTTGTGGAGTTTAAATTTGACAGCCCATGGTGGAGAAGTATGCAGCACCAAATTCCCTTGGTTTCCTTTTTTTGCCAAAAGATCCTTTCTTGGTTTTAGAACAATTTCTTATTTGTTTAAGCACATGTTCCTTCTAGTTTTACATGTAAAGGCCAAGTGCTAACATAGTGAGGAATAAAACTATTCCAAGGCAGGGCCAGCTCCAAGGGGGGGCATGCCCCTGTGCCCCCCTAAAAAATGTGTTTATTATCCCCTCAACATACTGCCCCTGCAATATGGCCGAATTTTGCGGCAAATGTGCAAATCTACGCAACACATCATTTTGTCTCCAAGAAGGCACAGTTGCTATGGTTTAGATTGTCAGATGTTAAGGGCATTAAAATAATTCATAACTTCAGAATGAGTCTTGAATTATTGTTTGGAAATATGTCCTTAAATGAGAAATCTACTTTCCCACTGGATTTTCTTAGCTGTAGCAGCCTACTGCCTCTCATGTCTCTCTGCAGTGTAGCATACACAAGAAAAGTTATTTTCTGGCCATAGCTCACATTTTCATTAGGCTTCATCATACTTGTGGGAAATTGGGGTTGGTGTAATAGCTCAAATAAACACCCTTACTTGTTAGATCGCTGGGAAGTAATTCATCCGAAACGCCTCAGTATCAAGTAAAATATTCCAAAAACAGCTGCTGTTTATTACTGTAGTTGAAAGAGAAAAAGAAGAACAGAAATGATGGTAGCAGTAGGATAGCCACTGTAGGCTTAACCTACTTTGACTTGTTGGGATATTTTCCCTGGACATTGTCTTATTGTTATCCACCGTATTAGTGAGCTGCTTGGCACCACTGCATTGTAACATTATATAGCAAATAATTTGTAAACCATAGCCTAATACCTCATTACCAAAGTGCGAGGCACGTTTCCCCGGGACTGTATTATATATACAGTAGTTATTTAACCTTGATTCTACCAGGTTAGTCTCTTTGAGATTATAAACAATTTTACAAGAGAGACCTGGCCAAAGTAGCAGCACACAAAGTTGCACATTTATAGCATAAAACACAGTTTAAAACAAAAATGTACACTCTGTAGAGAGGCAGTCCAGGAGAGAC
This sequence comes from Argentina silus, assembly GCF_951799395.1. Lineage (NCBI taxonomy): Eukaryota > Metazoa > Chordata > Actinopteri > Argentiniformes > Argentinidae > Argentina > Argentina silus. Next base: position 12,459,068 of record NC_139656.1, on the reverse strand, counting down.
CAACCGGTGAGGTCACAGGTTTTTACGCACAGGGACAGGGTGGCCTCTGAGAGTTTCAAAGAATGCGCCAGTCACATAGGTCCATGGACAGACCTCCGTTTTTATATCATAAGTAATTGTTGAAAGTCAATCAGTATTATGTGCAGTGATTGCCTAATTTAGGATACAATGTGTACAAAGAAAGAGAAGTAATACTTTCTGAGGAGAACATATGACCCCAATACTGATTGCTGATTCCTGGGAAGTATATCTGCCCCCAAAAGAAGCTAGACAGTCTGGATACATCTCTTATGTGATTTATTTGGGGTGTACTTTTGAGAGAAAATATTAGCACTAATTAGATTTTTGCATTGTTTTGAAATGACAGCAGCACTGCAAGTGATGGTTGTGAAGAAATGAATCTTTCACAATTCCTATGAGGAGATGTATCTTACAATATGACTGACAGAGTATTTCATGTAACTATGAATATGTAATGGTTCCTTTTTGCATCATATCAATATCACAATAAATGGGTAGGCTAATGTAAAATGAAGGAGCTTCATTTGCTTGTTGAGTACATTTTCTCAGAACATCTGCATTTAATGACATTCTCTCTTGATGTGTGTGACGCACAAGACAATGATCTTATCCGGCAGGGTTAGAGTAAATGAGGACGTGAGTTAAACAAATAATGTAGACTTATTTGACTACACCTTACCATTGACAGAATTGACATTTACAGAATGTGTGTATGAGACGTAGCTGGAAATGATTAAATCTAATAGATCTGTCTTCTGAAATGTATTTCTTCACTGAACACATCCAATACACATACAGTATAGAGAAAATCAATAGATGGATTACTTAGGAGTCAGCTAATTGCAATCATAAATAATGATCACATTGTCTCTACTTCCTGATTTTAATTATTCCTAATTACATGGACTAACTGTTACCATTGCAATCATTATGGAGACAAGATGAAATGGGTCTGTAATAATGTCTTGGGAAAGTGAACGATTCAATCGCCCCTAAATAAAATAATAAATAAAATAAAAGAGAATCTGAGCTCTTTGTTGATTGTCCCCAGTTTTTTAGTTGGGAGGAGTCACATGGTCAATGCAGAGCAGTCCAGTGCACTGACCATGTGACTTGTACCATATTCTCTACTCGCAAAAACTGGAGACGGTAAACAAAGTGCTCGGATTCACTTTTATTTCGTATTTTGGAGAAATTAGACCCTTACTCAGACAAAGAATAGGTTGTCAGAAATCTATCGACATTAGTGTTTTGGTGAGTAATAAACGGATATTGAAGATAGTCACTAAAGTATTAACCGATAGACAAGAGGCCAATGACGTTTTGTATTGGCGTTTGAATTGGCTCAGCATAGCATGCAATACTAGGCCCTGGACCAGAGCTAGCTGAGGGTATACTACAAAGTAAAAAAAATTAAATTAAATTAAAAAAAGCATGATCTCATACATAGTCAGGGTGAAAAAAATAACCTTGCTGTCTCATCTCTTGTCCCCGCTGATGGGAATTGCTGGCCTCAGTGGTCACTAACATCTACTGTACACTTTGAAAGGTTCAGTGCATGCACCAACACACACATTTTTTATCAGCTTTTATTTATTTACAGGTTGCTGGCCACTGCAACAGAACAACTATGAAGAAGAATAACTATGTCTGAAATATCCAAAGCTTTTGGGTCATGCCAGATTTAGAGTCAGATCAGATAATATGGTGGGGTAATGTGCTAAAGAGTTACAAATACTGCCACAAAACAAATGGTATAAGTTACAATAGTCATCATAGATCTATTGTAGGCTTGTGCACTTTTAACCCAATGTTGACATTGATTACCTAAAGAAGTTAGTTTTCACACTCAAGCTAACCTCTTTCTAGTAACTGGGTTTCCAGTATAAGTAAAATGCTATATTTTTCCCAAGCATTGCTAATGTATTAAGGTGATGCTACGGGATGATTTGTATAATTTCTGCCTACAATTCTAAACGTAGCACTAATGAGCAGAAACAGGTGCCTGTCGGGTGCCTGCAGTGTGGTACGTATGCGTGAAGATTCCACGCAGCCCAATGCCATTGGCACTCTATACAAAATTAAAGTGAAACTTAACAGTACTTCTGCTTCAAATGTTGGCGCTTATAAACTAGGGATTCCATGGCTGAATGAGTTAAACCAGTGATTCAATGCATAGATTATATTTGTACAAACTATACATATACCATCCAGACCCAAACGAGAGGTTTAAAAAAAGACAGAAATAGTTGTGATATCCTAAAAATGCTCTCTAGAGTCCTGGTGGGTAGAGGCTGGGAAACATTGTATTTGTACAAATGTACTTTTGTATTGTGGCAGGTACCTTTAATGATATCAGGCCAGGATCATGCAAAAAAGGAGCTCTTCATACATTAGATTATTTGGACTCTGGGTGTCTGTATTTATCATGTACTGAATGAATAGTGCAGTTGTGTATTTTTAGGATTCTTTTGTATTTTCAGACCCTTTCACTTTTTCCAGTTTGTTGTGATATAGACTCAATTTAAAATTGATTAAATTCACACAATCCACACACAATTCCTCATAATGACAGTGAAAACACATTTTTAGAAATGTTTGCAAATGTATTAAAATGTAAATACAGAAATACCTCATGTACATAGGTATTCAGACCCGTTGCTATGACTCTTAAATGCAAAAATGTCTTCAACAAATCACTCAACAAGTTGAATTGAGTCCATCTGAGTGCAAGGATAATAATTCATGTGATTTACGAATGAATATATTTTGTTTTTATAGTCTCTGGTTTGCAGAGGACTCAATTACACACTGTGTGGATTAGGATGTCACTACCAACTCAGCAAATTTCCATAATTTGCTCTTGATCCTGACAAACTCCCCAGTTCCTGCCAGTGACAAACATACCCATAACATGATGCAGCTACCATTATTCTTCACACGAGGGGTGCGGAAACTGCATTGCATGTGCTGGATTTGCACTAAACTTAATGCTTTGTAGTAAAACCAAATAAACACACTTCCAGCCACTTTTTTGCTGTGTCACTTGAATTCATTGTTGCAAATACAATTATGGATGTGAGATAGATTATTTTCCATTAAGGGATTATTTTTGACCACTTGGTTATAGACCAATTTTGTAGAGTGATGATGATGATGATGTTGTCCGATCGACTGCTTTTTCCTCTCCGCCATTCAACTTTGATTTCAAGATTTGTAAGTCTCCCCAGGCTTCTGGGTAACTTTCCTGAGATGTTTTGTTCCTCTCCATTGGCTCAGTTTGTAATGACAACCTGATCCACACAGTGTTTAATTTACTCCTATGCAAATCAGAGACCCTATAAAAACAAATATATTTATTCCAAAATCACATGAACTATTATCCTTGCATTAAGATGGACTCAATTCAACTCATTGAGTGACTTGTTGACGGCATTTTAGCATTTGAGCTAATTTTAAGAGCAAATAGGTAAAGAGTCTAAATACTTATGTAATTGAAGTATTTCTGTATTTCAATTTTAATAAATTCTAACCCTTTGTCATCATAGGGTATTGTTTGTGGATTGATGGCAAAACATTTATAAATAATCAATTTTAAACTGAGTCTATAACACAACAAAATGTGGAAAAAATTAAGGGGTCTGAATACTTTCCGAAGCCACTGTATGTCTCAATAAAAGCCAGTCAAATAATAGGTAATAAAAAAGCTATGGAAATACATAGAGGGAACGATGATGGAGACTACAGGTGGTAGAGATAAAATAAACTGGTGGAGAGTAGCATGGAGGGGGTGTTGCCACTGTTGAGTATTAATGATGTCAGAAAGGTGCAGCTAAACATGCAGGAGGAAGGGGAGGCGAGGGCAGGCTATAATAGATGTGGCTGGGATGTGGCTGTTGGGAAAGAGGAGGATCCGGTAGGATTGCATTGCAGTGCATAGGTTGCTAGATATTAAAAATTAATGACTCTATCTCAGTGATTTACGACAACATGAACAAGCTGAAATATAACTTGTGTAAGATGGATGTCTGGGCAATGCTAACATAAGACTGATATGTGTTCAGATAATACTGACAGTCTTCCGGGGACATGTGAACTACATAAAATTGTATTTCATGGATAATATCTAATAACCGCAGGTACAGTATCTCCCTTAAAAATTAACAAGCCTCCCTGTAAGCGGAACAAGCCCTCCAGTTGTTAGTTGCTATGGCAAGCAACATGTCAGTGCTTTTTTTGTCTATGCAAAAACACATAAACAAATACAACAAAATATCACCCCATGAATTAATAAAATGAAACATATTGCAATCCCTATACCATAGCAGATAAATACCAAGAAGAACTTGTTCTGCAATGAATGTGGTACTACACATTCTGCAACCCTGCTATACTGTCTGCAGATTTTCTAGTGGGATGCTTTGGCCTACTTTGTTTCACTGTGCTTAAGATAATTGAGATAGATCCGTCTGGATATTGCTGCAGGACCATTTGGTGAGTATAGACAAGAGCTTGATTAGGCAGGACTCAACTCAACAAGACACATGAGACGCCAGAGGAAAGAATAGTGAATTCACAGTTAAAATCTTCAGTATAGACACATGAAATTGAGCCAAATTATACTTACATTATTTTGCTTCAATTAATAAACAAAACATTTATGTAACTCAAGCTGCATCTTATCTCCTCTATCAAGGCCTATAAGTGGATGGAGAGTCACCCTCTCCATCCAATGTTCCTCATGTGTTTTCACCATTTTGTTTACCATGATGTGTATGCTGTCCTTTCAAAAAACATTTGATTGTGGTGCTCTGCAACCATTATTAAAGGGTCCTTGGTGCACAGCAGCTCGAGCTAATGACACCCTCATTTAAGCACCAGGGGGTGTGTGGGGCCTCTGCATGTTCAACACTTAATTTATGTTATTACTCAGAGTAATTTGAGCTCATAAAAATGATAACTCATATCCAGCCAAGCTAAAAATGGCAAACAGAGCCGAGCAACCATCTGCTCAGTATGTTGGAACCAATGGATGGAGTGACCAAATTGAAGAGGATGTACCTGCATTTGTAAATGACTCCAGCTGCCAATTCTCATTGGTTTGTGATTATCAAAAGGGCCATTATATTTCTGTGCTCCGAGATCATAACACAGAGGCATAACAAAACATAATGAGTGCATTCAGTGAGACGCCATTACCATTTCATCATTACAAAATAAAAATAAGCCAAGCATTGGGACAAGGTTGCTCAAAGCAGATCCCTTGTGTCTCGGAACAGCTATAGTACCATTAGCCAGGTACTTATCTGCTCTTGACCTTTCTTCAAATACTCAAAAATACTTCATATTTTTCAAATTGTAAATAAATGTAAGTTAAACAATACATTTAAGGCATTTTATATATATATATATATATATCAGTATCTCAAAGGGCCCAAAGTGTCCTAAGAAAACATTCCCCACACCATTACACCACCTCCACCATGAGAATGTGTACAGGTGATCCTAATAAAGTGCTCAGTGAGTGTGTGTGTATATATATATATATAGAGAGAGAGAGAGATTCTCAGCTTTTATTTGATGGTATTTGTGTACACATTGGTTTCACGATTCAGAAATGACTTCAGAAACACTTTTTTTTTACATAGTCCCCCTATTTCAGGGCACCATAAGTAATGGGACAGAGTCATAAAATGTCCAAATTAAGCACTCCTGTTAAGTATTTAGTCAACAATCTTGCATGCAATAACTGCCTGAAGTCTATGACCCATTGACATCACCAGACGCTGGGTATATTCTCTGGTGATGCTTTGCCAGGCCTGTACTGCAGCCATCTTCAGTTGTTGTTTGTTTTGAGGTCTTTTTGCATAAAATCTTATCATCAGGAAATTGAATGCATGTTCAATTAGATTTAAATCTAAAGATTGACGTGGCCAGTCAAGACCATACTACTTGTTGACCATGAAAAACTCCCAAGTTGCTATGGCAGTATGTTTTGCGTCATTGTCTTACTGTATGATGAAACACCATCCACCATTGTCATTTGCTTGCAACTGAGCAGACAAGATGTTTCTGCACACTTTAGAATACATTCTGCTGCTGCCGTCAGCAGTTACATCATCAATGACGACAAGTAATCCAGTTTTGGGCAGTAATGCTTTCAAGATTTGAAGTTGCACACTTAAATTGCTCAGTTAATGTAATGTATTTCATTTTCACATGTATGTACCCCACCACTCAGTTTGAGTACAATAAATGTGATATACAGTGCCCTCCATAAGTATTGTAAGTAAACAATTACTATGAGGTTAAAGTAGAAATTCTCAGCTTTAATTCAGTGTTTTCTTTTTTCAGATTGGTTTCAAAATTTAGAAATTGCATCACCTTTTATACATAGTCCCCCATTTTAGGGCACTAAAAGTATTGGAAAATTGGCTTGACAGGTGTTTTTGGTTAATCAGTCTTTTGAGTCTGCTATTGGTGTCTGTCAAGGTGATGACCAAAGAGGTGTCAATGAAAGTCAAGGAAGCTATTATTAGGCTGAAAAATCAGAAACCCCCCCCCCCAAAAAAGCTAAAACCTTAGGCTTGCCTAAATCAACAGTTTGTAACATCATTCAAAAACGAAAGAAAGCACTTGTGAGCTCGGGCTGGTAGGCCATGGAAGACAGTGGATGACCGAAGAATGCTCACCATAATTAAGAAATCATCCAAGACAACTGTCCCACAGATCAGGAACACTCTCTAGGAGATAGGCATGAATGTGTCAGAGACTACCATCCACAAAATACGTCACCAGCTGAACTACAGAGGCTTCACTGCAAGGTGCAAACCACAAGGTGCAAACCACTATCCTCAAAAAGGATGGTCAGGTTAGTTTGCTAAAAAGTACCTAAAAAGCCTGGAAATCGGTCTTGTGGACAGATAAAACGAATCTTATGATGTTCCAGAGTGATTGCAGGAGGAAAGTTTGGAGAAAAAAGAATCTGCCCAAAATTTACAGCATACCACCTCATCTGTGAAACATGGTGGAGGGGGTGCAATGTGTTGGGCATGTATAGCTGCCACAAGAACTGGGTATCTATCTATGTCTTAATTGATGATGTAACTGCTGATGGCAGCAACAGAATGTATTCTGAAGCGTACAGAAACATCTTGTCTGCTCGGTTGCAAGCAAATGCCTCCAAATTCATTGGATGGCGCTTCATCATACAGTAAGACAATGACACAAAACATACTGCCATAGCAACTAGGGAGTTTTTCCAGGGCCAACAAGTAGTATGGTCTTGACTGGCCAACTCAATCTTCAGAGTTAAATCCAATTGAACATGCATTTAATTTGAGATTTTAGGCAAAAAGACTATATATCCAACGTCTGGTGGGGTTAATGGGTCGCAGACTTCAGGCAGTTATTGCATGAAAAGGGTTGTTGACCAAATACTAAACATGAGTACTTTATTTGGACATTATATGACTTTTTCCAATACTTTTGGAGCCCTGAAATATTGGGGGAGTTTGTTTAAAAACTGTTGTACTTTCTAAATGGTGAACCCAATCTGAAAAAACAACATTGAATGAAAGGTGAGAATCTCTACTTTGACCCCATAGTAATTGTGGGTTCAAACTGTTGGGAGTATAGAGCTAAAAGAAGACAAAATACTTCCTCTTTCCAATATTTATGTTGGGCACTGTACATACAGCAGTCAATCCCAAAAAGCCACATGGTAGGTAAATGACCACAACCCCACATTTACTTAATGCATGTTTCTACAGTTTACAGATACAGCAATGGTTGCAGCACCACTATGGCTTCCACCACAGCAGCCAGTTTATGCCAGAACTCTCATTACAGATTGGCTATCACAGTGGAGAGTTGAGGAGTGTATCATGCCAATTAGCAGGATGGGGGTGATTACAGTGGGTGACCATGACAGTGTGCTGGCCTGGGAGGGAATTTAGCCATGAAACCGGTGTTAACTTTCGCTACTCTTGCAATAAGTGATCTCTCATGATCACAGATACTGTAGTGGTGCATTTGAGTCTCTGTAGACTAGAGGGATGAGTTGCCATTACTAGTAGTCCAACTTCAGCAGAATCTAGTCTCCCTATCAAAGAAATCGACAAGGCCCAACCCTACTTGGCTTCGAAGAAGCTACACACAAAACCTTATTGCTGCATTATCTAAAACTAGCAGGAACTTGACATTCATTGTAAAGAACCACACTTGCTGTTTGCTTCCACACTTCGCTGCATTTAAGTTCAACGACATACACTTGACAATTTGTTTGTAGCAAGTCATAGCATACTAAAAGAATGAGAGTAACTAACTATGACAAATACTAATTATGTAACCACCATCTTCCCCATGATGTTTTACAGTACCTGAAAATGTGTTCCAGTTCCTCTACAGCCCAAATGTAGGCCTACAGTATGGTACTCTGTGGCTCAGTTGGTGCTAACAACGCTTAGGTTGTGGGTTTGATTCCTGCTGAGACCATATATACTGAAATGAATGCACTCACTGCAATGTAAGTCGCTTTGGATAAAAGCATCAGCTAAATGGCATATATTACAGTAGGAGAACAAACTGAAAATTGTTTAATATGCATGGAAACATCGGAGACCACTAGGGCTGACTCCGTGTAGTAAACTATTTGGTCGTTTTGCTCTCAGTCTACTGAAATTGTTTAAGTCGAGCAGACTTCTCCATTCTGGAGACCGGGGATGGCACAGCCCATCATTCTAAGACATAATGCTGGTACAGAAATTATATATGGTTATATTGTGTTTATATATATATATATTGTAACGAACGGCGGGGTAGAGTAGCTTGCCTTAAGCGGGTATCGAACTCGCAACCTTCCGCTTACAAACCGGCCGCGCTAGCCACAACACCAAGAGAGTTAACTCACTCAGGGTCGTTACAATATATTTATTATTTACACACACACTCACCAAGCACGTCATTAGGAACACTATACTAATACTGCCTACTGCGACATCAACAATTTAGCAAAAGCCATCGCCAAACATGAGAAATCGGCTGTCCATATTCAGAAACAGATAAACGAAGACATAAGCGAGACATAAACGAAGAGCTTAGAGCGGCAGCATTTGTGACATGCTTCATCATTTTCATTCGCTGAAACCCCTCTAAACATAGGCCTATTTTGAGTTCTAATGGCTGTTGAAAACATGAAAATCTCAGTTTCCTAAACATGCCATATTTGTGTCTCAATAAATGAGCGAAAAATAGTAATTTACAGTTGGAGAAACCCACTCCCAAAGTTTACTCTATTTTTTAGGTATCGGCAACCGCATTCCACTCGCTGCACCGCGGCCACTCGCGAGTCGTGGCTCAAATGAAGATACCAGTAGCCATTTTTTGTCTGATATTTAGCAAACATAGCTTTCATTGCTAGCTGGCTGTGTTCACAGTTCAGCTAATGAGTGTTAGCTTGCTATTAGCTAAACTGTAATGTAAGCCAACCAGTTAGCTTTAGTCGGTGAGTTTACAGTTGGTGCAGTTACTGTAAGCAAACATGCTGCAGAGTGGTAAAATGCAAGTGTAAGTAATCGATTCATCACAAAAATAAAACTGACACCTGTCAGTCGACCAAGATTTATTTTAGTCGGGGACAGCCCTAAAGACAACGCACTATTGTTTAAAGGCTACATTGATATGACGAATAATTAGCATGATTAGCATTTTGTCAGCTAACTGCAAATCATTGGGTCTAACTGAAAATGAAGCTACAATCCAATAACATAGGATGCATTTAATACTATTTACAGAGGGTGTTAGATGGGTAAAATACCATAAAATAATTCAAACAAGCAACCAGAGAAGCAGAAACTGCACTTTGCAGTAGAATGCAATTAAATCAGAAAGTAACATTGTGGAATAATGATGTGATGACATGACTGTTGCTTTCAATTGTTTATGACTTGGTGAAGCATATATGGTATATTGTAGCATTCGTGCATTCATAATAAAGATGTCAAAATGCCATTGTGCTGTCTACAGCAGTGACTGCATACATAGAGCTTTGTTTTATGGGTAAAATGACAATCTCGCAAGGCTGGTTCTGACCAGTAAGTGTCAGGAGGGGCCACCACAGGCAACTCTCTCTTTCCCAAGAATGGCTCCGCTTTGTATGGTGCCAGGCTCTTGGCGCAACCCGGCTGGGATGTGACATAGGACCCACTTTTCTTCAGTTCCCTGAGGCATGAATACACACTTTGTCAGCTCTGCCGAACTCACTTCAGTCTTACATGAATTAGGAGATTCAGATGGAATTTGATCACACTGTAGTCAGTGTGTGTGTGTGTGTGTGTGTGTGTGTGTGTGTGTGTGTGTGTGTGTGTGTGTGTGTGTGTGTGTGTGTGTGTGTGTGTGTGTGTGTGTGTGTGTGCGAGAGGGATGGTGGAGATATGTTGGCTGTCACCTAGGTACTGACTATGGAATAATCAGAATACGTGTTTTGCATATTTAAAGCTGCAATAGAACTATAATTAAAAATTGCATTTAGAATCGCAAACTAACCAACGATAGACAACTCTCGCCCCACCCACACTCATACCGCCTAGTATTTCAGCCCATAGCATCCTTTAACAGCCATTTACCGAATCAATGACATTGAGGGACAACGAATCAACAGGCAAACATGCGTTTTCCAATGATCTCCTTAAGATAATGAACATGTCGCAGTTAGGCCTAAGTGAAGGGTAGCCTATCCTAGAGTTCACATGTTTAAGAGTTCACAAATATAACTCGTTAAGCTATACACTTGTAAAGTACAAGTACGTAATTTATTCCAAAACATTTTGACAATGTGTCTTGGGACGAATAGAGTGTTTTCCATTTCGCGCGCACAAAACATGATTCACCATTAAGCGCAATGAGAGCTGTGAGAAATGGTAATATATGGTGACTTACTTTAAGACGGCACTGTCCCCTTGTCTGACGGTGATGTTGTCCTTTGAAAAAGAATCCCCGCTTCTCGCTGGCACTCCTGCAGGTACAAGGAACAACAGTCTTAGACCGACGACAACAAGGCATTTCCAAGGCACCACAAAAAAAACACAAATGCCCATTTTCCGTTACTACGCAACTTCCACGAAAACTTGAATGTCAAATATTCCTCGAGCGAATCGTAACACTGATGACCACCTAAAATTCGACTGTGGTGGTCGACCTCTATTCGTTTGCCTCTAATCAACGATGAAAATGCTGGTTCTATAAATATCAAAAGTCTGTCTAAGCCTCCAGTATCAACGCTTTTGGATAGGAAATTTCCAACAGCTCTTCCAGTGGCTTCGAAGAAAAAAAGCCTTGTGTGTTTTCAGAGAGATGATGCAGTTCGTCCCCTCTGCTCCGTATATGTTATTTGTAATCGTCGAGAGATGGATGTCCGCGCAGATGCATCAGCAAGTCTCCCTTTGGGTAGTTTCCCCGATACAGCACTAGACTGCAGTGACTCTAGAAACAACTACGAGAGTGTACTGAAATCAGTTTTGTATCCTTATTTGTCAGTTTAAACTAATCCACCATACACACTGCTGCGCGGAATCAAGTGAAATCACTTATTGAGGGCTACAGCGTGTCGCGTGCAGTATGCAGTGCTCTCTTGCGCGCAGGTTATAACACTGAACCTTCCGCGCATCATCCCCACTATCGCAATTTTTGAAAACACGATATGAATCAAGCAGGCTTCTGCATAGATAATGTTGGCAGAATATTTTAGATTATTTCAAAGCCTGCGTTCTGGCAATAATGACTATTAATAACAACTATCTAATAAAGATGAATGAAAAAAAAATCAGCCTATTGTAATTGGCCAATTCTTACATAGCGTTGTCAGTCATGCTTAGAATGAAATACTAGTTATATATTATAGGCACGTATATTAATACTACAACACATCATTTACATAACTACTGTAATTTACAGTTAGTCTGCTATGATAATTTGTGCTCTGTGTGAATAATGTGCATAGATGGTGTACAGACCTAATACGTATTTACTTATACTTTAAACAGAAAAATAAATATTACATCTCTGGAATCATAAGATTGTATCAAAATAGATTTTCCTTTGCCTCATGAGAGAAAAGTGTAGTGTATGCAAAGTGTAGGTCAATAAGCCATATTGCTAATGGGGTGAAATTACAGGGTATTTCAGTATTGACATTCCTATCTGATTATTGAATAGCTCTGCCCAAACTCCTTTCCACAGGGTAAGCACTTAAACTGTCCTTAAGGTCTCGGCTGTAGGTAACTAGGCATGCATTGTACATCATTTCATAGGATGAATACTGTAAGTATTGTGTATTATTTAATTCAGCCCTGCTGCATATGTATCCAAGGATTTCCAAACACCATGTTCAACCAACATCTGAGCATGGCCATCCTAATTGTATCTCCTGAAATATGCATATGTATGCATGAGGATTGATTAGGTGGATGGAGAGTAGGATATGGGTCACTGTTTGTTTTGATACTCACACAGCCCATTGGATTTACTGAGGTGTCATTTAATTTATTCTAAGGTCGTTAGTGGGGAATTATGATGATGACCTGTGAAAGAAAAATTGGGCTAAGATAAAAGTTAATTAAAAACTATATCTGCCTGGGATGCAACCTGAGCCTCCCCACTACGTGCACATCTTAACTCAATGGCTTTTTAATTAAAACCTCTCGCTGACCTCAGCAAATCTAAGATATGTGGTCTTAATTAGAAGGGGGGAGGGGTATTTCTTGGTGAAACACTTGTTCCCAAACACCTCGGCTGATTAAGGTGACAACATGTTGTTGTAGGATAGTTGTAGGATCAACACCATACCCGTTTGTCAGACTGAAAATCTGCCTCTTAATTAAGTTACAATATAGTATATACATGCTAGAGCTTTGCATTTTTCATTATGGCTGATTCAACAGTTTAAATTACCAGGGGATTAATAACAAGTGAATATAGGTTACTGTACAGATATATTCTGGGATCAGTTCCTTAATTAGTCTTTCACACACAATACGACTGTAATCCATAAGAAACCATGTAATATACGTAATCTAGCCAGTTGTTTTGTGGCAGAGGGTCAGATGTGGCAGATGACCTTCCATTGTTAACCAACGCTGTTTTACGAGCAAAGGTGTCATGCTTTGTGAAATGATGAATTAGAATGGCATTGTTTGGGAGACCCCATGCATGGATCATTTCCATAGTGTACATCAAGCAAGGTGGGGAGCTTACACTTGTAATGCATTGTTCCCAAAAAGTGACATTTGCATGAATAAAAACACATGGTATTAGTCCAGTAGATAAGCGCCTAAAAAATGCCATAATTGTTCGCTTTTGAAAGTGAGCATGAAAATTGGCAAAATCTTTCGCGCTGAACAAAACTTGATATACTGTAGTACCAATTTAGCCTGGCTTTTTGGAGCCTGTAGCGCTACCTAGAGGTTAACGCCAATAGGCATATAGCATAAAAATGATGAATGGAATCTGAATCCATGTAAATTAAGTAAGGTCAGCTTCAACATTTTAAAGTTGGTTTGGAGTGTCTAGCTTTAAAAGACCAAAAAACAGTAGCATTTTAAAGTTCAGCATAGAAAACCAATGGCCTATTGAAACTCATAATCAATCATATAACTTCAAGTGATTATAGCGTAAAATGTACACATTACAGAAAAAAAGCGAACTAAATTGCCTATCCTGGCAATTTGGTGTTACTTATTTTTTTAATTTTTTTTTGGGATAGGGAATTTTAAGGAATTTGGTGTTTCTAGTTTATATGGTTTAAGAGCAGTAGCACTTAAATCTTCCATTGTAAGTTAATGGCTATTAAAAGTCTATGGGATTGGATGTGTAGGTGACGCTACTCACTCTAATGAGGCCTGACTAAAATGGCACTATATCAGGTTTTGTTGAAGCCAACCTTACATAATTTGCATGGATGCAGCTTTTTTGATAACAATTTGGAAACTATATGCATTTAACGTATGTCATTAACTTAAATTGTCACTATATCATGGTTTGTTCAGTGTGAAAAAAATATGCAAGTGTGCTAATTTTCATGTTCACTTTTACAATATTTGACCTAATTTGATCTACTGGACTATACATTTTGAAATGGGTTAGAGTATTGATTATTGTGTTCAATTAAACAAAACAATATTTCATACATTTACTTCCATCCCTCTTATACTTCTTTCTTGAAAAAGGATGGAAAAGAGGAGACATAGACAGGTTGCCGCAGATATGAAATACCTTCTTTCCACAAGTACTTTTACATGAACACTGTATTTGTGTGTACACTGACATTCAGACAACTTGCAGTTGACAATGGACATTGGACATGGCCTCTAGCAGTACACTATTATAATTCAGCACAGTACACCTTGAAAGGATCAACATCCACCGATCAGATGCTGAAGTTGAGAGTAATGAAATTGATATTCCAGATCAGGTATGGCCAACTCCTGTCCCATATAGCTACTGGGTATGCAGGCTTTTATTCCAGCCTATTGCTGCTCTTCAGGATCTCGATTATCTAAATCAGGTGTTGGCTGGAACAAAAGCCTGCACACTCTGTAGCTCTCCAGGAGTAGTATTGGCCACCTCTTTTCTGGACTAATCTTTCATTGTCTCTCGCTGCTCAAAAGTGTCACAATTTGCGACTAAATCCTTGAATGTATGCCTAACATCAATACATTCATTATTTAAGAATCTGGTGAATTTAATGTACAGACATCAAAATTGACGTTGGAATTGTCAATAGCGCTAGTATTTAGTCAGGTCCCAGGAGGGATATATTAAACAGATATGCTGATACTCTGCATCAGGGGCTGCTCATCTGACTTCAAAATGAGTTTATGTGGAGGAATGCATGCTAACTAGAGTATCATTGATACTGAGCTGAATCAATAAGGGCCTTGACCTTGAGTTAAACTTCAAATATCGATGAATCTCCAATTTCAACAAAAAATGCAAGAGAAGTTGACACACATTTTTCTTTTACTCTCTAAATATCTGCAGAAATAAACCATACTGTCTTGTCAAAGCAGCTTTTGAGGGTTAAATAGAGTCATATTTAGTGAATAAAAAGGAACTTCTCCTGGACATGAAAATGTATTTAAAGGCTGTAGCTAATCTTTTCAGCCATGCAGTCCACATTTATTTGGACAGCAGGGAAACTTTGAATAATATCAACTAGCAGCGCACTAGGGAAGCGACCTGGTGAGCGCTGTGATGGACGAACATACTTCTTTATTCCTACGAAGTTTACGGACAGAATAGTTTTCAGTCACCCTAAAAGGTGCAGAAAATAATAGTGTTTTCCTGACATACCACCTTGATGTCAATGAAAAGTCTGTATGTTGGCAATTTGTCTAGCTGACACTTTCTTTCAATGGTGTGCTATCTGTGGTGGGATTAGTGCTCTAAATGGTTTGGATAATGATGTCTCTAGAATTGCATTCTAACAATTATCTGGGGGAAAAAAAGACCCTTATACATTTATGGAGTGGACTGAAATGAAGCAATGAGACTAATGAACTGCTCGATTGTCTCTCAGTATTTGGTTATGTTCATAAGGATGACACACTCATTCACATTTCATCAGTCTAGTCTAGAACCAGTGTTGGTAGCCCTTAGACAAACACAAATCACAAATTACCTTAAGATAATGAAGGCCCTTAAAACAAACATTGACTTTCATTAGCCAAGAATTCTAACTATCTACCCTCACAGACAGTCAAGTTGTCTTGATTGTCTGAAGAGGGTGACTGGTAGGAAAAGATTTGATAATATGAATTCAGCTGCTATGCTTGTTATTGATTAATTTGTATGTAAATAAATCATTCTCTAATCCAAAGGTCAAATGCAATTTTGAATAGCATATACTGTCAATAGTGTGCAATCTAAACTCACTGTCATGCCAAGATGGATTCCACTCACTTCAAGGTGAATTCATCATAGTTTGGAATTTCCATCACAATGTTACTCAAATGGAACTAATACCATGGGATAAAAATGTATGAACCAATCATCAAATTTGGTGCATAGGGAAAATGTACAGTACGCAAGCAGCAGAATATTTTAAACCAGGTCAAGCAGCTAGTCGTTCAATTTTCAAAATATATTATATTATAGTTACGGGAAGAGCCAATCACAAGGAATCTTCAATAATGAATGATCATTCTAGGCCAATATAATGGGCCCATATTGGACTTGCACAAACGATACCCATGAAGAAGTGCTGTTAATAGTTTCTAAAAGTCTTGACCTCAAGCATTTCCCTTGCTGGTATTGGGGCATCCACTGCCTTTAGTTGCTTAGTAGTTCTTATTGTTTCTCAGATTCAGCAGAAACCTACTCACTTGGTAACTACAGTCATGAGAAAAAGTTAGGACACCCCCCAAAATATTAAGTTATTCTCTTAAAAATATGGACATATCAATATGTTATCTTCTTTCTAACAATGTCTATAGATAAAGGGGATGTAATTGAACAAAAAACTATGAAAATGTAACTTTGTAATCATTTATTTAACGAAAAATTAACAATAATGCCAATTCCTATGCCCTAATAGCTAGTATTGCCCCCCCTTGGCTGAAATAACCTCAATTAGACGTTTCTTATAACTGTCTACAGGTCTCTGACATCAATTGGGAGAAGGTTTTTCCCACTCCTCCTTGCAGAATTCTTTCAGCTGTGTGATGTTCGAGGGGTGTCTTGCATGCACAGCCAGTTTCAAATCAATCCACAGCATTCCAATAAGATTAAGATCCGGGCTTTGACTTGACCATTCCAGAACTCTCAATTTATTTTTCTTGAGCCATTCCTTGGTAGATTTACTGGAATGTTTTGGGTCATTGTCATGTTGCATGGTCCACATCTGCTTCAGCTTCAACTTTCGAACAGATGGTCTCACATTTTCCTCAAGCACCCTCTGATACAATACAAAATTCATAGTGGATTCTATGATGGTGAGCTGACCAGGCCCTGCTGCAGAAAAGCAGCCCCAAACCATGACATTTCCACCCCCATGCTTCACAGTTGGTATGAGGTTCTTGTTCTCAAATGCTGTCTTGGTTTTGCGCCAAACATGTCTACTCTTACTGTGCCCAAATAGTTCAACTTTGGATTCATCTGTCCAAAGCACATTGTTCCAGAAGTTCTGGTCTTTCTCTAGGTGTTCTCTGGCAAACTTTAGTCTTGCCCTGATGTTTTTTTTTGACAGCAGGGGTTTCCTCCTTGCACACCTCCCATGTAATGCAAACTTGTTCAGTCTCTTTCTTATGGTGGATGCATGTACTTTGACATCAATTGTGGCAAGAGATACCTGTAGGTCTCGTGATGACATTCTGGGATTGTTGGAGACTTCTTTAAGCATCTTTCGGTCAGCTCTTAGGCTGAACTTGCTTGGGCGGCCTGACCTGGCCATGTTGGTGGTGGTTTTAAATGTTCTCCACTTGTAAATTATTTTCCGGACAGTGGAATGGCCAATTTCGAATAGTTTGGAGATCTTTTTATATCCCTTCCCAGACTCATATGCATCTACAATTTTTCTTCTGAAGGCCTCAGAGAGCTCTTTTGATCTCGCCATGGTGATGCAACTCACTTCAACAATCAAGAGCAAACCAAACTAAATATCTGAGGTTTAAATAGGACAGGCTCCTCCAAAATCCTCTGTAACGCTGTTCTAATCATTTGCACCTGATGTGGTGCTCTTTATTATAATTTTAGGCATTTTAAGTGGAACTAAATGTGGGGGTGTCCTAACTTTTTCCTCACAAGAAGATTGCATTTCTATTAATTACATTTTACCAATCATTTTTTAAATAATTTGTTTCAGTTGTATTTGTTTAGTTATATTACCTCAATTTTTCAATATTGTTCAAATGAATATCAAATGTCCATATGTTTGAATATGTTGAAGAAGACAAAGGTTTTCATAGGGTGTCCTAATTTTTTCTCATGACTGTATATGCAATGCACCATGCTAAACCTAAAGGCACTGTAGAAATATTAAAGATGAATGCATATAACTACAAGATGTAATGTGTAGTACACTTGCTGTGGCCAGACTAAGCTCAGGAATACAAGTGTTTATCAAAGTATATTGCACACCTACAGTAGCTTGTGTGCCTCCTTTATTGGGAAAGTTTTGCCTTCCGTGCCCTTGTGAGAGATTTATGGACTTCATCTCAATAGAAGAAATAAATCAAGCTAGTGACTGTTTCTTCATTACCATGGTTTGAAATGTATTTTCCTGTTCAATTCTAATTGACTAGCAGTACTGTCAACATGAGCTGCTCTCTCTGAAGTTGGCATTTCTGACATAAAGAAAGATGATGGACCAAAATGTGTCCAGACCATTTTAATTTGTGTAGGTTTTTTTTTGCTAAGCAACCGGACAATAATTGTAAATGTACTCTTCATGCACAATATCTACTGTAAGCTTCCATGCCCCATAAATAAATAATCACCATGTTGACAAACTATTTCTCTTTAGTTCAGTAATTGACCTTTTCCCAATGAAATGGGTAGATAATGGGAGATAGGTTCAGCCATGCTTATCACACACACTACTCTGGCCTTTCCACAGGCAACAGCCATGCTGACATGATTCATCCGTGTGTCTCTCTCTCTCTCACACGCATGCACGCACACACACACACACACACACACCATCTCTCACTCCATCGCTGAGGCAGTGACAAACAATTGTCACAACCAAAGGCCATGAGGTGAGAAGAGAGAAGGATCACAATGAAATTCAATGTGCAGAATAATACATACTAGTAATCCTACACTTTACCTTCAAAGCACCTTTTATTACAGACATCAAAGTTCTATACAGTATAATTGAGTGCATGAGAACATATAACACATAAGCACATAGATTGACTAGGGGGAAATTAGGCAGATTATTCCTCTGGAAGAGTGGCTGGTGATCAGATAATAGCTGAAATTAGATCTTTATTGCCTTTATTTTTATTATAACATGTAAGTGGATTAAATTATTTGCTGTAAGATAATAGTGCAGTCATATTGCTGCTAACATTTCTATATTCTATTAAATGAACTCAATAAAGATGATTGGATATTTCTTTCTAGCATATTTCACTTCAACGCAAGTAAATGTTCCACTGGGGCATTGTGATTCTGCCAATGTTATTTTCTTTGCCCAACCAATTGCGAAGCACCGTTAGGAAAGTCTGGGGGGCACAATTACAACTGGCAACGGAAAGGAAAATGTTGGCATTGAAAAGAAAAATGGGTTTAAACCTCTCTCATTTTTCTTATCTCTGGAATAGTCCAAGTGGCCTGAGAGTATACTGTGTACCCTCTGATAGAGGCAACATAATCTACTTCAATAAACACCAAGCTACCATATAATGCATGCCATTATAACCTACCACTTGCTGCTAACTAACCAATTTTCCAATGAAATAGCCAAGAGTTTTTATCTGACCATGAAACCTGCGGGAAAAGGTATAGGCACTTGTTACAGACTATAACAATTTGACAGGTAACTTCGTCAAGAAAAAATCCTGGCCTTAGCCTTCCATCATGCTTGTTAACAATGCATTATGTGGTGGTTATATTTGCCTCCATGACTTAAGTGGTGTTAGTTTACCATTAGTAACCCATCTTCAAATAGGCCTTTGGTTTGATGCATAACAATCTTCCTGCTCCCTTGTGGCAGCTCTTCCAGACAATATTAATGCTGAAGAATTGTTGGGGATTGGCGA
This sequence comes from Argentina silus, assembly GCF_951799395.1. Lineage (NCBI taxonomy): Eukaryota > Metazoa > Chordata > Actinopteri > Argentiniformes > Argentinidae > Argentina > Argentina silus. Next base: position 12,439,287 of record NC_139656.1, on the reverse strand, counting down.
TAGATAGGACTAGTACACTCACTTAACACTTTATTAGGAACACCTTCTCATGGTGGTGGTGGTGTAATGGTGTGGGGAATGTTTTCTTGACACACTTTGGGCCCGTTAATACCAATCAATCATCACTTGAATGCCACAGTCTATTTGAGTATTGTTGCTAACCATGTGCATCCCTTCATGGCCACAATTTACCCATCTCCTAATGGCTACTTCCAGCATGATAATGCAACATGTCACAAAGCAAAAGTCATCTCAAACTGGTTTCATGACAATGAGTTCAGTGTTCTTCAGTGGCCTTCCCATTTACCGGGACTGAATAGAACACCTTTGGGATGTTCTAGAACGGGAGATTCACAGCTTGAAAGTGCACCTGAAAAATCTGCAGGAATTGCGTGATGCAATCATGTCATCATGGACCAGAATCTCAAAGGAATGTTTCCAACATCTTGTGGAATCAATGCCACGAAGAATTGCGGCTGTTGTGAGAGCAAATTGAGGCCATACCCAGTATTAGTATAGTGTTCCTAATGAAGTGTTCGGTGAGTGTAAATTCTAATGATACCAAGGGATGGAATCGATTTGAATTGACTTCACTCAAACACTTATACCGTAGGTTCTAAGTAGCTTAGTGTGAACATGTACTGATTGTGTGCCGATGGGTATTGCTCACTAGGGGCATTCTGTGTCACTTTTGTTGAAGGAGGTTGCTCTGTTGAATTGGTTTTGCGTCAAATTGACTAGATGTTTTAGTCTATTCCTGGGATAGAAATTAATGATCACAAAAGTTGTGATGTTGTGGAACTATTCAAAGCAAAGCTCTTTTCATGTTAATATTAATGCAGCATTAGGTTTTATGGTTTATAAATTGAACGTCAGTTAGTTCAGATACTCAATATAAGCAATTAACATAAATTTATCATGAAATATGCACCTCGGTCTAGATCTCTATGAAGTATCTGCTGCTACAGACTTCCCCTTTCACTTCATGTCAACAGTGTTTTAATGCGGATACACATTTCCAACAGATTATCTTTTCATATGTATATTTCAATAGCTCTGAAAGCAACATTAAACTATGTTTTTCTCCAACATGTCAAAGGTGTCTGATTTTGGTGTTAGTATGCTTGTTCAAAACAGTATGACAGAGCGAAGGGTGCACTTTCAATTTTCTCAATATCTCAAATAAGGATAAGTCAAAAAGCTTAAGGGAAGGATTTATTATCCTTATCAAGAGAAAAAGAGGAAGTAAATATAAACCATTTGTTTGTTCTCTGGGTCCCTTTCAACAGAAATGCCTGAAGCAGTGGAAAATAATGAAAAAGATGAGGGTATCTGAGAGAGAGTACTGGAGGAAAAAGATATAAACTGTTGCACAATCCAGGATAAAATGATGAAGAAAAAATCCAGTTGTAGCATTGATATTACAGCCTCTCACCAAAAGCTGTTATTGTTTTAGTGGCATTGTCCCAGAGGTGGTATGGTGATATAATGCTTGTGCTCTGTTTCCTTTACAGCAAGGTTTGATCTGTGTTAGATTAGTTCAAACTGTGGCATTGAACAATATCATGTGATTTGATTGCTTGACAATGCAATGATATAAATCATATATTCAAGATCAGTAATATGAATGGAGCAGTTGTGTTTTAAACCAATTGCAAATAATGGCCACTCAACACTTCAAACTCAATCAGGTGTCTTAAAAGACTGAGAGCTCTCCAAATAGCAGTTGATGGATGATCATCCCTTCTAACGTCAGTTCTGCTCTCCCAGACAAAGACAGTCCATTCTGTGTAGGTGTGAAATCATTACAATATTGACATAAAAGGTGACCTAATAAAAATGCTGTAAGACAGTTTTAGCTCTCTCATGCTAATAGAACAAGACATCCTTGTTTCTCAATTTTGTAGAAGGTGTGTTGTCTTACAAATCAACAGTTAGTAATTCCTGTGTTCTGGAGGAACAATCCAGAACTATCCTCCACAAAACCTCTTGACCCAAGGCTGCACTAGATGCACATGTATCATCACCAATACCATGTTCTATTTCCTGTGTAGTGATCGAGAAAGATGTATATATTGGAGAGTAACCTTCCCATGAACTGAGAAATGTTCCTCTACATAAGGATAACATCGGAAAATATCTGAAACGTTTGGAAATAATATCCTTGTCAATATACCTCAACTTGAGCACAATTGAATTTTTTTTGTCAAATTATAGTGTGAACTTTGTTGGCTTTTTTTGTTCCCCAACCACACCCAATCACCTCAAAAGAACTCTCTGACTTGGAATTGAGGTGATTTGAACTTTGTTTTTGTGCCCAAATCACTCCTGCCAATATGTGACTCATCTTATTTTATGTACATTTACATTATTCCACACACTGGTTCTTAGGGCTTTTGGCCAGACTTGTCCAGAGGCTTTTTTTGATATCATGTGTCGTTTTGATTTCAAGTGGCATTTTATCTGTAAATCTATGCAAAATATTCACCTGTGAAAAGTTTTTTTTTTAAATAAATACATTAAATAACAATATTTTGATGAAGTGTTTTGAGTAAGTCTGACGATTGGGTGTGTTATCACAAAAATACAATAATAATACAATAATCACAATAATACTTGAATCAATGTGTTGAAAAATGTATTCTCATGATATGCAACTCATCACATATTTACATATTTTTTGAGGGGTTGCATCATTTGCATACCTTAAAAAATATACAATATCAATATCTTGTATTTTGTTATACTTTCAGTCAAGTTTCATTCTGATATGAGTAATGGAAAACAAAAAGCCTATTAGAGTGTTATGCCTGGCCTTAAACAACACCGAACCATGGATTAGTTTGTCCCGGGCCATAGACTACTTTCAATGTAAGGAACGATTTGACTAAAAGTTGAAAAATATTGAAGTAACCCATTAAAGTGATATTTGTATAATTTCGGCCACTAATCCAAAATGCACAAGAGCCAAAAAAACGTGTCCCTGGTTGTGTTGCAAAATGCGTACTTGTGCTCTATCTAGAGCGTATCCGTACTTGGTACACGCTCTAGATAGAGTGTAAGAACGCATCAGCCCCAGTGTCAGTTTCATGCAATGCACCACACGCACGACAGGTGCACATTGAAACTGGTTACAAATAGATCTAATAGATACTAAACAGCCATACTATTGATCGTTTGGTATTTGTCACTAACGTCAACAAAATGAACGCCTCCTGACCTTATTCTGGGTACTTTGATTAGTAATGAGGGCTCGGGGCTTCTAGTGTTAAACATCTTATTTAACAAGTGCCCCACAATAGCCCAAATTCAGGCGAAAACCTATCAGATTTATTTGGAATGAAAGACATCTCATTGGTATGTAAACACTATCCTATGCTTTTACTCCTGCACTCAGGCGTATTACTTGAGTTTTTCCTTTGCCCCTGCCATGTGTGTAGGCAGAAAAGTAATATTTTTGTTCCTTTTCTAAAATTACCTTTCTTTATGTAAGTGCCCCGGAGGTTTAGGCAACCTGGAAACTGGTTAGTGCAATGTGGGAATGAGATTTGTTCTTTGTCCACCGCCCGCAGGCTTGAATATTTGAAACAAATATAGGCTGAGGAAATGAGAATCCTTGCTGACCAGAACAACATTTATCATGAGGAATATCTTACAATTTGATCAATTGCCAGATACAGGACAACATATTTTTAGCAAGATACTGGACAATATTCCAAGAGACGATGGTTGTCTATTATTTGGTTGATATTCAGTATAAACAGCATCTTTCTCAAATTCCAGAAACAGTGGCTTTGCAATAGTATGCTAGAAATATATAATGTCCTCATCATTGTAAGTACAAAAGGTCTGTATGAGTATTGAGGTTCCTAAACACATTAATGGAAGGTTTGTGGCAGATACAGTATGTGAATGGGTTCATTCCCATTCAGATGTTAGGCCTCAGCCTCATACTGCTGCTATCTGCATGTCCCTGGTAAAAAGGTCCTGCACTATATGAATAAAACCATTTATCTTTTTTCATTAGGAAATATTTTGATGTTCATTCATGTAATAATTATCCTCACTCTATGGTCCTTCACATACTTGCCAGTGGGGCTGGTAGGGAGTCCTTGATCACTCTGCAAATAGCCGCAGATCCCAAACCCAACGATTTGCCGGTAGACATCAATTTGAGCTGGTGGCCGTAAATAATGAAGGTCGCCAGTGACCTGACGCCGGGACATTGGTTTTCCGTTGTTCATAAATACCTGAATCCTCCGTCACTCACCCGGACTCTCTCAAGTCATCCCAAGATTAATACGAGCCCTAACCCTGAAACGATTGAACTGGAGATGATGACTAATATCACACAGGGAAGGACTTGCAGAGCCCTAATCCCTCACTGTCACAAAATGTTTCCTGACCAGAAGAGCCTTCCCAAATTGCACCGAGAGGTTGTGGTGGCCATTTTGATGGTAGCCATTTTAGGATAAGCAGCAACATTTGTGAACAACTAGTGGTTGTATTGTACATTTTTTCATGGCTCACATTTTTTTGACCTCTTCCAGTAAATCAATAACTTGAAGTTTTATAACAGAGACCTGACTGGTTTATTAGACTTTATAGCACACAAGGGAACTGTGGAGAAGCTTCTTGCTGTCATGCTCAGAAATTGTAGAATTCTCTCTGAAGAAGATTCTCTACAGTATTTTCATTGCAAAGCCTTATACATAGCTGTAATTATTCATTCTCATCTTTGACATAACTAGGCCACAATATCCTATTCTTTGAATCTATAAACAATTACGAAAATGAAAAAAATCCCAATTGGCTTAGTTCAACATCAAGATGTTACTTTATAATATCATACTCAAGTACAGTGATTAGATCTTTTTTGAAAGTACAAGACATGAGATTGTTTTGAAATGCACAACACGGTTCACTGTAAGTATAGCCTTAATTGAGTGCTGGTGGCAAAATATTCTTCATAAGAAGAAAAAAAGATGTTCAATTTAAATTACAAACTATGAATCACCTGTAATTAATTCTTCATGCTTCAGATGAATAATTACTGAAAAAACCTGTCATGATGACTTGTCAAATTAGCCCTAGTTGACATTAATTGGATACACTGTACCCCGCAGTAATTATTATTTAAATTCCAAAGGTGTCTGAGGATAGCTAATCTTACGTGCCAAGATATGGTTTATATTTGAATGGTCCCTCGAGAAAGTTTCACATTAGACATGTTAACTTGTCACAATAGTTATTAATATAGAACTTCTGAAGTTGCTTCTCATCTTGAAATACCAAGTATATTTTTTACCCATCTGTAATTTACTGTAAAGACATTTACCCTAGGACATGGTGAAACATAGCCTTGAGCACAATGGTAGGCAACTACTCCTCCAGGGAGAATTTGTTCTGAGTGAAGGATGTTGAACTATCAACAGTGTACTTGAGGTTGTAGTATCACTGATTTCACCCTCACAAAATGGTCTGAAGCTTGCTCGGATAAGCAGCTGTCATTTGAAATGCTGCTATCTACTGACAGTTTGCAAGGCTCAGCGAAAATGGGATGCGATGCTTGTGTTATTAGAGAGGAGTGATCCACTCCCTCTTATCAACGACTAGACACAGACGGACAACTTGCCTGTGTTTAGACTAAGGCTCAGAGTCAATCAAACCTGCCTTTGCAATATTCATGTAGTATTTCACAGAATGGCAACACACACACACATTTACATTACATTTACGGCATTTAGCAGACGCCTTTATCCAAAGCGACTTACAACAAATACATTTGTTTAAGTAAGTGAATTATCTATCCATCAGTCATCGTAAAGATAAAGTAATCAATGCTCGGACCAGGGGCCATAGGCAGTCACAATGCTAGAAGAAGGGGACACATATATTTATTTATTTGTATTAACAGGAGAGTTGTACAGGGGGTTAGTGGGGGTGAAGAGGCCTTGAGGAGGGACTGTTAAGATGTAGCCTGAAGAGATGGGTCTTCAATCTACGGCGGAAGATTGGTAGTGACTCTGCAGTCATGACAGCAGTGGGAAGCTTGTTCCACCAGCGGGGCGCCAGAACAGTGAAAAGCCGTGACCGAGTAGTGCGGCTGCTGCATCCAGCCGAGGTGGAAGAGCGGAGTGATCGTGCAAGGGTTTGGGGGCTGATCATTGCTTGCAAGTAGGGAGGGGCTGTTCCCTTTGCCGTCCGGTAGGCGAGCAGCAGGGTCTTGAATCTGATGCGAGCTGCTACCGGGAGCCAGTGAAGGGTGCGGAGGAGGGGAGTGACATGGGAGAATTTGGGAAGATTGAACACCAGACGGGCATCAGCGTTCTGGATGAGCTGCAGAGGCCTGATGGTGGAGACGGGGAGACCGGCCAAGAGTGCGTTGCAGTAGTCAAGGCAAGAGGTCAGTTGTGTTGGGACCAAAAGTTGTGCTGCTTCTCTGGTGAGGAATGGACGTATCCTTCTGATGTTATAGAGGAAGAATCTACAGGAGTATGCAGTCGCAGTGATGTTCGCCACACAGGATAAATGGTTGTCAAGGATCACCCCAATGTTCTTGGCTGTATGGGAGGAGGTCTTGGAGAGGGCAGGCTTTCCCTGGGAGGAAGAGCAGCTCAGTCTTGTTAAGGTTGAGCTTGAGGTGGTGGGCTGACATCCAAGCAGAAATGTCTGCAAGACACGCAGAGACACGTGTTACCATCTGTGAGTCAGAGGGGGGGAAAGAGAGAAAGAGTTGAGTGTCATCTGTGTAGCTGTGGTAGGAGAAACCATGTGAGGAAATTACAGAGCCAAGAGATTTGGTATAGAGGGAGAACAGTAAGGGCCCTAGGACAGAGCCCAGGGGGACCCCAGTGGTGAGGGGTTGTGGAGAGGACAGCGATCCTCTCCATGTCACCTGGTAAGAGTGATCGACCAGGTATGATGCAAACCAGGAGAGTGCAGAGCCAGAGATGCCCAATTCTGAGACACACACACACACAACTTTCAATATGAATTTGGGCATTGCCCCTTCATAATTACGCATCGCTGCATGTCTAGTACATCTGGGGTCCTTTCCATTCCAAAATAAATGTTGGTAGCACTTTCCATTATAGCACAGAAGTAGGTCATAACATGGTACTTACCAGTCATGGTACTTACCAGTAATTACCTAATGCTTGAACAGAAAAGGTAGTTACTATGACATAAGGTGGTATCAGAGCTGGAAAGGACGATATTACCTGCTATATATTACCTCCCATTTTGTTCTAGCCTTGTACCCCATCTTAACCTCTTAACTGAGACCATGGTAACTCAGTCAGTGATAGTATATTGGCAGTAGCATTGGTGTACATGTATTCACTGAATGTAACACAGTATTAAGCTACTCAATGGGTCTGATAGTCTGTTAATGTAAATGTACTCTGACCTTCACTCTGAGGTTGCTTCCTATGTGCAATTGTTGGGTTTCAATAGAAGAAGAGTCAACTCACTGAACAACTGTGATACAAAACAGATAATTAAAGTACTGTTTAACTTTTGTTTGATGGTCACCAAGGATGTGAGGAATCCTCCTCTCTCCTGCTGCTTCCTCCACTGGCCACTAATAGCCGCCAGAGACTCCTCACTGTTTTCCTTGTTCACCTTATTGGCTACACCTGTGTCTAGTTATCTGACCAGCATATAAGCCTGGCTCAATTGTCACCCAATGTACAGTCCTGAGCCTTCACCATCGTATGTATCTGTATTACCTGAGTTTTCCTAGTAAAGTACCTACGTTTTGGATTATTGCAAGCCTTGACTCCACCTTGACTGCACTTGGGTCCACACCACTCCACCTCATTACAAAGGACCTGCATTGAATATTAATGAATTAATATTTGTAGCTAAAATCTTGTTATTGTCGTGAATGAAATATTGTTGTGAATATCATTGGAAATATTATCCAACAGCAAGTGTGATAAGAAGGTTTTTCCATTAGTTCTCCACCCACAAACAATTACATTACAGAGAAACATAACCTACTGGACAGCTTATTAATGTCAACGTCTCAATGTGTTATTAAGGGAAAATGTACATCAACTGCATCATCCATAAACCCTTCATGTACAGTAGGCCTATGTATCAGACCCATTAGGTGGCTTATGCTGTGTTAATGATTCAGTGGATGCATGCATACTGATAGGTATGACTGTATTACCACTGACTGAAGGTCTAACCATGGTAAACATGGTTTTACTTGTCAGGTTAATATGGGATACACAGATAGAACAAAATGGAAAGGTAATATAGCATTTTCCAGCTCTGCTACTATTTCAATAGTAACTACCTACTATGTTTCTTGGTTATAAACTACATTTCAAGAACAATATGGTTTGTTTCAGTACATTCCCTTCAGTACATTCACTCAAGGGGGGAATCCCTGTTTTACCCAGATCTAAGATGGCAGAGAAAAATTGTCATAGCCACAAACAGTTTGCATTCTCTAATTGCCCTCTGTGTAGGGGTGTCAGTGTCTTTGCTGACTTGTCACAGTGTGGTTTTCCTGTCTCTCTTGACTTCGTCAGAGCCATGTCTCCACCTTTGGCTTGTAGATGGATTTGATCAAAGGAATCAGTGTGTTTGTGCGCCTGGCCAGCGGACGCTGCGCGGGTGATGGCAGTCCATCTCTCTGTGTGTTACAGAGGTTGAGGAGGGCTGCATAGATGTCTTACCATCATGTGCACATTTCTTCAGGAGGTGCTTGGCTGAGTACACTGCTGCTCCGCCAGTCCATATGACTGCAGGTAGTGGGGAGTACTGGTGACATGTTTAAAGTCCCTGGTGCGTGCAATGTCTTGGAATTCCTTGCTGGTGAATAATAATGCCTTGCATTATCAGTCATAAGTTGCTGTGTAACTGACGGCAAATTGGCATTTTAGCTTTGTGATGACTGTGGCACTGGTTATGTTGGAGAGGTGGTCAATCTTGAACCAGCCAAAGTATGAATCCACTAGCACAAGATGCTACTGCCCTCGCCACTCAAAGATGTCCGCTGCGATGAGAGACCATGGCAGATCTGGAACCTTGTGTAGTTGAGGGCGTTGCAGGGTGCACATGTAGACACCTCCCTCTCGATGTCGCAGTACATAATGAATTGTAGGGTCTGCAAGTGTCTCACATCAGAGTTCAACAATTCTCTGGGATGAGAGAACTTCCACAGTCATCACGTCATATCCTTCAATGGCCTCTGCATGATCAGTGGAGGACAGGTGTGCACGTGACAGGACATCTGCAACGTAGAGCTCTTTACTTCTTTTGTAGATGACATCTAGGTTGTAGCACTGCAGTTTGAGCATCATCTTCTGGAGGCACACTGGCGCTGTGTGGAGCGGCTACCTAAGTATGGTGATGAGTGGTTGGTGGTCTGTCTCCACGGTGACTGGCCGGCCGTAGGTGTAGTTGACAGGCGAAGACAAGGGCCAGGAGCTTCTTTTCAACTGGGGTGTAGAGTGATTCTGTGTCAGTGAGGGCCCTGGAGGCAAATGCAACTGGTCTGTTGTCCTGTAGACAGACTGCACTGAATCCATATTATGAGATGTCAGCAGACAGTACAACTGCCTGGTGCACTTTGAAGTACTGTTGTACTGGTGAGCTGGTCACAAGCTCCTGGAGCTTAGAGAGTACAGCTTTGTGGTGCTTGAGCCAACTCTACTCCACATCCTGGTGTAGAAGCTGATGTAGCAGTGCAGTGACCTCACTGTAGCATGGGATGAATTTAGCTAGGTAGTTTGTCATCCCCAGGAACCGCTGAAGCCCATGCTTGTTCTCCGGTGGTAGCATTAGGCGGACAGCCTCAGTCTTACCAGGGTCAGGCTTGACACCCTTGTCTGTGAGTAGGTGGCCTACATATGAGACCTTGGAGACCCTAAAGCGGCACATGTTTGGGTTTAGCTTGAGGTTCATATAGCATGTATTTTGTCCATGACCTGGCAAAGGCGCTCATCATGCTCTTGGACCCCAGATAAGGATGTCGTCCATGATTATCTCACAGGGCTTTCTTGCGGAGAGCTGCTCCATGCATCTTTGAGACACCTAACTGCCTGTGGAGATCCAACAGGGCATGTGCCTGCAGGGGTCATGAAGATCTAGTATACTAAATACCTTTCCTTCAGGCATGTCTGAGATCACCTGTTCACCCGTTCTCATGGGATGATGGGGCCTGAGGAGTGCTTTGTTGAGGTGGATTGGATCAATACACAAACGCTCCCATCCTTCTTATGTGCAGCCACCATGGCTGAGACCCATTCACTGGCCTCCTTGACAGGCCTGATGACTCACAGTTTTGTCATTCTGTCAAGCTCATCAAACACTTTGTCCTTCATGGCAAGTGGCACTGGTCTGGGAGCACATATTGTGGGTTGCACAGAGTTGTCCAGCCGCATGTGATAAACAACTGGCAGCTTGCCTATAGTGCTGCAGTCAAATAGGTCTCTGTATTCAGTCTGCTCTGGAGCCTCTTGCTGGATAGCATGCACTTCAGGTCCGAGATGCATTAGGCCAAGTTTAATAGTCAGAGAGGCCTAGCAGTGACTTGACATCACGGTATACAATTTGGACTTGTAGTTCAGAGCCACAGTGCCTACAGTCTTAATCACTTGACCTCAATAATCTACAAGATTGACTCTGTGTGAGTAGTAAATAGGGGCACTTGGATCAACATGTTGCAGTTGGGCACTAGACAGTAAATTGCATTTGGCTCCTGTGTAAACTTTGAGTAGCTAACTAGTATACTCTGAGGTTATATCTACGCTCTCACAGCAAAGCAGGTCTGTTAGCGCACGTGCCTCCTGTGTTTCTAGCTCATTTACTCTGGTGTACTTACCCCTGCGTGCATTAGGAGCTGGAGCCTGTGTTGGTTTGTTTTATGGCCTACAGCACTTTGAGAAGTGGTTACATTTTCCACGCATTGCAGCGTTTGTTGAAGGTGGGGCACCTGTTCCGGTCAGAAGAGTGTTGTCCACCACAGTTAGAACATGGTGGATACTGCACTGCACACCTCTGCGTCCTTCCTCAGTTCTCTGTTGCCCCTTTCAGATTGCTCATGTAACATGCAGATACAAACAGCTAATTCCATTGTTAAATCCATTATTCTGGATGCCACACGCAATTCAGTCTCTAATTAGTGAGAGCACTGAAATCACATCTTCTTGGCTAGAAGTTTCAATGTGGAGACATATGACTATAGTCTCGTTCATCATGTCTGTCCATTTTTCACTGACAAGCATATTTCCTCAAATGTCTTTGTCAATACCTTCGGGATCTTCTTTATCTTCGTCCTCCTCGAAAATGAATGTGTCATAATTGTCCAGCACATCCAGACCAGCTAAGTTCAGTTGTGTGTATGCCTGCACTGTCTCCGAGGCATGTGACAGTCCCGCGATGCACATTCCTACGGTGTCCATTTTAGGACATCTTCAGTCCTCAGGCGACAGAGGCAGTTGTTAGATCAAAAGGGTTAGGGTTAGGGTTAGTTCTCTTAGATCTAGTTCTCAGATCAAACTGCTATACTCCCTCAGGTGTGAGAACAAACTGCCATATCCCCTGAAGGAGCAGGGGATATCGCAGGTAAGTTTGTCAGAAATCTGCCACCTCTGGCCACCACAAAATTCAGTTTGAAGGTCCAATCAACAACATCCTCCCTAATAATAATATAACCCCCCGAAATGGACTGAAAGTGTCGGACATTAACTGTTGTGTTTCTACACGGACGTATGATTCAAAGAGGCGAAAATCATTGAGTCCACTCCACTAGAACTCCCTAAGGCCATAAAGAAAAAGGCTATACTTCCTAGGCTTTAAATGAAAAGCTATACTCCATAAGGCTATAGACAAAAAGGCTATTCTCCGTAAGGCCAAAGGCTTTACTCCCCAAGGCCTTAAACAAAAAGTCTATACTCCATTAGGCCATAGACGAAAAGACTATACTCTGTGTAGGGATGTCAGAGTACACCGGTTCTACGGTTAACCATGGTGTCAAACTCTAAGGTTATCATACCAAACTAATTTACAATAAGTTTATCAGTTCACCTGTGTTACTGCTCAATATACTACTAAAACTAGTGCTAGTGACGATGCCATATATATCTAGCTACATAACACTGACAATGAAATGTTGATTACACAATGTAAGGCTGCAGGGCTACACGAAGCCAACAGATCGCTGTGCCCCCAGAAAGGCAGACTCGTCATTGCAAGTAGCAAACTTTTTTCTAGCAATGTATGCCTTATTTTATATTGAAGAAAAGACTAGGGAGTACATCCTAGGAGTAAAGCCTTTTTGTTCAAGGGAGTATGTTAGATTGGTCTCTCACCTGAGGGAGTATAGCATTTTCGTTTAGGGGAATGTGGCGGTTTGGTCTCACAAATGAGGGAGTATAGCAGTTTGATCTCAGAACTACATCCTTTTGATGTGACAGCTGAGAACTGAGGATGTCCTAAAATAGACATCGTAAGGGGTTGTGTCTTTTTGGAATAGAAATAACTCCAGGGGTGTAGTGCAGACAGAACTTAATTTATGGGTAATTAACAGAGCTTGTATAAATATTTCTGTGAAAAATTCCCATTGATCGTTTTTAAATGACAGACCATAATCTACAGTCCAAATACAATTAATGATGCATCTCTGTCATCCCAGACATATCCCCCCAAGTCAGACGTGTTGCCTCTCACAAATAACATACAGTTCCCTGTGTAAGTAATGGGATAGTGAAGCATTTTTTTCTTATTTTGCTTCTACACTCCAAATGTTTGGAATTGAAATCAAACAATTACTATGAGGTTCAAGTATGATTTGAATAAATGATTTGACAGAACACGCCTGGTCAGCTTTTATTTAAGGGTATTTTTGTACATGTTGGTTTCACCATTCAGAAATGATAACACTTTATTCATAGTCCCCCTATTTCAGGGCACAAAAAGTAATGGGACAGATTCATATAATGTCCAAATCAAGCACTCATGTTTAGTATTTGGTTAACAGTCCTTTGAATGCAATAACTGCCTGAAGTCTGCGACGCATTGACCCCACCAGACACTGGGTATCTTCTCTGGTGATGATCTGCCAAGCTTATACTGCAGTCATCTTCAGCTGTTTAGTTTTTTTTAGGTCTTTCTGTCTAAAATCTTATAATCAGAAAATGTCATGCATGTTGAATTGGATTTAAATCAGAAAATTGACTTGGCCAGTCAAGAACTTTCCACTTTTTGGCCCTGAAAAACTGAAAAAAAAAATCACTTGCAATCATTGGTACATGATAATATTCGTCTGATCTGTCCAAAATACCTTTTTTAGACCTCTGCAGACTTTTTAGGTACTTATTAGCAAACTGTAACCTGACCATCCTTTTTTAGGATAACTAGTGGTTTGCAACTGGCAGTGAAGCCTCTGTAGTTCGGCTTGTGACATATTCTGCGGATGGTCTCTGACACATTCATGCCTACCTCCCTGTTCTCCTTAATTATGGTGAGCATTCTTCAGTCATCCACTGTACCTACCAGACCATTTGTGATTGTTGAGCTCATCAGTGCTTTCTTTGCTTTTAATGATGTTCCAAACTGTTATTTTTGCTAAGTCTAAGGTTGTGGCTATGTTTCTGATGGATTCTTCCTGATTTTTCTGCCTAATAATGGAATCCTTCATTTTTATTTACACCTCTTTGGTCCTTATGTTGACAGACACCAATAGTAGACTCCAAAGGCAAACGCAAAGCCAAGAATCATTACTAGACATTGACAGCTCTCTTATGCCTGCACAAATGATTTGACGGAATACACCTGATTAACCAGAAACCCCTGTCAAGCCAATTGTCCCATTACTTTTGGTATCCTGAAATAGGGTACTCTTTCTAAAAAGAGTTGTCATTTTTAAATGGTGAAACCATGTACACAAATACCATCAAGTAAAAGCTGATAATCTTGACTTTAACCTCATAGTAATTGTTTGATTTCAAATCCAAACTTTTGGTGTATAGAGCCAAAAGAAAAACAAATGCTTCACTGTGCCATTACTAACGCAGGGCTCCTTCCAGGGCTTATGTATGCTCCTGGCTAACTGCCTGCTCAACAATTGGCTTCTGTGTCCTATAGACGGAACAGGAGGAAGGATGGGCACATGCAGGAAATCCAGCTATTGTTATTCCTCTGAGCCTCCTCCTCTGATTCTTCCATTTAATTTTGAACCCCACCTACCCAAACTTGTGATTTGTCTGGAGAGTGTCTATCTGTAGAAGATCTTCCCCAGAAGATGTTTTTCTCCCTTCTCGAACTTCTCAAAACCTCTCCTGCAATAAACCTGTTAATGGACTTAATTGAAAGTGGTGGGAAACACATTCCATGTGAGCTGAGACCCTTGATGAACTGCATCATACTGCCCTGTAGCTCTGTATAGTGTGAGCGAGGCTTCAGCCATATTAATTTAATAATTTCACCTACACAATCGAGGATTCAGAAATGTGTGGCTGCTCTAATGTTTATAAAACTTCACAGGCCTCCGCTTAAGCTCTGGCGAACTGAACCTTATGTTATCAAGACACCACCCAGTGTACACCAGACTACTCTGTGAATTATTGCCTGGACCAGGGGTATGGTAAAAAACAATAAAAATGTCCCAGATGTAATGCTGTATGGAAAGTTGTGCCAGAAAAAATATTTAAACCTTTTCTCCATGCTTCTGAAGCATTGCATTCATTCAGATTTTTTTTTTCTTTTTCAAAAAACATTTAGGCGGCACTGCCTTCCTTGCCTACTCGGACCTCATGCCCCTGACACACACACACACACACCTACTAGTGAGATGCAACATTTATCATTTTGCATAGAAATATGATGTATATGACTGATATGACTCTTTAATCTTCATGCCAGAGAATCATGTGTTCCACACAATGCATTTCTATCGAAGCATTATGTATTGTTGCTTCCTCCTGAATTAGCAAGCCCCTTGTGTCCTTCCAGAATCTAAAACTGTTCTGCTTTGTTTTGTCGACAAGAATGTGTTTGTAATTTCATATATAGGTACATCAATGTGGGTTTAACCAAATTTAGGCAAATCCAGTCATTTGTGAGGATCTCTAAAACCTCATTCTCCAGTCCCATTGTGCAAAGTACATTAGTTCCGAAGCCGTTAACATGAGACATATGTTCATATTCATCATAACCATATTGATATTGGTATTAGAGCAGGAAATTAGAAACCGCAACTATTGTATCACCCCATTTTTCAAGTTGTAAAGCACGGAAACAGAAAATCTGTTGCAAAGGCTATGGCCATAGCTTTTCGCTACATTAGCAAAAACAAACAATGCTGCATAGACAAGTCTTCCAACTAAATCCATGGATGTCTCAAGTGCAATGACCTTGGAGATACAGGCAGGGCTAAACCGGTTGCCAGAGATTCTGTCTGATTCAATCAACATCGTACAAGAAATCAAGGGCTTGAGTTTAACTCCTTATTCCAACAAACTGCTGTTTCCTCAGGAACCAACAAGCTGAGGGGAAATGCACATACTTATGCACTTACATATATAGCATCTGGTTTCCTCTGGTGTTCTCAAATCCCACTTAAAATGACCCACTAAAATAACCCCCTGGGCCAAGAACCAAAATAGAGTGAACAGATATGGCCATCTGTATAAGGAATTATCATTCCCAAATAGCCTCAAATAATGTATGATCCTATATGTTAGAAGGGCTCCTGCAATGGCAAAAATGAATGGTTGGTTAAATAAGTGCAATTTAAGGCAGTTCATACAGTAGATGTACAGTATATTACATTGTAAATGCAGAAATACAACATGCACTATACATATGATTTCTAATGTTAATGCTATTTTTGTGCACTACTGCAGGTTCGACTGGTTTCACAGATTATTATCTGAAAATATACATTTTAATCTACATCCACACTGTGATGAGAGCTGACAAGTGACCTTAAGTTTCTTATCAGCACTAACGGCAAGGGGCGCCCTAACGTTTCTTCCTGTCAATTACTTTGTTTACATAGTGTGATTCCCAGGACACACTGACAACATCCCAGCCTGCAGGGTTCCTAGGCCCCAGGTTGGGCAATATATCTGTGTCGAGAAGTGGGAGGAAGAGCTTGATTTTAAACACCATGTTTATGATTTTTTACACAGGGGTCTGTTGCAGTCTGTTTATTCATCTTGTATGTTAAATGTATGCGGCAAGCGTACCAACAAGGTATGATCTCAACATTATACAGATTATTGGCCTTAAGGATATACTGTATATGTAGAGTTTGATACTGTTATGTGCTCTATATGTATGCAGTCTTCAAGTTATTCTTTGTGTTAGTGAATGTTTGTCAAAAATAGTTCATGATTGGATATTTTTTTATATACTGCTCGAGAATGAATTTCTAGATGTCGTCAGAGTGTCTGGTACAAATCTATTGAAAGGCATCTCTGAAGTTGTTTGTGATTGTAGTGGGAGGTGCAGTCTCCCCTCTCCAGTCCACTCTTGATATTTTATAACAACTCTGCTCCCTTACCTATACAACACACGAGAGGGAAGAGAGATGCAATATTGAGAAAAATGTGAATACTATACAGTTCACTATACTATACACTATTCTATGTTTGACCACTGTTTTCTTTTTTTTGTGCCCATGATCATGTGCACGCACTGCACTTGTGAAATTTGATGGATATACAGTGCCTATAGAAAGTCATCATACCCCTTTGAAATAGTTACTATATTTGTCGTACAGCCTAATATCAAAACCCATTAAAAATGTACAAATTTAGCCATACAACATCAAACTAATGAAAAAAAAGGAGAACATTTATAAAAAATGAAAAACAAGAATAACAGGGTTGGAAAAGTCATCAGTCCCCTGATTTAATACTTTGTAGAGCCACCTTTTGCTGCAATTACAGCCATCAATCTGTTTGGAAATGTCTCTACGAGCTTTGCACACCTAGATTGGAGAATATTTGCCCATTCTTCTTTGCAGAATTGTTCGAATTCAGTCAAATTCTGTGATGAGCGGCGATGGACTGCTCTCTTCAAGTCCATCCACAGATTCTTTATCGGATTTATGTCAGGGCTCTGACTTGGCCACTCAAGGACAATCACCTTTCTATCCTTAAGCCACTGCATTGTTCTTTTGGCGGTATGTTTAGGATCGTTGTCGTGTTGGAAGGTGAATGACCTGCCCATCTTCAGCTGTCTAGCAGAGGGACGCAGGTTGTCCTCAAGAATTAGGGTGTACTTGGCAGCATCCATTTTCCCTTCAATCCTGACCAATTGCCCAGTCCCCGCTGAAGAGAAACATCCCCACAACATAATGTTGCCATCACCATGCTTCACAGTAGGTATGGTGTGTTTTGGGTGATGTGCTGTGTTTGGTTTTCGCCAAACATAGCGCTTGGAGTTCAGTCCAAAAAGTTCAATCTTAGTCTCGTCTGACCATAAAACCTTTTTCCACATGGCAACAGAATCTTCCAGGTGTGTTTTTGCATAGCACAAACGAGACTGACTGTGGCACTTTTTCAGAAAAGGCTTCTTTCTGGCAATTAGCCTGGTGTTTGATCTGGAAATTGATTGATTGGTTGCACCTGAGCAAGTTTATAATGGTATACTCTAAGGGGCTGATCACTTAACCAAACCAGATATTTCACTAATTAATTTTTAGTAATTGTCCAGAATTTTTAATTTTTGTTATTTTCACTTTGATGATGAGGGTTATAATGTGTACATACAGCTCAAACAAGTTAGATTTGATTCATTTTAATTTCCAGGGTGTAATGTGACAAAAGGTAAAGATTTCACAGGGTATGATGACTTTCTATAGGCACTGTCGGTACATTAGCATGAACTGTTATCCTACATCTACACTGCTCAAGGCTATGAACACAGTTTAGTGCCTGCATTGAAACCTATGATTAAGAATTTTAGAAGAAGAACAAACAAACACTGTCTTGACATTGAATTAGACACCAGAGTGCAACAGTGATTGTTTTACCAGTCTCCATCTCATTTGTTGGTTGATGGGAGAAATTGTTATAGAAACAGTGATTTCATACCATCTTGTTACCAAAACATAGGTTAACATAGGTTTAGCATGCTAGAGTCATTGTTTGAGGTTTGCAATGTTTTACTCTTTCTGCTCAGATTTGACCATAGAGGAAGTGCTCATATAAAATTGTAATTTTACTCAAGCACAGGTAATGTCACAGATCAATTAACAGTGATTGTGTGTGTCGGGTGTGCACATGTGCATGCATGTGTGCATGAGAGAGATAGAGAGGGGGGAAGCATTTCATGTGAGAGTGAATACAGTAGGCCAGTGTTTTAAAGGTTCATACTGCCATCGAGACGGTTGTTTACCTCAATGCCGCTGCTGCATTAGAGTGTTGATTTGCCTGAAAAGGTAACTTTCAGGTAAATTGCCAGATTGCCAGGTATACCACATGACACACAACCATTTTCACCCCTCTGGAGGGGTCTTCAAGTGGTATTGAGACTGGATAGAATTCCAAAATTCCAGATTTAGCCTACTGGTGATAGTTGTTCTCTATGGCAACTATACCAAACAGACCTGTGTCATTACAACAGAGAACATTACAACCTCTCTATTTACAAACTTCAGTCAAAGTTATGGCTGATGTATGTTGATGGGGGACGGTAAATCTTTGTTTTATTACAATGAGTGTGAGAGAACAAGGGAGAGAGAGAGATACAGCAGAGCATGTGTCCAAACCAGGGGTGCATTTTCTTGTGTGCCCCTCCCAAATAGGCTACATTTTGTTATTGTTAGACTACTAGTAGGAGTAGGTCAATGCCTACCTATGCCTCTCATAAGGTTCTTTAAGGGGGTTCACTGCAATCTAGAGCCTTGAAGGGAGCCAAAGTTACTACACATTACCACCAAAGATACAGGAGCATGATGACTACAACAAACATATTTTGTTGGTCCCCATTAAAATAACTTGATATTGAAAGAATTTCGTCTCTTCATCTCGCTGTGCTTCATGAGCTGATCTGCTATAGCCTACTCTCCCTCGCTGTCCTTCACTCTAGCCCCACCTGCTCGCTCTCATTATCGCTTGACGCCCTTCTCAGATTTATTCTTGTATGTATGACATGTCAACCTTTTTTGATTGATTCATGAAAGCTCTCATTTCAGTCATGTGAAATACATTGAACGTGTCATTCAACTTGTGTTGCCAGAGTGGAAAATTAATGACATGAACTGTGCTATTTGCACTGTGAGTATGCTGTGTTCATATAGCCTACTGTTGAAATCAATCAACTGAGAAACATTATATCAATAAGTTAATTCATATACAATGCTGGATTTTCTGCCCGCCCTGGCGATTCAATGGTAGGGGAAACACTTATGGGGATTAGGGGAATGCCAAATATATTCCATGTCTGACATAATTTCATCAAGTGATCGTGAAGACATGATTTGTTCGAAATGAAGGTTTATCCAAGTACATCATTTCGAATTTCTCTGACCAGACCAAATTGAAACAACAATTCATAGGCTACTCCTCACATAATTCATCCAGGCTGCCATTATTGTGAATTCAGAATAAAACTAAATAATAAAACAAATTAAATTAAAATATACAATTAATATCAGATCACAAATTGGGCAAGTGATATGAGACGTAGACATGAGCTACTGTTTCACAACAAGCCCATCCATTAGAATTGCTTAGTGATGCCCCATGGTAGTTGTCGTGTTGAGGTACAATACCTCAAATAAAATGTGTGGAAAAGGCCAGTTGACTGTGGTACCACCATGATACTGTCGCTCAACCATTAACCTTTTAAACACTGACCTACTGTAGGTACAGGTTAGGGCTGGGTAGTGTTATAAACAACCCTGTCTCTATTCATCTCTTTTTTCAGATTACAGCAGATTTGGTACAGCAGATTTGGTAAAAGGTGATGTGATATTAAGATTATTGGTGAAGGTTTAAATGGGCAATCTGGATTTCAAACAAGTGGTCACCCTGACACTTTTTTTGGTAAATAGCTGAGGGATGGGGCTGGAGAAATGTAACCACTCAAACTCATAGATGGAGCTATGGCTGCAATGACTGACACAATGGCACAATATTGCACCACATATTTCACAGGGCACAAACAGAATACTTGAAAAAAATGGACATGATGTGTTTCTAATGACCGATCTAGAGTTTTGTTAGCTTTTTTTGTAATTTTGTCTGAGAAATGCTCATGGTGAATTCTGTTGTGTTTTCAATGTTGCCGCAGAATATTTCCCTCCAACTATGGGTCCCTCCAAGGGTCTTTCCATGTAAAATGCTTTAACAGATTAACTAAAACAACATGGTCCATATTGTTGAGGTTAGTTGAACTCATACCCCTGACCATCAGTGCTCAATTTCACGACTCTAAGTCAAATAGATCAAGAGATAGAAATATGCAGTTGTTATAGTGCCAACATGTGACAGATCTAAATATGACTGTACTGTATGTCATAGGTCCTGAGAGTGTTTATTTACACCATTTGCCAGGTTTGGTAGTGATGCACCCCACCATGTCTGATTTCTAAGCAAATAAATTATAAATGTATTTATATTATATTGTAAATTATAGGACACACCTTCATTCCAAGTTAATTGGTTCAGAGTTTCACTGCTTAGACCCTTAATTAAACAGTTTACTCTCTCAAGCCTCCAAAGAGTTAGGCCATTTGTCAGATGTAATGTCGGTTGTCATAAACTGTCATGATAGACAATTCCATTATATAGTAATTTTTATGATGGCATATTATAGGCTTGAAGTCAAGGGGCTTTTTGTGAAGTGCAGCCAAACCTGAAGTGGGCTATGTTGCCACCCCCAAATAGGAATTCCAACCACGGTACAAATCTAATGGGGCAGTAATGACACTTCAACCATATGGCAGAATTGACTAGTGTGCATGTGGACCTGTTGAAGAGGAACTGCGAGACTAGTGAGTGGTTCCTTTGAAGGATGGCTCTCTGTTATATTAGGTTTGGGAAATTGGAAAGCACTTGACAGATCCCCTTGATCTTCATTGACTTTCATCAAAGGTTGTGGACTGCATAGGGAGATTGGAGGGATTACTTCAGAGTGTTTGTAGGCTTTGGTGTTAAATTAGTCATGGCTTAGAACACAGAGGGCCTTCATGCCATTTAAAGCTATACAGAATTTTAGGAGGCTAGGAGCAAGGGCTCTGTGACTGATTAGCCACTGCACGTAAACTGAGATCATAATGCTTCCCTGTAGAATGTTGTGCAATTCTCGTTTAATACAGCACACTAAAGAAAACCCCTCAGTATTCTCAAATGGATGCCAAAAACTCAAATCAATTCTGGACTGAATTGGTGTGGTATTCAAGTGAATATTGGCCCTTGTTTGGAATGAGGTGTTTATTAAACACCCATAACAATTTGTGATACTTTTGGATGAGGAAGCACAACTTACACCCGTTTTCTATTTGCATGACATTACAAAGTGGTGGATTGATGATCTATTTTAGACACCAGTTTATTGTAAAGTGCAATTAACATGTCATTTAATGACATTGAACAATGTTTTCTAAGGACAGTAATGTTATAAGACAGATTTTTAGGATGCAATATATTTTCGACTGCAGCACAACATGTTGTTGTGATGTTCTAAATAAAGAAATGTTCATTATCTTCCCTCAGAAATTCTATGAAAGGTATATTGATAAAAGCACTGTTGTGCTCAGGAGTGAGTGATGCTGTTTCCTCACTGGGCACAAACACAGTATTGATTACCCATCTTCAGAGCTTTTGCTGTAATTTTTCTCTCTTTTCACAGAGGACAGTAATCACTCCCAACCCTGCTGGCACTAATGTCAACCATTAGAGATGGACTGAAATAACGAACACAATACAGTATTTAATAAATCATACTTGTGGACTTACACAAGATCCACCTGTCTTACTGTAAGATTTAGCAAGTAGAACATGGTAGCCGTGTTATTTCCCCTTTGGAAGATGAGGGAGCACTGTAGTTTCTAGATGTATCATCTGTACAGTTATCACCCGCAGTATGTATAATGCTGTGTATCGCAGTTCTGCCAAGACTTATCTGTTTTGGAGTGGACACAATTTTGCCACAAACCAAAACAGCCATAATCAACAGCATTATGCAAATAAGACTCAGAAATCCAATTGATTAATAGGGTCTTGAGGCTCTTTACCTGTGTGCTTTTAAGGTGGGGTTTGTGCTGGAAAAACTCTTGCTATTCCTAAAAAGAAGAAAGAGAGCCATGAGAGAGGCAATGTCTGAATCTAAGCTCTGTCACTAATAAAACCAATGGGGAGTAGCCTTTCCCTGCTAGGAAGCCTACTGTTGTTAAGGTCAGAGCTAATAAACCCAGGCGCAGAACACAGAGTCAGGACACAAATATAAAATAATACGGTATTTAATGAGGGAATAGCAGGGAACGGGAAAAGCAGGGTGGAATGGCAGGCAGACAGGTAGGGCAGGCAGATAGGCAGGGCGGGGCATGTAGGGCAGGCAGGGCAGGTAGAATAGGCAGGCAGGGCAGGCGGGTAGTGCGGGCAGGCAGGCTGACAGGCAGGCAGGTGGATAACCGGGTCGAGGTCCTGGAGTATAAAGCGATAATGATCAGACTGAGTACAAAAACACTAGGACTTAAGAATCAATATGAGACTAAGCGGCCTAGAACATGACTAACTTGGAAACAACAAACAACGATCTGGCGAAGAGTGGATGGGAAGCCGGGTGTACAGCGACGTGATGGGTAGATGACCAACAGGTGAACAGAACGCACAGGTGGAGATGATGAGTGACAGGGAACTGGAGCCTGGCCACGCCCACACACAACATAAACAGAGAGACGAAGACAGGCAGGAGACTGGCACAGACTAGGTGGAAGTGGAGGGCATGACAGTACCCCCCCCTCTACGGGCGCCACCTGGCGTACATCTGGGGTTGTTTCGGGTTGGAACGATGAAAGTCTCAGATAAGACCTTGAGACAGTAACCCTCCCAATCCACCAGATATTGAAACCCACAGCCCCGATGGTGCACGTCCAGCAGCCGCCGGACCGTGTAGGCAGGGTGGTCGTCAATCATCCTGGTGGGGGGCGGGGGGGGACAGAGGGCTGGAGGAGAAAGGCTTTATCTGAGAGACATGAAAAGTGGGGTGAACATGAAGGGAGGGAGGGAGGGAGCTTTAAACGGACAGCACAGGGGTTGACAATGGACTCAATAACATAGGGACCAACGAAACGGGGAGCTAGTTTCCTGGATTTGACTCTAAGGGGGAGATCTCTTCCCGAAAGCCATACCTTCTGCCTTGGGGCGTACCTGGGAGGTCCATTACCTGGGTTGGATTAATGGTTCTGAGCTTGTTTGACCTGTGACCTGTGGCGACAAAGCTGGTAGGTGGTAATGTGGGATCCAGCTCCGATGTCATCTCCTCCATGGAATACAACCAAGACAGAGCGTCAGGTTTCACATTGCGGGAGCCCGGGCGGTAAGTCCATCTGGCTTGGCAGGCATTTAACCTCTTGGCAGTTTGAAGGTAAGTGAAATTTTGGTGATGGGTCCACACCACGAAAGGCTGATCAGCTCCCTCCAGCCAATGCCGCCATTCATCCAGAGCCTTTTTGATGGCAAGCAGCTCCAGGTTGCTGACGTCATAATTCCTTTCTGGGGAAGAGAGCTTGCGAGAGAAGAACGCACAGGGGCTCAGGAGCTCGCTGTCGGAAGGGGACCGCTAAGAAAGGACAGCCTCTACTCCTGTGTCTGAGGCATCCACCTCCACTACAAACTGTAGCACTGGGTCGGGTTGAACGAGGATAGGAGCGGAGACGAACCGATGCTTGAACTCATTTAGAGCGGCCTCAAACTCAGGCGTCCATAGGAAGGGGGTAGAAGTGGAGGTGAGAGCAGTGAGCGGGACTGCAATGCGGCTGTAGTTCTGAATGAACCTGCAGTAGAAGTTAGCAAATCAAAGAAACCGCTGTAATTGCTTGAGGCTGGTCGGGGTAGGCCACTCTGCCACAGCGGACACCTTGGCTGGATCCATATGCACGGGGCGATAATGTATCCCAGAAATGAAACCGTGGAGACTGTTTCTGCCTGAACAAAAAGCTTATTCTCCAGCAGGCATTGCAGGACTTGGCAAATGTGCAGTACATGTTCCGAGAGGGATCGAGAAAAAATCGGAATGTCATCCAGGTAAACAAAAACAAATTGGTTCACACAGCACATCATTAACCAGGGCCTGGAAAACCGTGGGGGCAATAGTTAATCCAAAACGCATCACTAAATACTCAATGTCCAAAGGGGGTGTTAAATGCCATTTTCCACTCATCGGCCTTCCGGATGTGGACTAGGTGGTAGGCGTTGCGTAGATCCAGTTTAGAGAATACGGACGGCCCGTGGAGGGGGGCGAAAGCAGAGCTGATCAGAGGCAGAGGGTAATTGTTCTTGACTGATGTTATTAAGCTAACGGAAATCAATGCATGACCTAAGTGACCATCCTTCTTACCCACAAAGAAAAACCACACGCCCACCAGGGAGGAGAAAGGACGGATGACACCTGCAGCTAGAGAGTCCACACAAAGTTGACATTGAGTTGGGGACGGGAGAGAGAGGAACAAACAGATTGGCTCGCCAGTATCTCTCCTATTACTGGCGAGCCAATCCTTTTCCTGAGTGACCAGGACAGGTGGGGCAGGTGGCAATCAGGTGCCCACCCTGGCCGCAGTACAGGCAGGCTCCTTCCCTGAGACGACGAGCCCTCTCCTCCGGGGATATCCAGGCTCTACCCAACTGCATGGGCTCGGGGTCGGAGTGGTTGGGGGAAACTCAGTGGAACTCCGAACCTCTTGGAGGCAGAGTGGGGGGGGGGTCACCAATGGGAACGGGATGGACGACTGTGCCCTGGTGGACCTCTCCCTGCAGCGCTCGCAGAGACTGTTGTCTAAACGAATGGCAAGGGAGATGAGTTGGTTGAGATCTGGAGGCTCACTGCAAGACATCAGCTAGTCCTTTATGGCGTCGCTCAAGGAGTTCCAGAACACGCCCTGGAGAGCCTCATCAATCCATCCGCTCTCAGCAGCGAGACTCCGGGACTCAATGGCTTGGGAGGCCACGGTGCGAAAGTCTTAGCGGAGGGAGAAGAGTCACTGGGCTACGTCCTTGCCTTGGACAGGGTGGTCAAAAACCTTTCGCATTGCCTGGGTGAAATCGGCGTAAGAAGAGCAGATTGCCGATTGTCTCTCCCAAATAGCGGAGGCCCAGTCGAGTGCCGCTCCTTTAAGAGATCCGAGCAGATAAGCTATGCGTGACTGGTCGGAGGAATAGGTAATTGATTGTTGCTCGAACACTGAACTAAAAAAGCCCAACAGGAACCAAAATCGCCATCGGAATGTTCAGGTGCAGGGACAAAAGGTTAATGAACAAGGGGGGTAGCACTAGGAGCTGAACTTGGGGCTATAGGGGGTGTCTGGAAGGTGGAAGGGTTACAGAGATTACTGAGGGTGGCGAACAACTCTTTCAAGCTATGTGAAATGTCAGTGAGTGCCCTTTCCTGTTGCCCCAGACGGACATCCTGGCTGGCACAGGTCTGGCGGAGAAATTCTCCTGTATTTGTGATGGTCTTGAGGGCTTGGGAATGCTGTCCCAGGAGGGCGCCTTGGTAGGTAAGGGCTTGCTGGAGTGACTCTGTATCCGCTGGGTTCGTCATCATGGCCAGATCGTACTGTTAAAGTCAGAGCGAATGAACCCAAGCGCGGAACACAGAGTCAGGACACAAATATAAAATAATAAGGTATTTAATGGGGGAATAGCAGGGAACGGGAAAAGCAAGGTGGAATGGCAAATGGGGTAGGGCAGACAGACAGGGCAGGCGGGGCATGTAGGGCAGGTTGGGCAGGTAGACTAGGCAAGCAGGGCAGACAGGTAGTGCGGGCAGGTGGATAATCGGGTCGAGGTCCTGGAGCATAAAGAGATAATGATCAGACTACACTAGGACTTAAGAATCAATTTGAGACTAAACAGCCAAGAACGAGACTAACTTGGAAACAACAAACAATCTGGCGAAGAGTGGATGGGAAGCCGGGGTTTAAATACAGCGAGGTGATGAGCAGATGACCAACAGGTGAGCAGAACGAGCAGGTGGAAGTGATGAGTGACAGGGAACCGGAGCCTGGCCACGCCCACACACAACACAAACAGACAGACAAAAACAGACAGGAGAGAGGGAGGAACTGGCACAGACTAAGTGGAAGTGGAGGGCGTGACAACTGTGGTCTGAGGACAGAAATCCAAGCTACAGTATGAATAAATCAGCCACTTGCTAGTGCTGAGAAACTGCCTTTAAGGGGGAAATGCTGCCAATGAGGGTTTGATCAGCAACCAGGGTATAACTGTGAAGGGAGTGAAACCAATTGGTAGTAATCTTGTATACAGTACCCAGTGAGTTGGATCAAATCCAGGTCACGGAAACTCACCATTACAGAATGACATACCTTTATGGTGTCATATCTGCCATCTGGTGGGAGCTTACTTCGTGTAATAATCTTTACACTGTGGTCACTGATGTTTATCTGAATTCATGATCACATGACTTTTTCCTTTCTTTAGTAAACTGTAAAACCTGTTTCGGTAATGCAACTCTGAGAAATGTCATGAGTTATGATCTCAACATGCTATCAGGGAAACAGCTCGGGAACTATAGATAATATTCCCATGCTAAAATGGACATGTACAAATACGGTACTATAATAATTTGCACAACTGCAGTGTTTTTCTTTAGTATTGTCCTAGATTCATAACAAGTAGGGCTCATCAGAGTTGTGCCATTAGCTAATGTTAGCTAAGATAGCAATTACATGACACTCAAAACTGAGTTTAGCTTCCTGACATACCTATAAAGTGTATTAAAAGCTAACTACATTCAGTGATAGGCCTACATGGCTCATGTGCAGTAGGAAGAAATAGCGGGTAGGTAAAAATTATACCACACAGGAAGGAATCACTGTTTTTGCAGGTAGACCTTTATACAACCATAATTACTTTCTAATGGTCATCATTCAGTGTGTATGACAGTTCAAACTGAATTCAGCATAAATAGCTTTTTATTTTTGTTTTTATTGAAAACCTCTCTGATAATCCATCATTCATAAGGTGCTATATACAGCCCTTCAATAGACTATGGGCTTTGCCTTTTAAGAACATTGTTGATGTTTCTTTCTGGAGACTTTTTTGCAGCTCTATTTCATAATTGGGTGAGTGATGGCTACTTATAACAGAGTAAAAAATGCATGCATCTTGCCAGCAAAGTGGAGATTAGCATATACTGTATCTACTCATTTAATCATGCACATGATGTGTTATGATTTGATATCATTATGACATGTAAATCACAGAGACTTCTTTTATTAAATAAATCCCTTTGTACGATTTTCTGAATGCATTTTATAACTGGGAATAGACATGATGGCGGAGAAAAGAAGAGAAAAGTGATGAGAAGAATAACCTTTATATAGTGGAGTGAACTACTATCTAAGGATTTAATTACTCAACGTTCTCTCTCTGCACCTACATCTAATTATTTCTGACAGAACCCGATTGAGACTGTTCTCTATGTCGGTATCAACTGACTTGTCTTTATTTTACCGCTGCAGTTTTGAGGCATAGGTGTGAGGATGTGGCGAGCCATCTGTGAGGATGTGCCATTCCCTGCTGAGACCGACTTGCCTTCACAATAAATGAGACAGATGATTCAACTGTATAATACAACTGCTGAAATGCTCTTGGAATGTGGTGCTCAATTTTAAATTAGTAAAATGGCTTCCATACTAAGTGGTGTGAATATCAGGCATATGTTTTTTTTCCAGTCTGTGTGGTATCACAGTGTGTACCAATACATGCATCAACACAGTATTGTACATCTGTATACACCATTGGTGTACAGTAGCAATCGTGTCATGCAATTGATAACTACACTATTCAAAATAGCATTACTATACTTAAATAATCATCAATATTTGCACCTGGGAACACCAAATTATGGTTCAACAACTAGTATACAAGTAAAGAAAGAATTATTAACAAAGTATCTTGAGGTACTACCTCAAGGCTACATACAGTATTGCCCAATCTCTATTGATTTAGGATTGGGCAATACTGATTGGTCAATGCTGTCCAGACCTGCTGCAGCCAATATGAATAATTTAGTTGTTTTACGTTATATGCCTTTACAGCCTATCACTACTTAAACTAAAGCTGTCAATTTTGGTCTTCTGAATGTAAGGTCCCTGTCAAAGAAGTCACTTATCTGCCACGATTTCATTACTTCTCACGATCTACACTTTTTTATGGTTACAGAGACATGGTTGAGCCAGGATGACATTATCAAAGCCACTCCCCTGAATTTCTCTCACTTTCACCAACACAACACTGGCCATGGTGGTGGAGTAGCAGTCATCCACAAAAATGCTCCCCTATTTATTTTGGTAACTTCACCTCGTTTGGATTGCTCTGCTTCATAAACAATAGTTGTGTCCAGTTGCTTTGTGTCTTAGTATACAGACCTCCAAAAGCGAATAGGGAGTTCATTGTAGAGTTTTCTGAGCTTTTGTCCCTCATCATGCCCAAGTATGACAGAGTTTGTTTATTAAAGGAGTTTAATGTCCATGTGTGTTGTCTTTCAAATGCACTGGCCTCATTTATTCATTTGATCTTGTTCAGTCTGTAAGAGATCCCACACATCTGAAAGGTCACACCCTTGACCTAGTGATTTCCTCTCGTCTTACTGTTAATGATGTAGACACAAAAGATATTCATGTGTCTGACCATGAAGCTATTCTGTTTAATGTAATTTTGCCCATGGCGCCCTCTACTCAGGATATTCCTGTTTGCTCTTGCTTCCTGCTATAGCCAGTACATTTTCAGAGGCCTCTTGAACAGTGTTGCCACTTCAACAGCTCCTGTTCCCTCCCATCAGATCTGTTAGATAGTAGATGTAATAGCATGTGTCAGGTAACCCTAGATGCTGTGGCTCCCTTTAAGACCAAGAAAAAATGGTTGGACAGAGCCACTCCCTGGCTAAATGAAAGCACCCTTAAAAGGGAGTGGAGAAAGGCTGACAGAAAATGGAAGGCCTGTAGATAACACCCTCCCGAATGTTGAAAACACCCTCCCAAATGTTGAGTCAGTGTTTTCAACATTTGTTTGAAGGATCTGATGAAGGAATGCTTCTGGAAAGAAAGTGAGAGACAATTATTTTTGTAATCTGATCTGAGAGAATTCTCATAATTCAAGAATACTGTTTAGTACTATTGACAGAATTGTAAATATCCCCATCAAACAAGGTTACCAACCATTCTCCCGAAGAATGTGAAAACTTCTTGCAATTCTTTATTAAGAACATTTAAAATATCAGAGACCAGATCACCCCTCCCATACATGACCTGACTGTTACTTACCAATTGGAGGCAAACCTGGATTAATTTGTTCCGGTATCAGATGAAACCCTTATCAAGATTGTATCACACATGAAATCCTCTTCTTGTCCCCTAGATATTGTACCTACTAGACTACTAAATGGAAACAGTCTGCCCCAGACTGTTAATGGTTCCCTGGCCACTGCCTTAGTACGTCCTTATTTTAAGCATGCTCTTGTCCAACTGCTTCTTAAAAAGCCAGATGTGGACCCATCAGTTTTAAACAATTATAGACCCCTAAACTCCCCTTTTTAACCAAGGTTTTAGAGAAGGTTGTCTATAATCAACTGACTAGCTATCTAAATAGAAATCATTTATTTGAAAAGTTCCAATCTGGTTTTCACCTCCATCATAGCACTGAAACCGCTCTACTTAAAGTCACAAACGACCTACTTTTAGCAGCTGATTCAGGTCAGTGTTCAATTTTAATTCTCCTTGATCTTCGTGCAGCCTTTGATACAATCGATCATACCACCTCCTTAGATATTGTGTAGTGATTACAGATACTGCCTTAAAATGGTTCTCCTCATACCTCTCAGGCAGACAGTTCTCTGTTGGTCTAGGAAAGTGTGTCTCTTCCTCAGCCCAAGTGAACTTTGGTGTGTCACAAGGCTCCATTTTAGGACCAATTTCATTCTAATTATACATGCTTCCAATAGGCCAGGTCATCCGTAAACACAATATTTCCTTTCACTGTTATGCGGATGACACCCAGTTATATCTTCCCATTAAACCTCATTTGTCCAGTTTAGCTTCTCTTAATGATTGCTTGAAAGATATTAGATGTTGGATGTCCCTGAACTTTGGCCCTCCTAGCTCCACAGTAGCAAGACAGTCTTGGCTGTCTGTCTGCCAACGTGAAATCTTCAGCTCGAAACCTAGGTGTGATTTTTGATGCCGAGCTCAATTTCGAGAAACAAATTAAAACAGTTGTACAGTCATGTTTTTATCAGTTGAGAAACATTTCCAAAATACAGCCTTTCTTGTAATTTGCCGATCTAGGAAAGGTCATCCATGCATTCATCTAATCTTGTTTAGACTATTGCAACTCCCTCTATTCTTCCCTCAGTATAAAGTCCCTCTCACAGTTACAGATAGTCCAAAATGCAGCAGCTCAGCTTTTTTTTCCCCCTACAACTAGGAAAAGAGACCACATCACCCCAGTGTTAGCCTCCCTATACTGGTTACCTGTTAGTTTTAGAATAGATTTTACTGATCACTTTTAAGGCTCAGCTGGGTCTGACACCAGACTATATTTCTGACATTTTAATCCACTATGAGTCTCAGCACAGCCTAAAATCCTCAGGCAAGGCCCTTTCCGGAGTCTAGACTGAAGACAAAAGGTGACCGTGCCTTTGCTATTAGGGTCCCTAGACTCTGAAACAACCTGCCTGAGGATATTAGGCTGGGTATTTTCTTTTAAATCTCTTCTTAAAACAAATGTTTTGATTAGCCTTTAATTGATGCTGCCATTATTCTTTTTAATGTGTTGTGTTTTACTTATATTTTTGTTTTTATTTGCATCTGTTTTATCTGCACATTTGTAAAGCACTTTGTAACACTGTTTTAAAAAGGTGCTATATAAATAACGTTTTTTATTATTATTATTATCTTTCATTCTTATAGGCTTGGTAGAATTTTCACCATATTGCCTACACCTGGCCAATTCTCAATTTCCCACGAGTGCATAAGGGTAGGGGCAAGGTGTTGATTTGTAATGGCATGTAATGTTATAATATCCTCGGTAAGTATTCAGATCCAATGTGTGAAGCATTGTGAAGAAAGTAAGCCTAATATACAGTACATACAGTATAATGTGATGTGTATGTTTTTCTTGGCATACCCCTTGGCTCCTGTTAAGGTTTGTTAGTTTGAGTAGTGAATCAGCAGCCCTCTTGCCATTTTGCACAGAAGCCTGTGCCACCCTTTCTCCAATTCTCTTGGTTTGTTCTCTTTAGGAGGAGGCGCAGAGGAGAAAAAACCTCCCGTCTGCTGAAATGACACATCCCCAGCTCAGTAGTGCCTGTAAGCCTCTTTCAGGTTTTCTGGCATATCCCCACTAGCTGGCTGATCGGGAACATGAACGTGTGCACAAGATAAGTCACGCTCCTCCAACGATTATGTCACAAACATTGCCTTCTCTCCCACTGCTTTTGGATGCCTCTCTGTCTGTCTGTTTGTCTGTCTGTCTGTCTGTCTGTATGTCTGTCTCTCTCTCTTTCTTTCTTTCACAGAAGAACAGCTTCCCCCTCACTGTTTAACAAGACTTAATTTCACAACAATAAAAGAAGGGCACAGAGTGTCACGACTACAAGAGTGTGAGTGCAGCACAAAGTTCCCACATTTAAATAAAACCCTGCAAGCGGCCTTGGAGTAAGGGCTTGAATTGTCATGTCTCACAATGATTTACAAGTGGCCGACTGTGAGCAACCTTACACCTGCCCTGTGTTTAGAAAGCACATCATTTAGCAGATAGCTAATTTATGACCCACTCTGGGTCATTAGTTATTTAAGTACAGCTACCCACGCTGCACTCACCTGGCAGGCAGTTTTCTCTGCCAGTCGATTACCCTTGTCTGCTACAAGTGGAGGTGGGTTTGGACTTCTACTCTGTTCGGGGGCTAACTGGGAGTGGCTCTTCTCCTCTGCAGTGGCTGGAGGACATGTAGGTCAGGCCTGCCCACTCAGTGTTCGAGCCCCTGATCTTTATTCACAGCTAAAGCAGGCACATTACTCACCAAGATAACACCCTCCCATACTCTATCAGTACAGGGCACCAGGCACAAACTCTCTCTCTCTCTGGATAATCACTGTGGCTTTTTAACACTCTCCCAGTGAAAAGTTCCAACATTTCTGGCAATTTTCTAATCACACAGGAGGCATTAACTCAGCTTTAGAAAATGCCTAAAATAGGATTTCGATATATTTGTAGTATGAGCCTTTCATATTTGTATTTAATGAAAAATGCTTGGACAAACTGGTATTCACAGTAGAATGACTCATTCATTATGAAATACATGAACATGACTTCTCTGTATACATAGAGCGTTATTAAAGCTTCAGTTTTGTGGTCGCAATGGAAGTTGTTTATGTTTGTTTTGTTTTTTGTAATATCTTTCCATCTAATAGTAGTTCCAGACCCTGTATTTGTATTGGTCAGCTTTCATTACAGCACAGACAAGTTGCATCATGGATATCTAATCACATATAATAAAACATCATATCACATCATGAAAAACTTCATGGTATGAATGGCTGGCAAAACACAATATCCATCTACAAATAACCCTACAAAAAGCACTATTGGGTGACTTAGTATCTGACAATCAATAATCAATATAATTATACTCTTAGCAAAAATATTTATTTTTAGCTTAAAATCTGTGCAAGCTCTATGAATTTAAGTTTCAGGAAGTACGTGAGACATCACAGCACAATTGAAAAATATATGGCAGAAGGAATACAAGAAAGGGTTATATATAGAGAGAGGGGTGGGATGAGCTGAGAGCAGCTGAGTGGAATTAAAAATAAATCTTAAGAACTATATCAATTAAAATAATAGAAAAGCAACCAACAGACACTGAAACTCGAAGACAGACATTATACTGCAATAATGGTGAAGGTATTTACATAGGGGTCTATTCTCATCTCCTTGAGCACCACCTTATGCGCACGGATCTGTCCTTTAAGCACCAAATGTTAAAGAGCTCCAGCGCGTATTCTAATGTCAGCCCGGTATGCGCCATTGTGCTAACTGCGCGTTTGGGGCGGAGAAACTCACATTTGAGGGGGTGTGTCTCATGAATATCATAGATACGCGCATTTTCATCTAATATTTGACACACAAAATAGCCATGCAAAATCCCCCTGCACGCTAGAGGCAGGATTCGAAATTGCATATTTTGTTATCAGTATTTTATGGATAACGGTTGATTCAACAGAGGCTAATCAGGTAACATTGCTCATGTCATGGTCACTTGTTGAAGTGAAACTGAAAAACATGTAGCAGCATTGAAATAGCAAATAGCACTGCAACCTTTATCTGTGGTGGATGTTTCACTTTTTAGTGGTCTCGTCATTCAACCTACCTTGATAGGGCCAGTTGCTATTACATAGCCTTAATGTATATAATTTCAAATGTATTGTCATCATTGCTGAATTAGACAAAATGGACTCGCTGATGGAGGGAATCCAGTCCAAGAATAACAGAAAACATACTGTTCAACGTTGTATTGTCATATTACTGTATGCACTGTGAAACAGGAGAGTTTATGACGGTACAATTAAATTCTTACTTACAAGCCCTCCTCTTCGCAATAAAACAGGAGAGGGAGTGTGTGATATATTGTGGAAATTGGATCTGCTGTGTTGCAGTCATAATTGTGGTCTTTCGGGATAACAAATGTTACAATCTTTGCAAACACTTGAGTGCTCCATGACAATTCTGACACACAGTTGAAGACTTATTGGCAATGTTTCCACCACTGATTTCACAAAGCATTGCATTATTACGCTCACTGGCCACTTTATTAGGTACACCTGTTCAACTGCTCGTTAACGCAAATATCTAATCAGCCAATCACATGGCAGCAATTCAATGCATTTAGGCATGTAGACATGGTCAAGACGACCTGCTGAAGTTCAAACTGAGCATCAGAATGGGGAAGAAAGGTGATTTAAGTGACTTTGAACGTGGCATGGTTGTTGGTGCCAGACGGGCTGGTCTGAGTATTTCAGAAACTGCTGATCTACTGGGATTTTCACGCACAACCGTCTCTAGGGTTTACAGAGAATGGTCCGAAAAACTGAAAATATCCAGTGAGCGGCAGTTGGGAGAAAATGCCTTGTTGATGCCAGAGATCAGAGGAGAATGGCCAGACTGGTTCGAGATGATAGAAAGGCAACAGTAACTCAAATAACCACTTGTTACAACCAAGGTATGCAGGAGACCATCTCTGAACGCACAACATGTCGAACCTTGAAGCAGATGGGCTACAGCAGCAGAAGACCACACCGGGTGCCACTCCTGTCAGCTAAGAACAGGAAACTGAGGCTACAATTCGCACGGGCTCACCAAAATTGGACAATAGAAGATTGGAAAAGCGTTGCCTGGTCTGATGAGTCTCGATTTCTGCTGCGACATTCAGATGGTAGGGTCAGAATTTGGCGTAAACAACATGAAAGCATGGATCCATCCTGCCTCAACGGTTCAGGCTGGTGGTGGTGGTGTAATGGTGTGGGGGATATTTTTTTGGCACACTTTGGGCCCCTTAGTACCAATTGAGCATTGTTTAAACGCCACAGCCTACCTAAGTATTGTTGCTGACCATGTCCATCTCTTTATGACCACAGTGTACCCATCTTCTGATGGCTACTGCCAGCAGGATAACGCACCATTTCACAAAGCTCAAATCATCTCAAACTGGTTTCTTGAACATGACAATGAGTTCACTGTACTCCAATGGCCTCCACAGTCACCAGATCTCAATCCAATAGAGCACCTTTGGGATGTGGTGGAACGGGAGATTCGCATCATGGATGTGCAACTGACGAATCTGCAGCAACTGCGTGATGCTATCATGTCAATATGGACCAAAATCTCTGAGGAATGTTTCCAGCACCTTGTTGAATCTATGCCACAAAGAATTAAAGCAGTTCTGAAGGCAAAAGGGGGTCCAACCCAGTACTAGCAAGGTGTACCTAATAAAGTGGCCGATGAGTGTACATCTTTCTGTGTCTGTGGTTTAGATCATTTCATTGACATTGATGCAATCCTATGGTTTACTGAAACAATATAGAGGACACAAACATGTTCCCCCTCAAGCACAATTAATCCCCACATTAGAAGTTTCACATGCCAAACTTGGCTCATTATTCTCCACAATTCAATTCCACTCCAAATGGCAAAGAACAGGCTATTTAGTTTGTTTTTTAAAGCATAATAATAATGATTAGATTCCAGTTTATATATATGACTATCCAGAAGCCTGCCTTCAAGTCTTTATAGCCATAGGACATACATTTGCCTGAGGATTCCTATCTTGAATTGAATATATGATTTCTCTTGGCCACCATAAGGGTAGAATTTTGAGGCAGAGGGTGTGAAATCATGAACACCTATTTGGTGAGATACACATGCACCTTTTCAAAATGAAAATACCAAATCTTGGATAGCGCGGAACCTGAAGTGCATGAAAGATGCGCAAGGAAACTAGAAAAGATAGCACTCTTAGAAAAAGAAAATAAAGAGTAAATATATAAATATTTATCTGTACAAATATTCTGAGATGGCTACAAGAGAGCCACTTCAATGTGAAATACTTTGCTAATTATTAAAATTCAGTATATAGGGTTTCCATTATCTCCCAGTACTGAGCTCTGTCAATGCTGCATCCTGCAGGAATGAAGATGATGGCTGTGCATTGTCCCTGCACGCCATATAGCTTCTGCTGTCTCTGCCAATCTCTCTGTCTCCTTATTCTCTCTCTCTCTCTCTTTCTTTCTTTCTTCTCAGTCTCTCGCTATCATGTCTCTTTACCTCCCTCTCTTCCCTCTATTTCTCTGTCTCCCTCTCTCTTTTTGACTCCTCATCCCTTCCCATCAGATTAGCTGCAGCTGGATCTGCCTCCCGCCCTATAATTGCCCAGCAGGAGGTGATTGACATCTGAATCGAGGGGTGTCAGAAAATCTGAATAATAATCTGGTGTAGGTGAGAGCATGTAGGTGCCTTCATGTCACCTGCTCGCTTTCATTACGTGAAATCATTCCGGAACCATACCTTTTTGATCCCTCTGGGGATTATAAACAGCCTGTCATGTTCCATGAGATCTCAAGCGAATATTCTTCCATCCAAGTAATTTGAAGAAGTTTGAGAAGGAAAGGAGCAATTTGGTGACACTCAACTGAGAATGTCAGTTCCAGCAGAGAGAAACCCGCTCGTAAGACAAACTTTCAGCACAATATCAAATATTTTGTTTGATGTAAATGTTAATTTTGGATAGACTCTACTTGTTCATTGAGACTATTACCTCTGCATACTATTCATTTAAACATTATTTCCAAGGCAATTGAATTCACTTAGAGTAGAGTTTGACTGTAGTTTTCTCTTGACTAACTCCACATTAGGTATTTGACATGAACAATCTAGCAAACAGGCTACTAAAGACTGAGAGACCATATAAGCAAAAAAGTTATCCATTATGGAGTAGCCCAGCAGTAGGCTTAACACTAGAAGCGTGTGTGCCCTCAGCACTAACCGAAGTCAATTACCATGAAAATATAATGAACTGATTGTGTTTAGTCAAAGAATCATAAGAATACCACATTGTGTATTTTGAAGGGCTTTCATATTGAATATAACATATTCACGGATATATTTTTTTTTACTGTACATAGTGTACTGTAAAAAACCACCCCAATTTTATTAATGTTATTTGTAGGTTAATGAGGTACACGTAATAGCCGAAAGCATATATGTTCTATTGAAATAAAAAGTTAAAAAGTACACTTGAAACTGCAAGATACACGGTCAAATATGAGCTGCGGCTGGGGGAGCAGTCACTCACATATTCACATGCTCTTATCTTAATTAATTCACGTGAATGCCCTTAATGTGAATGCCCATAATTCACATAATTACACAATTGTTCCCAATTCAATCATGTGCTTATGTCGATAATACAAGTGTTTTGATATAGTTTTGATTGGCCATCAACAATGAACATTGTGAATGGAGTTGCAAATGAACACTGTATATGGCTAAACCTAGTAATGGAATAGAATTGTAAATACAGTACACACAATCAAGTCTATACAGTTGTCATTTGTTGATTTTATTTCACACAATATTGTGCCCTCCTCCTTTCAATGGGCTATGCGCCTTACACACACACACACACACACACACACAGGAGAAGAGGGGCCATATCACGCCATATCACATGTTTTGGTGAAGGCAATAAAATAATTATAAAATGCTTCCAGTGGTAACACTTTATATAAACTTTAATTTATAAACCCTTTATAAACCATTCATAAATAATGAACTCCCTATTTACAAATTATTATTCTAACAGTTATAAATGTGACTAAATGCTTAGTACATTATTAGTAACTATATTAATAAGTATTTACAACTGATATTCTGAAGATTTGTTAAACATTTTCTAACTTCTTATAAATAATTTCTTCAACATTAACACATCTTTATGGATGTTAAGATGAACTTAGTTCGTTTAATTATTGATTTCCTAATAAACATTTACAAATATAACTTCAACATTTACCCAAATGTTCCTCATGTGTTACAAATAATTTGTAAATACATTAATGAATCATTTATAAAACATTTTGCAGGACCTAATCTAAAGTTGCAACTATTCAGAATTTATAAACATTAATAAAGGTTTATAAGCCATTTGTAGACCTTTGCTGGAAATTGTTTTTATCATCAACCCACAAAACTACAGAAGAAATAACAATTGATTTTTATTCTTTGAAAAATGCCAGTGAACTTTATGCTTGAACAATTTCAGTGAAATCAGAATATTTGATTAGCTACCATACAATTAAAAAATCATAATCAAAGACATGAAACTACAATAAGACTCTACAGTTAGATGGCTAGGAGCCTAGATAGCTAGCAACATTAGGCTTTCAATGCAAGGCGAACTAGCTGCAATCCTCAATCACAAAATTGCGTGCTTGATGTCAATGACGCCACAGTTAAACAACATCTTTTAAAAAAAGTTTGTGTGAATCTTCCTTGGAAGCAACAACAGCTAGTGGCTGTGTTTTAATGTATACAATGGGTCAATCAAATCAAGCATTGTTATTGGCCAAGAAGCATTTCGGCCCTTCTGATATGGCTACCTCATCACTTTCACTTGCAAAATATATACATACAAACACTCTTCAGAATACTGTAGCTTTTTACATGTTTTTTTCAATAAAGAAAATGTTGCTAGACCAATGGAAGTGGCTGTGGTCGTGGCCACGAGGCAAAGCTGAGTTTTTATATTATTATTGCTTTTATACAATGGTTACCAGTATTACGAAGCTGGTTTGATAGCTAGCTACTCGTGTAGTAGTAGAAGTAGTGTGCGTTGCTAGGTAACAACGTAATCAATGGCACTTTTTAGGAATGGATGTGTTTCATGAACGTGGCCATGGACGTGGCTCTAACAATGGGAATTCCAAACCACCTGTTATTGTAACCCTAACCCTTCATAAGTATTGGAAAGAGGAAGCATTTTGTTTTCTTTTAGCTCTAACAGTTTGGATTTGAAATCAAACAATTACTATGAGGTTAAAGTAGAGATCCTCAGCTTTAATTCAATGTTTTATTCTTTCAGATTGGTTTCACTATTTAGAAATTACAATCCCTTTATACATAGTCTCCCTATTTCAGGCACCTATTCAAGTAATTGAAAATTGGCTTGACAGGTGTGTTCTGTCACATCATTTGTGTTCTGTCAATGTCTAGTATTGATTCTAGGCTTTGCATTTGCCTTTGGAGTCTGCTATTGGACAAAGAGACATCAATGAAAGGAAGCCATTATGAGGCTGAATCAATCAGAAACATAGCCAAAATCTTAGACTGACCAAAATCAACAGTTTGGAACATCATTAAAAAATAAATAAAGCAGTGGTGAGCTCAGCAATCGCAAATGGGCTTGTTGGCCAAGGAAGAATTCTACAGTGGATGACCGAATGAGCTGCTCACCATAATTAAGAAAAAACCCACAACAACTGTCCCACAGATCAGGAACACTCTCCAGGAGGTAGGCGTGACTACCATCCACAGAATACGTCAACCAGCCGGACTACAGAGGCTGCAAGTTTAATGCAAGATAACCACTAATTATCCTTAAAAGGGACAGTCAGGTTAGTTTGCTAAAAAAGTACCTAAAAAGCCTGCAGAGGTCTGGAAAACTGTCTTGTGGACAGATAAGATTGATATTATCATGTACCAGATGCAAGAGGAAAGTTTGGAGAAAAAAAGATCTTCCCAAGATTTACAGCATTACCACCTCATCTGTGAAACATGGTGGAGGGAGTGTTATGGTTTGGACATTTATAGCTGCCACAAGAACTGGCTAACATGTGTTAACTGATGATGTTACTGCCTGCTTGATGATGTTACTGCCTGCTTGTCTGCTAGAGTGTAAGCAAATGCCTCCAAATTAATTGGATGGCGCTTCACCATACAATAAGACAACAACCCCAAACATACTACCATAGCAACTAGGGAGTTTTTCAGGACCACAAAGTGGAAAGTTCTTGACTGGCCAAGTCAATCTTCAGATTTAAATCCAATTGAACATGCATTTAATTTCCTGATGAAAACATTTTAGTCAAAAGACCTAAAAACAAACAACAACTGAAGATGGCTGCAGTACTGCCCTGGCAGAGCTTCACCAGAGAATATACCCAGCATCTGGTGGGGTCAATGGGTCACAGACTTCAGGCAGTTATTCCATGCAAAGGGTTGATGACCAAATGTTAAAAACTAGGCACTTTATTTGGACATTATATGATTTTTTCCCAATACTTTTGGAACCCTGAAATAGGGGGAGTATGTTCTAAATGGTAAACCCAATCTGGAATAACACCTCATTGAATAAAAGTTGAGAATCTCTACTCTGACCCCATAGTAATTGTTTGATGTCAGATCCAAACTGTTGGAGTATAGAGAAGACAACATGCATCCTCTTTCCAGTACTTATGGAGGGCACTGTAAGCCACTTGCGCTCATAGCTTTATACCATCTACCCACAACTCTGTTTACCTTCTGAGCTCTGTAAAGATAGCAGAATGTAGCAGCAGCTGGCAGTCTAACCATACAATATATCTATGTTTGAAAGTTTTATTCGAAATTGTATTTCAAGGAATTGCTCAAAATACTTCTTTATATATTTTTGGGGGAGGAATCGCTATTATCTTGATGATTCGCCAAACAGGAAGTACCCTATCCCTGCGCGAAAGTGATAACAGTAGAGTTGACTAGTTAACTAGTTGCTAGTACAGCTGCAAAGGAATCTTCACACAAACTTATGGTTTAACTAGGACTGTTAGTCCAGCTAGTTAGTTCGCCTTCCATTGAAACTCTTATCAAGCTTATGTTGCTAGCTAACTGTCTAGTGCTGGAATTTTGTTATCGAAGGTTTAGCAAGCTAGCGTTTCGTTATTAAAGGTTGGCGTCATGCGTTTGATGATGGGTTTTGATGGTATGGTAGCTAATGAAATGGGGGTTTCAGTGTCAAATGTTATTGAAATTGTTCAAAGAATAAAACATCTGATGTAATTTCCTTTATGTGGGTTTATTTGGTCATTTCAATGCTCCACTGTATGCTTTTTAATGGCTTATAAACCTTTATAAACGTTTGTAAAGGTTGAATTGGGTTTTGACGTGTTGAACAAATAATTTGTGAATGTTTATGAATATAGATAATTTACTAGGCATTTAATTATGTTTTAAAATGTTGGAATAATAATTTCTTAAGTGAGTTTATTAATGGTTTATAAAGAGCGTGTGATTTAGAAATTCTAGCAACGCTAACATGTAAAGAACAACAAGGGGATGTGGCTTTCAAAGCAGCAAAGTTAGTTAAATTGTAAAAGTCACACACACGTGAACACGCACAAGTGCTTGCACTGTATTCACACTGTGTTTAACATTCAGAACTAAGGGTCAAGCTGATAGTGCTATTTGTTTATGACTTTATTGTACAAATACTGTATACCCAAAGGGACATAGCTGCTGTCTTCTATTTGTATGAGTGCTATTTCCCCAGATGTGATAAAGTTAACTCCAACATTTGGTTTACTGCATCAACCCATCTCGATGGTTTAACAATAGGGAATGGGCAATATTGTTCTTACCTGCTCTATAAAATGGTGAAGGCAGTTAAAATCAAATAAATACAAAGAGCCATCAATGGCTCTTAATGTCTTTGTAAAATCATCTTAAAGAGATGCTACAGGATCCTCGCCACTATGTCTGCATTTTTTAAACCTCCCGTGTTGGCCTTATAATGGAGCTATAACCTGTACATGTATAATACATCATATCGATCACTCACTCACACAGATATATGGCAATCAAATAGTCGGCTGTAATGCATAACTTTGCTAAAGCAATTTCCTGGTTGAGGATTTTCTGTCATGAATGAGCCGCGGTAGAAACACCAATTTGACACTGTCATCTTTTAAAAAGCTTTGTATCCTTTAAGTGAAAATAAATACCATACTGTTTATCGACAGTATGGCTGTTTAGCATCTATTAAGTCTATTAGCAACTAATTTCAATATTCTATGTGCACTTGGCGTGCATGTGGCGCATAGACTTGACAGACATGCCCTAATGTGAAATGGGCACGCGATGACCCGCTTTTGGAGTAAACATGATATAATGCTCTCTAAGTCAACAGTTGATATTTGTCCATAGAGTCAGCAGGCTTCTGAATACAGAGGTTCAGTGCTGCAGCAAAGATGACAGTTGGAAGGCTAATCCTCCGGAATAATTCGGTCTGCAGTCTCTGAACTTTCACATTATCTTCCCCTGCATGCTGCCGCCAATTTAAATGCCTAAGCCCGGTCTGACAGGTAAATACAAGTCTGCAACAGTCCTAATAATGCAATAGGACATGAAGGGAAAGCCCAGTTTTTGAATTTCTTTGATAGCTGGTGCTATAGTATATTTTGGAGATAAGGGAATTGTCTGCCATGTTGGCCAAGCTGTGAGGAGCCAACGGGATCTGAGCCACACAGCTGAAATATGCTTGCACAGCTACTTCTTTGGTTTCAAGGCACAGAGTGACGGCGGATGG
Organism: Argentina silus; assembly: GCF_951799395.1. Taxonomy (NCBI): domain Eukaryota; kingdom Metazoa; phylum Chordata; class Actinopteri; order Argentiniformes; family Argentinidae; genus Argentina; species Argentina silus. Next base: position 12,396,954 of record NC_139656.1, on the reverse strand, counting down.
CATTATTTACTGGTTACCCGTCAGTACACAAACACGGCGCAGCATCTTTATTTAGTATGCTCCCTCAAGTATGGTGGAGCTGCAAGCACCTGCTCTACAAGGGAGGGGAAATGTTGTTTATCTAGTCAAGTGAGTAAATAAATAAACATGTCACTCAAGGAAACAAGTGAGAATACAATCTCACATGTTTCTCATTTTACATTAAAATTTGATTTGGATAGCATTTGTTTGGAGGCATGAATCTTTTTTTGGTGAGGAGTGGGCCAAAAATCCAAGGATTTTTTAGGGAGGATATAGGCCCATGCCTTTTTATGTTATTAGGAAGGGAAAAATCAAGGGAGCGATTGGATTGAAGATTTCTTTCAAAACACTTTCAATCATATTCATAGACCATCAGTCCTTCCTACGCTATCAATGCTATCTGCATTTTGTTTTGAGAACGTAAACACTGTACTGTGTCTATAAACTAGCACAAGTGTACTTCTTTTGCCATCTAGATATTCAGCTAAACTAAAATATTTCCACACAGCAGACAAGTGACTATAAACAAGAAAGCTCAGCTGAAAGAACTCATGTCTTTAAAACAAAGCACCAAGCTTTGAGTCTAGAGGCGAGATTTCAGAAGCTGTCTCCACTCTGCAGCCTGAATCAGACATCACATGCAGCCTGCTTCACTGTTTTTCACAGAAGTAGGCTAAGATCTTGAAAAGTCCCCCAAGTTACTTATCTCAGCAGTATGGAGAGAGATGAGACTCCCCTTCTGGGGACAACTTCAGTTTTAATGTCATACTGTTTGCCGCAACCTGCAGTGTGTGTGAAAAGTTACACAGGTATTGTTTCCTGGTCTTTAGGAATACATTATTAAAAATCACATTTCTTTCTCAGAAGTGCTTGTGTGTTAGAGTTAATTTTACTGTATCTGTGAGATGTTCAATGTTTTTCAATTCAACTTGCCCTATTAGAAAATGTAGGCCTAATGATTGGGCTCTTCTCAGCAGCACACCTTTGTCTCTGTTCGTCTAACTGTGACCCATAAACATTTGTGTTTGTAAACTATGGGGAGGGTCTTGACAAGTGCACCTGCTTTGAATAGCTTTGGCGTTCCACAAATAACATAGTGGGAGTTACATTTTTCAATCCCCTCCCCTCTTTACAGACACACATACAGTGTGTTTCTGTTTGGAGGGACTGAAATGGAAGTAGTGCTGCTTTAAAATGGGGTCCTTAGTGAACAAGTTGGTTCCGTCCTGATACCTTGTTATCCCTAGCCCCTCACCACTTTGTACAGACCCAGTGTGACCTCTTTGCACCACCCTGACTTCCAACCCCCAGCTAATTTCTGACATGCCCCGGGCAGCTTCAATTTCCTCCATCTAATCCGGACCGCTGCTGGGTGGTCTTTTCTCGCCCCAGTTTATTGCTCACATCTTCTGCCTCCCCTCAGCCCTGGCTGTAGCCTTCCTCTGAAGAATTTTAGACACAGTATCCCCCACTGAGGAGCTGGGACACATTTCAATTGGCCTGCTTCAGGGTGCTCCAGGTTCATCAAGATTTCACTGAGGATGCAAACAATTAGCTACGAGCCATAAAACCCATGCCAAACCTTGAGAGGGAATGACCGTTCTTCCTACTGAGCATGAGCAAATATTACAAATGAAAAAACCTCTGTGTCCTAACCAAAGGATGCCCCTTTCTACCACAACTATTTATAGATGCTTTCCCCCTCAGTGAAAGCAAATGCTAATCTGATGCCGGTATCTCTTTGAAGTATAAGAGGATACTTGAGGTGGATTATTTATGGACATGTAGCTGGAGTTTAAATCCACTTAAGTATCCACAAATGGTCTCCCAAGTACCAACCAAATAGGATGTTAGTGGCTTGTGAAAAAAAACAACTTCATTTTGATGTTATGTTGTTGTGGTGTATCAGTGTCAGTGTACTCTGGGGTCAATAATCAGGTGCACAGACTTCTGAAAGCTTTCTCCCTCTCTCTGCCTCCTAACATCTCTTCACTGTCTCCTCTAATGACAAGCCATAATGAAATCAGCTTTTTCCAACACTGTTTGATGCCGGTGGCTCGTTAATGGTATGTTATGCCCTTTTTTTTGCTGATATAACACAGTATTAGAAGTAGAAGTATTAGTAGACTTTGGCAGCTGATATGGTAATGTATTGTATGTTTATGTACACATCCATATTTTCAAAGAAAGACAACAAATGCTTGAGCTGAGCACACAATTTTTAAAATAGGTCATCGCTGCAGCTCCTCAGAGCATTGATGGCGCTGCTTTGCCCCCCAGTGGCAGTCAAACAAACTGCATCAAAATATATTTTTTTTCAGATCCTGAAAGCTATTTTCTGCTATTTTTTAGACCCAAAAGAGTAAAAGCATATCCTCTCTTACTCCCTCTTGGTGAAATGGGTTAAGTTTGTATATAGAAGATACGTTAATGCTGTACAGTATTTTATATGTGTAGTTGGAGTGTTCTATCATTGTATGGAACTTATTAGAATTAACTTACAGGTAGCCCTACTCATTATTTATTTTCATTTGTTTGTTAAACAGTTTGACCTCCTTTTTATCTGTTTCTGCCACTGGTCAGGAGAGTGGGGTCAATGGCAATATTCTTGGAGATCATCTTCAGCTAAAACAAATGTGTAGCTGTATCTAAACACACACCACAGCAAATGTAATTGCACTGTAGTTTATATACAGTACTTTTCTGGTTTATTCTTCGCTGGAGCGACTACATCATGATAAGATTTATTACTCAGTCTCATTTCTTCATCTCATTGAGATGACTTGATATTCGCCTCATGGATTTCAAATCATGCCCTAAGCTTATCAGACCCTAAGCTTTTCAGTCCCTATGGACAATGATTCCCTCAACTAATTACAGCCTGAAGCCTTGAGAAGCACCAGAGGTCCCTGAATGATTTCAGTGTTTAAACTAGGGTGGAGCATGGCTGATGCATACATACATCCATATATACTGTATGTCATTTATGTTATGGTGTTGACCAAATGATCAAAAAGGGATTTCAAAGGGATTTCATAGCCCTGGAAGTAATATGGTTGACTGACCTCTTTGAGTTGACTAACTTCACTATCCTTATGAGAATTTGGGATTTGCAGCATATAGATATGTAAACAAACATTCAATATACATACAAGGCAAACAAATTAAAAACGATATTGCCGAGCTGAATGTGCAGTACCCTAATGTCACTCAATTTAAAATAGTTATACATTATTCTTATTATACATTATTATACTAATCTCTACTAGCCCCGCTTCTACACCGAGAGTTGGTGACGGTCAGTGTGATTCTCTCTGATTGCTAGGGAAGAAGTGACAAGTCTCCCTTTCTATCCTTGCCTGCACCAATCCCCCCCCCCCCTCTCTCTATCACACACACACACACACACACACACACAGGCTCAGTGACTCACTGTCACATCTCAGTCCTGCTGCAGTGGCCAGCCTTGAACAGAAACACATCCAGCTCTCTTGGCAGTGTGTATTCTGACCATGCAGTGTACCTACTGTCATGGGGGTTAAGGATTCTACCATGTGTAGATCATGCCACACCTATGACAGGATACAGTGTATTGCCCGGAGAAAATGTGTTGTATTTCTTTATAAAAAATGTATCTGTTTTTCATGTATTTTGTTTTTTAAATCAAAATTGTCAGAAATGTCTCCTGCCACAGCAATGATTATATACTTCTTTGGTTGATTACTGAACTACAATAAGTTCTGAGTGGTTAAGCAAGTTTGCAAACAGCTCATATAAACCTTTTGCTTACTTAAAAAACGAGTTTGACTCTACGCGTTTATTCTGACATGTGAGACAACATTTACCATAACAAATACATGACATCAACACAATAACATGACATGAAGCCTTTTTCGATTCAAATCATCATGCATAATCAGCATTATCAAGCACATTTGACACTTCCTCAATAAGCGATGGCAACCCTAAAATCCTTTCAAACACAGAGAATTCCCTCAAATATATTAAGACCATATTGCTTCTCAAAACCACAACATTGACATTTTATTTACATCTTCCTTACAGTCTATCAATGAATCCAAATCTCATATGATTGTTGTCCCACATGGTGAAATCGGGGATGGGACTGTGGATCTGTCTCCGTCTGTTTGTTTGTTTGTATGTCACACGGTATCTCAGACACCACTGGGACAATTTTGATGAAACTTGGGTGAATGATGCGTCTTGCCAGAGAGCTTTTACAAAATGACATTGGCTCACGCTCGGTGCTATAATAAACAACTGAAATTCCAAACTTTCAACAAGCATCCTGTCCCATTTGAGCTATAGTCAAGGAATTTGATACATATTTGCAGCCACTCATGAGAAACATGTTTCTCATAAGGACCTTTAAACTCTGGCCATTAGATTATCTGCTAAATAGACTTTTTGTCCCCCAACAAACTTTGAACAAGCATATATCCTGCCCTGTTTGAGTTATAGTCATGTAATTTTGGACATACTGTATATGCAACTCCTCTTGAGAAACAAGTTTCCCTTAAGGAACTATATAATGTCGGTTCTTACATCATTCGTGGGGGACATGTTTACTGTAGACTTGTTTTGCTTTTATAACTCTATTGTGCCACTGGCCATGACGTTGACTTGAGTCTAATCTGGGCTCCGTTCGAGACAATTAGTCTGTTTCCTGACTGTCATTACCAACTGTTGAAAGTGGATGGAAGTGATTGGTGTGAAATTCAAATTGGCTGGGCCATCTTGTTAGGACAGGAAGACTGCAATCTCATTGTGATTTACATAGCATTAGCACACAGCTGGGCAGGTCAGACATGGAGACAGACCAGCTATCCATCCCCGGAGACCACATGTTTGAGTTGTTTAGGGTAATTTATGCCTAAATAAACTCATATAGTAAGATAATGGATGGTTTTGCAAGTAAATGATAATGGGTATGAATTGTGCACTCTATGGACTATGGATATACATATATGTTGTATATTTACAGAATACAAGTACAATATTTGTGTTGAACATACACCTGTGATAACCTTGATCACATGCAATTCCACATCTTTATTGCATGATATTTTTTAAATGGGTCTCAAATCAAAGTATGTGTACTTTGTAAGATATGACCAGCACAGATGTATGTCAATGAGCCTTGTTCAGATAATGTATATAGCATATACATAATATATACAGTATAAGACATATCATATCTAACTTATTAGTAATGCATAACATCTTAAAATAGCACAAACAATAATAACTTTACTATAAACGCAGGATGACAGTATCCAAGTATTTGCCAAGGGTTTGTGACACAAACCTCAGTTTGCTGACATAGACCTACATGAAAAGACATGACGATTACTTCTCTTCCCCTATCAACAATATAAACAAAAGAAATGTAGTAGTACATCCTATTTTTTAAATCTCTGCTCTAAAGGTTAGCATCGTTTTGGATTATTGTGCTTGTTCAAATCAAAGCAGCAACACAAACAAGGAGAGGATTAACAATCCCGGGTGGAGAGTTTCTGAAAGGACAGATAGTGTTGACTGGAACCTGTTGGGAAAGGCTTGATTTCTGAAAAGTAAACACTGTGTTTCCCTGCTGAGTACTGAATCTGCCGCACAACATTTCATATTGATAATAGCATTGCAGCCGGGAAGTTAATGGAGTTGGTTACTGTGGGTGACAGCATGAGGTGACCTTATCAAACAGTGATAAACTGGAAATAGGAAACAGAAATCAAAATACCATCGCAGACAAGCAACCTCAGCTGCTGCTTTTGGTAAAAAAAAGAAAGAAAAAAAAAAAGAAAGAAAATGAATTGCCTTGTTGAAAAAAGGTATTACATCTCTTCCAGACCTACACTGCAGACAGCTTGATTCAACCTGTATTTTGCTGTGTCTGCATACAACATTTATACTGATAGCTCTAGAAATTATTCAGGTAACAATCTGAATGAATGAGTTATAACTGATTGTTAATGGTTTATAAGGAATTTATAAACAAATAATCAAAAGTTTATTAATTATATTTACTACGTTTCTACACAGGCATTGATCTGGATATCTATTGATTTGTGGATATCTATTGATTTGTATTATAATGACTGTCTTCAACTGGAGCAACTTTGTGTATATTTTTTGTAAAACCAACATCGAATAAAGCAAATTGACATCTCAATAGTGAACAATGCTATTAGTGTACGTTATTTAAACAATAATGCCAATGAGGCTGTGATTTATCATCAAAATTGTCACAGGTAGGGGCAGTTGTTAGACAAACCCCTACCAAGTGACAATATTGTAGCGAGCGGCGGGGTAGAGTAGCTTGCCCTAAGCGGGTATCGAACTCACGACCTTCCGCTTATAAACTAGCCGCGCTAGCTACAACACCAATACAGTTAACTCCCTTAGCCGAGCTGCTATCGGGCCTTACACAGAGTTGTTACACTATGCCTGTGCGCTCACGCTTCACTATACCGAGTCCCTCTCGTGGACACGCCTCTCCGATGGCTTCACAAGCGCCATCCCACTGCTAACACCAATGTAGCGAATGGCGGGGTAGAGCTGCTAACGGGCCTTTACAATACACAGGGTCGTTGCAACATTTACGAAAAATCACGGCCTCTCGTTTATACATTGGTGACACAACGAATCTGAAAATTTGATAGAAAACAATGCTTTAAGTTTTTATTTTATGATAGATTGTGGTGGTGTCTGCCATGCACTGAGAAATATATTACAAACTCCAAACTTTGTCAAGGAAACTTGATGCGCAAATCTACTGCAGTGTAGGAATATCATAATAGGTGATAGGTATAATAAGTAACCGTACATTATCGTTATTAAATCACGGCTTTGAACGCCTCTCGGCCAATCGCAGTGCTTTTTTTCTTCAACTCGTTGTGTAACTATTAATGGTGCACAGCCTGCCTATCCCGTTGTGGAGGGGAAGGCAACATCAATTTTAGCTCCTCAAGTGGATACATATAACTACCATTCATCTTTTACCGTTGGGAGACAAAGTGGCTGAACTGTATCAGGGACAGATTTATAGATTTATTGACAGGGTTCAGAGGATTATATGCGGGAGAGAAAATGTCAAATTGTGCTGCATGAAGACCGGCTTAATTTACGGAATTGCCATTGTGGCCTGTTTGCTCGAGAGAATGTTGCTTATAGTCTACTTTCCTGCAAACTGTGTGTCAGAGCAGTAAAAACTGCCATCGTTAACACATTCTCACTGTGCGAGTAATGACGTCCTGATCCTTAAGATTTCATGCATTTTTCTTGCCGATTTTGGGAATAGTTCGGCGACAAGAACATAATTATAAATTGTAAGGCATGTTGGCATTAGGTGACCTGTGTAATGATACAGGCATACATAGCTAATGGAGTTCGAGGTTACACCTTGTGAGCCGCAGAGATGTGTTTTAGCACTACCTTTTGGCACTGACATTAGTATTCAGAGTTTTAACAAACAGCAGGGAAACAATTTGTATCTAATTAGGTCTTAATGGCACACACACACACACACACACACACAGTCTTCGGCCATAACTAAGGTTAGGGACCTCAGTAGTTGTTCTGAGTGAATTGTAAATAACTGATAAATATAAACAAAGACATACTGACTTGAAATAAGCCTGAGAGAGCAATCAAAGAGCTTGTCTTAGCCTCTCCAACACCTACAACATGGAGATGCAGACTAATTCACATTAATGGTTTCTATGTGCAAATGACTCATTAAATTATGTCAGGGAGGTATATCTTGAAGAACATCAGCAACTACCCTTTTGAGATAGAGGTTGACCTTGGTTGATAAGTTCTGCAGACAGGGAAGGATTTCTTACCTGGAAAGAGAGGAGAAATGCAATCAGTGCTGGAAAGTATATGGTATATCTATGTTTTCCCAGCAGATGTCAGTATTACTCTAGAAATATAAGACTTCAGTAGATTGTATTCCAGAACAACTGGCTTTGTATCAAAGAGCAAAACACATTTGGCTCACATTTCATGTGCATGTGCATAATAGAATTTACTAAACAATTTGCATAACCATATGCTAAGTAAGTCAGTAACTATACTCAGTGATAAGTGGGTATACATATAGTACAGTAACCAGATGTGCAATTCACTGCCAGCAGAAGGCATTATCCTCCAGCCCACAACAGCTTACTGCCCTTTTAAAGGACTAAGTCAAGATGAACGATTTGATATAATGGCTAATGGCCAATCATCGATTTCCCTGACAGCTTTTAATGAATGAAGCTGTTCTCTGCACATTGCAATAGAGAAGAGGTCATCATTCGATGAAAGAAAAAATTATATCAGACAGAGAGAAAAAGGCGAGACCATATAATCCCAATTATCACCCCATTCGTCCAGTCTCCAACTCAATATCATTACATGTCTCCTTAGATGCCTAGGTAAGGGCCCAGGAAAACCTTGAAGATATAGCAAGTGCATTTTGCACCAATGTCGTGTTATCCTTGAATGTCAGTAGGACACGACAGAGATATGGAGAATTGTCAAAACACAATGCTCCAGTGGTTGTCACTTGTTTTAGCCTGCATAGGCATAATAGACTCCCTGGAAATAAGACAGGGACAGACACCGGTCACGGGAGCGCCAGTGTCACCTCCATACCACTCTCTAAGTTCGCACACAACAGGTATACTATACACCTCAGGAATGGCAGAGAAAGCTGGGGCATCACTTGGCAGCACCTCTGAATGCCATCCATTCTTTGAAGGGAAATCATATTAAACATGGGTCTGAGCATTACCTTGCCATCTTAATTGCCAAATTAAGAGAATGTAATTAATTTATGGCTAGAAATTAAGGTAAGTACCATCTGGGCATGAGAGCGATATGTAGGAATGGTTCATTAAAAGAGTGCACTTGAGAGACAAGAGTGGCACTTAATTAAGGCACAGGATCCAGAGAAATACAGTATTCATTCTGTGTATAGTGACCAAGTTGTGTGAACCATCATTCCAAGTCAAAACGTACAGCTATGCCCTTTACATAAGCGCAGAGTTTATGCCAGCAAAAGTTTAAAACCGTATATTCTTACTTTTGAACATCAAAGACTCCATTTTGAAAGGCATAAGTGAACACACAGAATCAAGACCGATCCGAAAGCTCATCAAGTCTTCAGGTCATTCTGCATCACAAAGTCAGTGTATGCCTGAGGTCTGTATGGGGTAAGGTCTCCACTGATTTTGACTTTTCACCCTCCAATAAACAATTGATTTAGGCCAAGGGGGAGGCAGGTGTGATGAATCTTTTGCAATCAATGCCTTTAATTAAACAAAAGTGCTGGAGTGTAGAAAATCCAGAAACACTAATTCCACAACCCAGAAGGACTTTTGTTTACTCAAAGTCTCTATTTTAGGTTAAGTTATAAATGTTCACAAATAAGAACTTTACCCCATAGAGCAGGGGTGGCCAACACGCGGCTCGCGAGCCGCATGCGGCTCTTTGCTCATTAATGTGCGGCTCTTCTTTTTAAAAATGATTTTCTATTTAAAAACATAAATAATAATAAAATTAAAATAAAAAATGGAATACACATTACATCTTACATTAACTTGTATTTGTCATATTTTTACTCATTTTAATTTTGGAGTTATACGTTTAAATCTGCATCCTACTGCCGAATGTGTGAATTAGTTAATTTATTGCTGTAGCAGCGGAACCAATCCACTGAACTAGCGAACCAATCACATACCTTGAAATTGAAAAAAAAAGTGCTTCAGCGCGGGTTCATGATTTTGCTGGTGAGGTCTTTGCATGACATGTCTGAATTGTTTGGCTAGTAATCATCGTTCAAAATGGCAGGAAAAAGTGAAACCAAACGAAAATATGAAGAAGAACACCGAACGTTTTCAGAGGATTGGGAGAGTTTGTATTTTTTTGTTGAACGCAATGGAAAACCCTTCTGTCTAATATGCCAGACATCATTAGCCAATTTCAAGGCGTCAAATCTAAAACGCCATTTCACCTCACTGCACCCACGGTATGCAACATTGCTCGAAAACCTTGAAGATGGTTTCGTAGCCAGATTCCAAGATCTACAGCTGAGAAGGCCGCAGATTGCATTCCTGATTGACCCTTTCACTGCGGAGGCGGACTGTTTGAAAGCCCCGTTAGTCACAGACAAAGCAACTTCTCAGCTGGAGATGATCGAACTGTCTGAGGATGACAGACTGAAGTCTGTTCTGAGGGAAGGAGCCATTGAGTTCTGGAAAAATGTGCCGATGGAGAAATACCCCAATGTCAAAAGGGCTGCGCTCAGACTACTGTCAATGTTTGGCTCAACTTACGTGTGTGAGTCGGTTTTTTCTACCCTGAATCTAGTGAAGTCGAAGCATCGATCTGTTCTAACTGACACACACGTGAAGGAACTACTTCGAGTGGCCACAACCGACTACAAGCCAGATTTGAGGAGGATTGTTGAAGGCAAGATTTGCCAAAAGTCCCACTGAATCAAAAACTGATACATGGCAAGAAAAAAATATTGTTGCTCAGAGAATAAATTATTTTCTCATTGTTATTGTAGTGTTGAGCCATTTTTATTACATTTATAGGGGGGGGGGAACATTATAATTATGAAAAAGTTATTTAATTGCAAGGTGTGTGTGTGTGTGTGTGCGCGCGCGCGTGCGTACGCACTATGTGGCTCTTTGCAGTAGCCATGGCAATTTTTTTGGCTCATAGTCTCTGACTGGTTGGCCACCCCTGCCATAGAGTATATAAGCATGACTTCATAATCTGAAGTGCAACAACATAACACAATACACAACAATACATAACACAATAGAGTCTGACCTATTAGTTGATGCTTATGATGATAAAGTATAATCTGTGTTGCACTTATTATACCATACAGTACCCTCATCAGTGTATCAGTAAGTGCACACCTTTAGGCGCAACATGGGAGGAAGGTCAGGTACTATATGCATCCACTTGCGGCAAAGTAGTTTGAATTACAGACACTAGAGTTCCAGCATTCTAGCTCTCCTTTAGAAACTAAACAACCAAAAGCTTAAGTTGCTAAAAAACTGGGCACAGCATCTCAACTGGCAAACGAAAATAAAAAAAGTCAGGTAGCAGCCAACCATTGGCTGGTTAGGGGTGTAACCCAACATCTCCTGACCCAATGTCACCATTTGCTCTCTGTCTGACACTATCTCTCAGACAGTGCTAGGAATCAGCACAGGTGTCCAGTATGTCCTGCCAGCCCCTGGGCCCTGGCCACAGTGTGACGCATGCTGCATTAATCAGCCAGCAATGAGAAAATAGAGGGGCCAATGCGCAACGCATAAAAATAGCATCTGAGGGAACTGCACGTGACTTCTGAGGTGAAGGTAGAAGACGTTTATTAAATATCATAGGATGCTGCAAGTTGAAGAGTGTGTGGCTACCTAATCAGAGTGAGGCTTAGATTTCATGTGTACAATAGATACATAGATAGATACATAGATAGATAGACAGATAGATAGATAAATCATTAGAATAAGGAGTGTCTGTATTTCATGCTGAGTACATTAATCATAGATTCCATGCTTTTTTATGTTTTCAAAAACAACCCACCTTTCCCTTGCCTTACATATTACTCAGAGGCAATGTACCGCCAAACACACTTCAGGTTGAACGTGCAAAATATTACACCACAGAGTTATTTTTGTATTGTATTGACTCAGTAGGGTGTGTGGCTTGTGGAGACTGCAGTGCTGCATATTTTAGCTGATCATGGCAATATCTTGCCACCTGTACTAACACAGCTGTGTGGCTCTGAGAGAGACTGATTGGATCTCCAGTTTCATCCCAAATAGAATTATCAGGCTGAAATCTACATATTCTCCAGAATAAAAATGTCAAGACGTGTGTGTGTGTGTGTATCCCTCTCCCCTGCAGTAAGGGGCAGAAATCGGAAGCAAGTCGCAATCTATACAGCAATTATCGCTGATTGCTGTCTGCTCTTTGATTGGTGTATAATTACAGAGGCATCTGCTGCAGCTTGTCAAAGACATCCAAGCAAAGTATTTAAAAAGCAACTACTGTATGTAGTAAAACTAATTAATTTGACAAAACACCAGAAAAGTGCTGAAAAACAGTCAAATTGTTATGACAGGACTGACACATTGATTCTCAAATTATGTTTCTATGTCTGCCTCTCACACAAAAGTTTATGTCAAAACATTCAAATGAAAATAGAAAAACTGCATGGTTTTAAAATGTTCTCCTTGACTTGACAGTTTCTATGTATGCCTCTCACACAAAAGTTTATGTCAAAACATTACAATGAAAATAGAGAAACTGCATGGTTTTTCATTCTCCTTTACTTTGCAGTACTCTCTCCAATCGTATACTGTAAGGTGGAACTGCTAAGAAGTGTTATCTGAAGGATTGTTGGAAGTTAGTCAATATAAATGTTTCAATCCTTGCATCACTATTATGCAAAACTCGTATAATGCTCAAGGCAATGTTGCAACGATATTCCCCAAACAATAAACCCAAGTTGGGATATGATGAACAAGCTGAGGTCACTTTTATCTTCCTGCAAACATGGGGCGGTGAGACAACATTATTGAGAGGAAAAGGGCGACTTAGGACAGACTAAGCATTAGAATTAAAGTTGTACATACACTCTCTTCCCTCAAACTGGCACCCAGTCATCGCTCATACCACACTCAAATACCATACAACTGAGATGCTACAAAGCCCTGACTCCCCTGCCATCAAAATCATACTATCCAAATTCAACAACAAAAATTGAGCTGAGACCTCTACATCGATGTCAGAAGCCAAATTACAGTGCCTTTGGAAAGTATTCAGACCCCTTCACTTGTTCCACATTTTGTTGTGTTATAGACTCAATTTAAAATTGAAAAGAATTTGCCATCAATCCGCACACAATACCCCAGAATGACAAAGCGAAAACAGGTTTTTAGAAATATCAGTAAATGTATTAAAATTGAAATACAGAAATACCTCATGTACATAGGTATTACAGACCTTTTGCTATGACACTCTAAATTAGCTAAAATGCAAAAATGTCATCAACAAATCACTCAATAAGTTGAACTGAGTTCATCTTAATGCAAGGATAATAGTTCATGTAATTTTGGAATTAATATCTTGTTTTTTATAGGGTCTGATTTGCATAGGAATCAATTACATACTGTGTGGATCAGGTTGTCATTACAAACTGAGCAAATGGAGAGGAACAAAACTGCTCAGGAATGCGACCCTGAGGCCTGGGGAGACTTACACAAATCTACAAAGTTGAATGGTGGAGAGTGAAAAGCACAGTCGATGGGACAACATCATCTCAAGTCATTCTAAGAATCCTTTAATGGAAAATAATCTATCTTATATCCATAATTGTGTTTGCAACAATTAATTCAAGTGATATAGCAAAGAAAGTGTCTGGAAATGTGTTTATTTGGTTTTACTACAAAGCATTAAGTTTGGTGCAAATCCAGCACATGCAATGCAGTTTCCGCACCATCTCTCATGTGAAGAATAGTGCAGAAAATCATTTGTCACTGGCAGGGACTGGGGAGTTTGAAAATTATGAAATTTGCTGATTTGGTCGTGACATCCTAATCTACACCATGTGTAATAGATTCCTATGCAAATCAGAGACCCTATAAAAACAAATATTAATTCCCAAATTACATGAACTATTATCCTTGCATTAAGATGGACTCAATTCAACTTATTGAGTGATTTGTTCATGACATTTTTGCATTTTAGCTCATTTTAACACTGTCATAGCAAAGGGTCTGAATACTTAGGTACATGAGGTATTTCTGTATTTCAATTTTAATAAATGTACAAACATTTCTAAAAACCTTTTTTTTTTGTCATTCTGGGGTATTGTGTGTGGATTGATGGCAAATTCTTTTAATTTAATCCATTTTAAAATGAGTCTATAACACAACAAAATGTGGAAAAAGTGAAGGGGTCTGAATACTTTTCGAAGGCACTGTATATCTTATTAATTCCAACTGGGAATCCCAGTGCGGGTAATTGACTTGTTATTTGCCATTGGAGAATCAGACATTAAAACTAAAACTAGATTATCCAACTCCATTATACTCCATTTTGTCTGTGTGATGTCCTTCTTTGCAAAAAGATCATTAACGCCATGACTGGCTAATACTCTGGACAGAGAGGCAGAACCAGCCCTTTCAATCAGCCCTGACATACAGACAGTAAATGTAATGAAGTTTGCAATACAGTGAGCAATTGACGTGTCTCTAAGTGACTCTACTTGGCTGTCATTGATTGGAATCTTTACGGCCACTAAACACATTATCCTCCCATCATACAAGTCCACATTAAATGTCATTATTATTGACCTGGGGCATACTTATTATTTTCTTACCATGCACCTGTGATCTGGATCTGCCTGTCTTGATTTTTTTAGTTTGGAATACTTTACAGGGAGGGTCACTATAATTGAATGTTATAAATGAATGTTCTGAAGAAACACATTCATAAGCCAAATAGAAACATATTTCTAGTGTATGGAAATATCATTTGTTTTATGTGTATATGTACATGCATGTGTGTAATCTATTCCAACATCATTCATTACCCACCCTATCCCTAGATAGGGTAAAAAGTGAAAAAAAACATGTGTAGTCTACAGTAACAGATGCTTGAACTGGAGGAATCAGTTTTGTGGAGTACTTGATGTGTTAACCTGATAACTTTGGTATTGGATATTGAGCAATAAATAAATGATAATAATAATTTTAAAAAAAACATTGATAAATATAAATAAATTATACAGACAATGTTAACTTGTGCTTTAGACAGTTTCTATGACAACACATCTTGAATCACAAACCCGTTCAAAGGTCAAGGCTCAAATCCTGAATTTAGGACCATTCAAACTTTATGAAATTTTCATGCCAAATGTGATGAATAACAACCCTTTGTAATTGCAGACCTTGACAAGCATGAACTCGAGGATTGAGCACAAAAGGTTACCCAGTTTAGATGTACTGTAATTGCTAAGCATGCATCTAATTTATTTGTAGAAAACATGAATGGCTCCATTCAGTCTATTTACATATACAGTCTATTTCAACTGTAAAATTGGAGTTGAAACAATTTAAACAATAATGTAATTTGGGAGACTGACTCAATGAAAAGCAAGGTGCCCTTTCATATTATTGCTCTTCAAATGTTTGGCAATAATATTAGTGGTGCTTTACAGTTATTCTCGATTGCTTGTGACAGGCTTGCGGGCTACAGTATGAAAAAAAGAAGACTACATACAGTCCCCTGTGTAAGTAATGGGACAGTGAAGCATTTTTTCTTCCTTTTGCTTTTTGGAGTGTAAATCAAACAATTACTGTGAGGTTAAAGTAGAAAGTTTTTAATGTTCCAAACTGTGGATAATTGATAGTTTATTTCTTATTGTTCCACCTAATAAAGGCTTCCTTGACTTTCATTGACACCGCTTTGGTCCTCATGTTGACAGATACCAACAGCAGACTCCAAAGGCAAGCGCAAAGCCTAGAATCAATACGAGACGCAGCTCTCTTATGCCTGCACAAATGATGTGACGGAACACACCTGACTTACTAGAAACACCTGTCAAGCCAATTGTCCCATTACTTGTGGGTGCCCTGCAATAGGGGGACTGTGTATAAGAAGTGTTGTAATCTCTGAATGGTGAAACTAATATGTACACAAATATCATCAAATTAAAACTGAGAATCTCTATTTAACCTCATAGCAATTGTTTGATTTAAAATCCAAACTTTTGGTGTAGAGCCAGAAGTTTAACATGGGTTTCAATAGCCGGCTTTCCACAGCGAGGCATATGCTGTGCATGCTGAGGACAATTGCTTTTCCACAGACACTCCCAGGCTTCAACAGGGCTTACTCCAGGCCTATTCGGTGCCTAAAACTCTCCTCTACCCCCCCTGGTCCTTATGAGGGCAAACAGGGCTAGGGGCGCGGTTTAGAGCGAGGGCGAGATATTCTTATCATCCAAGTGCTTTAGTTGGCTAGCAAACATGGTGGGTGGCAAGCATAATCCAAGTTAGCTCGCTGTAACTGCACTGCCAGCTTCAACATTTCTTGGAAGTTTTCATACCCCTTAACTTTTTCAATAATAATAATAATGTTACAGCCTTATTCTAAAATGGATTCAATTCTTTTTTTTCCCTCTTCATCAGTCTTCATCAATCTACACTATACCCCATAATGACAAAGGGAAAACAGGTTTTTAGAAATGTTTGCTAATTTATAAAAAAAAAAAACTGATATTACATTTACATAAGTATTCAGACCCTTTGCTATGACACTCGAAATTGAGCTCAGGTGCATCCTGTTTCCATTGATCATCCTTGAGATGTTTCTACGACTTGATTGGAGTCTAAAAACCTGTTTTTTGTGTTATTATGGGGTATTGTGTGTAGATTGAAGAGGGAATTTAATCCATTTTAGAATAAGGCTGTAATATAACAAAATGTGGAAAAAGTGAAGGGGTCTGAATACTTTCCGAATGCACTGTATGTCAAAATGTCATCTTTGGCAACAAGCGTTGCCAATACCTCTCACATTGCATACACAGTAAACATTTTGTTTACTGTCAACTTGGAAAAAGAGTAAAATATGAATAGTGATATTGAATGTAGTATTACTACTATTCTGCCCTCCAAAAATATTTTTTGGGACAAATGTATTATAGATTTTTGGCTATTGGGTGAACAGTGAATCTATGATTATCCTGTGTTGATATAGTACTCTTGTGCAACAAACTACCTTTTCTCTGTGATGCTAAGAGCTACAGACAAGCAACAAACAATAGGTTGATTCAATAACAAACAGGTTATGTAACATTGAACATTGAATGATCCCAGTTTGACTTCAATGAAAATGTGTACACAATAAAGGATTCAGAATTTTAGGGAGGCTATGTTTACAAATGTTCAGTTGTGAGTTTTGTGTTGAGTGTTTTGGGGGTTGAACATCTGATATTAGCATCAAACCAAAAAATATATATATTCAGAACCAAGATGATACTGTAGCAACAACATAAATTGCATTACTGATTGTCAGTTGAACAGTTGAGCAATGAGAGTTTCCATGTATGGAGTAGAGATTCACTATATGGGAAAAACAGCTATGCTGTAAGGAAATAATTCAGTTTTGTTTAACACTTACAGTATGTAGACAGTTGTGTTAACTATTTTGTGTGACAGTTTTGCTAAACATGTTACTGCTGTGCTCATCTATGTTATTGTGGTGGGCATGTGAACTCCAGTTTCATACAAATGGTGTAAGCGATCAAGAAAAAAAACTGGATAGTAAATGTAATGTAAGCAAATGCAGGAATACTCCTCTTATAACTAATGCTATCTATCCCTTGATCTTCCTCATATACCTTAAAATGCTATAGAGAAGAGTGGTGTAGCTTGATCACCTCCATGTGTGATATGTGTAGGGGAAAAGGCTCTCAGACTCCTGGGTAATAAAATAGACAGACTATTATCTCCAATAAACAGCAGGGTATCCACAAACATTACATTTATTCAAATCATAATGCCTCAGTTATAGGAACTGAAAAGTCTGTTCTGATATGCTAGGAATATTAATAATGTATATCCCAAACCAAACAAGAGAGGTGTTGAAACAGTTGTCCAGCACCTCACTTTCATTTATATTCCTTTACAGTTCAGCAGGCCCCAGTTAAAGTACCTTTTAACGTCCCTGGAAGAAATGTAATGTCAGTTGTAGGTGACTATGGATCTTGCTCCATTTCTAACATTACTATTTCCCCTTCATGTTTCTGACCATCACTTTTTATCCTTCTCCATTCCCCACAAATCCACCCACACCCACTCAATCTCTTCCCATACTGTTATCACTCGTTGCAACCTGTGCACTCTCTCTCCTACCTCTCTCTTCCTCCAGTCTATCCTCACTATGTCTACTAAATCATTCGGTAACACTATTTATTTCAATCCTTGGATGTGAGCCAGTGATTGGAGGGTTGCTGAAATCAAATCTAACTAGTTAGTACATGACTTATAACGTGAGAATAAGAAAACACTGAATAACAACCTAATAAATGGCTAGTAATACCCCCGACCCCATACTAAATATTATTCTCCCTTCTGTCCACTGATATTGCCACCACCACCCATCTTATCTACTCTCTCGTCATCTTTTGACTCTCTCTAACCACTTACCACTAGGCCAGCATGATCCTCTCCACCTGCTCTTTGGCTGTCTGAATAGTAGAACAGGGCTTCGGGCAGATGAGAGGAAATGGAGGGAAACTGGCCTTCCTGATTACCTAACCTCCTATCACTCTCTCCTTTCTAATGTATCCTCCTCTGTATCTGCTGCTAAAGCCACTTTCTACCATTCGAAAATTCCATCCTCTGCCTCTAACCCAAGGAAGCTGTTGTCCACATTCTCCTTACTCCTCAACCCACATTCCCCCCCCCCTCTCTGCAGATGACTATCACCTACTTCGAGAAGAAGATTGATGATGTCCGCAGATCTTTCACTCAACCTCTTGCAAACACTACCACTTGTCTTAAACCCACTGTGTTACCCTCAGTGTTGGTGAAGCTATTCAGAATGTATTTAACTAGATTACCAATTACTTCACAAGCAAAAAAGTTGAAGTAACTAAAGCTACCTTTGAGAGAAATATAGTTTGGCAAGCTAACGCTACTTTTAAAAAGTAGTTCACTACATCAAAAATACTTTGTCCAACACACAACATTCGGTTACTGAAAGATGACTAGTCCATGTGACAGAAAGTGTGACTGAAATGCTCTGAAATCACTGGAAGAGAAAAAAATTGTGAAAAGTAGGCTAATTGAAGTTCAAGGGCTGGAATAATAGTATAATTCCAATGTTTTTTTCGTAGCTTACTACACCACCACATGGCAAAAAGTAGTTAACTACAGGAAACACAACTAGGACTTGAATTTAGTTTAACGACCACCAAGCTACTACGAAGTGCAGTTAAACTGATAGTTGAATTACATGTAGTGGAACTGAGAAGGAGTGTATTCTGGCCGAAGTACAACATTTGATGTTGTAGTTTACCTGTGAAAATGATTGCTACTGTGTGTAACATTCATATGTGAAACATACTGAATTAATGTATTATTACGATTCGGTAATATACTCAATCCTTATTGGTTGAAGACACCCGTGGTAATATGCTGTATTGTGATTGGATGATAACGGGTTCAGAAGGTCATTACCAAGATGCCCCAGGGCAGTTCACCTGGAGATGCAGCTAAGATGCTGATGGGTTTAGCTAGTTGAATAAAGCTACTATTGAATGCACGTCATCGTCCTGAAGGTTATTAGCACAATGTGAGGACACTATGTCAGGACGTGTAATTAATTTGGCATGTGACATGATTTGATATTTGGGTGATATGGAATTCAAGTATACCAATCAGTGATAATTGACAGTTGAAGTTCATCTTACATCCTATTGACTTGCCATCCTATTGACTTGCCGCATTTCTACGTGGTCAACCACCAGCTAGTTAGCTGCCTAAACCAGCTAATAGTTAGGTTTTGTAAACACTGACATACATTTTCGAAGTAACTGTAGCTACCGAATTTAGCGACATGGAAAGAAACATTGTTGCTACCAGATTGGCATTTTATAAAAACCGACGTTGTATTAACATTGGTTTTTGGTTGTATATCAGTCATGACGGAAAATGGTATAGTGCAGCAATGTCTAAATCTAAACATTTTATAAACTTATGTAAAAAGTTAAAACCAAACATTGCAGAGTAGAATGTAGTAACACCATCATACCATGGTTTATGGTTATCATTTGATGGTCATCATCCACCGTTACTACATTGATTATCATGGGTGTTCTTAAGATCATCAAGTGTTCTTAACATTGGCATTTGACGGTCAGCGTCAGCGCATTTAAATGTTTTTAAAATGTTGCCTATTTTACGTACAGGTTTTCTGAAAATCAGCATTGGATGGTCATCACACAACATTATGATAAGGTTGCATGTGAACTGTAAAGGAATGTTTTCTACATGTCATAATTTGACAGTCTTGATCCAACATTGTAACAAAGCTGCCAATTGATTCCAAACAAAGGAAGGTTTTTTTATCACAAAAATAACATTTCATTACATTAATAGAGCTTGAATGCTTTACTTAACATAAGCTACAAGAGTACTTTCTCCATGCACTACAATTAAATAAACACTGTTTATTATGACACTGGAATTTGAACCCACAATCTTTTGGATTGTAGTACATTGTTCTGTCCACAATGCCACTAGTCCACTGCTACAATACAAGAGTTATAATGGGGTTCTGATTGTTCATCAGAGAAATTAGAAACTTTGAGAAATACTTTCCTTGAGGTTGTAAAGACATTCTGCAACAAAGCAACTGTCCCACAGATCACGAACACTCTCTAGGAAGTAGGCGTGAATGTGTCAGAGACTAGCGGAAATTTCTTGACTGGACAAATCAATCTTCAGATTTGTATCCAATTGAACATGCATTTAATTTCCTGATGATAAGATGTTAGGCAAAATACCTCAAAACAAACAACAACTGAAGATGGCTCCAGTACAGGCCTGGCAGAACATCATCAGAGAATATACCCAGAGTCTGGTGCGATCAATGGGTCGCAGACTTGCAGTTATTGCATGCAAAGGATTGTCGACCAAATACTAAACATGAGTACTTTATTTGGACATTATATGATTGTTGACCCCTGAAATAGAGGGAGAATGTTTTTAAAAAAAACTGTACTTTCTAAACGGTGAACCCAATCTGAAAAAAACCTCATTGAATTAAAGCTGAGAATCTGTACTTTGACCCTATAATAATTGTTTGATTTCAAATCCGAAGTGTTGGAGTATAGAGCTAAAAGAAGACAAAATTCTTCCTCTTTCCAATACTTATGAAGGGCACTGTATCAATACATCACTGTATTTTCTGATGATGCATGGTGCTAGTACAAAACCCAAGGCCAAAAAACAAGCATTTGAGGAATGAAAGTAAGGAAATAAAACCCTGAGTCCTTTCTGCAGACTGACAGTTTCACAAATCAATCCTTCAATCTCCAAGTACCGTTATCTCACCCTGTCATTATGTGGAGCTAAAGCCATTAGATTGGAGCAGTACAGCAATTAAATCTGGCAAACCCACACAAAGCTGCAACAGCCAAGGCCCAACCATCACCCACTGGACAGTAAATCTGGCCAAGCAAGACTGTTCAAACCAGAAGCTACACTGAGTGACAACGTCACTGGAAAGCTGTCTTTTTCACTGGAAGTAGCCAACATGAGGAGACGTATTGATCAGAGCAACCGTTGGTAATGTGACAAATGGAATTGAGCTCTACCTGTTGCAAATTATTTCTGTCTCGATTTAAGTGACTGGTGCTTGATTGGCTACCACTCAACGTGGTAATCCGGAGGGATGGGTTTTAACACTACGAGCGCCTGTGTGTGTTTTCTCAAAAGAATGAGGTCCCCCAGAAAGGAACGCATCGTAGGGAAGAGATGCCCTATTGGGCGAAGTAAGGACCCGCCAGGTGATGAGTTGACAACAGCCATCAAAGCCCTTGTGTGCCCATACCTGGTTTCATTATATGTGTCGGACCATGAAGATTCATATTGAAGTAAAAGGCAAGTGATTGATTGCTAAAGTGATTTAATGCTTAATACTTGGGAATTTGTAATAAATATATATAAAACATATAATTGTGTGATAGTCAGTGAATTTAAGAGTCCTATAATCAATATATACAACCTACTGTTACGTGTTGAACAGTAGTTAAAGGTTGTTACGACTCTATGTAGAAATTACAAATCTGAAGTAGGGAAGTCTGTTTGTGCCTTGTGTCTTCAGTAATAGGAAACTCTGTGGAGCCAGCAGGAAACACCTTGCGAAGTCAACAGTACAAGTGGGAAGTACCCAAAAAGACTAGCACAAACATGTTGACATGTCTTAGACCTTGTGATTGATTTGTAATAGGATGTAATGACCAAATAAGAGATATGTTGTGATAGATGGTAAAGAGCACCAATACGAGTGTTGCAGGAATCTGAATGGTTAAATATTATGTTGATAGATGGGAGGAGAGAGGGTTAGAGGGAAAATATATAAGAAATTGTGTTTTAGAGAAACAAGTGGATGACAAGAAATCGACTGGATGACAAGAAATGCTCTGTGCTACGCTACAACCAACGACCAACCATTGATCAGCAAAAAAGATCCAGGAGTGACCGGTTTGCTGAAAGACCTTCAACTGCCACAAAGATTCAGGACAAGACCGGGGGGAGGGGCCTGGACCGGGCTCCTTCAACTACCTCCACGACAAGAAAGACAGACTTTGAGCTGATGAGAGGCTAGGCAAGACAGGCCGTATTATCTACCCTCTCTACAACCACTTTTATTATTTGTATTATTATTTTTACATTTTAAGAAGAACTTTTAATTTAATTTATTATTTTGACCAAGACAAGCTGTCTTTCCTGCTGAAATTTCTCAGAAATTCCTGAAACCTGTAATTAAAGTGATGACGATCTTGACAATCCCTTCTTCTTGGAGAATGTGAAAAGTTAGGATGAAACATGCATCAAGGTTCTAACGGGTAGTTCTAGCAAACCACATCAACAGACATCTCACTTAGAGAAGAGCCACCATTAACTGGTGTGGCCTTAGACTGTATCCTGTTACCAGGTCGCAGCAGGGAAGGCACTGGGACGTAGGTGGTCAGAGGTTAGACGAATCTTCTCGCAGATAAAGAATTAACCTGTTAGATAGAGGGCTGATCTGGGGCCTTGTACTGGGCCTATCGGGAGACGGTTTTCACAAGCGTGTGACATTTAAAATCAAAATAATTTAAGTCTGTGTGAAAATCACATCCCTTTTCCTCATGATTGTTTTGCACATGTTTGCGTGGTTAGAAGCATTTTATAATTATGGATATTACATGATATGGCATGACATGGCCCGTCTGCTCCCGTGTGTGTGCATAAAGGTGCATAGCCCATTGAAAGGAGGAGGGCACTATATTGTGTGCAATGAAATCAATTACTTTTCAATCAATGAGTTGTGTGTACAGAGGCGGCGGAATTAGGGGTGCGGAGCTACAAATGAATATTTGGACAATATTTAGAATTGCTGCCCATAAAGAACCATATAAAGTCTTGGGTATTTTGTATTGTAAACGTGTGACATTTAATAATGCCATTTTGGTCGTAAGGAAATAGGCCTACCTATATGATGGATAAGCTGGAACTAAGTTGGTTGACCATCTTCCAAGCTGGTTGACTACCTTCCAGCTTTAGTAGCTGGTCACCATCCACTCGCTGGTTTTGTTTCACCATCTACCAGCTCTAACTTCCAACTTTTATAATATTGTTTTACAAATGTAGTCATTTTAAAATGTACAAATTCCTCTCCAGTATGCTGACTGCATCAGGTCTTAACATCAAAGGGAGCACGCAATGAATGCCCAAAAGCAGGATTTGTTCTGATGCCACTTTAATGTGTAATGCCAACCAATGACTGTAAATTAATGGACACACTAATGTCTGACGTCACCCGATTAATTTCAATAATAGTTGCTTGTGTCGCTAATGCGCCAACAAAATGTGTACTTCCTCATCGGCATTTTGGTCTGTCTCCCACTGAACGTGTTCAGTATTCGCTCTCGTCTAGAACAACGCGAGAAGAACTTGTGAGCAAAAGACCCCTGGGCAGCCACGTGCAGGCCGAATCACACGGGAAGGCCTCTGCCGATCGAGCATGCGCACTGAGTTACCAATACGACAATGTGCCTCAGCCCTCAGCCAGCAAGCAACAGGGCAGTACAGACGCAGCACATCATTCAACTGAGAAAACAATACCCACTATATAAGTAGTTTTTCTTTAACCAAGGCTAAAGCACATATAGATAAACTGCAGTAACCTTAATGGGTAGCCTACATGGTAATTATTGATTGTATTTATTTTGTTTTGGCATTTAATAATTCATGGCTGTAAAATAAGGATAGCCGTAGTGTAATTGATTCCAATTCTGTGCGAATCCTTTTTTGTATTATTGACGAGAAGTTCCTAATTTGCCTATATACCAAGCGATTACTTTCAATATGGCCACGATATTTCATGTTATTTCATCATCAATCAATTTATTGTCAATCCCATTTAGCCCACTAAATCTCTTTTATTGTTTACGTAGTCTAATCAGAAAAATATAGAAGTTAGGTAATGTGAGAAACTTGAGGACTGCGTTCGAAGTTGACTCAAATGGTAATGATTGGAGAAATTAATTAACTGTTTGATCCGAAGCATATTGATTGCAAGATGACGGTAAAGTATACTTATAGAAAGCCTTACCTTTAGCCACGATGTGTACAGTGATTATCCACTTCATATCATCACCCGAAGTAAATTACCATCCCACAGAAAATATGATATAAAATAGCCAAATAAGCCTTAATATCTTCCATCAATAGCCATGATTGACAAGTTGTTGATCTCATCTCATGATGCTCGCTCATGACAGCGTCCCTCAGTTCTATCAAGCCTTTATTAGCATTTCACTGTAATTGTGTCAACAGGTATGTAAATGCTATGGATATATTTGAAGACATGACATACTGCATAACTAAAAGCGTATTTCCACCCAATGGATGTAGAGAAAATATGAATTAACCTGTTGTAGAATATAGGCGAACACAAACCTGGAGACTGGCAAACATACGAGTCATTCGAGAGAAACGAAGCTGTCAACTTCGGTGTACTCAATGATGTGTAGGCTAATGTACAGTAACTATGCCTGTGCCTACAATTTGAGATGCAAAACAAATACTCACATTACCAATAGGCCAATGCTAGCACAGCTCATCAACATGAAAATGGCACGCTGAATTATTCGGGCATTATAAGTAGCCAGACCATAAAGAAATCGACTATGTTGCTTAGTTTGTCCCATCTTTCATGAAAAAAAAGTTGGGCCCTTACACCAGTACGATTAGTACAATTATAAACACAACAAGATGGCACTTTGACAACCAACTGGTCAGTTTGAACTATTGAAAGAAATTGACACACAAAAACTTTATATACACTTCCATGTGGTACACCAATCATAAATTGTGTAGCAATTACAATAAATTAATACTGATGACACAAATGATATGTAGTTAGAAATATGTCTGCACAATTATATTACTTGGACACGGTTAATCATTACAACTTCTTGCAGCCTAATCATCACTGTCATCTTTTATTAACTTGAACTGGATTGCCATCAAATGATGCCCTTTGCCAAATCAGAATTCATAGCCCATCACATATCATTATTTTCAACATCAGTGTCTTTATTGTCATAATTAAGTAATTATTATGCATCATAGTCATCATTAAAATCAATTAATCATCATTACATTTTTATTGGGCTCCTATATTGTCATCTTGCATTCATGATCGTGCGGTATAGCTACTTGTTACAACTATTATTGAGAACACAAAAAAGAATAATGCATGTACTGGCCTATACTGCACACAGAATAATTGTATGCAATTTAGTGTTAGTGTTGTTGTGGCACTTCTGGATGCAACGCACCGAAGTCTAGCATGGTTCATAAGGTTTCCATGCTCGTTCTCAGTGCCTCTCTTGTATATCTTGCCTATATAACCTCTTCACGTTCCCGCCCAATCTGGGCTATAAAAAGAATTACCGCAGCCATGGCATGAATTTATATATTTTAAGTAACAACAATAGTTGCCAGCAGGCGAGTAGATGTGAGTATGTGTGAGTCACATTGCTAAACTGAACAAGCCACAATTGTTACTAACTATGCAAAAGTTTGTATGAGTATGTCCAACTGCGTGTGACTGTATGTATGTGTGTGTGTGTGTGTTTACCACTCTTACCTGGATTGGATATTGTTAAATTGTTAAGATATATTTAATGTTTCATCATCAACATTGAAGTCTGAATAACACCAAACTCACCACATTTCATCAAAATATCATTCTGACGACAATGATTTTGTTGCTCCATTGTGCCACTGGCTAATCCTGTATAATCCTGCATTCATTAGAACCTGCAAATAGAACCTATGGGCACAATGGAGCAAAAAATGGAGCAAAATTTCAAAACCAAAGTGCAATCTTTGTCGTTAAGATTATACTTTGATTAAATGTTGAGGGTCTAGTGATATTTCTAGTTGTTTAAGATATGTTTTCAGAGACCTCAGACATGTCGATGAATTGGCAAATATCTCAATAACTTACTCAATAAAAGATATCAAAAAACACTTTTTGAGGAATTAACTCACAATCAAGTTGAGAGTGATAAAGGACCCACATGTCAAAAACAGTTGTATGTCCCTTTAATTTTAGCATGGAATACAGTGGACCAGGCTGAACGGTTTGATGTATGAACCATGCATGGTATGAAAACTCAGCAAGTAGTTAGATTCTTAAAATGTGCTCATAATAATAATAATAACCTATTACAATAATAGGTATGCAAGGGAATTAAAGTATTTTACTGCTCCGTCACTATCAATGTCTTCTTCTTGGCTTTATTCAACTCTTCTATTTTCTGGGACACAAAGGGTTCTACCCCGCCTCCGCAGCGCTGCTTCGTCGAGGTTCTTCACACAAAGCCACTCAATGAAGAAACCTTGAAATACAAAAACATTATATTCAGAACGAGTGAAATGTCCCCAAAATCCAATACAGCCAATGCTGTAGCCATGAACATGCATGCACGTGTAACAGCGCCCACTCTGCACCACGTTACACACGCTCACATAGCCATAGTCATAAGAGCACTGTGTTCTTTCTGTGTTTACCTTTCAATGCGAGGGTCTTGTGACGGCTCAATGGGGGCAATGTTCAATGGGGGCAATGTTCTGCACCAACATAGCAGAGCCCCAAATGGACACAGCCAGCTCCTTCACAAACATGAATCCTTCATGTTCCCAGAGATCTTCTTCGATTGTTCATTTTGATCCACACACCTTCCACAACGTGGATCTACAAAAGGAAAAGTATAGCGTCAGATCAGGATGTGAAGTCAGAATGTTAATGTCACTAGAGAATTTACTGGAATACAACAAGTAGACCAATTGAAATGTGACAAGTTTGGTGTAATTTCGGGGTGTTTAATGTCCTCAGAGAGTAATAAACACAGGTGGTATGTCCCTTTAATCATGTCTGATTAAGGTCCCAAAGACCGAAACAACACACTTCTAATATAATAAACATATGTCCAGCTTTTATGCATTTCCTACTTTAATCTCATATTAATTGTTTTATTTAAAATCCCAAATTTGTCGTAATACTTATGGACGTAACTGTAAAAGAACCATATATTAAGGCATTATAGAACCGTTTGTTCTCAGGGGTCTTTTTCCAGTCCAGAGAGACTTGAGCTAGCTATTGTCTTTCTCTGTCTCGACAAGCAGTGGTATATTGCCTTGGGACAGGGCTTTTTATTTCTCCCGGGTGGCCACGGAATGACATATACGTTTACGTGACATTAGATATGAAAACCATAAGGGTAAGCCTAATCAATTAGAAAGGTATTGGATGAGGCCTATCCCCATCAGCTCTAGGCCAAGCTATCTAGCATAGCCGGCAAGCTCACATTGCTAGCTAAGCAGTTGCATCATCAGTCAGGGCCACCACAATTTGTAGTAATAAAATAAGCAAAAATCCTGTAATGGAGATGCAACCCTGCCGTTCAAGGCCGCGATTGACTGTTTCAAGCAGTTTCATACTAAATGTTAGCTCACATTAACGTTGGCTAACGTTAGTTTAGTAAGCTGGTTATAATACGCTTAGTAAGTACTCACCTTTCATGCATATGATTTGCGCTTTGAAGTATTCCCCTACCAGCGCACCCAATTGTCTTGAGTTGAAGTCTTCTATGTGTTTTGGCGGGAATGCATGTCTTTCGCATTCACTGTGGCTTTTACACCGTCTTCATACTGGACCGTACGTCAACATCTTCAGGGATAACAGCAACCTAGTTTCACGCCTTTAATTAAAAAAATATAATCTGCGTGAAGATTTTAGTGGACCAGAGCTATCTTGGGAGGGAGACTTCTTCCTTGGGTCACTCTGTCATCTTGATCAGCCTCTCTTTTTTTCTTCTTTTTACCAAATTAGATTGTGAGCAATGCATTAGTATGCATTGTGTAAATAAAAGCTGTGTATGTGTGTTTCCAAATACAGTTGAAAGGGATATACGGATCGATTACTTTTTGTGTGTATCTTTTTTCTATGTATGTTATATCATAGATGATCTTCAATTGTCAAACTCAATTATTATTGTTGTACTCATGTGCTCAGCCAGGACGATGTTTTTTTCTGTTGATAATGGCCATGGCCATCTACACTATATCGAAACTAACGGCCAAACTATACCAGCGCCGGCACTGTAACGTTTCTGTACCATGAGCGGCAGTTTAACAACTCACGGTGATCTAAGTCTTAGAATAATAAGCATCAGTGTGACCTACAGTAGACAGAACAACACTGTCACTAAGTTGCTTGCTTATTGTTCTCTGTCTCTTTCTTGCAGGGGGGGAATCTGTTTTGCCTGATTGATCCCATGCACTGTCTCCACGCATATCTTTCAATGCTGCAAAGAGGCACTGATGACCTCCCCTGCACTCCAGAGGTCTACTGAATGAGCCTGCAGAATAGAATTAGCAGGCTTTAAGGCACCAAGAACTTTAACTAGGAATTCACCTATTTCAAAGAAATTGTGTTTCTTCAGTTGTACTAACAGTCCTGATGCCTCTGTGCAAATATCCATTCCAGCTGCACTATCTTCTGATACCTCTGAGAGAACATTCAAGATTGCTTGCTGATTCTCAACCACACACCTGGTCACATCGTAGTGACTGGTCCACCGTATTTCTAATAGTCTCTTCAGACAGGGTGCATTGTATTGTGTGTAATGTAGTGGCAGCACATGGCTCCGCTTGCATTGCATGCACCACAGCCAGGTGCAGCTGATGGTTGTAGCAGTGTATGTAGGGAACATCTCTGCCTATCTTTTTTTGCAACAATGCCTGCACACCCTCTCTTATACCACTCATTACAGAAGCACCGTCATGACACTGACTAATTATGTTGTCAGGAGTGTAACCAGAATCAGTGAGATGTGTCAGCATCTGTGTTGTGATATACTCAGCATCCAACTGAGTCAGGTCCAACAAGCCAATCAGGTGTTCCTCAGGAACAGAATCACAGACAAAGTGAATCATTATGGACAGATTCTCTATATTGCATCTGTCCCGTGTCACTTTTTAAAACCCTGTTGTGTCAGCATTTTCATATTTGTTTTTAATTTGATGCAACACTAGGCTTGCCAGGGTTTCAATAATCTCATTTTGCAGATTATGGGAGGTATATTTTGCATTCTGGGGTATGCTATTGGCTATTTCTCTAAGTCTAGCATCTTTTGTGAGTGTGTACTCAAACAGCTTCAGGAAAAGCACTGAAGAGATATCACTGAAGAGATATCATCATCTGGACAAAGCAAAGGAGGTGGGGTGTGTTTTATGATCAATAACACTTGGTGCAAACCAGAGAGTGTTCATACCCTTAAGTTTTTCTGCTCCCTGGACTTAGAATACCTAGCGCTGTTGTGTCGCCCTCACTGGCTACCCCGCGAATTCACTGCCGTTGTAGCAATAGCGGTGTACATTAGACCATCAGCGAACACAAGTACAGCGCTCAGCGAACTTTATGACTTTGTCAATAACACAGAAAACAAGCACCCAGAGGCCGTTCTTATTGTGGTGGGCGATTTCAACTGGGCATCGCTGAAACAAGCAATTCCCAAACTTTACCAACACATCGATGTAAACACACATGCCGGAAGTATTCTTGATCACTGCTACACCCCCTTCCGTCACGCCTACAAACCCCTCTTTTGACCTCCGTTCGGCAAATCAGACCACTCCTCCATCCTGCTTCTGCCCGCCTACACAAGCTGAAACAAGCTGAAACTCGCTCCACCCACCGTGAGAACGATCCAGGTTTGGTCCAAGGAGACAGAGGCTATTCTACAAGACTACCTGGACGACGCGGACTGGGAAATCTACCGCGAGATAAATGACGATCTACATGAGTATGCACAAGGAGTCATGGGATTCATACAACATGGAATACAGGAAGTTGTCCCCACAAAGACTGTCCGGGTGTTTCCAAATCAGAAACCATGGATAAATAAAGCGTAGTCAGAGTTGTACTTACCGTGAGAGATACAGCCTTCAAATCCGGTGACATTACCAACGACAAGAAAGCCCGCTACGACCTCCGCAGAGTGATCAAGGTAGCCAAACGGGAATACAGCAATAAGATAGAGTCACAACTATGCAGCAACAACTCACGCAGCATGTGGCAAGGGCTACACACCATCTCAGACTTCAAAGGGAGACCTGGCTGCGCAGCTACTATAGCTAGCTCTCTCTCGGACGAGCTGAATAGCTTCTACGCCCGCTTCGAGAACTCCAACGCCATCCCACCCATTAGGACACACTGCGGACAGCACTGCCAGCGCCCTGGTCATCACCGAAGCAGACGTGCGCAGGCAGTTCGAAGAACAAGGTAGCATGGCTAAACGACTGGCGCCCTGTTGCTCTCACTTCCATCATGAGCAAATGCTTTGAGAGGCATGTCAAGGCCCAGATCTGCAGCATGCTCCCTCCCACCCTGGACCCTCACCAATTTGCCTACAGGCAAAACAGATCCACTGACGACGCCATTGCCACCGCACTCCACTCCGCCCTCACCCACCTGGAGAAGAGGAACACCTCCGTGAGGATGCTGTTCGTTGATTACAGTTCAGCATTCAACACTATTGTCCCCTCCAGGCTCGACACCAAGCTGAGGAACCTAGGCCTTAACCCCGGCCTATGCGACTGGATACTGAACTTCCTGTCGGGGCCCAAGATCCTGCGGACCTTCTACAGGGGCACTACTGAGAGCATCCTGACGGGATGCATCACTGCCTGGCACGGCAACTGCACCGCCCTCAACCGCAAGGCGCTGCAGAAGGTGGTGCGGACAGCTGAGCGCATCAGTGGATGTGAGTTTCCCTCCATCCAGGACATACAGTCGAAGTCAGAAGTTTACATACACCTTAGCCAAATACATTTAAACTCAGTTTCTCACAATTCCTGACATTTAATCCTAGTAACCATTCGCTGTCTTAGGTCCGTTAGGATCCCTACTATATTTTAAGAATGTGAAATGTCAGAATAATAGTAGAGAGAATTATTTATTTCAGCTTTTATTTCTTTCATTACATTCCCAGTGGGTCAGAAGTTTACATTCACTTAGTTAGTATTTGGTAGCATTGCCTTTAAATTGTTTAACTTGGGTCAAACATTTTGGGTAACCTTCCACAAGCTTCCCACAATAAATTGGTGGAATTTTGGCCCATTCCTCCTGACAGAACTGAGTCAGATTTGTAGGCCTCCTTGCTCGCACACGCTTTTTCAGTTCTGCCCACAAATTTTCTGGAGGATTGAGGTCAGGGCTTTGTGATGGCCACTCCAATACCTTGACTTTGTTATCATTAAGCCATTTTGCCACAAATTTGGAAATATGCTTGGGGTCACTGTCCATTTGGAAGACCCATTTGCGACCAAGCGTTAACTTTCTGGCTGATTTCTTGAAATATTGCTTCAATATATCCACATCATTTTCCTTCCTCATGATGTCATCTATTTTGTGAAGTGAACCAGTCCCTCCTGCAGCAAAGCACCCCCACAACATGATGCTGCCAACCTCATGCTTCACGGTTGGGATGGTGTTCTTCGGCTTGCAATCCTCCCCCTTTTTCCTCCAAACATAATGATGGTCATTATGGCCAAACAGTTACATTTTTGTTTCATCAGACCAGAGGACATTTCTCCAAAAAGTAAGATCTTTGTCCCCATGTGCAGTAGCAAACTGTAGTCTGGCTTTTTCATGGCGGTTTTTGGGCAGTGGCTTCTTCCTTGCTGAGTGGCCTTTTAGGTTATGTCGATATAGGACTCGTTTTACTGTGGATATAGATACTTTTGTACCTGTTTCCTCCAGCATCTTCACAAGGTCCTTTGTTGTTGTTCTGGGATTGATTTGCACTTTTCGCGCCAAAGTATGTTCATATCTAGGAGACAGAACGCGTCTCCTTCCTGAGTGGTATGACGGCTGCGTGGTCCCATGGTGTTTATACTTGCGTACTATTGTTTGTACAGATGAACGTGGTACTTTCAGGCGTTTGGAAATTGCTCCCAAGGATGAACCAGACTTGTGGAGGTACACAATTTTTTTCTGAGGTCTTGGGCTGATTTCTTTTGATTTCCCCATAATGTCAAGCAAAGAGGCACTGAGTTTGAAGGTAGGCCTTAAAATGCATCCACAGGTACACCTCCAATTGACTCAAATGATGTCAATTAGCCTGTCAGAAGCTTCTAAAGCCATGACATCATTTTCTGAAAATGTTCAAGCTGTTTAAAGGCACAGTCAACTTAGTGTATCTAAACTTATGACCCACTGGAATTGTGATATAGTGAATTATAAGTGAAATAATCTGTCTGTAAACAATTGTTGGAAAAATGACTTGTGTCATGCACAAAGTAGATGTCCTAACCGACTTGCCAAAACTATAGTTTGTTAACATGAAATCTGTGGAGTGGTTAAAAAATGAGTTTTAATGACTTCAACCTAAGTGTATGTAAACTTCCGACTTCAACTGAATACAACAAGTGATGTGTCAGCAAAGCCCGGAGGATCATCAGAGACCCCAGCCACCCCAATCACAGCCTGTTTGAACTGTTGCCGTCCAAAAGACGGAGCCTCCGGGCCAAAACTCAGAGACTCACCAACAGCTACTTCCCCCAGGCCATCAGGCTCATGAACAAGTCTACCCCAAACCCATGATTTTACCCCCAGCACACCCACAGAATAGACTCTACTAGCACACAGTCACTTTAAACAAACACCTCTTACACCAACGGCACAGTTCAATAATAATGACATTCCACTGAACCACTTTACTTTTTTTTACTCTACTATTTATACTGCAATTCTGTCATGTCTATTGTCTTGTGTCCCCAATCGTCTCTGTCCAACCGTCTCACTTATATTGTACTGTGTCACTTATTGTCTTGTCTCACTTATCTGCACTGTCACTTATTGTCTTGTCCTACCTTATTGCACTACTGCGTATTTGTATTATTTGTATATTGTATGCTGCATTATCAAGGAACCAAGCCCAAGAATTTTACTCCCTGCACTCATGTATGAGACGTAACAAATAAACTTGAAACTTGATCATTCCTGGATTGGTGGTTCTGCTATACTCTGTACTGGAACATCCTCTACACCACCGCCACTATGCTCTGGAGAGGACTCCATGGGAATGAGATGGCGGCGGTTTCTCCTAACTGTTCCGTGAGGTCCATCCACTATATATTAACGCGAAGTGGGTGGTTGCCGACCACAACTCCAGTTGCCTTTTGATCTGTGACCCACACTTCCTCTCCGGGAGTGAGCCTGTCGAGACCTCGTGCACGATGATGCAAGTTGGAACGTTGTGCATCTTTCACTCTCTTCCCCCTTTCTTTCCGGACCACCTCGTCACCATCAGGAAGAGCGGGATTCAGTAGAGCTGGAATCGTTGGCACCGTTGTGCGAAGTCTTCTCCCCATGAGAAGTTGAGCTGGACTGTACCCGTTTTGCAATGGGGTGGCTCTGTATACAACCTGCATCATCGTGCACGAGGTCTCGACAGGCTCACTCCTGGAGAGGAAGTGTGGGTCACAGATCAAAAGGCAACTGGAGTTGTGGTCGGCAACCACCTACTTCGCGTTAATATATAGTGGATGGACCTCACGGAACAGTTAGGAGAAACCGCCGCCATCTCATTCCCATGGAGTCCTCTCCAGAGCATAGTGGCGGTGGTGTAGAGGATGTTCCAGTACAGAGTATAGCAGAACCACCAACGCAGAATGTTTCAGAGCCGCCCTCTACTCCTAGAACCAGATCTGGGAGAGCTGTGGTGAAACCAACTAGGTTGGACGTATAAGAAAAGAGACATTTCTGAAATAGAGAAAAAGGCCAATGTTTATGTTAATGTTGATATGTTTACACTAAGTTAAAAAAAAAAAAAAGGTTTTTGATTTTCTCAAGTCAGAAAGGAACAGACCTCCCAGCTATAGAGGCAGAATAATCCTTCTGAGGTCTGTTGAATCAATGGCAGTCTACCTATTGATTCTAGAAAAGGGAAATGTGGTGTTATCGTATTGTGTGTGTGAACTACACAAGACTACAGGCGACCTGTATGATGTCATTGTAAGGGGAACGTCAGGTGAGTTAGTTAAGACCCGCTTGAGAGTACACAAGGTATATCAAGCCAGGTACTAATAAAGAGTCACGTAAAATACAGTCGGACTTGCGTGGTTTATTCAATAACACGACAGTGGCTAGATGCATGCTTGTTGAATCCCCTGTCTGACTCTAATGCCGTTTTCAAATTGGTAAAACCTCCTCTAGTGAACGTGATGTCTTTATCATTTATGGCCCAAAATTTGACAGGGGAAGCAGAAACATGCATCTAGCTTTGCTGAGTATTCCAGCCATGGTCGAGAGCGATACCAACTTGGGTTGAATGCTCGAGGACCTTGGCTAAACATACGCATGGGGTACGTTTTTAAAACCAGCTGCAATGGTGTGCTGTCATTTAAACCATGCTCGGCATTACCCACAGCAGCGGAAATGTTTCCCTTATCAGACGTGGTTAATGAGAGAGGGAGTGCTTGTACTGGGGCCGGCAGTATGCTCTGCCTGCTCTGGAGTAGGGCTTTTAGGCGTGGACGGCACATCATTTGGGGCAGTAGCAGGGGCAGTATGTGGTTTGGGGATCAGAAATCGACGCATGATTTTCCTTAGGCTATGCATAAACATGCACTCCCAACAAGAACTACCCATCTGTACAAACACTAGCTAACCGAGCTAGCGTTAGCCAGCTAGTAGCCTACTATCTACAGCCTTATGTTCTACAGCCTTATGTACTAAAAACTGAAATGATTATGAAAATCTAAACTGAAACGGTTCAACAAATAAAAACAATGAAAAGATTGATGATCAGACTATGCTTTAATAACGTTTTCCTTGCTTGGGCAAACCGAGCTATCTACTACAGAAGCACTTGACAAGACAAGTTCGTAACCACAGTTGACTTTGAGTGACCAGTCGATTGATTTGTTTCATCAGTGAGGATTGAGACGGAGCTATGCGTTGCCCAACCAGCCAATCAGAAACTATTGTCAAAACAATTTGAAGAAAGGAATTCAATGATTGGTTTCCAGACATTTTACACGAAAATAAAAATGTAAGGTTTTGGCTGTGAGCATAGTAGAGGGAGGACTTGACTGAGAGGGTATGACAAGAATCTGGGGGGGCATAGCCCGACCCAGGAACCCCCTGTATCCGACCACGCATCATAGGCTACCTAAAATAGTTAAAATTGCAGGTTAGTTGTTGAAGTTTAAAGAATATAACCTCCCGTTATGATACAGCCTATTTTGTCATCAGATCAATGTTTGTTGAATAACATCTCGTCTCACTCCTGGTGCAGCACCCAGAAAACGGTGTTAATGGAACTGTGATGGTACACTCTTTAGCGGTAGCACGAGTGGTAACACTTGTATTATCAACATAAGGACTTCATTGCATTAAGACAGTTGTGTAATTATGTGAATAATGGGCATTCAAATTAGTGAAAGAGCGTGTGAATATGCGAGCGACTGCTCCCCCAGGCACGGCTCAGCCCAGCCCTGCTGCAATTGCGTAAAGGCACATATTTGACATTTTTACTGATGTCAAATATTTACTGATTTTTACAAAACACATATGCTCAGCTCTTACTTGTACTTTATTCAACAATCTACAAATACAAATGATAAAATAGATGAAATCTTTTTTTTTTTTTTTTTTTACAGTGTGTCCAGTAAAATTAATAGTATCATTTTATCATATATAGTCAGTATGTAAGCCCTTTAAAAAATGGTGGTGTTGTAATGACTCTTAAGTCCTGACTAAACACAACCAATGCATTATTTATTGTATTTTTGCATGGTATTTCTCTAATTTAAAGATTACACTGTTACAGTAAGGTAAACTAAAACGGATGCCAAAAAACTTACTAACTCACTACTCTATTGGTGTTGGTTAGTGCTGGGGCACAAAGCTTCTCGTGTTTATCTGTGTCTGGAAAACCACCCTGATGGTGAACAGAGGTCAATTTTATAGCCTAAAACATTTACAATCCCATTGAAAACATTGTCTGCGTATTTGGAAATGTGAAATTTTATGGAGTGCTCTGGCGATGACCATGGGCTGCTTTTGTCGGTCTGGATGACACTGTAATGGATTCTGTCAGGCCTTTTACATGACAGTCCTTTTGGCTGGCAGTTGAACTCGAAGCCCCTTATAGGTGAAGATGAGAGGCTATTTTAGAATTGTTTTTTAAGTGAGCTATCTGCAGGGCATAAAGAGAGCTGACACTATGATAGGCTTTTATAAAGCAGGTCTGCAGGAAAAGGCTCTCATTGTATTTTTGTCTTGTACTGTGCACATGGTAATGGAACATTATATTGTGTG
Source organism: Argentina silus (assembly GCF_951799395.1). Lineage (NCBI taxonomy): Eukaryota > Metazoa > Chordata > Actinopteri > Argentiniformes > Argentinidae > Argentina > Argentina silus. Next base: position 12,360,216 of record NC_139656.1, on the reverse strand, counting down.
ATATGCTTGATTGGTGTATGTGTGTGTGTATCATTTTCAATTACTGTAGATTAGAATGTATAGGCTTAACTACTTGTTGATACAAATGTAATTAGTCATTCTAAATGCCATGGGAAAACTTCCCTCCTGGTATCACGTCAGCTGTAACAGAATGACTTGCAGTATAATGCTTCATGGAGAGATTGGCATATAGGAGGGACATTACTTCGTAAGATATAAAATAACCTTTATGTTGCACTCAGTCTTGAGTCAGGGAGAGCTAGAGAGAGAGAGAGAGAGAGAGACTGAGAGGAGTCTCACCAGTATTAGCATTACAGCCCTCCCGCTGTCTGCAGGCTGTTCAGAGAACAATATCACTCCCCTGGCTGTTGCTGGCACAACATGACCATCTGTTGTGTCATATGAGATTTCCACCAAGAAAAGGTTGACTTGTCTGTTCCATCACTTGCTTGCACATTATGTAATAGTGGGTTGCCATGTTTTGGGTCTTGGTGGGGTTCAAGGATTTGAGTAATCAAATCTGAGGTCTGATTCCTGAGACAGTGATGACTTCCAAGCATCTATAATGTGAAGCAAATACTGGAGTTCATTCTGTTCATTTATAATGTAGATGGTCTTGTCTGTTCGATAATTATTAAAAGTTGTAAATGATCTCAGGGAAAAGTTAATTGTGTCCATGCTGGTCTGAAGATGATTGCCGCCATCTCAAGGATCAAAACTCTCAAAGTTTCTATCTTCATCTCTTCTCAGGGTTGTATCTTGCAACCAGTAGAGTTGTTCCTTGCGTCCCTTGTTTTTACATCATGTTTTAAATTGGAAAACAATATCACCTTTGGGGAAAGCTTGTTTTGATGTGCTATCTCTCTACAGCCTACTGTGCAAGGCTCCAGAAGTGTTTCAACACTTTTCTGTCAAATAAGTAATTACTGATTGTGGAACGGAGAGGCTCAGCAGGACTTAAGCTAAGGCTGAGATTGGAGCCTGTTGCTTTGATGGGTGATGAAGTAATTTGATAGATGCAAGAACACATCATTAAAGCCAATTTGATATGATGTGATACAGTGCCCTCCATAATTATTGGGACAGTGAAGCATGTTTTCCTCTTTTGGCTCTATACTCCAAAGGTTTCTGTGAGGTTAAAGTATAGATTCTAAGCTTTTAATTTAGGGTATTTGTGTACATATTGGTTTCACCTTTTAGAAATGACAACAATTTGTATACAGTAGGCCAATGTTTGAAAGGCTCATACTGCCATCACAACGGTGGTCTACTTCAGCAGACACAATTTGTGAAGAAGTGTGAAGTGCTGCCTAAAAGTCACCACAAGGTGCTGACGAGCTGTGAAGCATGTTTGTTTGGGAACAAATAGAAGCACCAATAATGATTGATAACAAGTGCAAAGTGCCCTATTATTCTTTGACCAAGCGAAAATGGGACAATACATTTGATCAATAATGGAACAAATCTGTCCCATTTCTGCCACTCTCCGCACGGAACAGGGGAAAGAGGAGAACGATATGTGTCCATCAATTATGCACAGCTCTCTACACACTGCATATAGCCAAAGGGATATGATGATCTTGTTATTTACACAGCCATCCTAAGCATTCATTTTGCGGCCATTGTATGTCTCGTTATCAGTTATTGATCTCAGTAATGGTTTATTTGTTTATTAAAAGTTTTTTTCAACCTCATCTTTTTTCAACCTCATCTGACCAGGGTACAAATAGAAGCCAATAATGCTTGATGACAAGTGCAAACAAGCACAAAATAATGTGAAGCAATAATGGCAAGGAATAGATGCGTAAATACACACCAGTTATTTGTTGATAATATTGGACACTCTACCCTCAGGCTCTGCACATTTACGCAATGGCATCAGTGTTTGTTCATCCACACTTATCCTCCTCCTGGTCCTTCTGCTCCAATACTTCAACAATAAATTATGTTTGGGTCGGTTCGAGTTTCTGAAAATTAATATGGGCTGGGTCAGTTTTGGGTATGTGTGCGCGTTACTGTAGGCATACAGTACTGCTTGAAAGTATGTGAACCCCTTGTGCAATTATAGATTTTTTTAGTTTTTACCAATCTTCATTTGATCAGAACAAATCTTTTGGTTCTGATTAAATAATCTTTTTTATTTGACATAAAAGGTTTATATTTACCAATTCCATATGTTGGTTTAGAGGAAATCATGCATGTAGTACAAAAACTAAATTATAAAGAAATTAGTGCAGGTGCAAAAATAAGTGAACCCCAAGTTGCATTGGTTTAATGAAGTAGGTAAGTAGAATCAGGTGGGTAAATAATTGGGTACCAAATTAACCAATAAAAGGAGAGATCTTTAGGAAAAAGTTTGGGTGGGACTCTGATAAATAGAGATAAGAAACCCGGTCAGTTTTGTATTACCAATACAAGTGAATGCAAAACACACCATGCCGAGAGGAAAGGAGATGTCAGAGGAAATCAGGAAGAGGGTAGTGAGAGCACATCAGTCTGGGGAAGGCTATAAAATCATCTCAACAAGATTTGAGCTCCATCAGTCCACTGTGAGGCAAATCATTTACAAATGGAGAGCATTTAACCTGACAGCAACTCAGCCTAGAAGTGGACGCCCTTCCAAAATATCCCCAAGAGCTGCAAGAAAAAGAATAAATCAGGTAAAAGCCAACCCAAACATAACATCTAGAGATTTGCAGACCACCTTTGCTGCATCTCAGGTAACTGTGCATGCTTCAACAATAAGAAGAACACTGAATCGAAATGGCATTCATGGGAGGGTTCTTAGGAAGAAACCGCTGCTGTCAAAAAAGAACCAAACTGCCCGTCTTAACTTTGCCAGAGACCACCTGGACAAGCCTGAATGTTTCTGGAAGTCCGTTCTCTGGACAGATGAGTCCAAAATTTACCTTTTTGGTCACAATAAAAAAACACTAAGTTTGGCGAAAACCCAACACTGCCTACCACCAAAAGAACCTTATCCCAACAGACAAGCATGGTGGTGGGAATGTCAAGATCTGGGGCTGCTTTTTCTCCTCTGGACCTGGACGACTCCACATCATTAAGGGAATCATGAATTCTGAGGTATACCAGGAGATTCTTGAATAGAACGTCAAGCCAGGCTGAAAATGGGTCTTCCAACAAGACAACGACCCAAAGCATTCAAGCAAATCTACAAAAGAATGGCTCAGGAGAAAGATTTGTATTTTGTATTGGCCAAGTCAAAGTTCTGACCTAAATCCAATCGAGATGCTGTGGCAGGACCTGATGCGGGCAGTTCATGCCAAACACTTCTGCATACCTTGGTTGTAACGAGTGGTTATTTGAGTTACTGTTGCCTTTCTATCATCTCGAACCAGTCTGGCCATTCTCCTATGACCTCTGGCATCAACAAGGCATTTTCGCACAGAGAACTGCCACTCACTGGATATTTTCTCTTTTTCTGACCATTCCCTGTAAACCCTAGAGCTGGTTGTGCGTGAAAATCCCAGTAGATCAGCAGTTTCTGAAATACTCAGACCAGCCCGTCTGGCACCAGCAACCATGCCACGTTCACTTAAATCACCTTTCTTCCCCATTCTGATGCTCGGTGTGAACTTCAGCAGGTTGTCTTGACCATGTCTACATGCCTAAATGCATTGAGTTGCTGCCATGTGATTGGCTGATTAGATATTTCCGTTAACGAGCAGTTGAACAGGTGTACCTAATAAAGTGGCCGGTGAGTGTATATAACAAACGTCTTGCTTCATTCACAGGTTTTTCCTTCACTCTCCTTTTATAGTTTGGCGCTACATCATTTGTGGGGGACAACATGTTAACTGTAACCTTGTTTAATATGTTTTTTTTTTGTTTTGTTTTTTTCATTCTGAATTAACAATCATGGCAGCTTAGATGAATTACGTCAGGAGTATCCTATGAGTTGTTTAAATGAAAAGGACAAATTATTGTCTGGTCAGAGAAATTCAAAATTATTTCCTTGGATGAAGAAATCATGTCTACATGGACAGTTGATAAAATTATGGACATGGAATATACATTCACCGGACACTTTATGAGGTACACCTATTCAACTGCTCGTTAACACAAATATCTAATGTGGACAGATTCCTCTTGCAATCACTCTGGTACTACTTTTTAGCAGCTGTAAGATGGCCATCCTGTTTTTGAGGCTAACTAGTGGTTTACTATCCAGGATCAGATCGAGCTGGCTGATTTCTCCAATACTACTCAAAATCTGCCAGATAGATCTGATCCTGGATATATACAGATGCCCTGTATATATTAAATGTTAAGTGTCAGATACGTTGTGTCATTTAGATAGTAGTATGTGAGGACACTAAACCCCATAAGGTCAGTGTACAACAACATACAGTATATTGCTAATGTAATATCAACTGCCAAGACCAACACCCACAAATTATTGCTTTCAAGCTTAGAACACATCGAAACAAGATATAAGCAAAAGTTTAACTCCAGATGAGAAAAAGGTAACCACTTACTCAAAATATGAAACGCGTCAACCTTATTATTTTCTCTTTTTTTAAACATGCATTAGAGCTGAAACCTTGCTTAAATTAATACAACTCAGAGAACGGTCTATTAAACCTTGGGAAGCTGCAGGGCAAGATATAATTTATTCAATGAACATTAAATTCAATCACAATGAACACAATGAGCCCTGGATGGGCTCTCAGACTCCCCATTGCAGCTAATTGCTGTCTATTATCGCAAAAGGTAGACTAAAGGTAGACTATAAAAATCTCGTCACTCGGATCAAACCTATTTCAGACCACTTAGTTGTGATGAAGATCTGTGAGAGAACGCCAGCTTTTTAATATATAGTGTTGGCTCTAAGTATTTGAAAGTAAAGTTACATTAAAGTTGGTTGTAATTAGGCTCACTCAGTCTTGCAAAGTGCGGTTGCCAGCATTACTTATTTCACTCTTTAACTCCTAATGTTAAAACACATTTGGCTAGCCTAAATTGTTACGGTTCCCCCTCCTAACCAGCCCTCTGGCACCACCTTGAGGCCCCGGCGATCATCGCTGGAGCGTCCACCTCCCAGTCGACAGCACACCTGTTCCCTGTCCCCACTCAGCAGACCTGCGAACCATCTGCAATCACTGCCCTATAAGAACCCTGCCAGATCGTACTGTGTCCCACTGTAACTCTTTGAGTATCACATATGCTTCCAGCCTTTTCATATCCTCCCGTGTTTCCAGTGTTTTGTGTTTCACCACATTCTCCTGTGATCCCCTAGAACCCTCGTCTTCCTCGGATTCCCCCTCGTCTACCTTCCACGGACCTATCCCATTCCTGTCTGACTACCCGCCTGCCTGCCCGACCCCTGCTCGTCTGACTGCCTGCCTGCCGAACCCTGGACCGACCCTGGACTACTCTCATTTGGATTATCCTTCTCTCCCCTACCCTTTTATTATTAAATACCCCTTCGGGCTTCATCTACCCTCTCTGTGTGCCGTCGTTTGGTTCCTCAGACCTTCTGTGTAACAGAACGATCTGGCCAAACGTCGGAACCAGACGGCATCAGATACCTGGGTCGGGGGGAGGCAGGGGCCATCCCCTGCACGTCATCATCCAACAACATGACACCCTCCTGAACCGGGTCACGGACCGGATCGACGGCACTTTCCGACACATGAATGAGCGCCTCACCCACCTTGAGCTCCACGCCTCGACCTTACCCCAACCCTCCGTGCTGACACCGACGCCGTCAGATGCGATCCCAGCCCCCGGACCCAGTGCCCAGGCTCCTCACGGCCTCCGAGAGCCTCACCTCGCGCCTCACCTCGCGCCTCCTTGCCCCTTCGGAGGGGAGTTCGATCTCTGCCGTGGCTTCCTGGCTCAATGCGAACTTGCCTTCCAGTTCCAGCCCAGCAGATTCCGCTCCGGAGGGGACAAGGTGGCCTTCGTAATCTCGTTGCTGACCAGGTGCGGACTGAAGTGGGCCGTCGCTGCTCTGGGCAGTAGCCTCGCCTTGGCGTCGAACTACAAGGATTTCAAGGCGGAGTTCCGCTTCATCTTCGATCACCCCCAGGAGGGTGGCACAAGAGGCACAACCCCCACGTGTGCTGGACCTCTGGGAGGATCCTGGGATGGAGCGTGGGGTGTCATGCTAACTGCCTCCGCCCCCTCTCCACCTGGACCTCCCAGACAGGTCGCCCCATCCCCAGACCTATCCGGCCAGGAGGTAGAGGTTGCGGTTCCGTCCACCAGGGCCCACCTCCGTCAGTGTCGGCGGGTCGGGAGGACTGCTCGGTCCGCATTGGAGAGAGCCACCGAGCGGACCAGACGCACTGCCAACCGCAGACGCAGACCTGCCCCCACCTACCGTCCTGGTCAACGGGTTTGGCTACGGGGCTAAGGACCTCAACCTCCCCTCCACCTCCCGGAAGCTCGCCCCATGCTACGTGGGCCCCTTCACAATCAACCGGATCATCAACCCCACCGCAGTACGTCTCACCCTCCCAACCTCCATGTCCATTCACCCTGTCTTCCACGTATCCCAGCTCAAGCCTGCAGTCTCCAGCCCCCTGTCGAAGCCCCCCCTCCACCCAGAGTGCTGGACAACGGCGACCCTGTGTGGACCGTGAGGGAGGTCCTGGCAGTCCGCAGTAGGGGTCGCGGTTTCCAGTACCTGGTCGACTGGGAGGGCTATGGGCCCGAGGATCGGGATTGGGTCCCGGCCTCCTACTTCGCAGACCCCTCCTTGTTGGCCGACTCCTATCGGGCCCATCCAGACGCTCCAGGACGGTCGCCCGGTGTCTCCCGTAGGGAGGGGGATACTGTTACGATTCCCCCTCCTAACCAGCCCTCTGGCACCACCTTAAGGCCCCGGCGATCATCGCTGGAGCGTCCACCTCCCAGTCCACACTCAGCACACCTGCGAACCATCTGCAATCACTGCCCTATAAGAACCCTGCCCGATCTTCACTCCAGTTCCAGATCGTACTGTGTCCCACGGTCACTCTTTGAGTATCACATACGCTTCCAGCCTTTTCATGTGTTTCCAGTGTTTGTTTTGTGTTTCACCGCGTTCTCCTGTGATCCCCTAGAACCCTTGCTTCTTCGGATTCCCCCCTCGTCTACCTTCCACGGACCTATCCCATTCCTGTCTGACTACCCGCCTGCCTGCCCGACCCCTGCTCGCCTGACTACCTGCCTGCCTGCCGAACCCTGGACCAACCCTGGACTACTCTCATTTGGATTATCCTTCTCTGCCCTACCCTTTTCCCTTTTATTATTAAATACGCCTTCGGGCTTCATCTACCCTCTCTGTGTGCCGTCGTTTGGTTCCTCAGACCTTCTGTGTAACATAAATCCCACAAAATATGTGTTGCTAATAATATCCCAAAAGCAAGCTTGGGTCAACCAACCCCACCCTTTTCTTTGGTTGCACCCCATGCTGTCATATCATGCAGTTGCACCTGAGATATGGTGGCTGATTTGTACTGCCGAGTTGTAGGTGCATATGTGAGACAACTGCCGTGTAAACAACGTGCTAGAGCAACCCATGGTGGGCTTCAATATATTGCCTCAAACCCCTTTAATTTAGAAACAAAACAATATTTTTCTTAAGAAGTCAGAGAAAGTACAAAAAGTATAAACTCATAATTAACAGGTGTAACATGTAAAGAGGCATCCACACGCAATCATAACTACCCCTGATGGATGGTTATGTTTTTTTACAAGCAAGATCAATTGCTATTACACTCTATACAGTCATGTCATTAGGCATTTTGATAAACATTGGTAATACATCTTGTCAATCAATGTTCAGTTGACTGATGTAGGTAACAATGTGGGTGCCTCTCAATAGTCTAAAGTGGCTTCATTTATTTGAGTCCTTTCATTTCTCTGCACTGATCTTGCTAAGACAGGATAGATGAAAGTTATGTGAAAAAGCACATGTAGATTTACAGTCACCTGTCCAGTTCTTTCAGGTCAATTTGAACACCATTCAGGAGACAAAGAAAGGAAGCCTCTTGGGCCTCATGGGGATCTGGTAATATCCAAAGAAGATTGATTGTTTTAGTTCAGAGCAGTACAATTCTAAGCCCATAGGTCAGTAGCTCTTAGCCATTGTCTTTCAACACCAAGCCCATCAACACTGACCCTAGTAGATAATGGACTCAATTTATCAACAGCGTCACCATGACTTTTAGCAGAGGCCTCTGAGATGACGATAATCACTCAACTTTTATGTTCCCTCGACATCTCATTATGCCCCAACATAACATTAAACATAATTTAAACCTTGATGATTATCCAACCAAGTAATAAAATGTGCTCCTTGCTAAATATTAGTCCTTCCCTTTTGTCGTATTTGAGAATGGAAAAAGTTACTGCGTTTTTGGAACCTTTTTCTACACAGCATTCATCAAAGTTCTCCTCTTTATGTCCTGAGGTGTTTGTTCCTTTTCATTGGCTCACTAATGAGCTGCAGGTCTCGAAATGCTGAGAGGTTTTGCATAATAAGCTTTGTTTTAGCAGACAATGGTTTCCTAGAGAAGTATGGTATGCTCGAGAAAAATGACGGTAAAGTTTTTTTGTGATTGGCCTGATTCAGGATTGAGCTGATTAAGGACACAGGAATATGTTCTGACCTGTATATGTACGTATGCACTGTGTGTTTTGAGCCAAAAAGCTTTGGTAGGCAAAAAAAGTTTGGTGTAGCTTGTATAGCTTAACTTTATCTTAAATTTTGCCTGTATTGGATATCCGACAAATTTCTTCAGCCAAAGCCACTGGCAGTTGCCACTTGTAACAATAAAAAAAAAATCACTGACAGGTTTGTGTGGTGATGTTTTCAAATACTGCTGACAAATATTTTTTCTGATTCGTGCATACATTGTATTTTGATGTGTGTAAAATACTTTTTTGAACATTGGGTTAGGATTAGGGTTAATAATGGCAGTATGATACATAATGTGTGAACAAAACAAGATTACATTATTTTATTTGTTTTAACGAAAATCAAGATTTGGTAGTTGTTCTCTATGACAACTGTAGCAAACAGACCTGTGTCAACAAATCTCACTTTCGCTGCATTTCTATTCACAGACTAAAACCTAAAATCCAGTGTGACTGGAGCGAGTTCCCGAGCCAGCCAGGAGTTGAAGGTTTATAGTGATATACTGGATGGTTGTTGGGGCAGGCTAATCTTTTTCTTGATCGTTTCCGATTAACAAACAAAGGCGTGAATTTATCCAGCACGCTCTCCCCCTTCAAACGATCCAACAAAAACTGCTATACAAAATAAATGCATTTTTATCCCACTGAAACCCAAAATCCTTACTCATTTTACATTTATGGCATTGACTCCTCTCTCGCATGAACATTTGTTGCATTATTAAAGCCGACTCACCCTTATTCATGTCAGACTGCGCTAAACATTTCCCCACTTCTCTGCACTGTGAGAGAAAGGTTGATGACTGTATGAGAGTAGATAGGACTTGGTCCCATTGCTTGGTCCTTGTTAAAATAACCTGATATTTAAACCATTTCCACTATTCATCTCTGCAACTCATGAGCTGCTATAATAAACTTGATTTTGCTAATCTGATAAGGCACACCATTCTCTTTGTCATAGCCTCGGTAGGCTAACAATCGACTGACAGATCGACCGGCCCACTACAGCTAACCCATACTGCATGACTCCTTGTATTATTCTTTCTCGCAAAATAGACTTCCTACAGTACGTTCCTTCCCCCAAGTATTTGAGCAGAGTGGGAGTAAGTGTTAATGTTACTTAGCGTACGCTCTTTGCTTTGTGAGCGAGCTGTGGGGTGCCAGAATTGGGACAAATAGCCAAAATGTGAGATGGTGCGCGGTGACATACAGTAGCGCATGCTACTCTACATTGCAGCGCATTATTGAATGAGTTGGGATTGACATACTGACAAATATGCTTATCAGAGCTGTTTATAGGCCTTGTCATAAACCTGAGATCGGATCATTTCATGCTTTTCACTCACACTAACCCCTACGTTATTCTCCCATCAAAGGTCACCAGAATTGCTTGTTTAACATGTGATATGCAACACAGCCCCCCTATGTTCCCTATTAGCTTCAAAACATGGTGTTACAGTAAAACTGCCCCCTTTGGCTCTGATGAAGGTATATCTTCTCATGTGAGATCATCCTCCGTTCGTGATGTAGCAATTACAATTTATCACATTACGTGTGAGCTCATTCGTGATCAAAATTGACTAAAACACTTTACAGAAGATGAAAATAATCGGATGGTGATTGTTTGTGAACGCTGTGAAATGCGCGCTGACAAATGTAAACAAACATGGATGTTTGCAAGTGCAAGACGCGTATCCCATCCTTCACAGCTCTTGCCACGACCTTGTGGTGGCTTTCGGGCAGCACTTCACACAGTGAGACGAGACTTAGATGTACCTCACTGAAATGTTGGCCTGTGCCTATTAAACCCCTACGTACTGTATTGGTTTAACCATTTAGAAATGACAACACTATTTATACATAGTCTGCCAATTTCAGGCCACCAAAATTAATGAGACAACTGGCTTGACAGGTGTTTCTGGTAAGTCAGGTGTGTTCCGTCACATAATTTGTGCAGGCATAAGAGAGCTGTCAATGTCTAGTACTGATTCTAGGCTGTGTGTTTGCCTTTGGACTCTGCTATTGGTGTCTGTCAAAATGAGGACCAAAGAGGTGTCAATGAAGCCATTATTAGGCTGAAAAATCAGAAAAAAATTGCAAAAACCTTAGGCTTGCCAAAATCAACAGTTTGTAACTGTCATGGTTCCATCTGGACACTAGGGGGCAGCAGTGACCGCCTCAAGAACTGGCAGGCACAACAGGTGCATCTTATTATTTCATTATGACCTTTCTATTTAATTTGTGTGTTTTGTATTCCCAGAGCGATAGCTTGACTCTCGTCAGAGGTATGTTCTCTCATGGTCCTCAATGTTGTGTCTTATTCTCTAGCATCCTAGTGGTTTAAGTCCTATTGTTTATTACTTTCTAAGTTCCTTCCTGTCTACCCTGTGGAATATATCTAGTAAAGTGGCTTTGCCTTTCACTGTATTCCCTTGTCTGGTCTCCTCTCTGCGCCTGGGTCCTACACCTCACATGGACACCATTCAACATAAATAAAAGCACTCGTGAGCTCAGCAATCACAAATGGGAAGACAACAATCATTCTGCAAGGAATTACCAAAGAATGCTCCCCATAATTAAGTGTGCCATAGGTCGGGAACACTCTCCAGGAGGTAAGACAAAGACTGTGTCCGATCTAAGCCGGTACCTGGTTAGCTGCTTGCGTGGATGGGATTTCTCATTTCTCATTCTAGCATTATGTGAAACTAAAACTGTGTCCAATTTAACAAATCGGTACCTGCTTAGCAGGGCGATCCATGCATGTGCAGGGACAGGCTTGACCAGACAGGGGTCATTCTAACATTATGTGACCTACACTAAGCTATATCCCAAGTAACACTGTGCTAGAGATGAGCACTACAAACAAGATAGAAACTAAATCTGCCTGCCATTCTACTACTAAGCAATCAGTCCTAACCACTGGCAGCTAGAATAACTGTTCATCACATACACTGTACCGAAATTATTGCACCATTGCCATGCGTTCTAAACATCATTACTCAGCACCTTTTGAGCTTCAACAACTTCTACTGAATTCAACCTAATGTAACGTTCATAAGCAGCTGAGGACCATTGACTGATAACTAATAACTACTAATAGCAGAAATCTTGCAAAACGTCAATCCTAATATGATCACCCGATTAAAAGGAAAACAAAATGTAGGACGAAAATGCAGCCAAGTTGGATAGCAAACTCTCACAAGTGTATGAGTTACCTAACTAGCTAACAAGAACCCCAACCAGATGACTACGAGTAAGCTCAAACTAACGGGAAGCGTGAACGACTGCTCAAGCTATGGTGAAACTAACATGAACTGGCTCTTATAGCCTGTCCCATGAACATTGGACATGATCAGCAAAAGTGAGAACAGCTGTCCATCCATGACTGCCGGCTGCGTCCTCCTTGCCATGCCTGACTGAACCTGTGAGATACTTCAATAATGCAACACTCCACCAAGGTTAAACAGCGTGATGCCACTGGCTATGAGAGTAATACTGTTGGTCGTCCTCTGCTTGGGGTTCATTTGGCCGATCTTCTGGACCCAACTTTGGATGTTTTTTCGACAAGGAAATCTAGCAGGTTTACCACCGGTGTTTTCAGTTCTTCATGGTTACCGTGTCATGCTTGTCAGTCTAAGGCTTCATGTGACATTGCGCCTTGTCTCTGAAACAGTCAATCGTCATGCATTCATTTTACTGCATGTTGTAACAGTTATTGGCTAGGAATGTCTTAATTATGCTGTACTTATAGGAGAATGTCTGACTCAGCAAGTGACATTGGGGGGTTTATATTATTAGGGAGGATGTGTTGTTCGGAACTAGAATGATTTTAATTGGCACTTAGTGGTCATATTTGTTGTACTGACGTTTGTCGATCTTCATGCTTTACCAGAGACAACAATGTGGGGCAGAGGCAACATGAGGCGTTGATTTATTGTATAATTCTGGCGGCTAGTGCTGATTCTACTGCTTGTCATCTTAACTGGTGCTAGGCTAATATTGGCTTTGAACTTCCCGTAGTTGCCAAGGAATGTATAGGCCTATTTAGTTCCTTCAGGACAGTGTTTAACACATTTTGACAATGGGACGCTTTGGAGTTACACTAACGAGTTAGTCATAGGTATTAGATCTGTAATGTTCTGTCCTGTGCATTAGTGTTGTTTGTCTTTGTTTTTGTTATTCATTTATTTCCTGTTTTTTATTCTTTATTCTCCTGTTTTTCGTTTCTGTCACTTCATTATCTGCCCTTGTGTGTTTTCCCGCTTGTGTCTACCCCGCCCCGATTGATTTCACCTGTTCCTTACCATCATTCCCTGTGTATTTAGTCTGTGGTCCTTTTTAACCTCTCTCTGTTGGACTATCTTTCTTGATCTTGGAATAACGCATGGATAATGGATACGCATTTGTTTACATTACTCTCAAACACTTAGTTTGGTAGAGGTACTAGAAATGTAGAAAAATAAATCCATTGTAATTCTCAAAGTAATAGTTGCATTGAATCCCCTTCTCTTCCATGTCCCGCTATTTGCAATGGCAACCACGGACGATGCCTACTGAACCAATATTTGTCACTGAGGAAAGCAAACCTATGACCAGATGCTGGCTCGCATCCGTGCCAATGTTGTGGGCTATTTCCGGAAATCTACACACTTCACTTCTTCCACATCGACTCTGCCATCTCAGTGACATCTACTTTCGAGGTGTCGACGGCTACCCTGATGAAGATGAGACAATGGGTTCTCAGCATTATAAGAATGTTAAAGGAGATGAAATTCAAAAGATAATTTCAAGCACAAACTGCTGACGAGCTTAGAGACCAGAGCAAGTGCCATCTCTAAAGGGCTGTTACAATCACGTCCCTGCCCTGTAATACAGATGAAAAGGGCAGCGGAGAAGTCATTGTGCTACATGAGTATTGGTGAATAGTGACGTTACATAATGCTAGAATGACTCCCGTCTGATCCAAGATGCAAAGTAATTCAACCCTGCGCTGAAGAAGGGGGACACTGGGAAGGTCATCCTGTAAAGCAGGAGAGAGGTCGCTGTGATACCTGGGTAAAAGTGAAAAGTGATATTGCAGATCATGCATCCTCTCAGCGCAGAGAAATGTTTTAGCACAGTCTAACATGAATAAGTGCGAGTCAGCTATAATAATGTAACAGAATGATTACAGAATGAAGTTAAGAAATTTCATGCGTGACAGCAGTAAGTACAGTATATTGGGTTTCAGTGGGATTGAGACATCTTCTCTCATTGTCGGAATTAGGACAAAATGCAAGGTGTTCACCTTATTATATGCGATCACTTTGTGTGGTGGTGCACATAGGCTCCTGCTAGATTGTCGCGCAGATTTGGATGAGTTGGGATTGTTATATTGACAAATATATGAAACGCTCTCGTGATCAGAGATTTTTATCGGGTGAATCAGCTTTAGGCCTTGTGTCATTTACCTGAAACCCGGTCATTTCATGCATTTCACTCGCACTAAGCACTACGTTATTCTCCCATCAGAAGTCACTAGAATTTCTTGTTTATGCAGCATTTTCTCTGGTTCACAACATTTTAGTCAGCATCCTCTTGCGAAATATACTTCCTACAGTACATCCCTGGACATATAGCCAAAATGCGAGGGTGATTAGATCAGATTGACATACTGACAAATATATGCAATGCTCTTGTGATCAGAGCTGTTTATTTGTTTTATATTCGTCATTGCACATGGCATGTAAACATGTTTTATTGATTCATTAAAGTTCTCATTTCAATCATGAAATACGTTCAGTGCCAGAGCAGAAAATTCATGACACAAACTGCTGTGTTTGCTTCGAGAGCGCTCTGTGTCCATGTACAGTAGCCTGCTACTGAAATGCGCTGAATCAACTGAGAAACATTATATCCAAATTGAAACTCATAAGCTACTATTCACATAATTAATTAGGCATCAATGTTTGTAAACACACTATAATATATTGTAAATATGTCCATCATGCTCAGTGATGCCTCCTGATGGTTGTTTTGATGTTTGTCTTCATAACAAGGCAAGAACTCTTCTAAAGGTGAGCAAATCATGTTAGTTATACTATAGTTAGTTAGACTTTACTATATTGGTACGAAACTACTTTAAACAGTGTGCAACGCTCTAGTGTTTTTCCATTTTCATGTCAAGGCTCTCAAAATAATAGTGACAGGCCACTCCAGTTACATTTGTGACATTTCATCTAGTTTGTGCCTTTTTTACCACCTCTCAACAAGCACATTACCCAGACTGTTAGCAGACCGTCGAAACAAGATGAGCTATTGTTTCTTTTATGGACCAGAACTGACATCTTCCTTGTCTGATATAAGTGGCTGAACATGTTCTATACAAAGGTTTTCCTTCTCTGAAATGCATTAGATAAGTGTTTGTAATGTTTTCTCTGACATTTACTGTATACAACAGTAAACGTGACAGGAAATATTGGATATTTTTTCTAAAAATACAAGCATATACAGACAAGACACAAAAATAAGTTTGGTTGGCTGTAACAGTGTGTCAACATCAGTTGATGTTTACAGTAAATGGTCAGTGGTTATGCATTCTCCAGTGCACCAAAGAGGCGAGGGGATTCACTGGACCAAGCCAGAGAGGAGGAGAAAACAGGACTACAAAGTAAATGGATTGTCAACATCTAGTTCAGATTTAGCATATAAGGCATACACAGATTGCTTTTTGGATCATTGACACACAATCCCTTCTTTGGCAGTAAATATTTCCACAGAGACTGCCAGACTCGAGTCTATTGGTAGTAATTGAATTAGCCATGGGGACATTCATTAACGTGCATGCAATGTTTCTCTTTTACAATCAGTTTTAGCATGCCATCCCCCATAGGCCAAATCTACAGTTTCTCTTAGGCTTATTTGTTTTTCAGATTAAGTTACTTGTGTAACTTGTAGCTTGGAATTGTTTACAAAGTGCTCTAGCCCATCTCTCAGTTGTATCTTTGATTTTCTTCTTGAGTGTTCCTGTGTTTTGTTATTTTCTAAAGTGTTTCCTCTGTATTATCCTGTGGATATTCTCGAGTAAAGCAGCTTTTTGACTTGAAACAGCATTCCCTTGCCTTGTCTCATCTCTGCTCCTGGGTCCTACCCTACACCTCACACAAGTACTAACACACCTAGTTCAACTCACCAAAGGCTTGGAGGTCCGCTCATGATTATTTTGTCTGTGTCTGACTATATCTGGCCAGCATGATCAGATCTCACTGAATGTGGATAAAATTGGATCAAAGAACTGAATACTGGGTGTGGACAGTGTATGAATCCCGAAGGGTGTATTAAAAGAACCTAGCAAGCCTGGGAGGATGAATAACTCTTATTCTTGAATGAGGCAGCATCTGCTGGTTTTAGTCTTTAAACCTGAATTATACTGAATTATTTCTATGTATCCTAGAACCATGTTGTTGTTTTTTTATTTAACCTTTATTTATTCAGGTTAGTCTCAGTGAGAGAACATTTATTTGTCGAGACCTAAATTAAAAGTCCAGTATGTAACATTCAATCTAAAAGCTCCCAAATGGTTGTAATGACTATGTTTAATTGGCAGCGATCAGGGAATGAGATCACTTGAAAGAAATATTTCATTTACAAATACTGTTTTGGTCTGGAAAAAGCCTACCCCTAGGCATAGTGTGCAGTTGGATCAGTGGGAGTTGGCTGGACTGCCCCTTTAAAGTGGTAGTTCACTCCAAAACCAAACTCTGATGATGAGTCCACGTCCCACACCATCTGTTAAGTCTGTGTGAAGTCCAGATAGTTTATTTGTTTCAATCACTAATACATTTGGGATTGAGTGAGTGGTGAAGCCTGTTCTCCAGTCTGAGTAAATTAGTTTAATCTTGTTTCTAGTCAAAGTGCTGTTAGGAGTTGTTTGTTCTGCTGTGGCTATCCTGCCTTAAGCTCTGATAGTAGTTTCTATTGGAAGCCATCTGTTTGAAGTCAATTGCTGTGAAGAGATGTCAATCTCCAGTGGGAGGGCCTAAACACTATCCTGCCAGGTATTTAACTCCTGCTCACCTTGGACCAGGACTAATACATTTGCGATTGAGTGAGTGGTGAAACCTGTCTGGTCGTTAACCCTGCTAGTCATCAGCAATCACAGAATCCACATTTATACTGTTCTCTCTCTATACCAAATCTCTCGGCTCTGTAATTTCTTCACATGGTTTCTCCTATCACACAAGGTTGAGCTTGAGATGTCTCCGCCATCAGGCCTCTGCAGCTCATCCAGAACGCTGCCGCTCGTCTGGTGTTCAAACTCCCCAAATTCTCCCATGTCACACCCCTCCTCCGCACCCTCCACTGGCTCCACTGGATAAAGGCGTCTGCTAAATGCCATAAATGTAAAAAATGTAATGTAAATCCCAAATGAATGAGAAGTACACATGAGGATTGGAGTTGTCCACCCCTGGTGTACACTCCTGCAGTCCCCTGAGATACAGTACATATTGTACATGTACTTCAGACACTCACAGCTGATGTTAATTCCATCATTTTCTATTGATTCGACATCCAATGTTGCAAATAGCTGCACATAGAATGGCGCCGCCGATGCCGGTCGCCGTTGTGAGAGCTCCGCAGAGGATGTGCGTTTTTTTAGCTTTTATGTGTTTTCTAAACTTTCTCATTGTGAGAAACTCACTGGCACTGATATCCTACGACAAGGACACACTTCTACATTTAAACTACAACTTAAGACCAAGTATTTTGGATAATTATTCTATCGACACGGCGTGGCCGGCGGAGATCAGAAGGACCCCCCACGATAACAACAATGGGAGCGCGCCAAAAAAGAGGAGGAAACACCGGGGAAAGCGGGCAGGCATTCGGAACCGGCTGAGAGCTCAGGCCCACCGTCCACCTCTGCCTAGCATACTTCTTGCTAATTTCCAGTCTCTGGAGAACAAGATGGATGATCTAAGGGCGAGGATTACTTTCCAGCGAGACGTAAGAGACTGTAACATCCTTTGTCTAACAGAGACATGGCTTACCTCGTTGGTACCGGACCGAGTCATCTGCCCTTCCGAGTCCTTCTCTGTTTTCCGGGCGGATAGAACGGAGGAGTCCGGCAAATCCAAGGGTGGTGGAGTTTGTTTCATGACCAACAACAACTGGTGTAACCCTAACAACGTAACGACGCTTTCTCAGTCCTGCTCGGCTGACCTGGAGCATCTGACCATCTCATGCCGCCCATTCTACCTTCCCCGGGAGTTCAGCTCAATCATCATCACGGCCGTCTACATTCCACCACAGGCCAACACCGAGGCAGCGCTATCGACCCTACATGATACGCTGTGCCGGCATCAGAGCAACCACCCTGAGGCGGCGATGATAGTAACAGGTGATTTCAATCGGGCTAACCTTAAAAAAGTTATGCCTAACTTCCGTCAACACATCAAGTGTGCCACCAGGGGAGATAGAACTTTGGACCATTGTTATACTCAGTTTAAGAATGGGTACAAAGCTGTTTCCCACCCTCCCTTTGGGAAATCAGATCACTGCGCCATTCTGTTGATGCCTGTTTACAAACAGAGGATCCAACAGGTAGCTGTCGTGAAAAGGGAGGGAAAGCGGTGGTCCGACCAATCAGAGGCCGCGCTACAAGACGCGCTGAGTGACGTCGACTGGGATATGTTTCAATCAAGTTCCAGCGATGTCAGCGAGTTTACAGAGACCGTCTTGGACTTCATCTCTACATTAGCCGATAACATCGTACCAACGACAACGGTAAAGATCTACCCCAACCAGAAACCCTGGGTCGACAGCTCCATCCGTGCCGCTCTGAGGGCTCGCACCGCCGCTTACAACTCCGGGCTGGCATCCGGCAGCATGGAGGAGTATAAAGCGGAGTCCTACAAACTGCGGAGGGCGGTGAAAGCCGCCAAGAGGAGATACGCAGACAGAATGCAGGCGCAGATGGAGAGCAACGACACCAGGGGACTATGGCGAGGACTACGATCTATTACGGATTACCGGCACACACCCTCCTCAACCGGAAGTGCAGATGCCTCCCTAGCTGAAGACCTGAACTCTTTTTATGCACGGTTTGAGGCTGGCAACACCACCGCTAGCGCGCCGGCTAACAACAACAACGTCAGAGTGCTGGCTAGCGCGGCTGACGGGAGTTCACACGCTGGGGCAGAGCAAGCACTCTCCGTGACGGAACACGACGTGAGGAGGGCTCTGCTGAAGGTGAATACAAGGAAAGCTGCTGGCCCAGATGGCATACCTGGGAGAATACTTAAGACCTGTGCTAACCAGCTAGCGTGGTTAGCACAGTGCTTCGAGAGGCTGATTAAGGATTACATCTGCTCCTCCCTCCCTCCGACCCTGGACCCACTGCAGTTCGCATATAGACCAAACAGATCTACAGACGATGCAGTTTCCCAGGTCCTCCACACCACTCTCTCCCACCTGGACAGGCAGAAGGGGGGCTATGTGAGAATGCTGTTTATAGACTATAGCTCAGCGTTCAACACCATAGTCCCCACCAGACTGGCTGATAAGATGATTGGTCTAGGACTGAACATTCCCCTGTGTGCCTGGATCCTGGACTTTCTGACGGCCAGGCCACAGGTGGTCAGGGTGGGTAGACACACCTCCAGCTCACTCACACTGAGCACAGGGTCCCCCCAGGGCTGTGTCTTTAGTCCCCTCCTCTACTCCCTGTACACCCACGACTGTGTGGCTAAGTCCAGCGAAAACTCCATCATCAAGTTTGCGGACGACACGGTCGTGGTGGGGCTGATCTCAGATAACAATGAGAAAGGCTACCTGGACGAGGTGGCGGACCTGTCACTCTGGTGTCAGGAGAACAGTCTCATCCTGAATGTCTCCAAGACAAAAGAGCTGATTGTGGACTTCGGGAGAGCACAACAACTAAGGGCCTACACACCGCTGGACATCGGAGGGACTGCTGTGGACAGGGTGAGCAGTTTTAAATACCTGGGAGTCCACATCTCAGAAGACCTGACCTGGACTACCCACATCAGTTCTCTGGTGGGAAAGGCAAGGCAGCGCCTGTTCCATCTCAGGCAACTGAGGAAATTCAGAGTCTCCCGGAGGATCCTTCAGTCCTTCTACTCTGGAGCTGTGGAGAGCATCCTGGCTGGCAACATCACCGTCTGGTACGGTAACAGCACGGCCCAGGACAGGCGAACTCTGCAAAGGGTGGTACGCCTGGCAGAAAAGACCATGGGAGCTCCAACCCCCCCTCTCCATGTCCTGTACACCAGGAGGTGTAGGACCAGAGCATACAGGATTATGAAGGACCCTCACCACCCGAAACATGGACTGTTCCAGCCGCTGCGGTCAGGAAAACGCCTCCGCTGTCATGCAGCAAAAACAGAGAGGCTAAGACTGAGTTTCTTCCCCCATGCCATCAGAATCGTCAACGATGACCCCACCAGTGCCCCCCTCAAGTCACTCACACATGCACTGTCATTCTAACACATATGCACACACATAATCATCCATCTGCTATTTATATTGCTTACTGGCTATACTGTTCATATTGTTTATACTGTTTATACTGTATATTTTTTAGTACTTCTATTTTTATTTTATTGTATTTTAAAACTTATTGTGTTGTTGCACTACTCTGTGGCACTGTCACTTTTGCATTTCACTGTATACTTATATGCACGTGACAAATAAAGAAATCTTTATCTTGATCTTGATCTACAATGTCAAAAACTGTTGTTAAATATCTTGTAACATGTTGTGAGATTGTTGTTTATAGTACAATAAACACATTTCAGCCAGTTAAATAGTAGCATTTCCCAGAGTCCACTAATATTCTCGTTAGCTTGTGTGGTGCCAAATGCCGATGTCAGAAGGAGGAAATAGTCATAAGACTGTATTAAGACCTCTGTACCACACCTCAGTGGCAAAGGAAGTTAGATGGGAAATGCTGTTTGGGTACACAGGTGTGACGGGCAAAATGTTCACTGCGTGTAGTCTTCCCACTTCCCAATAAGGACGTCTATTCACTGAGTACAATGGTTGCCTTGGGGGACTTATTTTTTGGGAAAAGTGTACCTCAGAGTTGGTACACACACACACACACACGTGCGCGGGCAGTGAACATTGACGCTATCAATAAGAAGGCACAGCAGCGACTCTACTTTCGAAGGAGACTAAGGAAGTTTGGCATGAGCAAGGGGTCCTTGGTTAACTTTTATCGGTGCACAGTTGAAAGTATTAAATACAAAAAAGAACAAATATATAATAAATGTATAATAAATAATAAACTTTAACACACAGTATCAGGTCATTACCATGCAAAAATGTCAGCATGTGAACCTATTCCAGCGCACGTCTTTTCAGGATCCAGCCAAGAAGAGCATGGGCCGACACTGGGTGCTTTGCAGTTCCAAAAAGGATGTGACTTTTTTTTAGCCTTTGTTCATGGTTAGATGATGAGGGTATCACTGGTGCCGTAAGTCTCTCAAAACCAAGCGAATTTGCAAAAAAATGTCTGTACACTCTACAACATACTATTTACATAAAAAATAGAGATTTGTTTCCAAAAATCCCAGCTAACATGGCATCTATCCTAGGCTAGTAGCTAATTGCTACTCTCCGCCTCTGGGTGTAACCTTGATGTCCATCCAACCACTGACTGACTCAGTGTAGATTGGTCGTCTTGCCATACTCAGGACCCAGTACCTCTAAATAGAACGCAATCAATTAAGGATATTGCGTTTTCAGGCCGACATCGCAGAGACGTATGTGTGTTGTCTGGAATAGTCGATTTATATAAAGCAAGCAGCATGTCTCCACAACTTTACAGCAATGATATGACACCTAGGCCGAAATGAAAGTGATTCATTTGTAGCCAACTATGAGACATGATACGCTGGACAGGGGCGAAACATAACGTTAGAAATACTGACAGTTACCATAGCAACTACAAATGACTCAATGGATACAGGCAGTAAGACAGTGAAAATATAATTTGTTTACAGATTAACATTTTAGTTTTATATATATTATCGCCTACAGAATAATATTAATAACAGCGTGTCAACATGACAGTTTACTTGATTCATAGAATCCTGTGCCAGAGGCAACTGGAAAAATTATTAAATCTACAGTACAATATAATGTTTTCACCTGCTCTCTGTAACGTGTGAGCTGTCTCAATTTTCTGATCACTCTAAACATATAGTAATGTTGTACTGTAAAAGCTTCAATCCATGCGCCTTCTTGTGGATGCAAACAAGGAGGAGTTTTAAGTGTGTTCAGGCTCTGCTGAGCTTCCCGGTGCCTTCCAGCTATTTGAGTAGCCTGCAGCACCGCATACAGCTGTCCACAGGAATTTTCAATCTATTTGGCTACATCTGTATATTAATTGGATCAGGAAACAGAGGCATCCTATTTACTGCACACTTTCAAAATGTTATTTTATTTTTAAACAAGGTTCCCCAGGCATAGATTGCCATTGCCAACCAGGCATAAATTGCCAAGCACTCTTGGTTGTATTTCTCCCATTTGCAAATGCATCCAGCATGATATCTGTTACATAAACACTGTCTGACAGAGCTGATTTCCCTGGAGTCATATTACGCAACCTGTTAAATTGGTTCACAGTCCCTTGAGTAATAAACTACCTCTACCCTTGTATCTTAATTCCAACCTCATACTGCCTTTCTCCTGACTTCTCCCTGGTGGCCCCTCTAGTGTAAATCAGCATGGTGTCTTTCCACATAGACCACCACCACTCTGGCAGTGAGGGCCAATGACAAAATCAAGAGTGTAATACAATAGTGCCAGCTGGAGGTGAGCAAGTGCTGTCTTGCTTCTCCTACATTTTAGTCATTGTCTTCTCTCTTGTCTTAAAGTTGTCTTAGGATGAGACTTCCTTCCCCTGGTAAGTCACATGGTCAGGAAAAAAGCTCTCTATTGTTGTGAGGTCTTTCTCTCTCACTGTCCTTCGTAATGTAATTTGCATATTATTGTCATGCCGTGGGAACACAATGCATTTCTGAGGGGTCTAGATCTATATCAAGATGAGGGGGAAATCTAGGACAGAGGGCAGTTATAGAGATGATTGTCCCTTGAACTAAATTAGGTCAAACAACCTTGAATCAACTTTTGACCAACTAAGACATATCTCTCTTACCCTCAAGCAGAAAATATGGCTCACTTTGAGGGTACTGTTTAAGATAGCTATTGTCTTACTGCAGTTTGAGCGGTTGGCTTGACTCTGCAATTCCCAGACATTCACACAGAGAGAGTACACTCGTCTCCTGAGATACAGATGAGATGTCAGAAACTCCTGCATTTCATGACAAGGTCACAGGGGGTAAATTTGACATCAAAGCCTGCATACCCGAATCATTCAAGCTTTGAAATCCTTGCAAACATGTTGTAACACCTCTATTCAGACCCCTTCACTTTTTCCAAGTTTTGTTGTGTTATAGACTAAAATGATTAAAATTGAAATACAGAAATACCTCATGTACATAAGTATTCAGACCCTCTGCTATGACAAATGCAAAAATATCTTCAACAAGTTGAATTGAATCCATCTGAGAGCAAGGATAATAGTTCATGCGATTCCGAAATGAATATATTTTGTTTTTATAGTCCCTGGTTTGCATAGGAATCAATTACACACTGTGTGGATTAGGATGTCACTACCAACTCAGCAAATTTCATAATTTTCTCTTGATCCTGACAAACTCCCAATCCCTGCCAGTGACAAACATACCCATAACATAATGCAGCTACCACTATTATTCGAATGAGGGATGGTGCGGAAACTGCATTGCACGTGCTGGATTTGCACTAAACTTAATGCTTTGTAGTAAAACCAAATAAACATATTTCCAGCCACTTTCTTTGTTGTATCCCTTGAATTTATTGTTGCAAACACAATTATGGATATGAGAGATTCTTTTTGGCCACTTGGTTATAGACCAATTTTATAGAGTGACTGAGATGATGTTGTCCCATCGACTGTGCTTTTTCCTCTCCACCCTTCAACTTTGTAGATTTTTGTAAGTCTCCCCAGGCCTTAAGGTAGCATTCCTGAGCAGTTCTGTTCCTCTCCATTTGCTCAGTTTCTAATGACAACCTGATCCACACAGTGTGCAATTGATTACTATGCAAAACAGAGACCCTATAAAAACAAAGATATTAATTCCAGAATCACATGAACTATTATCAATTCAACTTATTGAGTGACTTGTTGATGATATTTTTGCATTTGACCTAATTTTAAGAGTGTCATAGCAAAGGGTCTGAATACTTGTGTAAATTAGGTATTTCTGTATTTACATTTTAATAAATTTGCAAACATTTCTAAACACGCATTTTCACTTTGTCATTATTGGGTATTGTGTGTGGATTGATGGCAAAAAAAATGTTTTAATCTATTTTGAATTTAGTCTATAACACAACAAAATGTGGAAAAAGTGAAGGGGTTTGAATACTTTCCAAAGCCACTGTATACAAGTATTAAAGGTGTAGAATGTAGTTTTGCACGTTGCTGCCGTCTTTGGTGACACTGAAAATCTGAAAGCTTACAATATGCTGTTTCCTCATTGCAGCAAATGTGTGCATATCCACAAAATGTACGAATGGTATGTACTGTATAGGCCAGTACCACGACACCAGATTTTAGAAAGTGCCTTGTCTGGACCAAAACAGTGCTCTCTAATGAACCTTCTTTATCATGCAATCTCATTCCTTGATCGCTACCAAGTTATCACAGGCATTTAGCACTATTTTAAAGATCAAATCTACTAACTTGACCTTTACACAGTAATAAGAGTTTTTTTTCTGAAACAGGTGGATACCTTTGCCTGTCACCAATAAGGCCAAGTTTACAGACATCTCACCCCCGAATGTGTAGCTTTCAAAGTATGCACTCAATGTGAGTCTTACTTCCAGTGAGTGCTTGGCTTGTTGCCACACATGCTTTAGACCTCAACAAAAATGGCCACTCTCCTGTGTGGAGTCAAGACATGATTAATTAATCCAATCCTCACAACCATGACAGACTTGGTTGACAAGTGATGTCTCCCCTACGGCAGCCAGTCACCTTACACTGTAGCTTGCCTTTGAAAAGGTCATAGGAGGAGATGCTCTGAGGACACACAGTGTATTTGGGGGAATAGTCTTGTTTAAATATACCTTGTCTGGCACCTTTGATGAGGTTCAGACTGAGAGGTGTTAGATGTCAGTTTTTACTAGACTTTGCCTGTTAAAAAACAAGATCATCAGTGTAGTTACGTTGTAGCACGCAATTGATTTTCAATTCATATTGTTGTTGTGGAAACAATATTTTCCCTGAGTTTCAGGGCACAGTCACCTGGGTAATTTAATTGACCCTGCAAGTTGACATACCTACAATTCAGAATCAGGAAAGAAAAACAAGTATGAGGAGCGTTGCTGTGCTTGTAGTATTTTCAAAATTCTGTGCATTGGTGGTCATTGCACAATAAAGGCTTGTTAACATTCTCTACAAACATTGAGTGCCTTGGTATGTTTGGGATTATGGCTTCTGTTTTTTTTTATATTTTCCATAATCAGGTACCAGCCGATTCGTAGTACCAACCGCAGTCTCATTTAGCAATTTAGAATAATTTAGATTCTTAGTAAATCCTTTACCATCACTGTGTACTTTTTTAGTACAGCTGCCATTACAGAAAAACCATGTAATCTGAAACAGAGTGAAATATATGTCACTACTGAACAAATCATGCAGGCCCTGACATATGGGACATAATGACAGAGCCACGGAAACGAACGGCTGTTGAGCGATAGTTACTGCTGCCATAGGATGTCCCGCACAAACCATGCTTCAGCGGTCCTCATTATGCTGTGTATGTCCCGCCAGCAGTCTGCTCGTCTGCCTCCTCACAGTAGCTTATTATAATTTAAGAAAAACTCTGATTCGTCTCCCCAGCTTTCCAGCCTCCCCCTTTGTCTCTCATGTTATTATTAATTATAGTGCCTTCAGAAAATATTCAGACCCCTTCACTTTTTCCACATTTTGTTGTTATAAACTCAATTTAAAATGGATTAAATTAAAAGAATTTGCCATCAATCCACACACAATAGCCTAGAATGACAAAGTGAAAACAGGTTTTTCATAATTTCAGTAAAGTTATTCAAATTGAAATACAGAAATACCTCTTGTACATAAGTATTCAGACCCTTTGCTATGACACTCTTAAAAGTAGCTAAAATGCAAAAATGCCATCAACAAATCACTCAGGAAGTTGAATTGAGTCCATCTTAATGCAAGGATAATAGTTCATGTAATTTTGGAATTAATATCTTTGTTTTTATTGGGTCTCTGATTTGCATTGGAATCACTTACACACTGTGTGGATCAGGTTGTCATTACAAACTGAGCAAAGGGAGAGGAACAAAACTGCTCAGTAATGCGACCATGAGGCCTGGGGAGACATACAAAAATCTACAAAGCTGAATGGTGAAGAGGAAAAAGCACAGTCGATGGGACATCATCATCTCAGTCACTCTACAAAATTGGTCTATAACCAAGTAGCCAAAAAGAATCCTTTAATGGAAAATAATCTCTCTCATATCCATAATTGTGTTTGCAACAATAAATTCAAGTGATACAGCAAAGAAAGTGGCTGGAAATGTGTTTATTTGGTTTTACTACAAAGCATTAAGTTTGGTGCAAATCCAGCACATGCAATGCAGTTTCCGCACCATCTCTTGTGTGAAGAATAGTGGTAGCTGCTTCAAGTTATGGTATGTTTGTCACTGGCAGGGACTGGGGAGTTTGTCAGGATCAAGGAGAAAATTATGAATTTTGCTGAGTTGGTAATGACATCCTAATCTAGACAGTGTGTAATTGATTCCTATGCAAATCAGATACTCTATAAAAACAAAGATATTAATTCCAAAATTATATGAACTATTATACCTGCATTAAGATGGACTCAATTCAACTTACTGAATGATTTGTTGATGATATTTTTGCATTTCAGCTCATTTTAAGAGTGTTATAGCAAAGGGTCTGAATACTTATGTCCATGAGGTATTTCTGTATTTCTACATTTACTGAAATTTCTAAAAACCTGTTTTCGCTTTGTCATTCTGGGGTATTGTCTGTGGATTTATGGCAAATTCTTTTAAATTAATCCATTTTAAAACTAGTCCATAACACAATAAAATGTGGAAAAAGTGAATGGGTCTGAATACTTTCCGAAGGCACTGTAGATGGTTCAAGCCCACAAATAATCTCAAATCAGGAGGATGTTCCCCAGACGATTTCTTGAAGAGGGAGTTGATAATGAGAGGAGGGAGGATGAGAGAGTGTTGAATACAGCTAATGCTTTCAGAGATAACTGCATGACATATTCTCTGATGAGGATATGAGATGATATTAACTTGTCCACTGCAGATGTCTTGCTTTTTCAGGTAACTATTTGTGTAACTGGCCTCTTAGTTTAGAATGCATACAGCATTTTAATATTACCTTGTGTACATGTATATGGGCATACACTATCTACATTTTTCTTCTGAGAAAGCCAGCAGCAGCCTGATACAGTACCTTGTCATTTAAATGATTCATGATCACCACATTGTTTTACTCTAACGATCTTGTGTACCTTTAAGCTGACCAAATCAGACCAATAACTCAGCGAAACGCAGTAAACCATATCATTTGAAGAGGCGTGTCTCATGGTTTAACAGTAATGAGCATGTGACCTCTGACAGGAATGATACATGATTATGTATCTCATACACTCTGGAATGCATCACTGCAAGTAGTATTTCACTGTCAGTCTCACCCCCAATGACGACTGAAGATCAAGATGGTGCTCAAGCACTAAATCCTCTTCATCTGCAATGTTAGCTTTACTAATAACACTGCAATTAAACACACAAATAGCATACAAATTCACTGTAGCTAATACAATATTGAATCTACCAGCCCATAGAGATACAAAGATATACAGCACCATACTGTAGATAGAGCTCCAGATACAGTACATAGAGCTTTACTGCAGGTCGAAAAAAAGTGTCTTTCATAGGAAGACAAAATTCCCTCAGGCACTCCCAGCCATGCTTGTCACTGTTTCAATGGTTCAACACTATCAGAGCAGACAGGAGAAGGAGAAGTTAAGCAATGGATGGGCCAATGTCCTGCTTTCTATACACACGTGGCAAGGGACACAGACTTTCTCCTTTGCTGCTTTCCCTGATGTAGAGTTACAAGTTCACTGCACTCGTTGCCATTGCTCTCTCTAGTGGCATCCCTGCTCTGCTCATTTACAATGCTGTATATCAAAAGGAATGTATCCAAGTCTGGCACAAGATATAATTTTAGATTTTTGAGGCTGTCATTTTCATTATGTCTGACATTTCAAAGGTCACTTTGAGCGCATGTCCACACGTAACAAAAATAGAATGCCTTCGCATAGAACTTTGAGGAGAACCAATGGAAAACATGCTCAACAATTTTCACTTTGACGTTTCTAGCAATACTCTGCTTTTTAAAATATTGGCCTCAGAGAACATCTCGTACACTTTATAATCTAAATTTTAAAGCATACCCACATACAAACAGCATCTGCCTAGAATCCATTCTCCCCAAAACCGTGACATTATTTCTCTATGATACCGTGTAATAGCGAAAGAGGTAGGGCTGCTCAGATATTCTAGTACTGACGCATCATTTCCAATTATATAACGTAAGACAAAGCACTCTGAGCAGGTTGTGAAAATGAAGTTTCTGGGTGATTTGATGGCCTTATCCAGACGGAGGAACATATTTTCCTCTGAGAGGATCGTTAACAGACGCGACTTGTTTGCAGAGCATGTGATTCCTGATGGAAGAAAAAACCTGTACACGTACATGCTTCAATTTGAAAACTCAATTGCTGCGATTTGTAGGGAAGGGAATCTCTCCATACCAATTGTGTTGATGGAAATAGTCAACCATCTCATTATCATATCACTGAAATAAGTTATGCGGGATCATCAATTTCCTTATGTTATTGCGTATTGTCTGAACAGCTTGGATTGCATTTCACAGAAGATTATGATATGCATATGTGTATGTAATAATGGACCAGGGATGGCTTGTGGAGGTAGAAATCGGAGGATGGGCTCACTGTAATGCGTGGAATGGAATAAGGAATGGTATCATCTATGCATTACAATGAGCCGATACTCCGATCTCTACCTCCACCAGCCTCCACTGTAATGGACCATGGACACACCATGACAATGACCCGACAGGGTCTTATTATCCACAACATTGCCCAATGGAATATGTTTCTTTTTAACAGCCATGATTTCATCTTCGCCCTGAAGAAGTACAGGCTCCACCAATCACAGAGCTTTACTGTGCAGAGGTCTGTGACGGCACCCCCAGAAGCCACACAACACCAAATTAAATCAGACAACTGAAAAAATACAAGACCAGCTGATTGTGCTAAAATGGAACTACTTCTCTTAATCTGGAACATTGAGTACAATACCTACAAAACAGCTACGTCATTGTAAAATATATGAAAGGGCAAATAGTGTTTGGTTAGATGAGTCAACAAAATAAACCATGATCTGAATAGTGATACAAAAACACTTAAAATCAAATTCCAGTGAATATACTGTGTATAGCACTAATGACACCTACAGGGCTTTTCTGTGGCTTAGCTGATGCATTGTATAATACCAGTAGGCTACACAGCTGAAGTGTTCTTGAATGACCTTGCCAGTGTGATGGCTTCTACAACAGGAGAGGTTTCACATCCATAATAGGATATGTCTGTTGCCAAAGATCTGAGCTGTCCCAGTGATGTAAGGGGCAGCCCCATAACATTGTTGTTTCATCAATAAATAATAAGTGGCAGAGCACTGATGGCCTGTGCAGCTGTGATGTATGATCAAAAAGTACCGACTGCAAATCCATACTATTATATGTTCCCAGCTGTTTTAGATAATATAAAGATGAATATGCCACTAATGCAGGAAGGAATATGTATATATGTATGTATATACATTAGAATTTGATATTCACACATCAGTAATGCATCCAATCATAAAGAGAGGCAGTTGTAAAAGCATAATAATAAAAAAAGAAACGATCATAAATTATTCATAATCATGTCGGGTGGATTGCAACCTAACGAGGTGACACAGAACTGCGCGCTTACATCTGACTAGTTAACCATCTAGACCCCGTCACTTTCACTCATACAATAAAGCAATTTAAGCATACAATACGTAAACCATGAAAGGTAAAATCACTTCAACAAAAATATATGACTCTCTATTTTAACATTTGATTGGAAAAAAACATAGGTTGTGTCAGAAAACGTGTTCTTTATTTGAAGGAGAAGACAAACTACTTCTTAATTTTAGCTATTTATTTATATGTCAAAATTCTAGACTTGTACAAGGACCACTTTTGGCGAAGAAAATCACAGTCAGCAAGCTGTTAATCTGTAACCAACCTTCCAAAAATGGATACATTCAAAATGTCAAACCAAGCATTTTACAGTAAACAGAATGATTATGATTGGCTATTTGGTTGGGGAGGAGCCGCGGTTTAGACTTGGCTCTCCTCTTGTTGGTGTTTTAGGCTGGTCCCAGCCCCTGACACTCGATCCGTTCCAGGTGGAGATATCGCCGGTCCGTTCCCTTTGAGGGACGAGTTGACCTGTTGAAGAAAACATACACCTACTCTGATTTGTCCTTTCCTACCCTAGTATTTTTCCATTACATCATTCTTATGTTATGTGTGTGTTGGAGCATCTATCTTGATGACCTGACCCTTACCTCTTCATGTATTAATCCAAGTACCATGGAACTAATGCTTGATTCATCTCATTTAATGCTTGATTCATCTCAACAGGCCATCACATTAGTAAATTTCAGATGATTAAAAAACATATAAATTCAATTGATTTGCATATGGAATATCAAATACAATTAGTAAATTTAATCACCCTAAATAAAGAACTGAATAGCTTTATTTACTCGTCTGCTATTGAGCATTATGATGCAACTGTTTTTATAAAAATAATTTCTAACAAAACCCTCCTTTCACACCTTTTAAGGTGTGAACCAAAAATAAATTGTTTTTTATAAAAATTTCTCAACAAAACCCTCCTTTCACACCCCTTAAGGTGTGAACTAAACCTTTACCACAGGAGTCTTGGGTGTTGCGGTCTCAGGCTCTGCCTCCACCTGCCGTACCTGGTTAGACAAAACTCGAGACAAGTTAGTCAATGCATTCATGTAGTCATTGCAATTTATGTGCCAAATGTCTAAGGACAGCAGGTGGCCTCCATGTCTTGGAGGACCTGGCATTTGAGCGACCTGTCAACAACTCATGGGGCGTTAGATGTGTTTTGCTGTTTGATGAGTTCCTCATTAACATCAGTGCTAGGGGAAGTGCATCTAGCCAATGTCAATCTGGTGTCGTGGCATACTGGTTGGGAATGAGTTCATTCCTTAGCCATTTTACTTCAGTGCTGGCTGTCTCTTTTTTACAGGGAGTGGCTTCCACCCACTTAGTGAGCCTATCCACCATTACTAGTAGGTATCTGTAGCCTTTCACTCTGTTGTCTGCACCCATATCTGATGTCCTTGAATGGTGCGTCTGGTACTGGGAACTTTCCCATGGGACACTTGTAGACCATCTTTGGGTCGTGGTCATTGCATGTGTCACATTCTGTCATGTAGTTTTCCACCATGCTGGTCATGTATGGATGAATTTTGATTTTAATCAAATTAGTGTCAATCACCGGCCTGTATAGATGGGGTCAAGCAGTAGTTCCAAAACTTGAACACTATATGGAGCTAATCAGTAATTGCTGAACATAAACATTAAATGGAGCTTAATCATTAATTACTGAACATGAACACTAGTTGGAGCTAATCAATAATTGCTAAACATGAACATTAAATGGAGCTAATCAATAAAGCTGAACTTGAACACTAGATGAAGCCAAAACACTAGTTGCTCTGCTTTAAGGAAGTAACGAGACAAAGAAAACTTTTCAGGGTGGGGCCGGCCTCCCACTTACTGAACAACCACAACAACAGTAGAGCGAACGCTCGCACAATTTTTATAACAGTTTACACCAACATGTTTTCATCAGTATGTCACTTTCTTTTACTTTCAAACACAATTACTCTCCAAACGCTCTCACCTCCCTCAGCTTCAATGCTTTACTTACTCACACAACCTGGTCCCATACGCTCTCCACTCATAACAACATTAACTCTAACACACAACAAATATAATTTATCAGGACTTTAACCTGAATGGGACTTTAACCCAAAACAAAAAATTTACAGGGACTTTAACCCTGAGGGCCTCTAACCCAGAACAATAGAATTTACAGGGACTTTAACCCTGAGGGCCTCCAACCCAGAACAATAGAATTTACAGGGACTCTAACCCTGAGGGCCTCCAACCCAGAACAATAGAATTTACAGGGACTCTAACCCTGAGGGCCTCCAACCCAGAACAATAGAATTTACAGGGACTTTAACCCTGAGGGCCTCCAACCCAGAACAATAGAATTTACAGGGACTTTAACCCTGAGGGCCTCCAACCCAGAACAATAGAATTTACAGGGACTTTAACCCTGAGGGCCTCCAACCCAGAACAATAGAATTTACAGGGACTCTAACCCTGAGGGCCTCCAACCCAGAACAATAGAATTTACAGGGACTCTAACCCTGAGGGCCTCCAACCCAGAACAATAGAATTTACAGGGACTTTAACCCTGAGGGCCTCCAACCCATTTATCAGGACTTTAACCTGAAAGGACTTGAACCTAAAACAAAAAATTTACAGGGACTTTAACCCTGAGGGCCTCTAACCCATTTATCAGGACTTTAACCTGAAAGGACTTGAACCTAAAACAAAAAATTTACAGGGACTTTAACCCTGAGGGCCTCTAACCCATTTATCAGGACTTTAACCTGAAAGGACTTGAACCTAAAACAAAAAATTTACAGGGACTTTAACCCTGAGGGCCTCTAACCCATTTATCAGGACTTTAACCTGAAAGGACTTGAACCTAAAACAAAAAATTTACAGGGACTTTAACCCTGAGGGCCTCTAACCCATTTATCAGGACTTTAACCTGAAAGGACTTGAACCTAAAACAAAAAATTTACAGGGACTTTAACCCTGAGGGCCTCTAACCCATTTATCAGGACTTTAACCTGAAAGGACTTGAACCTAAAACAAAAAATTTACAGGGACTTTAACCCTGAGGGCCTCTAACCCATTTATCAGGACTTTAACCTGAAAGGACTTGAACCTAAAACAAAAAATGTACAGGGACTTTAACCCTGAACAATAGAATTCTGACATATATTACTTTGATTGTTAAATTTTCATTAACGGTTTCATTAAGTATACATAGATTTGTAAATTTGGTAGTTGGTTTACTCTTACCTCCTCCACACTCACAGTCTACACTATTCAAAGTTAACTATGCAGAATTCGGTTTATAACAACAGGTTTCTGCTTACCTTTTTGTTTTTGGCCAGCCTCTGTGAGTGTTGAGGGGTTACAAGAAAACAACTCCGTCTGGCTTCCGTCTCCCGGACTTCGCCGTCGGTTCAATTCGGTCCAATTTCTTCTCTTCAAATCACGTCGGGACGTCACCAAATTTGTCAGAAAACGTGTTCTTTATTTGAAGGAGAAGACAAACTACTTCTTAATTTTAGCTATTTATTTATATGTCAAAATTCTAGACTTGTACAAGGACCACTTTTGGCGAAGAAAATCACAGTCAGCAAGCTGTTAATCTGTAACCAACCTTCCAAAAATGGATACATTCAAAATGTCAAACCAAGCATTTTACAGTAAACAGAATGATTATGATTGGCTATTTGGTTGGGGAGGAGCCGCGGTTTAGACTTGGCTCTCCTCTTGTTGGTGTTTTAGGCTGGTCCCAGCCCCTGACACTCGATCCGTTCCAGGTGGAGATATCGCCGGTCCGTTCCCTTTGAGGGACGAGTTGACCTGTTGAAGAAAACATACACCTACTCTGATTTGTCCTTTCCTACCCTAGTATTTTTCCATTACATCATTCTTATGTTATGTGTGTGTTGGAGCATCTATCTTGATGACCTGACCCTTACCTCTTCATGTATTAATCCAAGTACCATGGAACTAATGCTTGATTCATCTCATTTAATGCTTGATTCATCTCAACAGGCCATCACATTAGTAAATTTCAGATGATTAAAAAACATATAAATTCAATTGATTTGCATATGGAATATCAAATACAATTAGTAAATTTAATCACCCTAAATAAAGAACTGAATAGCTTTATTTACTCGTCTGCTATTGAGCATTATGATGCAACTGTTTTTATAAAAATAATTTCTAACAGTTGTCATAGAAAACATTTGTTTTTTCATGTAATGACGATACTGCACCAAAGTTGAAGTGTTTCATTCCGGCCGATATCGCCCCAATCCCGTTTTTTTCAGTGTTCAAAACAAAAGTGAGTAATGTGAAGGAAATGTACGATTGTATCCTTAGATGACTTTAATATCTGTAAGAAAATAAGAAAAACAACTCCTATTTTCGTAATGTGCCATCAGGCAAGTTCCTATCCTATCTGAACTTGCCACACACAGATGTGAATCCACAAGTACAGTTTTCCAAGGCTGTACTCCTTTTTGTCTGCACCAAATGTACTAATGCTTTGTATGCACTTCTCGTATCTAGTATGTATTAATGTCTCTGTGTTTGTGCTGCTCCTTGTCAGTCAGCCTACAGTGCTACTCTGATCCATACTCGAGTGTAAATTATTCTGTATCTGTGTTCGCTGTTTGACTAACAATAAATAACACAAAGACGGTTGTCTGTTTCTCTCCAATAATTTATTAAACTCGGTTTGATTTCCACCACAAGTAACATATAAGCAAGAGGAAAAGTCAACATTAATTTAAATTATTGTTGTATGCCTCAGAAATAGCGAAATAGCTCAAATGTGTCACTACTCAAAGGCAAGTAGCTACCGGCGCTAGCTATCTTGCGCTATTTATCTGGCTGCAGAAATAACCACGTAAAAGTGACTAAAAACGAAACTGTAAACTAGCAAACGAAAGCAAAATGCAGGTGAAAACCATGACAAGATTACTGTCCTCTTTGGTGATCGATGTGTGTCCAGTCATTTTTCATATTTGAGCCAATAATCCAGTGTGGTGTGTAATGTTTTCATCTTTAGATGATACTTTTCGCCAAATCGATTGGTATCAATAATGACTAGACTGCCAGGTTTATTTATTGTTTTCTTTTAGCAGAATTGCTGTCCCATTGATAGTGTGGTTAGGATTAATGACAAATTGTTAAGGGGATTCTAATATGAAAATAAAGTTTAGCCTCTCATCTTTCAAAGTAAATGAACTTGTAATTGACATTTATCCTTAGATTTTTAGTTATTCACCATTATTTCAGACATTAGAGAAATATAATCATTGAAGGCAAAACTCCAGCAAGGCAGGAGATCATGGGGAGAGCAACGGGTGATCCCTACATGCAAAATGGAACTCAATTGCAACCAAAATGCCACGCAGATTTGGCTGGGGATCAGCTGGTCTCTCAAATTCTCCACTCCCGGGGTCTTATCGATTCCAAATTGGCACAACCCCTTCCCTGAGCACTTACGTTATGTTTTGATGATGTTTCCGCGAGTGAGCCCTACCCGAGCAAATGGGTCTGACAACACGGTATCATTGCAAAACGCCGTACGTCTAGGCAATGCCCTATTTTGTCAAAATAAGAAGACGTCTAGGGAATATTATTTTTTTGTCAAAATAGAAGACGTCTAGATACAAAAAAAACCCGGATGTGGTGATTAGGCAGTATTAGGCATTAACTTAAAGTGGTTAAAGTAAAGGTCAGGGTTAACTTTTATAAAAATTGTCCCAAAACAGATTCAAACCTGCAAAGTTCGGAAACTTGGTTATACACCCTCCGTCTTCCTCAACCTCCAACCTATCAAAGCATTCTTTCTTTTGCATCATCGCTT
Organism: Argentina silus; assembly: GCF_951799395.1. Classification (NCBI taxonomy): domain Eukaryota; kingdom Metazoa; phylum Chordata; class Actinopteri; order Argentiniformes; family Argentinidae; genus Argentina; species Argentina silus. Next base: position 12,324,514 of record NC_139656.1, on the reverse strand, counting down.
TGATAATTACGTGTTATAATGTGACAAATAGGATTTTTCATTTTGTATCAATAGTTATGAGAATTACATCTTATAATATGACAAATAGGAAAAGTTTTTGAATGTCAATATTTGCACTTTCACTCGTTTACTACAGGGCTGGGAGTGACCGAGGGAGGGGGTGCCGGGAGGTTTAAAATGAAACTCCATCAATCCCATTCCGTTCCCATTTAGCGAGACTGGGAACAATTGCAACAGGGGTCAATTCTAACACCCTGCTTTTCTCCAATCAGAAACAAGTTAGAGAGATGAAACTCATTAACATTGCACATTTAGGTTTTACAGGTTTTCGAATTGTCAAATATCTCACCATCTGCAAGTTTTATGGCAAGTTTTTATGGCTGCTAGGGTTGTGGGCAAATGTAACAGTGCTACTATTACCTGGAGGCAAATGTAACACCATGTTGGGTAAGTCCTGGGCACACGAGGAATGCGCATACGGGAGTGACCGCTACATTTGCCACCACTGCGAATCTCACTAACCAGTCTGTGGCTAGGCATACAGTAGGTGTATTTTAAACTAGAGGCTCTAGAGTTAGGCTACTGTTATTTAGCCTACCTGTTCATGCGGTCTAGTTAAGATGTAATGTTGTGTTTTGTTGCTCAGAGAATGAAGATTATTGTTGGATTGACCATGGATCAACATCTGCAATCGCATAATTCAATGCAAAATCAATCATTCCGCGCGTATTTTGCGAGGGTTCCAAATGCAAGCATTTAACCAATCACGCACTTTTACAGCATAAAAGTGTCCAATCAAAAAAGGGCTTGCAATTGTGTCCAATTACTGCACTGTTATCGCGCTATCCAGTCCAATCAAACCACACAACAAAACAACGTTTTTTTAGTCACCTGTCAGCGTGTTGAAGTGCGAAGCTGGTGGTGGACGACTGACAGGCAGAGCATGGGACAAAAAAGTCATCGAATTTGTCTAAAAAAATATCAGCTCAAGACCAGTGTTTTACACTACAGTGGAGGCAAGTTGTTTAGTACTCATATTTAGACTTGTGGCCACAGGGGAATCAGGTTTCATGTGTAGCTTCTTTAGGGTTTGTTTAGACTGCAGCTTAAATGCGAACTCTCTCAGATTTTTCCGCATATCCAAAACAGATCTGTTTATATTCTAGCTGTCTAAACAGCAAAAAAACACATGGAATCTGACCTCACATGTGACCTGTCTAAACGCTGAGATTGGATATTTTCACCCAAAGTGAATAGAATTTTTCCCTCATCTTCTTGGCCCGAGACAGGTACAGTACATTTCATATAGCTATCAGAATACAACAGGACAAGAAAGTGCAGGAGATCTAGCTTCATCTCAATATGTTGTTAGCCGAAACACTAAGAGAAGAGAGAACTCTACTGTGACCTCCTCCCAGACAGCCAAGAACCTTGGGGTGATCCTTGACAACCACTTATCCTGTGTGGCGAACAACACAGCGACAGCACGCTCCTGTTCTTCCTCTACAACATCAGAAGTATACGTCCATTCCTCACCAGAGAAGCAGCACAACTTTTGTAATTTCAGAAAATGTCTGGCATTGTTTCAAGGCTTTTATGCTCTGTGTTACCTGTAACTGTGGTACAATCATACACTGAATGCTGGAGCTCAGGCAGTTGTTTTTTCTCTCAGTCACATCTCCTTGACAGCCAACCAAATTCTTAAAAGAAGAGCAAAATGATCACTGAGCAAATGTATCCTTTCAGAATCCAATCTCTATCTAAACTCATGTATCTGATATAGTTCACTTGTAAAACTAGTGTGAACAGTGCCAAAAAAACATCTGATATGAAAAAAAGATTAAAAGATTAAAAGTCACTTTGCTTGCAGTGTAAACGTAGACACTAGTGTGTCACTTCGGGTGAAAATATCTGATCTGAGCATTTATCAGCACAGGTTGCATGTGAGGTATCAGAATTGAATCTGATGTAAATATCACATTTTCAAGACGGCTAGTTCAAGGTAGCATTTAAGCTGCAGTGAAAATGTACATTGGTTGCAATTGTCCCGTCATGTTTGTGGGAGTGACAACCCATCTTCTTGCTCTAAAAGTTTGTATGGTTGACTCAAAATTCAAAACATGAGGCCAACATCCTCATTAATTAAAAATGTGTCACCACTACATTCACATAAAAGTAACTTGATAAACATGACCCAGTTTAATGCCATTGACTACAAATTACTCTGTAATTAGCAACTACAGACCCATATCAAATTTACCCTTTATAAGTAAAAGAATCAAAAAAATTGTCTATCAACAACTTAACAACTTTTTAACATCAAATAATTTCTTAGACAAATTACAATCAGGTTTCCCATCACAGCACTGAAACTGCTCTTATTAAGGTTCTAAATGACATTCGCATGAACACAGTTTCAATCCTAGTGTTACTGGATCTTAGTGCTGCTTTTGACACTGTTGACCATTTAATACTACTAAACAGACTGGAAAACTGGGTTGGACTCTCAGGCACGATCTTAGATTGGTTCAGGTCCTATCTGCAAGACAGAGACTATTTTGTTTCCATTGGCAACTACACATCTGAGCAAACTAGCATGACGTGTGGGCTACCTCAAGGTTCAATTCTGGGACCTCTTTTATTCAACCTCTATATTCCGCCACTAGGCTTAATTATGCAAAAGAACAAAATTGCGTACCATAACTATGCAGACGACACTCAATTATACATAGCTCTCTCATCGAGTGACTATGCGCCTATAGACTCACTGCATCTGTGCATTGACCAAATCAATGACTGGATGTGCTAAAATTTCCTCCAACTAAACAAAGACAAAACTGAGATAATTGTCTTTGTTGCTCAAGAAGAAAGGTTTAAAGTTGGTGCTCATCTTGATTCCCTTTCTTTGAAGTCTAAAAACCAAGTCAGAAAACAAGGTGTTATTATTGACTCAGATCTAAATTTTAACACTCACATCAAGTCCATAACAAAATCGGCCTATTATCATCTTAAAAATATAGCAAGAATTAGAGGATACATGTCCAAACAAGACCTCGAAAAACTAATTCACGCTTTCATTTCCAGTAGGTTAGACTACTATAATAGTCTTTTCTCAGGCCTTCCAAAAAAAACACTTTGGCAGTTACAGCTCATTCAGAATGCTGCTGCTAGAGTTCTAACAAGGACTAAGAAAGCTGAACATATTACACCAGTTCTCAGGTCTCTGCATTGGCTACCAGTGTGTTATAGAATTGTCTTCAAAATACTATTACTTGTCTATAAATCACTTAATGGTTTTGGGCCAAAATACATCGCTGACTTGCTTCAACATGAACCCTCTAGACTTCTTAGGTCATTAGGGACCAGTTGACTAACTGTTCCTAGGATTAAACCAAAACATGGTGAAGCAGCATTCAGTTATTATGCTACACATAGCTGGAATAAACTTCTGGAAGATCTTAGATCAGCCCCAACTCTGGCTACTTTCAAAAATGCTAAAAACCTTTATGTTCGCCTTTGCCTTAAATTGCCTGAGTTAACTCCAAACACAGGCATGGCGCTTTGTGAAGGATCTTAAAAAGGTTAATGAAGCAGTTCCTGTGTTGGGAACAGGGTTAAAATCCGGATCGAGTATTCTCGCTAAAGGGTCGACAGGCTTATTAACGATTGGTAGGTCCACGTTACTCGAGTTAACCAGATTAAGGTAAAGAACTGACAAAGACCCACAGTAATTCCACCCGCCACAGTATTTCAGATTTGAGTTAGAGTCCCAAACACCCGGGGAACAGGTATTCTAAGGTAAAGAAAACTAAATTGCTGCCAATAATTGTGTAAACGAATGTCTTTTATGCTTTAAAAAAAATAAATGTTATGCTCTTTAAACTAAATTCCTGCTAATGATTGCACTCTGACCCTAAAATGAACTGTGACTTTTATTCTTTTTTATATCTTTTATGCTTTTCATTTTTTTTTTTTTTTCCTTTTTATCTATTTTATGTAAAGCACTTTGAATTGCCTCTGTGTATAAAATGTGCTATATAAATAAACTTGCCTTGCCTATGAGTATATTGTGTTGTTGTTTGCATGACATTGAATTCCAGTGAGGAGTGGCTTATGGTACATGTTTGACCAATTATCACCCGTTACATAAACTACTTCTGTTTATGAACAAGCATAATACTTACTAATTGCAGCCAGGGCTGTTCCCACACTTCTCTTCCACTTGAGGAGACCACCATACACCAATGTGGGTATTTGTGTGAAGTATAGAATATGAAGATATTGAAAACCTTCATTATCAAAGATGTATCCACTTTATTCATATTTTGACCGCACAAAGATATACCATAACACTGACAGGCTTGTACAGATGATGGAGATGGTGTGACTCCTTTGGTACATCACACTCCATTCAATCTCTTTGATTTGATATCGCCTTGTCCCTCTCTGCATGAGGCAAGTTCTAAAACAAAGTTATTTTCTTTTAGGATTTCTCTTCAGCAAGGGTGATGTGTCTGACCTTTTCTTCATCTCAAATTCTATACCAGCATACTGCCATGCATGCATGAGCAAAATTCACTTACAGGTAGCTCTATTGCCTGTATCTATGCCTTGGTGCATTTAATTGTGATTCCTGTAATGAAATTATACTATTCTTAAGGCTATGGGTGAAGATGATGGATCTTTGGATAACTGACCTTTATCCAACAATGATTTATAGTTTGCCAAAACCACCAGGACAATTGGATATCCACCAGGATTATTACACTCCTTCAATATGCTTCCATTTAAAGTGCCCTTGTTAACGGGAGGTGTTCATTTTGATTGATTGGGGAGCCATTGCATTAAGATGTGATTCTGTGCTTTCTGCCATGGAAAACTGACATAAAAAAACAAAATCTTAAAACTGCACTCCTCAATCTCCTCCTTGTCTTTATAAGACAGAAATCAACAGTGGCAGTTACATTTGCCTTGACCCACCCGCTCACTTTACAAACACAAATGTTAGGGTCTTGCAGTGGAAGGAAAAAGATATTGAAGTGTGATATTTAATTGAGATATTTAAATATGGCACAATATTTAATGGGGACAGTATGACTCACCATGCCTTTCCGGAGAGAATTTCACTTCTAACTGTTCTTAACCTGTGAGTAAACCTTGCTGTCAAATGTGGATACATGTGTGTGGTGCTCTTCAAATGATGGTCTCTAGGGGTGTTCTCTAATTCCCTGTCTTATGAACTGTAATCACATGCACAGATAGTGACACTTGTGTTTTGTTGAGTCAGGCTGAATGTAAAGATCTGATCCAGACAGAAAGAGGGGTATTCTTGTTGTGAGCCCAGAGAGGCCTGGAGGAATATGAACTTTCAGCTCATCTCATCTCGTCAAAAAGCTTTAAATTACAGACCGACTGCAAGAACATCACTCAACCTTTATCTAGAATGTGTTAAGTTATTCCTAATATATTATCTCATGCAGGAAATAATCTATGCAACGTTGACAGATTTTAATCTAATTTAGACTTTAATTTAATCTAATTGCAAGTATAACCTGGAAACTGCTGTTCTATTTATTTCAATGCCAAATATTTAATTTCTAACACTGGCTGAAACGAGTGGGAACACTCTAGGTAAGGTGAGGCACTGGGACACTCTTGAAAGAGACTGGGAACAGGCTGACCACGGTCAGATGGTTGGGGAGTTGGAAGGAGGACGCAGGCAGAGAGAAGTCCAGTTTAGCCGCAATGGGCATTTATTGATAATTCTTTTCTTTCAAGTACTCTTTCTTTAATGTTTCTGGAAATTGGTTACATTGCATGTGTGTGTGCTGTAACAACAAAAGAGGCAAAAAACATAGCCATCAGAAATAAGAATACATAATTAGCACACTTTACATTCAGTGTCATAAGTTGAGTGTTGGCCCCAAATGGGCCTCCACACTAACATCTCACATTAGCAAATCACATAATTAATTAACTGTTCGAACAGCACAATACATCATTATAAAGTTACATAACTACCATGGCAGCATTAACAAATTATTCCAAAGGATAAATCAATATACTGCAGATTTGAATATTTACATCACTACTTCTGGTTACCGGCATAGCGCTCACGTTATCACCGCTTGCTACACAAACAATACTTGCAGGCGCGAACTTCAAACAACATGCAGGTGTCGAATAATGTTGGATATACAGCCAGGATCAAAGGCAGGAGGAGAGGGAAACCACACTCACGTTTCAAAGACGCACACAGGATAATTTCGCAGGCCAGGAGATAGGAGACGTGTCGGGATCTCGGGCAAACGATCTGGATGCAAACGATGGCACCTCGCAGCCAGGTAGGTTATATTGCGGTTCTAATTAGCTGATTGTCATCAGGTGTTTGCGTTACATGTGAGTTGTGGCATGGTTGCATGAGTGCGTTCTGGGCAGGGACAGTTGAAGCAGCGCGATGACACAAGCCAGTTATTCGGGAAGTGAGTGGGGATTTTGTACTCAACCTTTATCTAGAATGTGTTAAGTTATTCCTAATATATTATCTCATGCAGGAAATAATCTATGCAGCGTTGACAGATTTTAATCTAATTTAGACTTTAATTTGATCTAATTGCTGGTTGTTTGCAAGTATAACCTGGAAACCGCTGTTCTATTTATTTCAATGCCAAATATGTAATTTCTAACACTGGCCTCGTTCCCATTGTCCTTGAAGGATGCTGGAGGCAGCAGATGTTAGGATTGAACAAAATCCCTATTCCTCCTCTTTAAATCAAATCGCTATTTCTTATGGACCCACCACAGTATGCCACTCTTACCCCAGACAAAATAATCTGTAGGATATTATAAGCATTTACTGTAGATAATTAAATGATTTAATTTCAAGCATTTCATAGGCTTATCTTGTGATACAACATATTTGATCCAGTGTGTTACATGGCATTTGGTGAGATGATAAAACTGGATACAATTATGTCTGGTTCATAATTATGTTCCTAATATTCTGTATAATAATTCATTTGCGATAATTGATTTATAATCCCATTATGATATTTCACCACCTTTAAACTGTTGTTGTAATAAAAAGAATAGTGGTACTGACTGATATCATCTACATGTGATTCACCATTCATTAACATTTAGTTACACCTAAATGAGTAAAGGTAGCAGACAATGTTCTGTAGACATATAACACCTAGCTAGTGATGACAAACACAAAGCTGTCAAAAGAGGATCATACTGTATCACAACTGTAGAAATGATCCCCTTCGCTTTTGGCATGAGGGTGATAAGGGTTGCCTTTGGAAAGTAGAGAGACAGAGAAAGAGGGAAAGGGAGTACAGAGGACAAGAAGTGGTTCCACTGGGGGAAGAGAGACAGGTGACAATGTCTGAGTAGAGCTCTTGAACAGCCTCTTCCCTTCAGGCACAATGCCATCCCAGTCTCTCTGCACCACCTCATCATCACCTTCTGTTTACCTATACCTACACTCAACATGCTGTGACTATGCTCATGGGTATTAACACCAATTAGAAATCACACGTCTGTATATCATACAGACTCTTTTCAAGGAATCCTTCCTAATACATTTCAATATATTGTATAAATAAATCTGTTCCAATGTAGTCTATTTCAACATTAAATGAGGACCGTCTTTGTAAAAGGTGCAATAAATATATTTTATTGATCGAATGCTTAAAAATATGTTTTATGAAAACATTCTGCCTGGTGGGCATTCTTAGGCTGTGAATATAGTTGGGAAATGCATACAAAATGCATACATGGTCTAGATTCCCTCCATACTGCATGTATCTAAAAAAAACAAAGTCAGCAAAGTGAGGCCCTTTTGAAAGGCACAGGGTGAGCACAGTACACAGTGGCATATGGGGGTTGGCATTGGCACTGCAGCGTTTATGTCCCTGCCCTCTAGCCTTGGACCTTGCAAGGCTGAGTGAACAATTGTTCTGCTGTGCATAGAAGGTATATGGCACATTCAAATTGCAGTGTGCCTATGTGCTTCTGTCTTACAGCTACTGAGATAATACAAAGGCTGGATTCTGCTAGACAAAATGTGTATTCTTTATGCACACACATGCTCTACACACACACACACAAAAGCACATAGCAGCATACACTTAAACGCACACACACACACACGTACATACAGTTGAGTCAGAATATGAGTAACTGTGGATTTATGTTTTCAGGGGCACTTCAGGCAAGGTCAGCCAAACATCAAAGCACATACAAAGTTGGACCTGGACATTTCTCTGTGAAGAGATTTAAAACAGATAATTTTCACACTCACATTTCCAACAGTGTTATTTGTCAAGTAAATAAAGTGTATCTGTGTAAATAATAACACTGGGATAATGCAATTATTATGTTAAATATAATGAGGTTCACAAATGATTAGGATACCATAAACAAACCACTCAAACTACTGTCTCACAAACGAATACATTTACACGTCTATGATACTGTACACACTTGTGTTCATGCTGCAATGAAACTTAATGAGAAGTGACAGTTAAATCATAACAGAAACATTTGCTTTGCTACCTCCCTTTTCAGTTTAGAAATAAGGTTGAGAATGAGGTTGAGGGTCACTTGATGATGCTAGGGGACATCTCTAACTATATCTGAGAATGAACAGAAAATAAATGGACAGGCTCTACTCTCTTTGACTGTTAAAGTACAAGAACGTCCTGGCCAAGACAGGCAGCAACACAATTAACAGGGTTGCAGACATTTAAAAAAAACAAAAAAAACAACAACAACTAACAATTTACAATGAAAATAAGGAATAAATTATAGAATCAAAAATAACAAATATTCATCACAAGTCATCAACATCAGGGATCAAACAGGGGCAATATATGTAATATATACAATATGTGCCTGCCTCCAAGTAATTTAGAATGACTTTAAATGCATCCAGTGAGACCAGCTCCCGAAGATTCAGGTAATTTTGCAACTGATTCCAAGCAGAGGGAGCAGCATACTTAAACGCCCTTTTTCCCAGATCAGTACAGACTTTTGGGACAGATAGTAGAAATATGTCCTGGGAGCGAAGACAATATCTTCCCATACTTTTCTGAAGGATGTAGATCCGCAGGTAAGATGGAAGCAGACCAAGAACAGCCTTATAAATAAAATTATGCCAATGGCTAAGTCTACAGGTGGACAAGGCAGACCATCCAACCAGAGCATACAAAGATTAATGGTGAGTAAGGGCTTTAAAATTTGCAATAAACCTCAATGCTCCATGGTAAACAGTATCCAGCGTGTGTAGGCACTGCGAAGATGCATGCATGTATATAACATCGCCATAGTCGCAAGACATGTTTCTAAAATAAAAACCCAATTTCAACTTCAGTTTTTTCTCCAATTACTGAATGTGAGGCTTAAAAGAGAGAGAATCATCAATTACAATTCCTAAATATTTGTATTGAGATACAGACTCAATCTCAAAGAGCCCTGAAAAGTGGTGATAGATGGAAGGTTTAGTGGCTTTGATTTTGTATTTGAAAACATCATGAGTTTTGTTTTGTCAGTATTCAAAACAAGTTTTAAATCACACAAGATACGTTGTACAGTATTAAAAGCAAGTTGTAGCTGACAAAGAGCCTGATTTGGTGTAGATGCAGAGCAGTATATCACAGTATCATCAGCATAATAGTGGAAATTTGCATTGGAAACATTTTGATCAAGACTGTTGATATACAGTTCGGGCCTTAAAAAACTCCTGGGTTGCTTTCGCAGTATATTTTGGGCCATTGTCCATCTGTACTGTGAAGTGCCGTCCAATCAACTTTGCTGAATTTGGCTGAATCTGAGCAGACAGTATATCCCTAAACACTTCAGAATTCATCCGGCTGCTTCTGTTTTCTGTCACATCATCAATAAACACTAGTGACCCAGTGCCATTGGAAGCCATGCATGCCCATGCCATCACACTGCCTCCACTGTGTTTTTATAGATGATGTGGTATGCTTCGCACCATGAGCAGTTCCAAGCCTTCTCCATACTTTTTTCTTCCCATCATGCTGGTACAGGTTGATCTTAGTTTCATCTGTCCAAAGAATGCTGTTACAGAACTGGGCTGGCTTTTTTAGATGTTTTTTGGCAAAGTCTAATCTGGCTTTTCTGTTCTTGAGACTTATGAATGGTTTGCACCTTGTGGTGAACCCTCTGTATTTGCTCTCGTGAAGTCTTCTCTTTATGGCAGACTTGGATAATGATAGGCCTATCTCCTGTTCTTCACTTGGCTAGATGTTGTGAAGGGGTATTTCTTTACCATGTGAAGGATCCTGCGGTCATCCACCACTGTTGTCTTCTGTGGACATTAAGGCCTTTTTGTGTTGCCAAGCTCACCAGTGCGTTCTTTTTCTCTCAGAATGTACCAAACTGTTTGGCCACTCCTAATATTGCTGCTAATATTGCTTCTTTTTTTTTTGCAGGAAAGGATGGCCTGTTTCACTTGCATTGTGAACACCTTTGACCGCATGTTGTGCGTTCACAGCAACAGCTTCCAAATGCAAATGCCACACTTGGAATCAACTCAGACCTTTTACCTGCTTAATTGATATTGATTGAATTATTTTTATTGAATGTTTTACTTTTAGTATGTCTTATCTGTTGTGCCTGGGCAGTTTATCTGTCTCACCGTGGGAGAGTGAGAAACGTCCTCTCGATTGCTTTGTATGTCTTGACGTGAAGAATTGACAATAAAGCCACTTTGATAAAGAAATAACAAAGGAATAGCCCACACCTGTCCATGAAACTGCTTTTGAGTCAATTGTCCAATTACTTTTGGTCCTTTGAAAAAGAGGGGGCTACATATTAAAGAGCTGTAATTCCTAAACCCTTCCAATTTGGATGTGAATACCCTCAAATTAAAGCTGAGAGCCCATATTCATGAAATAACTGTAACTTGAATATGTTTTGGTAAACAGCTAAAATAACAAAAATTGTGTCAGAGTCCAAATATATATGGACCTAACTGTATATAATGAATAGGAGTGGTCTCAGGACCAATCCTTGGGTCACGCCCTTGGATACACTAAGGGAGCTAGAAATGATACCTTGCCTGCATGCACTGAGATCTGCCTGATAGATAATTTTAGAACCAGCAGACAGTTTGTTCTGACAGTCCTACACTGATAAGTCTTTGCTTCAATACTGCATGACACTGCAGTATCAAAAGCCTTAGATAAGTCAATGAAAAGGGCTGCACAATGTTGCTTGTTGTCTAAAGATTCAATAAAATAATTTACTACTTTTAGGGCTGCTGTAGTTGTGCTGTGTTTTTTCCTAAAACCTGATTGAAAATCAGATAAGATATTGTTAGTAGATAAGAACTCTTTCAGTTGTTCACTCACAAGGGATCCAGAACCTGGACAGACAATTTGGAGATGGGCCTGTGATTGTTTAAGACTGTCGGATCAGAACAAAGGCAGATTTCCATATAAGAGGAATGTCGTTAGTGTCCAGGCAGAGATTAAAAAGATGTGTCAAAGGAGGTGAGATAAAATCAACTGCTAGCTTTAGAAAGTAGGCTCCAAGTTATCAGGACCTGCCGATTTTCTAGTGTCTAAAAGTTTGAGGGCTTTATGACTGTAACTGGACTAAAACTAAAGGATTGACTTACCGTAACATGACCGTCAGAACAAACAGTAGGGGAATTCTCATGAGTAATGTTGAGAGAGTCAAACAAGGAACCAGAGGCAATGAAATGCTAATTAAAACAACCAAGCATTTCGGCCTTATCAGAGATTTTATGAGTCCTTAACAATGCATGGAGGAAGCTCTATGCCATTTTCATTTCCAGCTAAGGATTTAATTGTCTTCCAAAATTTCAAGGGATTGTTCAGATTGTTTGAAGTTTTGTGAGGTGAGGAAATGGTCAGCTTTGGCTTTTCTAATTGCAACTGTGCATGCATTGCGCAGTCACCTGAAAAGGAGCCAGTCTGAATCAAGACTTGTTCTCCTGGCTTTTGCCCATGCCACATTGCGCTTGTGAAGTGAGTTGGATAAATCTGGAGCGTTTCAGCCTTTCGCTCTGAACTTCCTAAGGGGAGCATGCTTGTCGACAATTTCAGTAAAACCTTAATAAAATAATTTCCAGGCATTTTCAATGTTAGCAATAAGATTCATTTTCTCCCAATCAAAGTAAAACAGGTCATGAAAAAAACCTTGTTCCATAAAATGTTTCATGTCACGCTTTATAATGATGCATGGCTGTCTTGGTTTTGGGAATTTTTCTTTTTCTAACTGTGACACTGGGGCTATCAACAATCTGAAAGAGATTTAGCGAGTCACAATAAGCTTTAAGATCATCAGATATTGGTTGTAGCCAGTTCCAGTTTAGATCTCCAATAACGACAATTTCATTAAAATTCAGTCCCGATAGGAGCTACATTAAAGAGGGTAGAGCACCACTGACAGCTGAAGGTGTTCTGTAGCAACCAACGACAGTAATATGGAGAGTTTGAGAGACTTCAAGATCAAGAGCTAAAAATTTGAATTGCTTACTCACTGACTTAGAGAGAAGCACATTCAAGTGAAACTTACTTTTGATAAAGATTGCAACACTCCCTTTTAGGTCAATCAGTCCTATATACATTATAACCATCAATGCTAATATCCGTGTTCAGAACAAATTTGCTTAGCTAATTTTCAGATAAAACAATTACATCAGCATCAAATCATATCCATTTTAGCGATCAAACTGCATACATTCAAATGGATGAAACCAAGACTTGTCCTTAAAGAGTCATTGCCATTAGTGCCGAGTGACTCATTGCAATGATGTCTCTCCTCTTTGTCAATTGTATCCATGGGAATGTGTGTGTGAAGACATCACTTCGCTGGTAGGTTGTCACTCCCTACCCAACAGAGCTGAGATGTTCCACCATTCTCGAGAGGACAGGCTAGCATGCTTCACAGCATCTCAAACATGTAATTAATTTAAGAGTCAGTGATACAGCATATCAGAGTTTAAAAGGTCCCTGGTTGAGTGACGCGAGTCAGTGAGTCAAATTGACTTTTTCATATGTTTCATTTTAGATATTTGACCTTGGCAAAACAACCACCAGGAGCATCATTGAGCAATTCTAATGGATAGGCTTGCAATGTGTTATAGACCCCTTTCAGTGTTTACAAACATTGTCACATGTGGGCTGTAAAAAACAACAACTATAGGCTAACAACAAACTTGAATTACCCAGTACAGTGAAGCATTTTTTATTGGTGTTATTTCATTCGTGGAGCTAAGAGCTAGAGCAGGGCTATTCAATTAGCGGCCCACCTATCAATTGAGACCGGCCCTTAAATCAATTTTGATTAACATTAACAAATATCTGCAAAACAATCCCCACAAAAATCTGATATTTGGTGCTAAAATGAACCCGAATCTAATTTCCTCCAATAGGAGAAGAGGCTTTTCTCTATTGTCCAGCCTATTGAGTACTGTCAATCAATCACTAAGGTACCAATTTACAGCTAATCAGCGTTTGTGCGAGTTTTTGACTTTGAATTTTGCAGAAGAGATCTGAATCTAAATGCGAAAATGTCCCTCTCAATACTCAAGAAATGAAAAGTCGATTATCATTATCATCAATTCAGTAGTGAATGGACTGGGAAGTATCTATTGCAGGGGGAAAACCAATGTGCTTGTTGTGTGTTTCTGTGGTAAAAGACTATAACCTGAGGAAGCACTTCAAGACTAAAAACTCAAACTTTGACATACATTTTCCAATGAGCTCAGATGTTAGCAAAAAAAAAAGAAAAAGGCTACAGCAGCCTCTCTCCATGTGGCATGGATCCTTGCTAAAAAAAAAGAAAAGAGGCCTTTTGCAGACAGTGAGAGAGTGGATGTTAGCTACTGTTGGAAGTGGTCACACTGGCAAGTTGAGAAATTACCCCCATTCCCATGTCTGACACATCAACCATAAGGAGAGTTGACAAACGTTTTCAAAATCCTTTTGGACAGACTAGGAAACGCAGAGGTCATGTCCCTGGCTGTTGACGAATCCACAGACAAAACTGACATAGCACAGCTTTGGGTGCTTTCGCGAGGATGTGCTGGGCCTAATACCATTGGAGGGACATGCTACTGGTGAGATCATTTTTCAGAAAAGCTTTTATTTTTATTTTTTTCAATGACAATGGACTGGATTTGGAGTGAGTTAACACTGCTTGTTACAGTAACAAGCAGTAACTGCTTGTTACTGATGGTGCTCTGGCTATGTTGGGAAGGTTGCAGGGTTTGTCTGCCCGGCTATCGGCTCTTGGCTCAGATGAGAGAGATTGCCGGCACAAGAAAACCAACATATCTTTTGCAAATGCAGGATGAGGAATTCATGGCAGAGGTTTGCTTTTTTAAGTGACATCTTCAACTACTTGAATGGACTTAATTTGGGACTACAAGGGAATGGTTATTGATATTATTGGAAAATGTACTGCTTTTCAAAAGAAATTGGTTATTTCTTCATCCGATTTGCGCCCTGACAAAATGCTCCACCAAGGAATGTTGCGTAACACTTCATTTCATTATTACAAAACAGAATGTTTTATACAGATAATTATGGGTAATGTGCCCTGTTACCGAGCACAAAATAAACAAAACTGCACAACTGAGGAGATTCTAAAGTAGTCTGATCGCTGTTCACAGGCAGCCTGGTTCTTCTGAGCTTAAAACAGACTATTGACCCAAAGGTGCTTTCTGAAAAGGGTTGTGCTCTCCTATTGCTTAGAGCATTATATATGTAGATGTGGAGATTTGTAAATGTTTTAAGGATTTACTGAAGACACTGTCCATTATGGAACAAATAAAAACATTGAGCGTTTATCCTCTATGCTGGAGGAGGGGTACAAAGGGAGTCTTTCAAAGGGAAGACTCAAAGAGTCTGTTTCAAATTGGTAATGTCCAGCAATCTACAAGCAGCTTGGGGGGAGGTGTGATCCTGTCTCTGAGCGAAATTGTCATCAACTATTGGCTACTAATGATCCATTCTGAGATTGAGAAGAGAATATGACTTCAGTTTAAAAGTGCATTTCACACAGGTTCGCAACACTTTTACATTAATATAGAAACACACAATAACGTAATGGAGAACATATGGAGGATGGAGTTGTTTAGAACTTTGAACAGAATTTTGCCTTGGTTGAGGTGTCAGATTTCCAACAGACTTATGCACAGTACCTTGAAACAGTCCACCTTACATGCTAATAAATATTGGGTGTTTTTACTTGCTTTTTAGCTCTATGGAGTGTGGTAACACAGTCCACAATCATTGAGTACTTTGGAGGGAATGCAACATTTGACAGACTTTATCAATATTAAATAGAACAGGATGCATACTCATAATCAAGAGCTAATAAACCGAAGCCTTATTTTCACAACCAATTTGATTCACCAATCATCACAATCCATCATGCTTTCTCTTTCGGATCAATGAGCAGAAACAACCTGCACTATATTTAACTGGCTCGATGTGTGTCATTTTGATTAATGATTCTATCAATTTAAGCTTAGAGAGCTAGATAGCTCATAGTTGGCCTAAAATAAACTTTTAAAGGCCCACACCAGCCAGGTTTGCTTCCTAGCTTTTCTTGAAAAAAAGAAGAACGGATAAACTGAGTGGTGACGTTTGTCATCCACAGACCTATTTAGGAAAGTAACATCAGATATATGCCCTGCATAAGTAATGGGACAGTGAAGCATTTTTTCTTCTTTTGGCTCTATACTGCTAATGTTTGGATTTAAACAATTACTGTGAGGTTTTCAGCTGTTATATGATGGTATTTGTGTACATATTTGTTTCACCATTCAGAATTTCAACACTTTTTATGAATAGTCCCCCTATTTCAGGGTGCCTAAAAGTGATGGGACAATTGGCTTGACAGGTGATTCTGGTTTGTCAGGTGTGTTCCGTCAACAACATTTGTGCAGTGACAAACAATCTCTCAATGTCTAGTATTGATTCTAGGCTTTTGTTTGCCTTCCGAGTCTGCTATTGGTGTCTGTCAACATGAGGACCAAAGGCTTATGCAGCTGAAATATCAGGAAAAATCTATTAAGAAACATAGCCAAAACCTTAAACCTACGAAAATAAACAGTTCGGAACATCATTAAATAGAAAGAAAGCACTAGTGATGATTTACATGAGTGATGGCGCTTCATCATACAGCAGGACAATTACCCAAAACATACTACCATAGCAACTAGGGAGTTTTTCAGGGCAGAAAAGTGGAAAGTTGACTGGCCAAGTCAATCTCCAGATTTAAATTCTATTGAACATTTGCTGAAGAATAGGCAAAACATCCTCAAAACACATAACAACTGAAGATGGCTGCAGTACAAGCCTGGCAGAGCATCACCAGGGAACATATTCAGCATCTGGTGGGGTCAATGGGTCGCAGTCAGTTCAAGCAGTTATTGCAAGGATTGTCGACCAAATACTAAACATGCTTAATGCTTAGCTTAATTTGGACATTTGATAAATCTGTCCCCTCACTTTTGGTGATCTAAAAAAGGGGACTGTCTAAAAATGTCTGAATGGTGAAACCAACATGAACATACATACTCTCTGTAACACTTAACATTAAGGTCACATTTGTAAAGGTGTATAAATGGTTTATAATTAATTAATAAATCATTTATAACCAGTGATAACTCATTAGTTTAGATTGTTCTATATTCACTTGGTGATTGCCAAATAGGGAGTTTGCAATCAGGAGCCAGTTATTAATGCTTTATAAATGCTTTGAAAACTAACCCTGATGTGAAATCATGCAACATTATTTTCAATGGTTGCACAGTTTGGAAATTGTATTTGCTAGTTTTTACACCAGATTTGTTAAATTATGTGTGTAATTACTCTTAATTAATGTATTCTATCTATCTATGCCTCTGTCCTACATCTATTATTACCACCATTACTACCCTCATCAGATATGGAAGAAACTTAATGTAAATTGTTACCATACTCTCAAATAAAAGCTGAAAATATCTAGTTTAAATAAATCCAAACTTTTGTATGTAGAGCCTTCACTGTTCCATTACTTATACAGGGTACTGTAGCTAGAGTAATTCTCAATAAAATGTGTTGAAAAGTTATTTGACTCAGTGTCAAATAAGCAGGTGAAAGGGTTTTGGAGGGTTTTATTTGACTCGAGGCGCTAACTTTACAAACAGTCACGTCATACTTTGGAGCTCTGTAGCTGTATGAAATGTCATACGTCACAGCACATGGGAAATCATTTAGGAGGAGCTAAGAAAACTGAATGTATCACCCAAAATACATATACATAGACCTAAATGGCAATTTTCAGACTTGAATTATTGTGCAATAACATTGTGCAGTACCAGGATGTCATATATCAGCTAAGAAATGTCAAAATGAATAATGTGGGCCTTTAAGAGTTTTTCCTTAAGTACTGTATGTCACATTTATTGCCTATGGCCATCTGTTTAAACATACAGCACCTGTGGGAGATATCAAGAAATAGAGAAGAATCATGAAGTGTGAAAAAGATGAACTGTGATTTACTCTGAAGATGCAGTTGAAGACCTATTGCTAACACAGGAAGTGCATTACATCATAGGTCAAATGGCTCACACTTGCTTGACGTGATGCATAACACTTGCCATACATATGCAATGAACATAGAGATATATCAACAGAAAATATATAATCTAAAACCAAAAGGCGATTAAAGGGTAGTTTCATTCATTATTAACTTTTTATGTTGATGTTATGATGGTCAGTCTAAAGTAGCATTACACAGCCTGGGCCTGTCCGAATATTCATACTGCCTACTATTGAGAAGGCCATTTGTGTGTGTAAGATTAAAAAGTTTGACAGTATGTGAAATGCAGTACGAGTGAAGTGCCCAGATTGCCTCCTCTATCAGCTGAAATTGCTTGTCTATGTAACTTTCTGTCTCTGAAAAGTCATTTTCTTTTCTGGCTGTGATGGGATAGCACCTTAACAGTTCAGTTCAAATGGAATCATATGCAGTAGAATTATATAGCATACTGTACTCATCATCCATCATCCATTCAACCTAACTTATTGAATTGATAATATATGTGTACAAATGTCTTACTATGCCAAATTAATCAGTCAGACACATTCTGAAAAAATTGACACCTGGGAATTCCATGTGCCCTGTTTCAATGTCTTCATTAGTTGTTTCTGTACATTTGAGATTCTGCTATTTCAAGGCCCATTATGTTACAAATAGCTGAGAGAGCAAAACATTGTACTCCAGTTGCACAGAGCTGTCAAGGATAATAAATTACATTGAGTGTGTTCAATTGATGAAAGGGCTTTGTAAATCTGCCAGCGGACTATAGCATTATTGTTCGCAAATTAACGAGAAACCCAAGCTCTTATGGATTTGTGATAATCTGCCCACTCATACATATAAAAAGCGTATTGCAAGAAAGGAGTAGACATTAGGTGTGAAATATGCTTCAGAGTCCATGACACAACACCTAAAGTAATAATTTATGTAATGTGGCCTCTTGATTGTAATTATGGAGCCTGGGTATGGATGCTGCAAGACTGATACTAACTTTCTCTCCTTGATAGCAGTAACCATAGATCCCAAGTGATGGCAAATTATTCTATTCCGCCAGTGGAATCAGTTCCTGGAGAGCTGGTGTGAATGCATAGTTTGTTTCAAATCCAGCACTTGCAGAGCTAATTAAGGTATTAGTTGTGTAGTTAGATCAGATGTTAATACTGTGCAGAAGAAGAACAAAAACACACACAGACAGCACCACCCCTCCAGGAAACGAGTGTGAGACCACTGATTTGGAGGGAAACATGGCCAGATTATTCAAATATCCTGATCTGACCTGTCAGCTCTTGGCTGTCACTTTCCTCACCAATGGGAATATCCGTACAAGGAGGCCTTAGGAGAACTAGCCCAAATATGATTTCACCCAATGCATTGAGTACAGGCACTTCTGGCCATCAGTGTTGGAAATATATAATTACCATCTGTCTGTTTGTTCTGCCCTTCTGCCCTTTCGTCACCTACAGTTCTGCTTGAAATTTTGTGAACCCTACAGGGATGGTAATTATTTTTGCATAAAATATTACAATGAACTTATAAAATCTTTATCTGCACCCCAATTTGTAATAAAGACATTCCAAATAAAGGACACAAAAATATTATATATTTTCGTTGTTTACTTAATGAAAGTGGTTTATTTAACAAAAACTCAGATTTCATGTGTGCAAAAATATGTGAACCTCTTCAGTCAATAGCTTGTGGCACCTCCATTAGCAGCGATAAACGTCTTGTATAGCGACTAATCATTCTCTGTTTTGAGGGATTTTTGCCCACTCCTCCTTACAGAACTCAGCCAATTGAGTGAGGTTTGAGGGGTGTCTGGTATGAACTGCCTGCTTCAGGTCCTCCCACAGCATCTCGATTGGATTTTAGGTCAGAACTTTGACTTGGCCAATCCAAAACACAAATCTTCTTTCTCCTGAGTCATTCTTTGGTAGATTTGCTTGAATGCTTTGGGTCGTTGTCTTGTTGGACCCATTTTCAGCCCAGCTTTATCTCCTTGACCCTGGTGCTTGCCTACCGGACGGCAAAGGAAACAGCCCCTCCCTACTTGCAAGCAATGGTTAGCCCCCAAACCCCTGCAAGATCACTCCGCTCGTCCACCTCGGCTGCCCGCCTGGCACCGCCGCCTCTACGTGGATGTTCTTGATGTTCTGTTCTCCTGGTATACCTCAGAATTCATGGTTCCCTTAATGATGTGGAGTCGTCCAGGTCCAGAGGAGGAAAAGCAGCCCCAGATCTTGACATTCCCACCACCATGCTTGACTGTTGGGATAAGGTTCTTCTGGTGGTAGGAACAGACTTCCAGAAACCTTCAGGCTTGTCCAGGTGGTCTCTGGCAAAGTTAAGATGGGCAGTTTCGTTATTTTATTTTTTACAGCAGAGGCTTCTTCCCAGCAACCCTCCCATGAATGCCATTTTGATTCAGTGTTCTTCTTATTGTTGAAGCATGCACAGTTACCTGAGATGCAGCAAGGAAGGTCTGCAAATCTCTAGATGTTATGTTTGGGTTGGCTTTTACCTGATTTATTCTTTTTCTTGTGGCTCTTGGGGATATTTTGGAAGGGCATCCACTTCTAGGCCGGGTTGCTGTCATGTTAAATGCTCTCCATTTGTAAATGATTTGCCTCACAGTGGACTGATGGAGCTCAAATCTTGTTGAGATGATTTTATAGCCTTCCCCAGACTGATGTGCTCTCACTACTCTCTTCCTCCTTTCCTCTCGGCATGGTGTGTTTTGCATTCACTTGTATGGGTAACACAAAACTGACCGGGTTTCTTATCTCTATTTATCAGAGTCTCACCCAAACTTCCTAATCTCTCCTTTGATTGGTTTATTTGGTACCCAATTATTTACCCACCTGATTCTACTTACCTACTTGTTTTAACCAATGCAACTTGGGGTTCACTTATTTTTGCACCTGCACAATTTCTTTATAATTTAGTTTTTCTACTTCACACATGATTTCCTCTAAACCAACATATGGAATTGGTAAATATAAACCTGTTATGTCAGATAAAAAAGACTGGTTCTGATTAAATAAAGATTTCATGGTAAAAACTAAAACAATCTATAATTCCACAAGGGGTTAACATACTTTCAAGCAGCACTGTATATATCCACTATGACAATAATTGCAGCAGTTGAAATTCATGCCATCAAATTATCGATTGCATGAGAAAAAGGACAAAATGAACGCCATATGGGCCAAAGCAGAGACAAGAAGTCCTCTACAAGTCTGTCAATGACTGTTTTGGTTGTACTGTTTATGGAGCAGTTGATTTGATGAACTTTGACAAGGACACAATCTGCTCTTGGCTGTGACAGAAAGTACACAAGACAGAGTATTTGTAGCAGGGCAGCCTCACCATAGACAATGACAGAGCCTACATCTTATTGAAAGAAAGGCATTACACCTGACCTTTTTAATACATTTACACCACACATGAAAATGTTCTTATGTTGAAAGATAATCATTTTTGTAATAAGTAAAGGCAGTCAGGGTGAGTGGCCATTTGAGAAACACAGTAGACACACAGTATATTGTCCACTAGATTACATAATAGCATGTCATTGGCTTTGTTATTGTCCAACAATCCTGCTGTTTAATTCTACCAGAGTCTTAGTTTTGGTTGGTTGCATAATATTTAACATCCTAAAATCTAAAGTCACATTTACATCAATGGCAACTGATTAAAAAAGGAAAACCGCAGAATTGCATGAAAACATAACACCAGCTACCCATAGGAAGTGACTACATCTAATTTGACTGACATAGGGGTGCCCCCTACAGCCCCTGTGATGTCACTGTGGAAGAGATGGAGTCGGTTAGATCACTTTCAGCTGTCCATATGTGGTCCATTGTGTTGAAAGAAACAAATAATTAGCTCACTAATGATTTAACAAAAGACAAAAGGGCAGAGATTGAAGCTTTGTAAACCAATGAGGTGACATCACACATGGGACTACTGTGAGTGAGCGAAAGAAAAAGAAACAAGGCTGCAGTCGAAGCTCCTGGGAGAAGAGTCACTCCCTCACCCGAGGGCTGGTCTGAATATCCCGATTGATTAGGGGGCAATCTAATTTTCATCAACACTCGCAACTGTCTCACATATTCCAATCTTCTCTCATCAGAGTCTTTGTACTGTCACATCACCTCAATCTAGCACTGAATGTTTTCATGGCTTAATGCTAGATTGTCTCTTGACGCTAAACAGTGCTAATGAACTTGCAGTGAGGTTCTAGTATCATAGTTGTGGTAGGAATACACATCCCGGTACTGTAACTGTTTTTAGCTGGTGTATTGATTTTTCCCCTTTTTAAAAAGTGTGTGCGCGCGCGAGAGTATGTAAACAGGGAGGAACCAAGTGATGCATGAGACAAGCTTTGATATTGCATTAAACATGCAAAACGTTTAATTTGGAATTTTGCTCCAATACAAGAGTAAACAAAATGGAAATGTGCCTGGGGCCCCTTCACATGATAAACCTGGACACTCTTCTGCTGTGCTCTGTGCATCAATTATGAAACACACACTCTCCTCTCCTTTGATTAATATGTCAAAGTCGCTCACACGCCACAAATCTAAACCTGCAATGGACACAAATGATCTAGACCTTGGGAGTGAGCATGTGGAAAAAGTGTGACTGCCCTAGAGAATATCAGCATAATCCTTAGAGAGAATAATCAATATTCATTCTCACGGCTAAGATCAAAACTGAATGTGATGTTCAGAAGGCAGTTCAAATTGATGAAAGATCTTTCACCTGACATGCCCAAACAAGCATTACAAAAAAACACCCAACAGGCTGTATTGTAGCCCTATTTTTATTCAACCTTTTATCTGCATGCAATGTATCACTGTGCCCTCTGTTTACCTCATGTCTGTTTCAGTCTGTCAAAGGCAGTGGAAGCAAGTTTTACTCATCCCTGAGGAAGGCAATTTATCAAGAATCACCTTCAGCTCATACAGACATTTAGACATATTTTTCCCACACCTTAGAGACAGTGACAGACCACTTACTGAGGAGAGAGAGAGAGAAAGCAAGCAAACAAGAAGCAGAGAGTGTTTGTTAAATGTAGCTTCCCCAGTATAACTCTGTTGCTACTATGCACCACTTTGCAATGTCTGCAGCATCAACCAGAGAGAGAGAGAGATGGAGAGAGAGAGAAGTCTTACCTGGAAAGACGAGCAGAGCAAACACCCATGACAGGACGAGGAAACACGCTGAATTATACATTCTTCCAATTGAATCTGTTGATGCTGATGTGTTCTTGCTTTTCTTCTTCACCCTCTTATTTTATTTAATAATATTTTCAACAACAAAGAGAGCTTTTAACACTGCTGTTTCACTTTGCTTCCTAAAATTAAATTATTTGAGCTTCTCTCTCTCTGGTACTGTCTACACTGAAGGTGATTTAAATCCAGTGCAAGTTGTGGCAGCATAAAGAGACTGAGTCCTCATTCAGTATTCTCTCACACACATTCACTCACACAGAGACCAACACTCTGCAAGCTGAGGGAGAGGGGTGGCCCGCCTCTGCTCGGCTACCATTGGCTGAAGGTTTTGGCTGTCAGTCAGAAACAACCCTAGCTCTGTTTGGTGCTCTTCCCCACTCCCTCTGCCTCTTTGGTTTGAATAAAAGCAATGAACAGCCTATTATTTTGGGGGTGATCAGCAGTACAGTACAAATGCCTCCTTGATTCCCTCCCTGTCACTCATCATCTCCACCTGCTCGTTCTGCTCACCTGTTGGTCATCTGCTCATCACCTCGCTGTATTTAAACCCCGGCTTCCCATCCACTCTTCACCAGATCGTTTGTTGTTTCCAAGTTAGTCTCGTTCTCGGCCATTTAGTCTCATATTGATTCTTACGTCCTGGTGTAGTCTGATCATTATCTCTTTATGCTCTAGGACCTCGACCCGGTTATCCACCTGCCTGCCTGCCCGCACTACCCATCTGCCCTGCTTGCCTAGTCTACCTGCCCCGCCCTGTCTGTCTGCCTGCTTGCCCTACCCCATTTGCCATTCCATCTTGCTTTTCCCGTTCCCTGCTATTCCTCCATTAAATACCTTATTATTTTATATTTGTGTCCTGACTCTGTGTTCCGCGCTTGGGTTCATTAGCTCTGACCTTAACAGTACGATCTGGCCATGACGACAAACCCAGCGGACACAGAGTCACTCCAGCAAGCTCTTACCTACAGTTGAAGTCGGAAGTTTACATACACTTAAGTTGAAGTCATTAAAACTCATTTTTTAACCACTCCACAGATTTCATGTTAATAAACTATAGTTTTGGCAAGTCGGTTAGGACATCTACTTTGTGCATAACACAAGTAATTTTTTCAACAATTGTTTACAGACAGATTATTTCACTTATAATTCACTATATCACAATTCCAGTGGATCAGAACTTTACATACACTAAGTTGACTGTCCCTTTAAACAGCTTGGAAAATTCCAGAAAATGATAGGCTAATTGACATTATTTGAGTCAATTGGAGGTGTACCTGTGGATGTATTTTAAGGCCTACCTTCAAACTCAGTGCCTCTTTGCTTGACATCATGGGAAAATCAAAAGAAATCAGCCAAGACCTCAGATTTGTGGACCTCCACAAGTCTGGTTCATCCTTGGAAGCAATTTCCAAATGCCTGAAGGTACCACGTTCATCTGTACAAACAATAGTATGAGTATAAACACCATGGGACCACGCAGCCGTCATACTGCTCAGGAAGGACACGCGTTCTGTCTCCTAGAGATGAACGTACTGTGGCACAAAAAATGCAAATCAACCCCAGAACAACAACAAAGGACCTTGTGAAGATGCTGGAGGAAACAGGTAGAAAAGTATCAATATCTACAGTAAAACAAGTCCTATATCGACATAACCTGAAAGGCCACTCAGCAAGGAAGATAACACTGTTCCAAAACCGCCATAAAAAAGCCAGACCACAGTTTGCTATTGCACATGGGGATTGTTATGTTTGGAGGAAACAGGGGAGGCTTGTAAGCCGAAGAACACCATCCCAACCGTGAAGCACGGAGGTGGCAGAAGTTTTGTCAGGAGGAATGGGCCAAAAGTCCACCAACTTATTGTGGGAAGCTTGTGGGAGGCTACCCAAAACTTTTGACCCAAGTTAAACAATTTAAAGGCAATGCTACCAAATACTAACCACAGTCATGGCCAAAAGTCATGGCACCCCTGGAGTTCTTTCAGATAATGCACCACTAATCCCAGAAAATTGTTGCAATTCCAAATGCTTTGGTATTCACATGTTTATTTATTTTGTTTGCATTAGAACAACACACAAAAAAACTGAAAAAAAAGCCAAATCTGATACCATTCCACATGGAACTCCAAAAATGGACTGGACAAAGTTATTGGCACCTTTTCAAAATTGTAAGAAATAATTGGATTTCAAGCATGTGAAGCTCCATTAATTTGTATTTAAACTCATCTGTGGCAAGTAACAGGTGCTGGCAATATAGAAATCACACTTGCAACCAGTTTAAATGGAGAAAAGATGACTCAATCTTTGTGATGTGTGTCTGTGTGTACCACACTGAGCAGGGAGAAAAGAAAGAAGAGCAAAGAATTGTCCAAGGATTTGAGAACCAAAATTGTGGAAAAGCATGGGCAATCTCAAGGCGATCTTAATGTTCCTGTGTCCACTGTGCGTGACATCATCAAGAAGTTCACAGACCGTGGCACTGTAGCTAACCTCCCTGGACATGGACAGAAGAGAAACATTTATAAAAGATTTCAACAAAGGATTGTTGGATAAAGAACCTCTATCAATTCCAAACAAATTCAAGCTGACCTGCAGACACAGGGTACAACAGTGTCAGCTTGCACTATCCGTCGCCATCTGAATGAAATGGGACGTTATGGTAGGAGACCCAGGAGGACCCCACTGCTGACAGAGAGACATAAAAAAGCCAGACTGGTGTTTGCTAAAACTTACCTGCGGAAGCCAAAATCCTTCTGGGAGAACGTCCTGTGGACAGATGAGACCAAAATAGAGCTTTTTGGTAAAGCACATTGTCCAGTCCATTTTTGG
Organism: Argentina silus; assembly: GCF_951799395.1. NCBI lineage: Eukaryota > Metazoa > Chordata > Actinopteri > Argentiniformes > Argentinidae > Argentina > Argentina silus. Next base: position 12,298,853 of record NC_139656.1, on the reverse strand, counting down.
AGTTCTATGTGGAATGATATCAGATTTGGCTTTTTTTCTCTGCTTTTTTGTGTTGTTCTAATGCAAACAAAATAAATAAACATGTGAATACCAAAGCATTTGGAATTGCACCAATTTTCTGGGAGAAGTGGTGCATTATCTGAAAGAAGTGCAGGTGTGCCAATATTTTTGGGCATGACTGTAAGTGTATGTAAACTTCTGACCCACTGGGAACATGATGAAAAAAATAAAAGCTGAAATAAATAATTTGCTCTAATACTACACTGACATTTCACATTCTTAAAATAAAGTAATGATCCTAACTGACCGAAGACAGGGAATGTTTACTAGTATTAAATGTCAGGAATTGTGAAAAATTGAGTTTAAATGTATTTGGCTACGGTGTATGTAAACTTCCAACTTCAACTGTACCAAGGCGCCCTTCTGTGACAGCATTCCCAAGCCCTCGAGACCAAAGCAAGTACAGGAGAATTTCTCCGCCAGACCTGTGCCAGCCAGGATGTCCGTCTGGGGCAACAGGAAAGGGCACTCACTGACATTTCACATAGCTTGAAAGAGTTGTTCCCAGACACCCCCTATAGCCCCTAGTCCAGCCCCTAGTGCTACCCCCCTTGTTCGTGAACCTTTTGCTCTGCACCTGAATGTTATGATGGCGATTTTGGTTCCTGTTGGGCTTTTTTAGTTCAGTGTTCGAGCAACAATCAATTACCTATTCCTCCGACCAGTCACGCATAGCTTATCTGCTCGGATCTCTTAAAGGAGCGGCACTCGACTGGGCCTCTGCTATTTGGGAGAGACAATCGGCAATCTGCTCTTCTTACGCCGATTTCACCCAGGCAATGCGAAAGGTTTTTGACCACCCTGTCCAAGGCAAGGACGTAGCCCAGTGACTCTTCTCCCTCCGCTAAGACTTTCACACCGTGGCCTCCCAAGCCATTGAGTTCCGGAGTCTCGCTGCTGAGAGCGGATGGATTGATGAGGCTCTCCAGGGCGTGTTCCGGAACTCCTTGAGCGACGCCATAAAGGACTAGCTGATGTCTCGCAGTGAGCCTCCAGATCTCAACCAACTCATCTCCCTTGCCATTCGTTTAGACAACAGTCTCTGCGAGCGCTGCAGGGAGAGGTCCACCAGGGCACAGTCGTCCATCCCGTTCCCATTGGTGACCCCCCCCCACTCTGCCTCCAAGAGGTTCGGAGTTCCACTGAGTTTCCCCCAACCACTCCGACCCCGAGCCCATGCAGTTGGGTAGAGCCTGGATATCCCCGGAGGAGAGGGCTCGTCGTCTCAGGGAAGGAGCCTGCCTGTACTGCGGCCAGGGTGGGCACCTGATTGCCACCTGCCCCACCTGTCCTGGTCACTCGGGAAAAGGATTGGCTTGCCAGTAATAGGAGAGATACTGGCGAGCCGATCTGTTTTTTCCTCTCTCTCCCGTCCCCAACTCAATGCCACCCTTGTGTGGTGATCCCAGTCTCTGCCCCTCTTGGATCTCATTGACTCCGGGGCGGATGAGAGTTTCCTCAGCAGGGAGGTTGCCAGACAGATGGGCATTGATCTCCAAGCCCTGGATTGCCCCCTTTAAGCCAAGGCCCTCAACGGGATGCTGCTCGCCCTCATTGATTCCTGGACTGTACCGTTAAGTCTCTTACTGTCAGGTAATCACCAAGAGTATATTTCATATTATCGACTGTCCCCGCTCCCCTCTTGTGCTCGGTTTCCCCTGGTAACAGAAACACAACCCGTAAATGGACTGGCTTCCGAGTAAGGTTCGCTCCTGGAGGGATTTTTTCCACTCACACTGTCTGCTCTTGGCCCCTGCTCCCTCTATCTCTGACCCACTGCCCCAACCTGAGTCTATCAATCTCTCCTCTGTTCTCATTCCTGTGTTCAGCAAACACCATGCCTCGTCGTTGCCATCGCACTGTCCCTATGACTGCGCTATCGACCTTCTGCCTGGTGCCTCCCTGTCCAGGGGTTGGCTGTACAATCTCTCCCGGCCAGAACGAGAGGCAATGGAGACATACATTCGGGACTCTCTAGCTGCAGGTGTCATCTGTCCTTCCTCCTCCCTGGTGGGCGCAGGGTTTTTCTTTGTGGATAAGAAGGATAGATCACTTAGGCCATGCATTGATTTCCGTCGGCTTAATAATGTCACAGTCAAGAACAAGTACCCTCTGCCTCTGATCAGCTTTTGCCCCCCTCCACGGGCCGTCAGTATTTTCTAAACTGGACCTACGCAATGCCTACCACCTAGTCCACACCCGGAGGGGCGATGAGTGGAAAACGGCATTTAACACCCCCCTGGAATATTGAGCATTTAGTGATACATTTGGATTAACTCGTGCCCCCATGGTTTTCCAGGCCCTGGTTAATGATGTTCTGCATGACATGCTGAACCGATTTGTTTTTGTTTACCTGGATGACATTCAGATTTTTTCTCAATCCCTCTTGGAACACGTACTGCACATTTGCCAGTGGTCCCCTTCCGACAACAAGCTCCATCCCTGTGCGTTCTTCTCTCGCAAGCTCTCTCCCCCAGAAAGGATGACGTCGGCAAGCCTTGTGCTTCCTAGGTGTCTGTTCAGGAACAAAATTAGGTCACTGTTGGTTATTCGACAAAGTTTTGGAGATTCTTATTATAGCAGATACAACTACAAAGCTTTTTTTTGTTATCGCGGCAAACCCTGTTAAAGGGTCTCTGAGAATACAGTAGACCTAATTTTCCAAACAAGCTCATGAAAGTTAATTGGTTATCTGAAGGTACTGGGAAATGGAAAAACCTTGTCCAATTAACAAGCATCAATTCCTCATGAGTACACTTGAGTCAAGGATGCTTTCCCAGTTAAGACATAACGTAGAACAATCTTTAACTCTTGAACTCGAACAAAAGGCATCGTACATTTTCCATTGTTTATGCAGAATGAAATAAAATGGTGCTTATACAAAACCATCAGATTTCTGTTAAAATCAAAAGCAATGATGAATGTCCTCAGTTTATTGTTTATGTTCTAGTATGTGCTCAAAAGCTATTTTTAAAAGGGGCAACCATTTGATGCAGAGACCACATGCTTTTGTTGATCTGAAATAAGACTTATTGATCATCACAATGATAATCGTACTAATTGTTTTCTATTTTCACAGTATTCATTCTTAGATTTCAAAACAAAGAGTTGTGCTGGAAGGAATTACTTGATCATCACACAAAACAGAGGTTGAATGAGGACATGGGAATTGAGAAGAATTTTTTTTTTAAGAGTTTTGAGAACCGCATTTGTCTTCCAGTCAATTTGCTCTTAAAAGTCAATCAGGATGAAATTGGTTTAATATCATCTCTGAGTGGGAACATCTTCCATTTCCAGAGTGAGAGCCAGCTGTGCTATTGTGCTTCCACCCAGACAGTGAAAGTTACCCTCCAACTTATTTTTCGCAGTTGGACACGGTCTTTAAAGAGACCTCTGGCAATGTCTGACTGTATTGATCCTTCAACTATTGTACAATAAAATAGTTTCCAAAGGTCATAGAAACATTCATTTTGCTCCGTGTTTGGTACAGTATATGGCTTGATCTTTTGGTGAAAGAATGAGTGACTGAAAAAAAGGATATGGGAAGGATAGACACCCGCACACTGTTGGAAACATGGAAAAAAAAAAGTGTAAAGTGCAAAAAGGTGCATAAATAAAAGGTGTATAAAGACAAATTATTTTCTCACAATTCCAAAACGTCACAGGGAAACAAGGAGAGGAATCGAGGAGTGAATGAGGATGAAAGGAATCGTGATTGTAAGAATTGAGATGTCCTTATCCTCTCCTGTGTCATGTCGTCACCCCCCCCCCCCCCCCCCCCTTCATGAGATGTAACGGCCCAAATTGGGATGCCTTGGTGTTATATTTATAAGCATTATAAACCAACTCCCTAAATTAGCTTTAGCTTCTTTTAAAATAATGAATACATTATGTAACATTTATTGGGCAGTGGCATATTGAGCAGGATGTTCCCAAATGCCTTTGTTCTATTTACCTATGATGCAATCACTTTACCAGCCTATAGTCTTTACATTGGAAAAATCACATGCTTGAAAAAAAATCGCAGTTTGGTTTTGATTAGGTTTCATATATTCATCATCAATAAACTTCATAGGCAGTGGCTACATTTTGTCATTGTCTATCAATAGTGTGTGAGTCTACAACAATAGTAAACTGTCATTCAAACACCCAACATGTAATATTATGTTAATATTTCATCACATTCCAGTTATTTTCACATTCTGTATATTCTGTACATCATATCTAAGAGTCCTTTGATGGCCATGTCTAGAATAGCGCTTGAACAAACAGGGGCTGTGTCCGAATGCTCATACTGCAACATATTTAGTAGGCATTTTCAGGATGCAAGGTTATAATGTTTTGCAGTATGCGAAATGCCAGGATGTCATACTAGATTTGCCTTTCCATGAAATATGAATTCAATGCACACTACTCAAGAAGTCCTTTCTGATTTTAGCCACACAATTAAAAAGAGCAGGTGAGGAAGGTGGGCAGTAGCTACATTTCACCAATTACCATAACAATCAGACCTCACGCTTAATTCGTACAAAAAGAACACCACCAAATTTGTACTAAATCATACGACCCGGTTTGTATGAAAAGCTACGAATGTGTGAGTTATGTGAATTACGACTTGCGTGACGGTTCGGCAGTACAAGGCATTTGTGTTGCGCCTTTTCAGAGTCCCATCTGGTAAAATGGGGATGTGGATGTTACACAAAAGCAGAAATCCTATAAACTCTGCATGAGGATATAAGCTTGTACTGTATACTTCAGCCTCCTCGAGGAGGTGAAGACAGGGAGGAATCCACCTGTTTGACAACTGATATGATCTTAATAGCGACCACTTATCGGTTTCTGGGTCACAGAGGACATGAGGACAGAGTCAATGAGAGGACGGAAGTTGTAGAAGTTGTGTAAAACTTACAAATAGAGTACTTTGGTATTTTTTATAAACAGGACATTTGCAAGCAATTCTTTTTTTTTATGAATCAGTAAATATCAGGGATTGATTAGGCGTAAAGTAATTAGCTCTACAGCTTGGGAATGATATAGATGTTATTCTTTTACAGCTGTGCATAATAATGAAATCAAATGTTCTGGTATTGTTTTCTGTTCCAATGGGATACATGGATATAGGGTTTTAAAACAGGAGTTGCCACGATTTCTTACCCTTAACATTAAATTAAGGCAAGGGAAATTGCAGGACTGGGTTTGGAGAAATTGATTATCAAGTAATCACTGGAGAGGATCTGCTTGCACCTTAAATTGATTTGAGACTATGGGTTAATTACACATTGGCTCAGATCTGATTTGTTGCAAAACAAGTTTGTAGATATTCTTATTTTCATAATGTATTTATCATTTGATTGCGTTTCTAGGTCAGAGAAATGTGACAGAGTTTGTGAAATGTTTGTTTTTTGTTTCAGTCATGGAGATATCTTAGATATGATAGTACATGAACTGTAACTGTAGGCTAAAAACTGTTCTCACTCACAAATTGAAAATGTAGAGATGCACAGTTAGTTAGTTATCTTAATCCAGACAGGGACTATCATAAGGGAAAGCACATACAGTGCCTTCAGAAAGTATTCAGACCCCTTCACGTTTTCCACATTTTGTTGTGTTATCAACTAAATTTAAAATTAAAATCATTTGCTATCAATCCACACACAATACTCCAGAATGACAAAGCGAAAACAGGTTTTTAGAAATTTCAGTAAATTTATTCAAATTGACATACAGAAACACCTCATGTACATAAGTATTCAGACCCTTTGCTATGACACTCTTAAAATTAGCTAAAATGCAAAAATGTCATCAACAAATCACTCAATAAGTTGAATTGAGTCCATCTTAATGCAAGGATAATAGTTCATGTAATTTTGGAATTAATATCTTTATTTTTATAGGGTCTCTGATTTGCATAGGAATCAATTACACACTGTGTGGATCAGGTTGTCATTACAAACTGATCATGGAGAGGAACAAAACTGCTCTGGAATGTGACCCTGAGGCCTGGGGAGACTTACAAAAATCTACAAAGTTGAATGGTGGAGAGGTAAAAGCACAGTCGATGGGATATCATCATACCAGTCACTCTACAAAATTGGTCTATAACCAAGTGGCCAAAAAGAATCTATTAATGGAAAATAATCTCTCATATCCATAATTGTGTTTGCAACAATGAATTCAAGTGATACAGCAAAGAAAGTGGCTGGAAATGTGTTTACTACAAAGCATTAAGTTTGGTGCAAATCCAGCACATACAATGCAGTTTCCACATCATCTCTCGAGTGAAGAATAATGATAGCTGCATCAAGTTATGGGTATGTTTGTCACTGGCAGGGACTGGGAAGTTTGTCAGGATCAAGAGAAAATTATGAAATTTGCTGAGTTGGTAGTGAAATCCTAATCCTAATCAGTGTCTAATTGATTCCTATGCAAATCAGAGACCCTATAATTAATTCCAAAATTACATTAACTATTATCACAGTTCATGAGCACAACAGTAAGTTGGTTTACACATTTTAATAAACTTTACTAGTAAACAGATTTCAATACAGTTTATACAGTACTAACACCCGATGTTGCGTATACGCGACATGAGCATTTCAAGTGACTATACATTCGCCAAAAATGAATATTTATCTTATGACTCTGTACAAGACTCTTTCGGAAGAGAGAATTTCTGTGAATTCCAACATTTTTCAGAGAAAACCTATGCTGGTGTAATTACAACAATCTGCCACCAGAAGTCATAAAAATGTTTATTAGGATCTCTTGTTCAAAAAAGTAGTTTGAAAGTAGTTTAGCTTATTTGCAACATCGGGCATTAAAGGCCCATTAAAGTGAAAATCCTAATTTCCACTGTTTTGGCTTGCTAATTTGATCTTGTGAAACCAAATTTCATCACCCAAATATGACAAATTAGTTTTCTGCCATTGTATGTAAAAATCTAGCCCTGCTACTCTCCCTCAAATGCTCTTTTTGATGGGTGTGATTTAAGGGGTTATGTGTCTGTCACTACAACCTGCTCATGTTATACTCCAATAGGATGCATGCTCTGGGTAGTAAAACTCAATCAAATAAACAAATTATATAATTTGTTTACATTTTACACCCCTCCCATTTTAGCCAGCAATAGCAGTGCAAAAAGCAGTGCACACATTATCAGCTTGGCAGGTACAGGTAACAGCCCAGACTAGATGAAACTGCCCATTTAGAATGTTGTGGTAAAATGCAACAAGACTGTTCAGAATACAAAGGTAAGAAAATTATGTAGTTGAAGTTATCTTGCTGCTTGGGCTCAGTGCACAGTATATTTTGCAAGCTAAAAAAATGAACTGTTTGCCTTATCCTGTCAATCCTGTCGTCTGTACTTCTTGCTTCTTTTTTTGCATTTTCATTGTAAACTATTAAAGTATGTAAACCTTAGATTTACCCAGAAATGATTTAATATGGAAATCAAAGTCACTTTAGTGGGCCTTTTAACACAAAAGATAATCATATATTCACCATTAGTTGTTTTATCAACAGTTCATCCAATAGCAATAGATACATGATACATTCTTAAAAATGTATATTTTTTAAGATCTGAATAGTAGTAATAGAACAGTCAAAGCCATTATTCGAATTAGACTATTTTTCCAAGTTGACTGTAAACAACATTTTATTATTTTGTAGCCTATGCAAGGGTGTGGCAGAGCTTAAAAAGATATTTCCAGTACTGTATCCTAAGGTCTGTGCACTAGAGGTTCTGAAAAAACTGAAAAATGTTGACTATTGTGTGTATTTCATTGTGAAAAGCAGACACTTAGACCAACACTTATAGAATCAGTAAGATGTATTTTTCTGTGAAAGAGTGGTTTAGTTACAGTTAGTGTGTTTTGTATTAAATAAATTGAAAATGTGTTGATCCATTTTCATTGTTGTGTTATACATCTGTGTGCATACATCTGATATTAGCATCAAAGTGATAAGACAAACTGTAATTTTGCCCTAGAAAGACTGATCATGGAGAGAAAATGTCATGGAAGCAATCATCTATGTCCATCACAGGTGGCAATACAACTGTGTCAACCCAAAACTCTCCAAATGTCAAAGGAGGGATGGGGCAAGTTCAAACAAGGCCATTTGAAGCCTGTGCCATAGGGCTTTTTTGGATTGTGAATGGGCATCAAACACAGTCCAAGACAAGCTTGGATAGATGAAAGCAAATACAAACTTTGCTGAACAAACTTTTAGACTTAGTTTATGCCAAGGGCGGTACACGAAAAGCTGTACACCTTGGGAGAATGGTTTCCCTCTGGGGTGTCAGAGCTTTCCTTGGGAATGCTGCATAATAGGAAGTACTTGAAATGTAAACATTAGAGTGGGCCCAAAGCAAAAGGACTTTTCATCGGCAAAGAATGTTACTAATCAAAACAATTATTTACACAAGGAGGGTGTAACACTGAGGATCAAATTAATGGCCTGGGTAGAAGTGAGAATTTGCATGACACCCAAACATTCCACATTGCGGTGGGAGGGATAGCTGTCAGGTTTACATAACATCAACTCACTCCAAGTCGTCTAGATTGCATAATCCCTCAAGTAAATTGTTTGTTATGGAGGATTCGTCATTGTATAAAGGGGCAATCTGGGACTGGTATATCAATTTTTGGACTTTTAAATTAATGATATATAGCCATTGATTCTTGAAGAATATAACTTATAAATGTCTCATGGGCTTCGTCTTGCCACATCAAAACCCAAAATATACACTTGTTTTACTCCATTGTTTGTAAACAATGCAATTGTAAAATAAATAAATAAAATGGTTTAAACTATCATTTTTATCTAATGGATTGTCAGCCCTTGCATCTATAGCCATGTCGATGAATTTGAGAGTGGTTACATTTCTCCAGCACCATCCCTCAGCTGTTTACCAAAAAAAGTGGTGGGGTGACCGCTTTGTTGTTGTTCGAATCCCAGATTGCCCCTTTAAGTCTTAAATGGCAGCTCATTGATATTTTCTTTACTTTGGAGTTCAGAACACATTGTTTGTGACACAGAGACAATTAACCCAGGGATGCAAATAGCTCCAGTTTCCCCTGCCCAAAACGTGAGGAATTTAATTGTTGCAAATATGTGGTCCCATGGGCATGCCAGAACAACAGATTTTGGGATCCAATTATAGCTAGCAACTGGTGACCTGACATGTCGTGCAATGTGCCAGCACTACAGCATTCATTAGCAAGCCTCTAGAAACCATAGCCATAGCTACAGGCTGATATGTCTCAATAGCTCAATAATGTGACATTGTATTAGCAAGTAACAATTAATGCATGGCTTTTTACGTGCTCTTTTTTTCGTTGAACTAGCCAATGTTTTGGTATGAAACTTTTTCAACGCTTCATATGTATAAAGTCTTGAGGTCTCAGGTTGAGGTTAGTCATCCTGGTCTCTGAATCACCTCTGTTACATTACAACAGCATTATGTTGGTCTTATAACAGAGATAACAGGAAGTACTGAAGGACACTGAAATGTCAGTTTCTGCCATAAGTGTATTTGAAACAAACATGACCATGGGCAGATCCGCCGTCTTCTAAATATCCAGCAAATCATCACTCGAGCAGAATCCTATGATAGTTGACCTCACTGATAACCTTGGAGTGGATGCGTCTGCCACGGAAGTCGAACTACTACGTAGTTGCATTGTAGTTGTGCTTCGTGGAAGCGTGAAGATTTCACACTATAGTAACGTGATGTTCACGTTATGGTAACCTTGTAGTTTAATTTCTGCATTCACATTTTGCTAGGAGACTGTGTTGTTATTTTCCCTACAGTATGCAGCCACGGGGATGTGGACATGATTAGGGGGTTGGTTTATAAATGGAATTCCAGTATCAGTTATGGCTGTGAGCAGGCCAGTGCAAGCAACCGAGCTAGGGGCAGGTCCTCTCTTAATGAGCACACTCAGAGATAATTCCATGTTACGTTTTTGTTTCCCCCATCCTGGGTGGTTCTGCACCATTAATAATATTTGACCTGATGGGCTAAGGTGCCAAATGTTGTGCTTTGTCTTAATCACTTGTTGTTCTCGGCTTGGAGATAACCTACCGGGCGCTGTTGAGGCATTTGCTGTGCCCATGGGTGGGTATTTATTGTGCTTGTAGATAACATCATTCATGTCTAATATTTAAAAAGTACAGAATTAAATAGCATGGATGTTGTAAATGTATTAACCTCGTGAAGTCTGTATTGGTCTTTGGATCATCAATGTCTCTTCACCAAGTAATAGAGATCCACAAGGGGTTGAGGAAAAATGCCAGAGTTGTCAGAGGGAGTTCTCTCTTAGCACAGGGTATGCTGGGGTGAAAATTAGACCACAATTACAGTGAGTGGAATGAAAATAGGTTTTGTCTGCCTTTAAGATAATTGCAAGCTCAACTGCAAATTGGAGGCTTTGATCTGTCAGGGCTGGTGAATGGGCCCTCCTCTTTTGTACTCACATGTAGCTGGGCCCACTGCACACTGACAATGATCTTCCCGCTGAAGCAAAACCTGATTGTTGTGGATGGCTGAATTTATGTTCAGCACATGGGGGATATGAAAGTACCAGTGTTAGAAATAAAAGCAGTTTATGTAATTGGTTCAACAGTAAGTAACTGGCAATACAAACATGATGAGGAAAACTATATGGGACACATACCATGCCAAAATGTGAGGGATGTTTTACATCAACAGAAATCTAGGGTTTACAAGTAACCTAGGTTCTCCGATGAGATAAGAGAGACCCTTCACTATGGGACACACTCTGTGTACCTATACGCTGAAACCCTATTGAATCAAGTCTGTACAGGCTGAGGACGCTTACAGGCACGTTGTCCAGCCTATAAAGGCTTATGCATAGCACGCTAATTTATTCAGCAAACCACTCTTCACAAGCTCAACGAGATGAGGGGTCTCCCTCATCTCCTCCAGAGAACCTACAATTGTAACCCCTTGTTCTCTTTCAGTAAACTCAGTTCGATCCCTCACTACCCTTACCAAAATGCAGGCCTTCTAGCAAACTGTTGTGGCACACCTTTGGCTAAAGTTGCTGATTTGAAAGTCGCACATTTGCAGCCAGGTGTTATTTTCACATGCAAATTAGTTTTGTGCAAATCTCTGTCAGATAGTGTGGTGGAATTCTAAGTTAAAATACTTTGAAAAGGTCAAAGACCAGAGCTGATGGTTTATTCAGAGACTTATCACAAGTAACAAAAGCCGTGGTGGTTCGCGAGGTAGTTCTCGGGTTGCTACAATATTGGTGGTGAGCTCATCGTATTATCACAAGAATATTAGTACTGTGTCTAGTGCTTGGTACCGATGAACCTCCCTTCCTTACCGATCGCACTGTTATCAGTGTCTCCATAAATCATCACTCCCTCTATCCCTTATTCTGTTTTCTCATGGAATATGTGTATTTGGTTTCCATAACTCACTTTTGGCTTCTTTGTCCTGTCCCACATGGAATGTCCTCAATTGGTTAACCTCCTCACCCCCTGCACTCCTCACCACCACCTCCTCACAAATCAACCTCTGGCCATCTCCCGGTCCTACTCCCTCTCTACATCAACCTATCCTCCCATGGAACATCCACAATTGGCCTCCTTGTCCTGTCCTATGGGGAATGTTCTCTCTTTATTTGCTATAGACATTTACCATAATAGTTCCGGTAGACTTATAGAAAACCTCTGGTAAATCTCTGGCAGACAGTTCCAGCTAACTTCTCTAGCAAACCTCTGGCAACAGTTATGGCAGACTTCTAGAGATCACTTCCAGTAAACACTGTTTGCCATAAATTTGCCACAAGGCCACAATTTTCACATTCAAATTAGTTTTGTGGCAAACTTCTGGTAAATCTCTGTCAGACTTCCGGTAAACACTTAGTTCTACAGCTTGCATATTTGTTGTGGCAAACAAAAGAACATGATCTTATAAGAAATGGTTAGGGTTATGGTTTTTTAATGTTCAGCAGGGTTGGCCTTCTGTTCTTCAAGAGCTACATGCATGCCAAGCCTTGGCTCACCGTCACCTGGTTCAACCATTAAGAGCAATTCTTATCTTCAATCTAGACTAGTGAAGGTAAACATTTCATCATCCCTGGTTTAGACACATACGATGCAGTGTAATACAATAGACAGATGACAGACATTGTTCTTCAATCGCCCTGGGGAACCACATGCAGGCTTTTGTTCAAGCATAGCACTGCAGATATTTAATGCAGGACTGGGACTGAAGAACACTGAATTAACAAAGCATTTAGTAATGCCCAATATTACATTATTCACCCATGTTAACTTACATCTCAAGATGATAGGAGTTGCTTTGACATCAAAAAAAGACAAAAACACATTATTGTAGAGAAGAGTAAAACAAACAGAGAAATATTATTCCAGGGAAACACTATACTTTAAGGTATAGAATAGAATTTGTATTAACAAATTGATGCCAACTGTGTCATCATCACATTTTGTAGTGCAAGACACACTCTTTTAGGTGTGAGGTCCAGAAAGAAAGTTAGAGAGCGGTTTGGGGATTAAGGGAAAGAAAGCTGATTGAATGGACTTTACCTATGAATATTACCTAATCTTTGTCATGTGTGATGCACCGGTCACCTTTGGACAATGGGAGTTCCTCTAAAGATTGTTGAGAGAGAAAAGTAGCAATAACTGCAGAACCAGAATAATGACCTACTTTCTTAATAAAGAATCAAAAAACTAGGCAATAGCATTTTTTTTTTCCATTTGCCTTTAATTCTCCTACCTACTCTTGACCAACTGAGGGGAGATCCCCCCAAATGGAGGGACAGGGAGCTCACACAGTCCTGATGTAACCCCTAGAGGGGACAGGTCGCTCGCATGTCCGTTGGGCTTGAGGTGCAGTTTTGTTATTATTGCAGGATCTCTCTACCACTCCGGCCCGTGCGCCAGGTAATTTTTTACTGCAAGAAAAGGTGCCAGCCTGTGCAGTACTGCCTATTAAAGGTGATGTGCTTGTGTACTCTGAGGGTCCGCACCTTGTCCAGGACACGGTCAAGTACTGGAGACTATGAGCACAGAGTCTTGTAGGCCCCGGCACCTGCTGACGCTAGAAGTTCCTCCTCCTCTTCCCAGCCCCCGAGATTAGCCCAGTCGCCCCAGGTGAAGGATCAAAGAGGGCATCCTCGGAATCGTGAAGCAAGGAGGAGGCGGCTTCATGGTGACAATTTGGTTCAGGAATCTCTTCTTCGAACTGAGCTTGTCCTTGAGGGGAAGGATGGTGGTGCACACCTTGTCCTTCTATCTCAACTCAACTCTAGACTTCAATTCGTCCAGGGCGTCGAGGTAATCAGCCAAAGAGGCTACCATCAGAGGCAAATATGGCCACCCAGCCTTCTCTTCCTCATGGGCCTCGAAATGGTAAAAACCATTCACACAAGCCCGCAGGAAGACTTGATAGCCTTGAGGCATTCACAGAGGATGGGCATATGCTGGCGTGTAGATGCGGGTTCACCCTGCAGGGTGATCCAATCTAGCCTTGTCCTCTTGGGTGGTGGCAGGACTCTGGGGAGCTCGATTGAGTTTGGGAATCAAATGAGGTTGCAACTGTCAGTTTATCTGCATGCTCAAGTTGCACACACAATGGACCTAGTGAATGCTACACACAATAACCAGCAAGGAATTATGTAAAACTAGTAAGGGCTGAAATAGTCAGAGATCTATCTATCTATCTATCCAAATTAGCCAATCTTACTGTGATAGGTGCTCTAGTATTTCTTTCAAGAGACAAGGAAAAATGTGCTTTGTCAAAGCTAGCTAAGGGCTCAAATGGTTCGTAAACCACAAGCACTCAAAGCTATCCAATGGTCCAAGTGCTAGCCGTAGCCTACATGAGGGACATAGCAAGTTGTAAAACTTGAGGAATTATAGCCCAGCTAGCAAGAGTTCAAACAATTGTGAGCACCAAGCGAGCTTTCGACCTTCTTGTGTTAGCTAACTTGGAGAGAAGCAGGTCCACACAAGATGAAAATTCAGAACTTGGCTTACCAATTCGTAGGGTTTGGAAAAAAAGTGAGAGTAGGATGATGAAGAAAGAGTGCAAGGTAGTTTTATTGGGGTAGAACTGGTTGCCAAGTGAGTGCATTGTTGTGTAATCATTCTAAGAATGAGTTCTGCAGGTCTCATGCTGTTTTTAATTTAACCTTTTCACGTGTACGTTCTAGACATTTCCAACATTTCCCCCAGCGTAAGTTCTTTATGCACATGATATCAGAGTTGTATTTTTTTTTTGCGCCATAGGCATCTGCCCTGTGTGCTGAGTTTTGGATGTCAGCCTCGGTAGGTTAAATAGGCTGGTCTAGCTAGTTTAACTTTATATTACATTTTGCCTGTATTGGATGTCCAACGAATGTCTTCAGCCCAAGACACAGACAAAAATCACTGACAGGTTTGTGTGGTGATCATTTATTTATTTACAGTCTTATTCATGTTTTCAAATACTGGTAGCAAATCATATATTCCAATTATTGCATACATTGTAATTGACATGTGATGTGTGTAAAATACTTTTTTTAAGGTTGTGTACTGATCATAATGAGCTAATGATGCTAACTGCTCTACGTGCTCATCCATGTTTGTTATATTTGTCATCATTCAATGCATTGTGGGTGTCACACAAACGTCTCAGACCAAAGATATCTTAGCAAAATTAGGTGAGTAGATGGTTCATTTGTGTGTTGGGAAATCCAGAGCAAAATTTCCCAGAAGAAATGAAAAGTGAATGATGGTCATCCCGTTTTTAATCTTTGGTTGGATGCAGAAAACAAACAAACATCGAACAATAGCAATCATTGGATTACTTTTGGAAAGCCTTTTAGTCACTGGTAAGCTCATTCGTGGTGTGATACATTGTAAATTGTAATCGCTATTATCTAAATTATATTATGGTTTCTGTCAGCCGAGAGTTAGCTCAATTAGACCGCTTGTAAGATCACTCTTTCAACAGAGCTAGGAATAATGTAGCTTTAGCCTACATTTTCTGATTTGGATGAGAACTGCAACTTCTGTGAACATCTACATAAAAACAATCAACTACTCACATTGAGGACATACAGTTGTAAAGCCTATCATTTGTGCGAAATATTTATATGAAATAACAATGTGGTCAGCTCAATGGTGATTGTTGCGTCAATCATGAATAGACATTCTAATCAAGTGTTCGATCACACCATTGGAGAACATACACTTGCGGGACTGCTCTAGACTTGCATCACCCGTTTGATCGTACACGTTAAGAGTCCTGAAAGTTCCATGGCAGTTCCAGTAACAAAGGAGCTAACAGAATTTTGGCCATTCCACCATGTTAACCAGATGAGCGTTTTTGAGTTACCAAAAGCTTCATAGTTTTAAAGGTTTAATAGGGATATTTTATCAGAATTGATCATTTGGCTTTTAAGGCACATTTTATAGTTGGATCGATGTGGAAGACGTGGTCCAAATATTGCTTTTGGTTTCCATAGACCTCCATGTTAAAATGTGCACTTTCAAGTTTAAATAGTTTAGAAAATATAATGAGTTACAAAAAGTTGAATACAAGCAATGCAAGTTAAAGGTCTTTGCACGTTTTTAAGTTGAAGTTAGAAGTTGTCAGAGGTAGTGGTGGAAAAAATTGGAAGAAAGAGATTAATAAGAAGTATGAGCAAGAACAATAGTTGGATGCAAGCCCACTAATAATAATAAGTGAAAGTAAAATAGTAGTTGGAATATCAAGAGTTGGACTTGCTGATGCAAGCCCACTAATTAAGACAAGTTAGCCAGTTCTAGTGGCAGCTCTACATGCCCAAACCATAACACCCCCTCCACCATGTTTCACAGATGATGTATATGTAATACTGTACATTTTCCACTTGCAATCACTCCGGTACAGTATATTAATGTTATCTGTCCAAGACCTTTCCAGACCTCTGCAGGCTTTTTAGGTAACTTTTTAGCAAACTGTAACCTAGTCTCTGACACCTTCAGGCTTACAGTACCTCCTGGGGAGATATGTGGGACAGTTTTGGGGTGTTTCTTGACTATGGTGAGCATTCTTCAGTCATCCACTGTTGAAGTCTTCCATGGTCTACCAGCCCATTTGCGATTGCTGTATAAATACTAGACATTGACAGCTCTCTTATGCCTGCACAAATAATGCGACGGAACAGACCTGACTTAACAGAAACACCACTTAGAATTCTAAGGCAAATGGTTATCCAAGCTAAAATAAATGTGTTATGTTTATATTAGAAAGGTATTTCTCTCTCAAAAAACATTATCATGACGAACATGTGTCCAGCTTCAATACTACAAATTAAAGTGACTATAGTCAGTGCTTCTCAAAAGTAGAGAAAAAAAATCCCCTGCACAATATAAGCTTTCAACACTCAGTGTAAAAGAGTAATTCACTAAATAACAGAAGGTAAATGAACAATGTTAACACAACAGCAAAGTGTTCTTGCACTTGATTTAGTGCAGGATGATGCATTGTTGCATCGCCTCTCCTGGATCATTTGCTCAGTGATTTCGCACTGGCCCCCTAAAAGAGTGTAGCTGAGATGGAGTTTGCAATCTCTCCACCGCCTGCTTCCTGGTAAGAGGCTTGTCTGGTGTTTACTCCTGAGAGGAGAGACTGGCCTGATTCCTCGGCACAGGTCCATTCACTCTGCATTGGAATTTGGCCACTGCAGGTTTATCCATACTGACCAGTGGGCAAAATGTACCTGAAGCTATGCTGATGATGATGCAACTAGTTACAATGAAGGTGAAGTTTCTATTTGTGACCTTCGCCTCCCCTTGCAGCTCTCTCTCAGGTAGAGAATTTGTGCCACTGATGACAAATAAATACAAGGGCGTATTTACATATACTGACATTTCGTGGCCACTTTTGCATCTTCTCCCTGTCAGCATTGTTTCCATCATATATCTGTACAGAGCTAAAGATGCAAAGCAACTATTTCAAAACAATTTAGGGTGCGACCTATTTTTCTGACATTCACTTTTGGGCAGATTGCTTTTTGACACACCACAACATATTAACAGTAAATGGTATGGCCAACAGAGAAGGGGCGGCTGATCAGCTAGCTTCTCAAGTGGTTAAGAGTGATGAGCTTTTGATCCGTCATGGCACTATTATCTCTCCTTCAGCTGCACAGATGGCATCATACATTTCATTCTCATTTGGCCACCAGACAAGACAGGGACTTAAAGACATGAGGAGAAGAGGCAGAGTGAGCTAAAACTCTCCCCGGAATTTGACGCAACAAATTCTTCCTCTGCTCTAATGGGAAACTCCGAATGGAGTCAGTCATTAACAGGTGGGTGAGGAAATGCTGTTCTAAAGAGATCTAAATCTATTCAAGCCAGCCAGGATATGTGCCAGAATAAGTGTTGAACTAGTCTTTCCATTCCTCCAGATTCATGAAATATCTGAAGTGCAAAACTCCTTGCTATGCCACACCATCTTCCACAGCCAGCCAGCCAGCCTTTGTAGGAATATCCAAAAATATCACATACAAACCCATTAGGGATTCAGCTTCAAAATCCTCAGGTTGTCATGGAGAACAGAGGGGTTTTTTCGGACTTCAGGCACAACACAGATACATGCCATCTGCAGAAGTTCTCGGACGATTCTGCTGTTGTGGGATGTGTCAGTGGAGGGCAGGAGACCGAGTACAGAGGACTGGTGGACAGTATTGTTGAGTGGTGTGAGTAGAACCACCTGCTACTCAACATCAGCAAGACAAAGGAGATGGTGGTGGACTTTAGGAGGACTAGGGTCCCACTGTCTCCTGTTTCCATCCAGAGAAAGGATGTGGAGGTGGTCCAGAGCTACAAGTACCTGGGGGTGCACCTGGACAATAAACTGGACTGGACTGGTAACACAGATGTCCTGTACAAGAGGGACCAGAGCCGGCTTTATTTCCTGAGGAGGCTCAGGTCCTTTGGCGTGTGCAGGACTCTGCTGAACATGTTCTACCAGTCAGTGGTGGCCAGCGCAGTGCTGTACGCAGTGGTATGCTGAGGGAGCAGCATCAAGGAAGGTGACGCCAAGAGGCTGAACAAGCTTATTAGGAAAGCTGGTTCTGTCCTCGGTGTCACCCTGGGCACTGTGGAGGAGGTGGCCAATAGGAGGATGAGGACCAAACTCCTGGCCACCATGGACAATCCCTCCCACTCCCTACATGACACTGTGGCAGAGCAGAGAAGCTCCTTTAGCAACAGATTATTACAACCACGTTGCACTAAGGAGCGCTATACGAGATCTTTTCTGCCTGCTGCAATAAGACTGAACTCCTCCTCCGGCTGGCTCGATCAGGGTGATCAGTCAGGCTGGGGGATGTTAAATCATACTGGACTGTTCTTACTATATATAATGTTTCAGATGTCTATTTTATTTTATTATTCTATTGTCACTTTATTGTGTTGTTGTTTGTGATGTGAGCTGCTGTAACACCTTAATTCCCCCTTGGGGATCAATAAAGTACCAGTATCTATCTATCTTTTAATACTGTATGTCTCATTCAAATTGTGATGCAGGGCCAGCATCACAGTGGGGTGGAAGGGTCATTAAGATTGACTGTTGAGATTGACAGGAAATGAGCGGTAGCAGCAGCATGTGGTGTGTAGCTGACATATCATTGGCACGGTAGCTAAGGAGAATCCCAAAAATACATTTCTTATTCCCAATCCTTGCCAGTAATGATTTGTCTCTTTTTCATCACTGCAGTTTGTGAATAATGTAACTAGGGCTAGGCTTTTAATTGGATATCAAACATATCTAGGCTCGTCCAGAACCCATGCTTATTAAACGTCAACATCTGAGAGTGTTGCTCCAACAAGGATAGCACAAGAAAAGGTTAAACAAATGAAGAGTGTGAGACAAAGAGCTTGCTTTTTCCATATGATTTTAACTGGTTGCCCAAATACCATTTGTATTCCAAATTGTGTGATTGTCACGGAGTGAACAGGATGCTTTTTACTTTTTGGTTTGTTGTGTTTATTTACTTTATCAATAGAATGTGTTTTATGTGTGTAGCAAGATTTTATATTCAAGATCTGGATTTAATTTTTTTTTGCTGTGATTTCCCTCACTATACTTTTTGGTTTGCTCTGACTTATTATGGACTTTCAATATGGACTGTTATTGTTAACGTTCTGTCTTCCACCGCCACTACCCTCTCTCCTGATTATCTGCAAGGCTATTCATTTCTGACCAGACCTGCAGCCCTATAAAAAGAAAGGTGCAACTTATCTATGGTCTTGCCTCCTGGGTGTGGAAACACCGTCCACGTTACACCGCATAGTTTGTCCCCTGACACTTGTCCTCGCTGGTCCCGAGGTCCACTAGCAGCTGCAGCAGCCCCAGCCGATCCGAAGCCAAAGAAACCTCTGATCGGCACTTCTTCCTCTGTGTAAAGGGAAGTAAAAAATGTATACACTTAGCGTGCATGGTTTGGAGTTCCGCGAGGGGAGTGATGTCAGAGACCAGGATCAGAGCCAGCAGACAGATTGGAGTATTAGGCCATAGGGACACAGTGGCTGTTTCCTCCCACGTTTTAGAATGAACCTTTTATACACTTTTTCTATTGTGTCAAAATAACTCAAGACTATTGTTGCATTTACCTCTGCCTCTGTGTCTGTGTGGCCCGGGAGCCTAGAACCTGTCCAGTGGTACAACCCTGTAACACGTGTGTAATGTTATCTCTCTCAACTATACAGTAAGTGTTAGCAATGATAGTGCAGATCTTTTCCATGGAATCCTTATTGCATAAGGCTGTTATTGCTTGAGCTTCTTGCACAGGGCTGATTTAATCTGTTCAACAATTCTGAGGAATCCCTGTGTGTAGTGGAGGAAAGTTGCTGCCATTTCTTAATAATCTTTGGTCCAGCCTTCAGTTCAGGAGATGAGATTAAATGAGAGGAAGAGCTAAGCTGGTATTGAATCCAAACAATTAGCTAGTTGATTGGAGAAGTATGTCTAGACTAGTTTAACATTGTCGGTTTAGATAACTAGATTTTGGTATTGAGTACACGATAAGCTTTCAGGAAAACAAAAAGTTGATAATAATAATGCAGATAAAAAAACACTTCAAATGAATAACATTTAAAACAATACAGAGCAGTGTACTGTACGATGTGTCTTCCTCCTCCCCAGTCTCTCATTCAACTTTTAACTCAGTTCGAAATAAGGTGAGTGGACGTGCAGCAGTCTGTGTTTATCCCAGCTCAAAGTGCATACCTTCCGAAACTGTGAGAATATTGTATAAAAAGAAATAAAAACCTATTGATCTTTGATTTTGTGTGTCAGTAATTATGTTTTGCATTTGTAATCAACAAATTAAAGTTTACCCATTCAGTCTGTCATCATCATACCAGCCTCCTTGCAATTTGTGAGGAATAGTGACAGGCGCTAATATCTGCTCTGACCGACTTGTGCAGCCCCATCATTTTGGGCATTTTAATTGCATTGCCGGTTGCCCAATCATGAGTATCATCCAATTACGAGTATCAAGCAGTGGATGCTTCTGGAGGAAGGGGAGGACCATCCTACTTAATAAAGATGAAATATTTAAAAAGTTAGATCTTTTTAAAACTCAATGAAGGGCTGCACTGTAATTATGACAACTTCCGGAAGACGTCCTCTGACCTATCAGAACTCTTGCAGTATGAACTAACATCTTGCCCATCCAATCAAAGGATACTACTTGCACAAAGTGTGGTTAGTAGTTGACTCAAAGCAAAAGAAAACAAATGTTTTGAAACTTGCCAGAAAACACATTTCTTACGGTGTTGAAAATATGCTACTCCCTAAGTCCTCAGAATCACCCTGGGTAGTGGAAACACAACTCATCAACTCATTTGTGCTTGGGCCCCAAAAAGTCTGGAGTGGGACCCAGTCTCTAGTGGAAAAGTGCCATCAAATACCATCAGATCAGTAGCAGATGTGGAAGGACAAATGTAGCCCCCTGGCAACATCTCAAGCTTTCATCACATTTGCCAGGTTTATCATCTGACGCAGAGATATATTTTCTGTTCTATATGTGAAGTAAGCAAATGAGTTGGGTCAATGTGCATACTTCTTAGTCACAGTGTTCAGAGTATGCATCCAAGCTTGATGGTTTGTGTAGCGTAAGTAGTTTTTATCTCTCTTGAGTGTGAATATACTGTAATATTGTGATGAGAGGGAGTATATCAATGTTTCTTTAAAAATTACATGTTTTAAGCCTTTTTCACTCCAGAATGTCCAGTGTGCTCTCTCCAAATTACCTTAATGAACCTCAGAATGCAATTTTAGCCCATTCTGTTAATTTAACTTAATAGACTATTTCACACTGGCAAATATATATTAAATATATTACAAATAATATGATAAGTTTTTCCATCTCTTACATAGAAAGCCTGAGAGTAGTGATAAGTGAGTGAGAGCACTGGCGCTAGCCAAGAGGAAATGAGCAGCATCATCCTGAATCCACCTCAAATTGATGGGAGGTTTCCATTTAAAAGGCACCTTCAGGCAGAGTGTTGGCCCCAGCAGCTTAAACTGCAGACTAGAACATTTATTATCTTGACAAATACTGGGCAGAGGTGTACATCGTTTAGAGCTGGCAACATCCAGCACCAGCAGCCTCATCTGAACACAAAAAAAAAACAATGTCCTAATCACTCCCAACAAGTGTGGTAAACATTTACAAATGCTGTCACTTTGCTCGGTCACACACACAAACATGCACACACACACACACACACACACACACTCACACACAGACACACAAACAAATTCTTCTGGCTTGTTAATGTATAGCCCCTCCTCCCTTACTGTTTTTTTTGTGATGTTTGATGTGTCAGGGTGCCCTCCACATATTTACATTTTACCTGAACCTTGAGATTTCTTTGGATTTGAAAGTGTGCCACACAAGTAGCTCTGTGTGGTGTAGCTCTGTGTGTTTATGGCATATCTGTTGCTCAGCACAACAGTTAACAGATTCAGAAGGAAAACATGCCAAAAGACAAATATTCAACTCACCAAACTGTGTAGAAGAATGATGTGCTGTAAAAGTAAACTACAAAGACTTAGAGATGTACAGCACAGAATTCAAATGAATTTGAGGCACTCCCTTATTTTTAGAAGAAAGGGATCACCTTTAGCAACACACTTCATGGCTATGGCAGAAGTTGCTTTGATTTGAGCCACACATGCCCACCACTGAAACCAAAGGAGATCTCGCCAAGAAAAACTGCGGGGCTCCAATTTCATGAAAGCAGTGGCATGATCATGATGTACCGACAAGGTGGGCATGGTGCTGCTGACCATAATGGGTACAGTTGGGGGAGGGAGAGGAGGAGGTGGTGAGGGATAAACCTTCCTCAGGCAACCAGGGCATACAATATCAAAGGTTCTCATGCTAAAGGGTGCCAATTAATTCATTGGTATTTCCTCACACACTGGACTTGTTTGGCTGTTCTATATCTGCATAACCTAATGCCTAAGCCCTACCTCAGTAGGCTAACACAATGTGTTGGTGTTAATTGTACAGGTTTAAAGAGGAACTTCATATAAAGCTCAAACATAACCAGCCCCTCAGGTCTACAGTATAGATATAACAGAAACACAGGTGATAAATAAAATATTGTCCTTGAAACATGGACTAAATACTTCAATAGTCACCCTGAAAAGTAAAATGTTTGATACTGGGATGGGAATACAAGTTCTAATTACACACTCCCAAAAACTCACCCAATAATTTGTATCAAATTAAAAAGCTTAATTATTATGTTCATTAGATATGCAAATTAAATATGTTTAGGGAGACTTTTAATTCTAACTAATCTATTAAAAGTATTGCCTTCTGTGGATTTAATGAGTTAAATGGGGACTCTGAAGCAACAAATCTTGAAACTAAAACGTAATACAGGACATAATGTACTGTACATGGTACCTATCATATCATTCAAAGCTACTAACTAACTTACAGTAAGCAGTATGTGCACCGTTACTTTTCCATAGTTCATAAGTCAACATTTTCATGGACTGA
This sequence comes from Argentina silus, assembly GCF_951799395.1. NCBI lineage: Eukaryota > Metazoa > Chordata > Actinopteri > Argentiniformes > Argentinidae > Argentina > Argentina silus. Next base: position 12,275,730 of record NC_139656.1, on the reverse strand, counting down.
ATTTCAGTTCATCCACAGAATATACTGAATACAAACAGAATTGACCCCCACCCTGTCCTGAAAAAACAAACACATTTTTAAATTTATTTAGATTAAACACTAGAAGCCCATCGTCCATTTGTTGACGTTAGTGTAACAGCATAATCATTGAATTAGATCAATACCAGATCAATACCGTGCAAAATCTATTTGTGGTAAGACTAGGCCTAATTCTAAGTATAGTACCTAGAACCCTAGGGACAGTGTTAGTAGTAGCCTACAGTGCAACACGTGTACAGTAAACATGTTGTCACCCACAAATGATGTAGCGCTTCTCGCATGAAAGGAGAGTGATGGAGAAGCCCGTTTATTCATAAACTTTGGTTGTCTCTGTTTTACAGTGCTGTGTCCTCGTTGCGCACAGAGGGCTTTTCTCTTGGTGCAATCACCTTCTGTTGTCACTGTTCCGTCTGGCCACCAGAGGGAGGCAGAGATCACCCCCAGAGTCTAAAGGACCACAGGTGTTCCTGATCTCTACTAATTGTTAACCTCTCCTAAAGAGAGGGTGTTTCTGTTTTTCCGATGTCTTAGCTTGAAACTGCCTACGTTGTGCTCTAGCCTCCCAAGCCTTCTCCAGTTTATATCTTTTGTTCCTCTGCATCGAGTGATTTGTGTTATTCTCTAGTGTTTCCTTTGTATCCTGTGGATTATTAGTAAAATGGCCTATTTGCCTTTCAACTGCATTCCATCATTTGGTCTCTTTGCTCCTGGGTCCTACACCACACAACCTCACATCTGTGACCAAAGAGAAACATTATTTGTGCGCCATTAGGCTACTACTGTACTAACTCTATTGATATAAGACGCCTTTACTTCAAAAACAGATTTCACCAATAGGGTAAGACAAACTATTTGCACAAATTATTTGCTTACAAATGTGACTGTATAATGTAAATATATTATATAATATTTACTAATAATATAAATGTGACTATAAACCTAGGTTACACAACTCTGGTTTTGATATTGATATAAGCCAAGTTTCGTTATTAAATGATGCTGCATAACAGACTTGACTTACAAGTAGGCTATAGGCCTACTGCATTAGGCTACACTCCGACAGCTGCATTTATAGCCAGACTGAAAAGTTACTGGAACGTGTAGTGCTCATTTGATTCATTAGCAGTCTTGTTTCTGACAGCTTTGTGTTGATTTCTCTAAATATTATTCGCAAATTCATCAGGTTATTGGCCTATTGCATTAGGATACACTCCTCGCTCTCTACATTGCACCCTATTATGACGGTTTTAATGATAAATCGGCGTCACCTCGAAACCCCTAAACAATCTCTATGGCAATACCTATCAAGACACTCTTATTTTCATAAATTGCTATGTTTATTACAAAATGGCTCCCCTTTTAAAACCTATTCTAGTTTTAAAAGAAGACATTTTCACATTTTATTTGCAATGTTCTATTTTCTTAAATTGTTGCAGAATTTTATATTGAACTTGATCTCTTCTTAAATCTAAAAAGTAACATTTCACAACATTGTCGAGGGCCTCACCTCATGTACAAAATTATGAGTTTAGTCTCTAACACATGCCACATTACACATAGTAGTGAAGAATGTAGCTGTTGGGGATGGAGACCCAATTTAACGGCATTGGAAAGTGAATGGTATTTGTGTCCTATTATGTACTGTAAGAGTGGAGATGGAACGTACTCAACCCATAGGCTTATTTCATGTTTGCAGTTTCTTTAAAAATATTTCAACTTACACTCTTATTTAGAGAGAGGCAGAAATGAAAAAAGGTGGTCAAAAGGGTGAGTTTCTGAAATTCAATGGATGCAAAATGGTCCAAACCCTATGCCAGAGTACATTTTCTAAGAAAAATATTCATTTTTGGTGAATGTACAGTGCCTATAGAAAGTCATCATACCCCTGTGAAACCTTTTGTCACATTACACCCTGGAAATTAAAATAAATCAAATCTAACTTTTTTGAGCTGTATGTACACATTATAACCCTCATCATCAAAGTGAAAATCAAAATTAAAAAAATTCTGCAACAATTATTACAAATTAATTAGTGAAATACCTGGTTTGGTTAAGTGATCAGCCCCTTAGAGTATAGCATTATAAACTTGCTCAGGTGCAACCAATCAACTTCCAGATCAAACACCAGGCTAATTGCCCCCCACCTGACATCAATTGTAGTGGTTTTGATTACTTCAGAATAAAACCAGCTGTTTCTTGAGGATTCCACTACTAGAAGTGCATGGTTCTGCAAAGAATTCACCATGGTTGGAAAAGTACTTTCAAAAGGCCTCCGGGATAAAGTTGTCGGAAGGCACAAGTTAGGTGAAGGCTACAAAAAGATTTCGAAGGCTTTAGCTATCCCTCTGAGTACCGTTCAGAGCATCATTAAGAAGTGGAAGATGTATGGCACCACCAACACCTTGCCTAGATCAGGCCGTCCATCCAAACTGGATGACCGAGCCAGGTGGACATTGATCAGAGAAGCTACCAAGAGGCCAAAGGCAACTTTGAAGGACTTACAAGTCTTTATGGCTGGGACTGGTCTGTCTGTGCATGTGACAACAATCTCACAAGCTTTACACAAAGCTGGCCTGTATGGCAGGGTAGCAAGAAAGAAGCCTTTTCTGAAAAAGTGCCACACTCTCATTTGTGCTATGCAAAAACACACCTGGAAGATTCTGCTGCCATGTGGAAAAAGGTTTTATGGTCAGACGAGACTAAGATTGAACTTTTTGGACTGAACTCCAAGCGCTATGTTTGGCGAAAAACCAAACACAGCACACCACCCAAAACACACCATACCTACTGTGAAGCATGGTGGTGGCAACATTATGTTGTGGGGATGTTTCTCTTCAGCGAGGACTGAGCAATTGGTCAGGATTGAAGGGAAAATGGATGCTGCCAAGTACACCCAAATTCTTGAGGACAACCTGCGTCCCTCTGCTAGACAGCTGAAGATGGGCAGGTCATTTACCTTCCAACACGACAACGATCCTAAACATACCGCCAAAAGAACAACGCAGTGGCTTAAGGATAGAAAGGTGAATGTCCTTGAGTGGCCAAGTCAGAGCCCTGACTTAAATCCGATAGAAAATCTGTGGATGGACTTGAAGAGAGCAGTCCATTGCCGCTCACCACAGAATTTGACTGAACTCGAACAATTCTGCAAGGAAGAATGGGCAAATATTCTCCGATCGAGGTGTGCAAAGCTAGTAGAGACATATCCAAACAGATTGATGGCTGTAATTGCAGCAAAAGGTGCCTCTACAAAGTATTAAATCAGGGGACTGATGACTTTTCCAATCCTGTTATTCTTGTTTTTCATTTTTTATAAATTTTCAGAACCGTCGCCTTTTTTTTCATTAGTTTGATGTTGTATGGCTAAATTTGTACATAAAGCTGGAAAAAGTTTTGATGTCAGGCTGTACGACAAATATAGTAAATATTTCAAAGGGGTATGATGACTTTCTATAGGCACTGTATAGTCAGAAATGTATTGATTTGGGGTCTCTTAGGGCAGTCATAATCACTGCTTAATTGTCATGCAAGGAAAACTGGGCCGGGTATCTAAGGGTTAAAAGAAACAGCTGATAAAAAATGTATTTTCTTTTTGAAACAGTAGAAACATTTAGAAAGGTAGCAAAGTTTTTAATAGAAAGCATTTATAAGCAACTTTTTATAAAATGCACAGGTTAAAATACATTTTGTTTTGCCTTTTAAAAGAGAAGATGTGTTTTCCCTCCCTCATCTTCATTTAAAAAAAGCTATATGAATGATAAATAGAAAACAATTATACAAATAAATAATCTATGAACAATTCTAAAACAAAAATCTTATTCTTAGTTTCCGCTATTTAAAATTAAAAGTTACTGTTTACTGTATACAAATAGAGCATGTTAAAATAAATATGGCTTTATAAAGTAAGAGCAAGTTTACACTTTTTCAACTGAAGGGTTAGGGTTAGGGTTAAAAAATATGAGTGAATAAAATAATGAAATAATTCTTATACAAAATAATGTACAGTATTACAAAAAAAAAAGAGAATGTTTAAAAGAAACGTAGCACTACTTTTTAGACTGTCTTTTTTCAAAAAGAAAGCATGGTCTTTAGTAAAACAAGAGAACGTTTTAAATAAACAAAGATAACATTCATAAAAAGAAACCATGTTTTCAGAGAAATTTTACTTTTTAGATTTTAGAATAGATCAAGTTATGAAGAAAGTCTGCAACAATTTGTGAAAATAGAACATTGCAAATACAATTAGGAGAGCCATTTTGAAATAAACATAGCAATACAGTAGCTTGGTAATTAAAGTTTAGTTTATATGACAATTTAAAATCATCAAATACATTGCACAATAAGTCCAAGACTTATTTCCATTGTGGTCCTCTTAAAGGGTAGATGTAGACCCATGTTCACCAATCTCCAAAACACAATACTGTATGTCATTCAACATGCTCAAGATTTACAGTAGTGATAACTGACTGACCTTGAAAGCATAAAGCTAACATTAACTCACAGACACAGAAATCATACAACTCCAACCAGATGATCCTTGTTTGAGCAGAGTTTTACCTAAACTGGAAAGAAAATAATTCAAAACATTAAATCGTCAGATTTCAAAATAAGCTTCATAAGATGCTTATGGGATTGAATTGTCTTTGTGTGTATATGTATGTGGTTGAAAATTAGCCTGCATGTCAGGTCCTGCTTAACAAATAATCAGTATTAATGATCTGTGTGTCGTGATGAGAGCTACATTACCTGCTTTAATACCATTGTATTGCTGCTCTCTAGACAATTGTATTACAAACTTAGAATCTTCACTACATGTTAGGAGGAAATAGTATTTGTGAATACCTGCTTGGCAACACCTGCCTATGTGATTGACCTGGGTTGAGTTTCCAAAAAGCTTTTTAGTTACCCCATTAATTCAATATGACTAATGCCTACTATGCTTAGTCTTTCCTTGTCATAATCCACAATATAAGGTTGTTTTATACCATTGTTTGTGAACAATGTATTTGTAAACAAACACTATATAACTGTGAAGCATGTTTAAAACTGTCAGTCCAATATAATGGACTGTTAGTTCTGGCATCCAGAGCTCTGTATACACATTTGAGAGTTGTTCACATTTGTTCACATTTCCCCAGCCCCATCTCTCAAGTTTATACAAAAGTGTTGGGCCACCATTTGGCTGAAAAACAAATTCTCAATGCAGCTATAAAGTGGTACTTTATTTCTCTTGACGACCCAGGCCCAGGCCACTGGTAGAATTTACAAGTGCCTCATTTGGTGAATAATATTTTGGAGTAAAACATCTTTGTCCAGAGAAATAAATGCCACATTAACTACAAATCTTTTGGGAAACTCATCCCTGATGGTTTTGGGAGGTCTGAAGAGATGAGGGATTTTGTTTGTGATGGTAAATTCCGATAATGTTTCAACAGTGTGCACTGCAATGCACCACCTTTGCTAAAGTGGGTAATGAAGGAACACTGAATAGACTAATGATGTGTTTGATTGTGTAATATTTCATTGCTTTGCACCTCTGAAGCAGTACTTTGAAACATGTATTTGCTCATTGAGGAAATACCATAACGTTCTGTTGGATGTCTTCTAATCATTTGTAGACAGTTAGCCTATAAAGCATCCAACTAAGTTGACGACGATACACATCACTCAAAGAGCTGATACCACTGACAGAATTTCACAACATACATTTAGATTGGTGCTATAATCTTGGCTTTCTCCCTTTCTATAGTGCTTATTAGGCACTCTTATTCAGAGCATAATGGAATTTAGAAGCATGAGAACTGAAGACACATCATTCATTCCTCAGAACTGCTCCTGTCACAGAGATTTAAAAATTTCTGCGAGGCTCCACACTCTGGTGTTCAAAAGCAAACAGTGAGACTAATTGCATTTCATTGCATTTATGTGAACGGCATCAGAAAGCAGACCAACTGACTTTGAATGTACTGTAGAAAGTAGGAAAGAGAGAGAACGCACTATTATGTTATCACAGGCAACATCTCTGTGTGACAGATGTGTAATCAATATGGCTGCGTACCTACTAATTAAACAGACAAAAGGAGTAGTTTGCAGTGGTGTATGATTGTAAGTGATGTCTCTGTATCAAAGAGGGCCAGCGTAATCGTGCATTTTGTGTACAATGGTGGCAGAGAGACAATGAGAGAGAAAAGCTGTTATTTGTTCATGCTGGAGTTCCCCGGTATAAATCAGCATTGCTAATAGATTTTTCACCCAGCGTTCTGTAGAAATGTCCTGCTGTGCAAAGCCTAATGTACCATAGCTGACAGTCTCTGTAGTCTCGCTACCATTTTGCCTCTTGGGAATGGCAAATTACATTGCACTACACATATTGATGTTTCTGAAGAGGAGTCTTTGTAAGGCAAGGCAGTTATGGGAGTCTGATGTATCTACTTACAATTGAACATGTGATTTTTAAGGAGATAGCTGCTAAAAATCAAGTGAATATTGTGTACTATATGTTGCAGTGAGTTTGGGGTACCAGGTTGCAATTTGATGAATAATCTGGTCTTATACAGTACTTTAGGTAGGGATCAATAAGATGACTGTCACTCCTGCCCACCTTGTGCATGTTTCACCATATCCACTGTAGGTACTGTAACAGTTATTCAAAAGGCTTGTGAACAGTCAGACAGGGAATATTCTGCCTGTCACTGTCAGGAAACCCTGTTTTGGTGACCCATTCCATCTTCAACTACAGTACACCATGATCTGAGTGTACCACCTATCTGTATGGTGGAAGCAGACTTGCAATGCATGAAATTATTTAAAATATTTGAACTGTGCTTTAATTACTGTAGTTTACCTGATTTAATTAAATCAAAGGAAAAGTCCTAAAACCAAAATGACTTTATGCTAATTCTAGGCCAAATCAAACACATTTTAAACACGTACTTGACATATACTGTATGTATTTGGAGGGAACTGTATTTCAGTGGAGGGAATCTAAAGGTTACAAATGTAACCCAGGTTCTCTGAAGGAGATGAGGGAGACCCCTTACTATGAGACACGCACTCTTGTGTACCTTTCGCTGAAAACCTCTATTTAATCACGCCTAGTAAAGGCCAGTGACACTTGCAAGTGAATATCCAGCGAACCATTCTTCACGAGCTCAGTGCGAAAGGGGCAATGAGGTGAGGGGCTGTGATAGAAATATTATTTGTAGAAATGTTTTAGACAGAGTATTGCTGTATTGAGGCCTTGCCCTTATGGTAAGGCAGGTTATGGAAATTTACTGAGTGTTGTTGCTGGGCAAAACGAGGTTTGAAGGTTGGAAGTAGACTGTGGGAAAAAACAGTACCTGTCTTACCTGTTATTGACATAGGGATGTTGAGGGTTGGAACATATTATCTTCATCCTTGATTGGGGCACGGTATGCTCCAACCCTCCCTATAAGGAAGGAAAGTTGCTGTGCTGCTTTAGAGATTTTCACTAAACTGTGTCTGGTGTGTCTGTCCGCTTGCAAGTGTAATAAAAACGTATATTGTGATTCAAGACCGTTGACTCTTAGTCTCACCTTTACCAGAAGTAATCAGGTGGATTTCCACGACATCTTGGGGGCTTGTCCGGGATCCCTAACCTGAGTTCCACCTCTCTACTGACAGGTCAACCGTGCACGGCCAGAGACTAGGTCCTGGAGCGTAAATCCTCCCCCTGAGGGGCTAGAACCCACCAGGGGTGGAGTGAAGGGTGCCTGAAAGGAGAAAGGGAACAGGACTACTCAGTATGAATTTAATTCGGAAATGTGAGACCACAATATTAGATAAAATCCTAAGTTAAGTAAGGTTTTTGGGTTAGAGTCCTAGATAAGTTCACGGTTAGAGTCCAGGGAACAGGTATTCCAACTAAAGGGCCGACGGGCTTATTAACGATTGTGTTGAGTTGTCCCACCGTTAATCGAGAATAGATACAAGGTCTGACCACCTTTCAGTATCAAGGTAAAGAACTAACAAAGATGCCAGAATAATTCGAAATGGGAAAAACAGTTAGTAAAGCGTGGAGTCCGCCTGTCCATCTGGAAGGGTGTGCAAAAATAATATCTGAAAAATATGGCAAATGGACATGTGAACAATTGTCACTGTAGGAAATGTTAGGTTTTCCAGTAAATGGGAGTTTCAGAGTAAGACAGGTTGATGCGATAAGAGATAAGCTCAATGTATATCAGTCAGGTAAAGAAATTACAGAAAGGAAAGCGTAAAGTAGACTGAAAGGCATATGGTATGTGGAAAGAAGAAACTATGGAAAGACAAGCCCAGCAGATGAAGGAACAGGTAGACAGAGTAGGAACAATTAACCAGTGTCCAGTAGTTGTGTTGAAACAGGTTGATGCCGACCTGGACTGTCCTTCTGGCCGACCCCGAAGAACGGAGGAAGACCAGAGACCGCCACCATATCGTGCCGTTGTACCAAGGGCTCCACCGCCACCTGGCCTGACCAACCCATTCCTGGGATATCCAGACCTGGCTAGCCTAACTGCACCTAAGACTCCACCGGTGGCTTTGAGGCTGAGGAATGCCAATCCAGACCTGCTCATGAACAGCCCCTCTGCTGCTAAATGTGATCCACTACACAACCCGGGCCAAGCTGTGGCCCCACAAGGCCACAAAGCAAGTTTACAGAAACTACAGTGTGCAAAAGATAAAGTTTGGTACGCATTTTTTTAATCATATATAAAAACAGGAAGCATATAATAAATATCCTGAACAAAAAATATTTTAACATGATAACATTGTTGTGCATGACATGAAATAATAATGAATCTGATTGTGTTGACGAACTTACATACAAAGGGAAAAGGTGTCAGTGGAGACAGGGTCGAGGCAATAACCAAACTACCTAGGCCTGTTACAACAAACCACCTCATGTCTTTCCTTGGTATGACAGGATTTAGCAGACAATGGGTCCTTGAATATGCTAAATTAGTACAACCACTCCATGCCATGGCACATGGCCAAAAGTTAGCCTCTATAGATAAAATTACATGGCCAACAGAAGGGGAAGATTGTTTCAATAAACTCAAAACTATGTCAACAGCGGCCCCTACCTTAGGATTGCCTGACCCAAATAAGAAATTCATCCAGGCTGTGTGAGAAAGATGGTTTTATGTCCTCTGTACTGATGCAAAACATGGTGATAAGATTATGCCCTATAGCATACTTCTCTTCCAAAATTGATGTCCCATTGTCTAAAAGCAGTAGCAGCTGCAGCAGAAGCAGTGTTGCGGTCACAGCCGCTCGTGTGTTATCAACCATTAGAACTCAGACTGCCGCACTCTGTAGCCTCAATATTATTGGAACACAAGACAAGCCATCTGTCGGGGGCAAGGTTCCTCCACTACCACAATGTTCTGCTATCTCTCCCAAATGTTACTGTTGTAAGATGCACAGCCCTCAATCCAGCTACATTTCTCCCCAGAAAGGAGGACGGGGAGCCCCATGACTGTTTAGCAGCAATAAACCAGTGCTTAACATCCTCTCTGAATAATGTGGGTTATGCTACAATAATTGCTTATAATAATGGAGGGGCATAGGCTGCCTCACCATCTCTCCGCCCAGGCAGCTGAACTCTTTGCATTAACACGGGCTTGCATATAAGGGGAAGGGAAAAGAGTAACAATTTACACAGACAGTCGATATGCATTTGAGGTTGTGCATGATTTTGGAATATTATGGAAAATGAGAGGGTTTATGACATCATCAGGAACTCAAATACAATATGGGCAATTGATGCATAATTTGTTTGACGCTATACTTCTCCCTAAAGAGATTGCAATATGCAAGTGCGAGGCACACACAAATGGAAAAGATACTGTTTCATTGGGTAATCACAGAGTGGAGGCAGCTGCTAAAAGCAGCTGCTCAATCTGCAGCACATACAGCGCTGCAAATGACACAAATAACCCAGACCGTCTCACTCATTGAGCTGATAGAGGCACAGGCTAAAGCCTCACAAAAAGAGAAAGCACAGTGGCGAAGTTTTATTTTTATGCTGTATTGTCACATGGGAAAGATTATGTGTCAAAAGGGGGGATGACGGATATTGTAAATAGGTATTGGTACACACAAGGCTTCTCAATATCAATATACTCTATATATACTATATATTTTTGTTCAAAATTATTATTACTAGGTATTTGTAGACATGTTTTCAAAATGGGTTGAAGTTTTCCCATCTAGCAAAGCAGACTCCTCAACAGTGGCAAAAGCATTGTTAACTGAGATAGTGCCACGATGGGAAGTCCCTAGGAAACTATCAAGTGATAATGGGACACATTTTGTAAACAAAGCAATACAGAGAATGTCTGAATACCTAGGAGTGGACTTAAGAACACACTGTGCCTACCACCTACAGAGCGGAGGGGCAGTAGAGAGAGAAAATGGGACAATCAAAATGAAACTGTCAAAAATGTGTGAAGAAACGTGTGTGAAAGCAGCACTGCCCATGTCTATTGAGGGTCCGCTCCATGACATCAGACCTGGGGAGTGGGTGGTGATCAAAGACTGCAAGAGAAAACACTGAAAATGACCACGGTGGCAAGGACCATTCCAGGTGCAGCTCGTCACCCAGTCAGCAGTGAAAGTAGCCGAGTGAGGTACGTGGGTGCACACGACACACTGCAAGAGAGCACCACCGTTGGAGGGACCAGGGTAGCCAAACCCAGGAGGAGAACACCCCCACCTAACCAGAGTGACCAGGGAGACACACTCCAACAAGAGTTACTGTAAGTGCTAGTAACCTCTGACTCCAACATAGCCTGCAGAGTAGCCCAGAGATGGAGAGGAACCGCCCTTGGCATCCGTTCCGACAACCGGGATGTTCCCTGCGAGGAGGGCTCTGCAGTCTAGTGATCATCTCCTGCCTCTTTGTGATCCCCACTTTCTGGCTTCTGAAATGGCAGCCAGATTGGACTTCACTGTAGAGAAGGGTTTGCCCTTATCGAGCAGGTCTTATAAGAAGGAGAGGATCCCAAACAGGGCCCTGAAAGGGTACGATCTCACAGCCTGTGCCTTGGAGTCTGCGTATTCAAGCTGCTCATACTCGATACATGTGAGAATCCCCAAATGCCTGAGCACACATGCCACTGCTCCGAATGGAGTGACAGGGAGCCCACACACACCTAAAGAGGTGCAGGTGAGGCCTGCAGTGGCAGGGAGGTCTCATGGTCATGACTTGGGTTTCTTCTCTGCCCTTCCCCCCTGCTCAACTCTTGCTTTCAGGTCTTCCAGAGCCACCCCGAACAACCCAGCCGGGTCGACGTTTTTGGGTTATCCCATCTAGCCTGGTCCTCTTAGGTGGTGGCAGGGCCCTGGGGAGCTCAAAGTTGAGCCGGGAGGTGGCTCTGCAGACTGCATCCATGAAGGACATGTCTGGTTTGGAGGGGACCTCATCCTTCGGCTCCACACCGCCGTTGCAGGTCAGCTAAATGGCATATATATAGCAGGTTGGGTAGAAGGGAGGGAGTCCATTCAATCTACATGGGATAACCCCCTCACCTCCGGCATCATCAGACCTAGCTACGGCCATCTGGATATGTCTGATGCGGAGGCAGTGGGCTGTAACTCTCTTCAGCCTGTGGAGGCATCATTGGCTGAGTACTTCGACCCCAAGGCAATGAGTGCTTCCTCCTCCATGATGGCTGCACTGAAGCCTGAGGGCTTTAACACAGCTACCTATGATATGATCTACAGCACAGGCATCGTGCTCCATCAACAACACTGCCCTACTCTCTGTCTACCTAGCAGAGCAGGCTAAGGAGTTTGTTGACTCCCTGGCCGATGCTAAGCTGTCGGAGAATAAGAGGAAGCAAATACACAAGATCACAAAATCAATACACAAAGTCACTACAATACAACACCGGAATGTAAGCACACACTATTACCTGGCATATTCTTCTAACCCATTCCCCATTCTGACCCATGTCCCTATGACCACTGTTCAACAACCTGATGGCTGGAGGAATGAAGCTGGACCTGCTCTTGTTTTGTTTGTTTGTTGTGTCTTGTACAGATGGGACCTTGTAACTTCTTCCAGAGGGAAGCAGCTGAAAGCAGTGAGCAAGGCTGTGTGTGGGGTCCTCCATAATTCTGTTGGCATTGTCCCTGACCCGTTTCTCAGAGCCCCTGAAGCCCCCTGCACTGCCGACAGATTTTAGATCAAGTTCACCGTCCTTCTGAGGATGTTCTTGTTTGACTCTGACATTCCATGGTACCAGGCCAGGAATTACAGTGTCAGCACTCTCTCTATGTGGCAGGTGTAGTAGCTGGAGAGAATCTTCGTGTTGACGTTCAGTTACTTAGTCTTAGCAGGAGGTACACCATGGACAGTGAACACTCTTTTATTGACACCAAAATTGGACAATAGAAGATTGGAAAAATTGTGTCTGGTTTGATGAGTCTCGATTTCTGCTGCTACATTCAGATGGTAGGGTCAGAATTTGGCGTAAACAACATGAAAGCATGGATCCATCCTGCCTTGTATCAACGGTTCAGGCTGCTGGTGGTGGTGTAATGGTGTGGGGGATATTTTCTTGGCACACTTTGGGCCCCTTAGTACCAATTGAGCATTGTTTAAACGCCACAGCCTACCTGAGTATTGTTGCTGACCATGTCCATCCCTTTATGACCACAGTGTACCCATCTTCTGATGGCTACTTCCAGCAGGATAACACGCCATGTCACAAAGCTCACATCATCTCAAACTGGTTTCTTGAACATGAGTTCACTGTACTCCAATGGCCTCCACAGTCACCAGATCTCAATCCAATAGAGCACCTTTGGGATGTGGTGAAACGGGAGATTTGCATCATGGATGTGCAGCCGACAAATCTGCAGCAACTGTGTGATGCTATCATGTCAATATGGACCAAAATCTCTGAGGAATGTTTCCAGCACCTTGTTGAATCTATGCCACAAAGAATTAAGGCAGTTCTGAAGGCAAAAGGGGGTCCAACCCGGTACTAGCAAGGTGTACCTAATAAAGTGGCCGGTGAGTGTATATCTAGGTTAGTCTAAATCTCTTAATACATATCCCTATGCATACACCTTCTTCTGCATACACCTCTGAATACACCTCCTTATGCAGTTTTTTTCTATTTTAGCCTGGCAAAGGTGCACTAACATCAGTGTCAGTAAAACAAATTATAGGACCAGGCAAGGTCAGGCCTCTGATGCATCTTTAACATAGCCTTTGGTCAATGTTTTGTCTCAGCAGTGATGCAACATTTATAGGATGTACTGTCACCCGAGATGTCACCGGCTGGAAATAACCTCTGAGATCCCTCATGCAAGGTATGTTGTTGCTGGGTTTATTATGACATCTATGCTTAAAGGGCCACAATTATGAAGATCAACATTTATTATGTATTAGTGGAGGGCAGAATTTGCATTGCATTTACAGCAAAGTGCTTAATTTAGTTAGGTAAATCAACAATATAATTGGATTGGAGAGTTTGAACCACTGTATACAGAGATTATCAAGGGGTGAATATCACTTAATTAGGGATAATAAGTAACCCTTGCAATTATTGCACATGGATAGATGAATGGGATGTTGTGTGGCCGATCGTTTTCAGTATGCAAGATTAGAAAGTTTCATAGTATGTGAAATTTACTGAAATTGAGTATGTATAAAATGCGAGGATGTCATACTAGATTTGTCTTTCCATGTTGTATGAATTCACTGCACACCATTCAGGTCCTTTCTGATTTTAGTCCCACAATTCAGTGGACCAGGTAGGGGAGGTGGGCAGTAGTGAAACTTAATCATGAACAACATGACGGAGCTACAGTTTCTCAGTATGAATGAGGTGTAGTATGTTGAAATGTGTTGCTTACTGAATAGATTTTACTAAACAATAGGCTCTAAATAGTATGTAGTATGGTTAGTAGGTAGAAGATACTTAAGTTCAAGGGGGGGTCAGTTCAACAATCTATTGGCCTGAGGGTTGAAGCTATTCCGGAACCTGTTGGTCCGGGTCTGAATGCTTTGGTACCGTCTGCCCGATGGAAGCAGGGAGAACAGGGTTTGACTGGAATGGCTGTTGTCCTTGATGATCTTCCCGGCCTTCCTCTTGCACCTCTCAGAGTAGATGGCGGGGAGCTCATCTGGCATTTTATACATCCTCAATTTCGTTCAATTTTGCATACTGCATAACATTCTAATCTTGCATAGTGAAAACGTGGACTAAATCGCAATAAGAGCATTCAGACATGGCCCCTGTTTCGTCATTCTGACGTGGGTTTGAATCCCATGTCCGCCATGTCAGGGATAAACCATATTACAATATCACCATTGAAGATTGAGTGATTGTTAGAGAATTACCAAGTATACAGTTTGAATGATCAGGTGATGTACAGTATGGTGTCACCTTAGTTTGAAATGGATTTGAACAACATGCACAATTGGATGATGCAGTGATAACTATGTCTACGGCAAAATGTATTCAAACATAAATAATGTGATAATTTGGTGACATGGATGTTTGAAACTCATTATACTCGACATACACAGAATATTCAGTACAGAGAAAATATACACAGAGCTGAAATGAATCATACATATACTTTCATTTATATTATTTAATTTTAACCCACTGCAAGCAACCTGTTCCCAAGGTGACAACTCTTTAAACACCCACATATTCCATTTATTTATCTGAAAAGAAGAAGAAGTCTTCACAACTTTCAAAAACTGCAGTTTATTATTATTACCTCAGAAACAGTATTGCTTCAGAAACAGAATTTGTTCTGGGACCAGACAAGGACAATGTCATAAATAAATGCATGATAGAAGCTGACTTGGGGTGACATGAAGTACATGCAGGCATCAATCAGGCTTGGATGAGCCTCAGACAATCCCTTTTGACAGATGGGCATCAGTGGCACCAGACTGGCATGGCTTTAGTCAACTGGGGTGTGTGTCAGCAATACTGTACAGTAGGTGCTGCTGAAGTGATCTCTTTCTGTGTGTAACACCACTCTCTGGTGGAGAGGATGTGGAATTCACTTATCAACTAGACTAGAGAGCTGTGTCACTTTTTCCTATAGATGTGGCTGGAGGGAAGGAGACAAGGCAGGAATGAGAGAATCAACCCCCAATTCCATATCAATCTCTTTAGCTCCTATCTCTTATGTACATGTGGAGGTCTCAGAAGATTGGACAGGTGTAAGCAATATGGAAAAATTACAATAGGCCTACTACCTATCAAGTCAAGTCAAGTCCTTTTTTATCTAAAGGTCAAGTATGTAACATTCAAGCTTTCTAAAATATTGTAATGACTAATCGTGTTGTTTAATCGTAGTGATTGATTGGAAGTGGTTGGACACTGGACTGGGTAGGGGTGAGAGATGGGAGGTTCATGGGCTCATGGCCCCCTAACAGGGGGATAGTGAGAGAACAGATCTGCAGCTAATCATAACTAAGGCTAAATAGCTGATGACGAACATTGACTGGCAGGCTGTTCCAAAGGGAGGGGGCCCTATAGGAAGAATACCTGCCCCCAGCTGTTTTCTTAGTAATTCTGTGAATGACGAGAAGTCCTGTGATCTGAAAGTTCTGGTGGGTTTATAGTGTTGAGCATGTCATTAAGATAGGCGGGAGCCTGGCTATGTTGGTTCATACCTATCAAATAGAGGTTAGGGGTTGATTTGGTATTGAGCTTCAGTTCGACAGGAGAAAATCAATGTCAAAAACATTGCTCTTCACTGAATGTTCTTTATCATGTAATATTCCTTGATCACTAGTAATTAATCATGGCCATTTAGCACCATTTTAAAGCTCCAAACTACATACTGGACCTTTATGTAAAACACTGAAAATTCAATACTTTGATGCTTACAAGAATAAACTCTTTCAACAACTGTGAGAGAGGTACAGTACTAGGGTACCCTATGTGTCTCCCTTTATCAGGCTGAACATGTCACAGGTTTGACTTGCTTTAATGTGTGCTCAGTGAGAGCTTGGTTTAGATTAAATCCTGTCCCCAAACTCACATTTCTATGTATGAATGTCTGGAGATAGCAATGGGACTATTTGAACAATGGCAACCTTTAAAATTCATCCTTTCTGGCAAGAATTATGAGCTGAATATGAGCATGCCTCTCAGAGGACAATACCAAAACCATTTTAGGCACACTCTCAAAATCCCCTATCAATATAAAACATATTGTAAGTATGAATGTAAATGTAATGAAAAAACAATAGATTGGGGTAGAACATCATTTATAACATCAAATATAGTTATGTAATACTTTAGCTTGAAGAGGACACCAGGCAGTGCCTGAAGCCAATGAATGAAATCATCTATTGGAATGAACAGCAATATTGCTTTCAGCATCAGTGACTTATTAAAGGGCCAATATTTAACACTAAAGCTGTTGTATCACATTTGTTGGTGCAGTGGGCTCTTCTATTTGACTGAATAATAATTCTACTGATATTCACCACAATATTTCATTCACAACAACAACAACAACATGTTAGCTACAAATATTAATTCATTTATTAACATAACATAATATTCAATACAGGTTTGCAATCCAAAGCTAGTCCTATGGCTCGATCGCCACAGCTAACATTAAATGTACTTTCAACTGAGGCTAATGTTCGCTTATTGTTAAGAAACCTAAAAAAATATATATATATTTTACTAATAACACAGCTACAGTATATGTACTTCATGTAGCAATCTGTAAATTATAACTTGAAAATAATCAAACAAAAGTTAAACTATTTTAATTAGGTGTTTTGTATCACAGTTGTTCAGTGAGTTGGCTCTCCTTCTATTGAAAGAAACAATTGCACATGTACATGAGCCCCTGACAGGAAACAACCTTCTAGTTGAAGGCAGATTACCTTTACATTAACTGTATGGAAATCATCCATAAAAATGTAATATCAGACCCAATGGGTAGCTTATTACTGTAGCGAACGGCGGGGTAGAGTAGCTTGCCTTAAGCGGGTATCGAACTCGCAACCTTCCACTTACAAACCGGCCGCGCTAGCCACAACACCAAGAGAGTTAACTCACTTGGCGGAGCTGCTAACGGGCCTTACACAGGGTCGTTACACTATCCCCTCCGTTCGGGAGAGCGTGCCCTCACGCTTCACTATACAAGTCTCTCACGTGGACACGCCTCTCCGATGGCCTCACGGGCGCCATCCCACTTCTGACACCAATGTAGCGAACGGCGGGGTAGAGCAGCTTGCCTTAAGCGGGTATCGAACTCGCAACCTTCCACTTACAAACCGGCCGCGCTAGCCACAACACCAAGAGAGTTAACTCACTTGGTGGAGCTGCTAACGGGCCTTACACAGGGTCGTTACATTACTGTGTTACATTCAGTGGAAGCATGCATACTGATATTACCATAGGTAGCCTACATCTTACCACTGACTGAGTAACCATGGTCTTAGTTGTGAGATTAAGATGGAGTACAAGGCTAGAACAAAATGGAAACAGGTAATATAGCATTTTCCAGCTCTGATCACCTTATGTCATAGAAACTACCGTCTCTATTTTACCTTGTAATAACAAGGTAATTGTCTTTCTTGCCACTGGTAACTACAGGTAATTATGGTTGCCATTATTATTATTACTATCTCTGGTGGCTGCCTCTTCGAATCGTGTGGGCATGCAGAAACACAACAGCTAATGTTCGACATTGCATGTCCATTTCGGGGGTTTATATTATTATTAGGGTGGATGTTGTTGTTTGGAACTTTTGCCATGGTGGGTAGTCTCAGGAGTGACTGAGTACCTAGCCTTTTGATTCTATTGATGTGTCCCACAAGAGATTTTATTCTCTGTATTAAGGTGTGTAGTGTAGGTCATGTTATGGATTTGTATTTGTGACCCAATCTGCACTTCTGATATTGAGCATTATTATATAGCAGGATATGTCCTTTAAACTGTCTCTATGTGTATTATCGTATGTGACTCCTCCACAATTGCTTGTGTGAATTGCTAACCTGATTACTGTGTTGTTTCTTTGTTTGATCTTCTTTGTTTGTCTCTTGGTTTACACTTGTGTTGATTGGACAAAAGGGTAGGTACATTTGAAGCTAGAAAATTCATGTCCTTGCATAGAGTGATTAAGACCAATAGGATTAGCCAGTTTTACAGAGATAGTCAAGGCATTTGGAAGGCATATTATTTTATTAAATCTATGGGTATGCAGTAATTTAATGTGCAGGGGGGAGTCCTCTGGACTGCTCTTTCAAATGTAATCTTGGCATATTGCCATGTAAAAGTACAAACCATTCTGAAACACATTCCATCAAGTCCTCTACAGCCTCTATACAAACTGCTTCACACCCTCCTAGTGAGCCCTCTGCCATAATTCACCATGCCTTTTCATGGCCATTTACCTCATTGTCATACTAAGGTATGTGCTTCAGGTGCCAGTCGTAAATAACGTCTCTAAATGCACACCACATGGCACCTGCCAATCTCTCTCTCACACACACACACACACACACACACACACACACACACACACACACACACACTCCATACCCCTGTCCTGTCAGTGTGGCTTTGACAGATGAAACAGGCAGACGGGGCACCACTCTGCACATTCATTTCCTCCCATCACGGCTCCCTTCTGTCTCTTAAATCAAGACATCAGTCTGTACAGTAGTCTTTACTCAGCTGCTGCAGCCTGGCGCTGTGATAAAGTAGCTGGAGTGATTGGCAACTTAAAGGGCTATGTAGCTGAAAGCTATGGTGACTTAATAAATCGATGCAGGCATGTTCTCTGTTTTGCTTCAGGTTTTCATTTTATCACCTGGTTCATCAAGCATTATTCCTCAAAGTTCATGAGCCATAGTGTCTGCTTGCTCTCGAACTTAGTTGACCAATAAATAATTGTTTGGTCATTAGTCTATGTAGCTGGTTCCATAGTTCTGCATGTACATTTAAACTTTAAAATAGCTCAATGGCCAGGGTCACATGACATGAGATCACATGAAAAAGAACATTAATTGAAGAGCACTGTTTTGGTCCAAACAAAGCACTTTCTAAAATGTGGGGTCGCTTTTATTTATCTAGTTTACATTTTATTTGTTTTATATGTACATTTTAACATTTTCAGTGTGGCCAGAGAGGGCAACTTCGCCTTAATCAGTCACTGATTAATAGGGACAGAATGAAAACAAGTCTCCAGCTGCAGAGCTGTGCACCACTATTGCCTGAAGTCTGTTTTACAGACTAGTGTGCCCTGGATGAATATTTCACTTACAGTATCACAAAGCAGAATGAAAAATACATTGAAATGATTATCTTTTGACTAGTAATTTCCAATGTTCTTGACAGATTCAATTAGGAAGTGATTGGTGTCATGAATCATTTAGCTCCCTCTTCCATCCTTCCCTTGGGCTCTACACAGAATGATAAAGAACAGTATTTATGAGAGCTGAGGAGAATTTATGAATACATCAGCATCTCCTACCAAATCAACTGTGAGTGTTATTTGTCTAACTGTGTTAGCCAGCCCTGATTTGACATTCTTGGATACATAGGCATATCAGAATAATCCGTCAGGATCATCAACATGACCTTAAAAAGTCCTGGATGCTTACATGGCAGTAGCTTCATTCTCTTTGTGTTATTATCACTCAGGGGTCAGACAAATACAAGAGGGGAGAGAAAAACTTTCTCACCTTTCAGAGTCGGGCTAAATAGCGTCTATTATCAGTGTTCTACCTGTCTGTGTTGATTCACTGCAAGGTTGACCTGTATTCTCACCTGACATTCTGCATCTTCGCCAGTGACAGTTTTGCTTTAACACCCAAGAGTATACTGTACTAGAGCAGAATGATAATGTTGTTGTACAATCTGGTGTTCTAGTTGGGGATTTTTGGTGAGGTTGAGGTGAAATTGTGCATCCAAATCTCACATACTGAAGTAAAAATCTGAACTCACCTCATCCACCACTAGCTATGATTTTGGTGTTCCTAAAATACTTGAAAAAACTTGTCTGATCTAATTGAGGGATAGCGCCACCTAGCGCCAACTATTGTTGTTTGGCCAGTGTTTTTTGGGAGTACACAGAGAATACCCAGACTACTCTTTAATTTGAGTATCTGCCTTCACTTAGCAGCTCCCTGAGAATCGAATGGTATCGATTTTTTCAGGAGCTGGAGGTCGGAGCCGCTGCAGTTTTTAATGTTTCAGTACACCACCGTCTAAACCTCTCGTTTCAGGTTCTTGCCACACTTATTGGCAGTAATAAAAAGTTGTAGCATCTCCCTTGGCGCTGGTGAGCGACACGCTCTGTGGGCTGCAGGGCTGGAGTATGGCATGAATAAACGCGAGTCAGCTTTAATAATGTAAGGGGTTAGGATTAGACTGCTGATTCACCCGAGTGCACCCGTCTGGACCCGATAAACAGCTCTGATCATGAGAGCATTGCACATATGTCAGTATATCAATCCCAACTCATCCAAACCTGCACTACAATCTGCCAACACGCACCACTACACAAAGTGATCGCAGAGGCTTTAGGAGTAGCCTAACCAGTGTGATATCTACGGTAGGCAGAATTTTAGAAAGTCCCCACTGGTGTGACGATGTCGCAGGAGTATCTTAACTTTAAAGTGATTATAAGAGCCATGAAGGAAGTTTGAAAAGAGAATGGTTGTTGCGCCATGCGTCTGCACTGTACGCTGAGTTTTGGGTCATTTACATTTTTTATTTACATTTATGGAATTTAGCAGACTTACAACAATACATTTGTGTAAGTAAGTGA
The DNA here is from genome assembly GCF_951799395.1 of Argentina silus. Lineage (NCBI taxonomy): Eukaryota > Metazoa > Chordata > Actinopteri > Argentiniformes > Argentinidae > Argentina > Argentina silus. The sequence continues at coordinate 12,254,904 of NC_139656.1, read as the reverse complement.
ATCATCTATCCAACAGTCATCATAAGACAAAGTAATCAATGCTCACACCAGGGGCCATTGGCAGTCGTAACGATTTTTTTTTGTGGTTGTACTGAGGTTGTACTCATCATAATAAGATAGCTGACGTAGACATTTGCAATCGCTTGATCATTTCAGATCAACACTCAAAGAGTTAGAAGAAGAAGAAAAAATACTTCACTGTACATTACTTACTCAGGGCACTATATCAAGCTTAGATCATACTTTTAGACGTGTTTTCCAAATTCCATTTCTTACACACAGTAACATGACATACTGCATATTTACTTCTTTTATAATGGCTGAGGCAAGTTTGTGTCTTGGAACAAACCTGCATGGCTTTCTTATTCAACTCATCAAACCTCCATATGGCCAGGTGCCACTCAAACGTTTTTCAAAATGATAATTAAAAAATCCAAAACAACATCAGTTCTTACAAGCAATATCTGTTCATTTGTGTGACTAAACATCACAAGAAGGACAGTATCAAATAGTCTATTCTACTCTTACTCTTATAGCCCACCTGCTGTTTCTGAGGAAAACCTCCTAATGATCCATCTTTACATAAAAAAGCGCTTTCACACAATCGAAGCCATCATTTATAATTGGACGTCCACAAGTGCACTTGTTTCACATGTTGATGTTGCATTAGTTATTCACCGCTTACCTCTAAAGAGACCATTACCCAGAGGCCCCCTCAAGGTAACCTGTCTCCCTTTTGTCTTCCATCAAACTAATTGTCTTATTTGTTCTGCACCCTAATATGTGTTCCTTCACAGCCTCGAGACTGGAATCGAATGTTGAGAAAAGAGCAAAACATGGTGTCTGAATGGGCACAGTCTGAGTTGCCATCTTCAGTGGTGTGGAGAGTAATCCAAGGACAGACCGAATTGGCATATTAGATGAATTTCCATCTTTACTATCCTTCTGTCTAATGGGGTGCTGGGTGCAAGGACTCTTCTCGAGGGCTACAGCCCTGATGGTTACTGGGCACTTTTCCAGAGTGGGGTTAACACCATGCATGCCAGTGCGTGCAAAGGCCAATTGCTTTTCCACAGTCATTCCCGGGCTTCAATGGTGCTTACACTGGGCCTTTTCTTGCTTTTAGTCTCCTCTATCCCCATTGTCCTCATGGGGCCAAACGGGGCTAGGGAATGCGGTTTGGGTGGAATTTTCTTATCATCCAAGTGCTTTATTTGGTTAGACAATTTGGTGGGTGGCTAGCATAATCCAATTCATAGCTTGTTGAAATTATATAATCGAGTTGATTTGAATAGCGCTTTTTACAAATAAACTTGTCACCCTCTCATGTTTGGATGAATACCATAGGAGTGTTGCATGGTAGTACTGGTACCACAATAGTACCGCGATACCAAAAATAGCTTTCGGTCTAATACTACTGTGCATCCACTTTCGGTAGTACCGAATGTGCTAAAAGGTATGATGCATTTGTATCAAAAGCCCCGCTGCCACGGCTGCAAAGAGAACAACATTGTATTAATTGTTGCATTGCCGGCCGCATTTGTGAACAGCGCAACATTGTGTCAATGTGCTTCCATGGCCGCATTTGTGAACAGTACACTATATTTTTCTATCTAAGAGAATGTTTCTATGCATGAAATTTGCTATTTGGCTACTAGCAAAGATACATCTTTATTTTTTTTTCTTATTTTTTTTTTGGGGGGGGGGATAGATCAGCTTTGAACAAAATAGAATTTTAGTTCTATTTGATAGCATTGCTTGCAACATTTCTAGTCCCTTTTTTTGCCCCTGCCCCAACCCTCCCCTAAAGGAAAATTTTATTTATACATTATTATTATTATTATTATTATTATTATTATTATTATTATTAATTGTTTTGCCCAGCCCCCCCCCCCATCAAAGGACCTAAGTTTGTTTTATTAATTTTAACAGTTATTACAAATATATTCCATCTACTAGGTAATTTATGTTGTTATTATTTATTTTTTTATATTATTATTATTATTTTAACCTGGTAATTTATGTCCATTATGGTATATTTGGTATTTTTCCTGTTGTAGATGTTATATGAATATAAGATATATTCCATTTTAATTGGTATAGTTCTTTTGATTTATTTTTTTAATTCCACCCCTCAGCTGCTCCCACCTTTCTCGATATACTACCCTCTTGGTTTCCTTGTGCCATATATTTTTCAATTGTGCTGTGATGTCTCACATAGTTCCTGAAACTTTCAATTATTAGAGCCTGAACAGATTTTAAGCTAAAAAAATAATATTTTTTCGAAGAGTATGATTATGATTTTATAAGAGTATGATTATGTTGATTAATGATTGTCCATTAGATACTAAGTCGCCTGATAGACGATACATCTTTGCTACTTGCTAGTAAGATGTGAGGTCCAAGTTGAGTTGAGAGGTATGGAATTCACAGAGGGACATTTTTGTTGCTGATTTCTGAAATTTGAATAGACTGAATTAGAGACCCTCCCCCTCCTTTTTTGTTGGTCATGTTATTGAAAGGCAGAAAATATGTTATGGTTAATGGACTTATTGAACTGAATCATGAAGAGTGATGAATAATGGATTATTATTTGTTGCTGTTATATCAAAGCATGCTACTGCATTCGATTATTATTAAATAATAAGTTTATCAAAATTAGTTAAAATGTTCTGGGCCTCTATTCCCATTGTAGTGCATCCTAAGAGGGCATTCACATGATAAACGCAAGAACAGCATTGTCCTGAGTGAGCCCTTGTTTTACAATGGAGGAAGTGGCGGCATGAGCCACGGATTTAGAGATGAAATGAATTGATCTCTGCTGCATGTCACTTATCATGTGAATGCCCTGTAAGTGTAGCGTTATTTTTTGGCGGTTTCCCAAAACCCTTGTTACTAAAATGCACTTGAAAATGCTTTTAAATAACTAGCACCTCAGACCACTTGTACATCAACAACGCCTATTGATGTTGGGTTTTTGACTACCCGTGTCATCTTAAACAGACAACATGCCCGCCAGACAGATTTCATAACGTGATAACACTTTAATCTTGTGTGTATCACAGTAAACCAAATTTGCCAATGGCGAACAGATTTTCGCCAGTACCAGTCACTGTGTCTGGCCCAGCTCTGGCCCTTTGTGCGTTTGGACTCGGATACGGACCCATTTCACGGGTTTGACCAGACATTCAGATGACCTTTGGGGATACTGAATGATTCAAATAAATCCATACTTTGCTGAAAAGTTTTAGTTTAGTTTTAGTGGGGTGAAGTGGATACAAAGGGGATTTGGCTAAGAAAAGTCACAATAATGCAATTTTACATACAAAGGTTAGCTATTTACATCCTTTCGGATGTGCTGTATATATGACATTTAGACACTTTTCCAAAGAAATGTACAGTACAGTGAGTGCATACATTTTTGGCATACACGGTCCCAGATTGTTTGTATACACTATCACAACAGTCTCTTCTCTGATAGAGAGGCATTCAATGCAAGTAAGTACATTTTGAGGTGATACCAACTGCAGGTTTGTTACCTATGTTGCCCAGAAGAGGGTGTTATTCCACTGTTGCAACAACATCATTTTTTTGGATGCTGCATAACAGCAACAACCAAAAAATGTTATAAAGAAATAGGAATTATAAATTCATACACCACACAACCAAACATCAATAGCAGACTCCAAAGGCAAACACAAAGCCTAGAATCAATGCTAGACATTGACAGCTCTCTTATACCTGCACAAATGAACACACCTGACTAACCAGAAACCCCTGTCAAGCCAATTGTCCCATTACTTTTTGAAAATAGGGGGACTATGTCATTTGTATACAAATACCATAAAATAAAAGCTGAAAATCATCTGAAACTCATGCAACTGCATGCAGTGGATGCAATTTGGTTACCTACTTTGCAGATAACCATAGATACAGGGAAACATTTCCAAATTAAGATTAGACTGCATGTATTACAAAGGGAAGTGAGCGTGTTTGCAATTATCTTTGGTTTTTGGGATTGGAATCTTTCTGTTTCGGGGATCTTGGTCATGGTGAAATACCCAAATGAAACACCTGCCCATCTCGACCAGGCGGCTGCACTTATCATTTCGGTCTGTATTCAGTAGAAATTCAAGCAAGACCCAACCCCTGGTGGAGTCCTTTCGGATTCGAGTTGAATCAAAACTCTACAGCAGGAGCACAGCCCCCCTCCACACATCAAATAACAAACCCCAGCCCATGGAGACAGTCAGGTGGCCAAAATGCACACAGAATTTCGGCATTTTAGGTATGTGGTTATAACTGTACCTTTAAATGAGAAAAGATTTAGACTGATTAGATTAATTGAGCTACTGTACATGTCGCTTCTATTGAGTTTGTAACACCCGTTCTGCACCAAAGAGAAAGGGACGAGGGCAGGGGGTTCCATGCTACAGTAATAGAACAGCTAAGCCATAACACTAGTAAATCTAGACATGATTCGTTAAATCATGGAACTGATTAAAACATTTAACATTCTACGTCATTTCTATAAGCCCCAAAAATTCCCTCTATGGAATGGGTCTGTAAGCGTCTATGGGAATGGGTAGCAATCTAACCTACAATGTGAGGCGGTGGTGGGTTAGGGTTAGATTCTGTTTCTGAAAATGATCTGATGAGCTACTGATGATCAATTCTTAAGAAATGACAAGAGAAGAAATGACAAGAAATTAGATTCAGGGAAAGGATTTTGAAATCAGTTTCAAAACAGAGGGAAGGACAGCAGGCATATGGCAATGTGAGAAATGGATTTAGAAAGTTGTTTATGAGATGTTGAGAAGAACAAATCGACTCAGTTCGACATCTCATTACGGGATATGCACCCTTGCGTATCCTATTTCCTGAACAGACTGGGAGTGCTTTGCATGACTGGCCCTGACCAAGCCCAGCTTATAAAAGCTCATGCACAGCGGAGCCATTCTTTTCACTCTTCACTCGCTTATTCTCAAGCCCGTCTGCAGTGTTCCGACAGAACCTAGCTACCTAGCTTAACTGTTCCACTGGGGTGTTAGGTTGCTTATTCTTCCTCACAGGAATCCTGCAGATTCAGACTTAATTCTTACCGAGCAAGGTTTGCTCTAGTTTGGTTCACCAAAAAGGATTTAATCAGTCATTAGCCTAGCTTTCTCTCATGCCCTTCATGTGCCATGTGATTTTTGTTCCTAGCTGGTAGGTGACCTTTTCTTGTGTGAACCATCATCGAAGTGCTCCCCTCTTTTACTTCACTAAGTGAAAGACCTTGTTTACTACACAAGTAGAAGAAAGAGTCTATTTTGCTCCCTCATGTTTTCCATACCATTTAACACTAGGTTGCAGCATTGCTTGGCTAGCCTGCTCCCCCCACTTTACTGTTATTAGCCTGGCTCACTAGCATTTGTTATGCTAGCTAGCTAACAACACAGTGGTTGGCTAGTAATACACCCACTCTAGTTTATTACTATGAACCACTCCCTGACTACTTTCTATCTTAGTTCCTTTCAGGTTCAATTTGAGTTTGTGTGTCAGATTACACATGTTGCTACTGGCTTGTTTGCATGCATTCAGAGCTAGCTAGCTAGCATACAAGTCACACTGTTGACCCAGCCATTTTTTAGGGTAGTTTTTTTTTTTTCTCCACACTTTACAGTTGACATCACTCTGGTACATGTTCATCTTTGACTCACCTGTCCACAATACCTTTTTTCCAGAACTCTGCAGGCTCTTTTAGGTACTTTTTAGCAAACCGTAACCTGGCCACCCAGTTTCTGTTCTGCTGGTGAAGTCTTCTGTGGATGGTAATCTCTGACACATTCACACCTAGAAACACATTCACACCTAGAGAGTGTTCCTGATCTGTGGGAGATAGCATCTCTTCACTGTCGGAGATAGCATACATTGTTATACATCTGTAATGTCATGTGAATGTTTAATGTATTTTATGTATTGAAAAATAAAAAAAATATGTAAAAATTGTTTATCTACAATGCAGCACTTGTGATGGCAAGTTGTGTCCTCGGATCAGCTCTCAATGATAATTTTCAGCATGTTTCTTCTCACTCAATATGCTCAACCATTCAATCTTTTCCCAACCATTACCTTTTCATCTTTCAGAACATTCCACCTTCTTTTATCCACCAGAAAGAATCTTGAAATAAATGTGTGCAACTGATTTAATTTAGTGTTAATTGTCCCTATATTGTATTGAACCTACAGTAGCTGTGGAGTAATGTTGCTACACCACACACCACGACAAATAGGACTAGATGGATACAAAACACAGCAAGGGAAATAGTTAGGTAGATATAATTAGCAGTAACAAAACGTAGCAAGGAAAATAGCTATCTAGATATAATTAGCAGTAACACGCATCATGTTCTGGCTAGACTGGATGTATAAGCAGCTATAAATTACTTTACAATCGCAAAGTCGCAAAAAAGTATTTTTTCCAACAACCCATATGCTAATTTTGATCTGTTAAGATAGTTAGATATAAACGCATATTGGCTTAACTTAATTAAACCCCTAAACCCCTGTTAACTACACTGCTGCTTGTCTTTCACATTGTAATAGTAACATTATTGTGCAATATGAACAACGTCTCACAATGCAGAGCGACGTGATCGGAAGCTCGACCCGAGTCCTCCTCGACCCAGAGTCCTCCTCGACCCCGAGTCGAGAATTTCCTTACAACGGTATGTAACCGTGATTCTCTGAAGGATATGAGGGAGACATTTCACCAGACTGCCCCTATTTTACGGGTTCTTGAAGAGATGGTTTGCAGAATGAAATGAGTGTGCTGTGTATGAGCTTTTATAGGCTGGGCTGAGTGACTAAATAGGGTACACAAGGGTGCATATCGCATACTGAGATGTCTCCCTCATCTCCTTTAGAGAACTAGGGTTGCATACCATAACCCAAAGTTTACAGATACCATGTGTTTATAATGATGTAGTAACATGTAAATATACAGTAGCTTTATCATTACTATTGTGTATGTATGTACTGTAACTACCTATACATTGCTGTGTATAGCTGGGTGTTCTACAAGCCTTGACAGCTGGCACACAAGTGTGACACAAGGCCACAGGGTAACCACGTAGTACAGTATATTGCATATAACATATTGTATAGTTTTGCCAAACTTTGGACATGTAGAGGTTACTTCATGTGCCAAAGTGCACTGAGGACACAATCTCTGGAGATCACACTCTACTGTACATGATGTCATCTGCAGGACATTTGACATTGCAGCCCAAATGCCAGCTCAGCACTCTCTCCTCAACATTGATAATATAATATATATATGCCATTCAGCTGACGCTTTTATCCAAAGCGACTTACATTGCAGTGAGTGCATACATTTTAGTATATGTGGTGCCAGCGGGATCAAACTCACAACCTCAGCGTTGTTAGCGCCATGCTCTACCAATTGAGCCACAGAGGACCGTTGAGCAGTGGAAATGTTGTATTTGCATCAATCCTTACATAATCAACCCTGATTTCCTACACTAGTAGTTTACCTTTTATAACTCCACTGAACATACATGCTCTATTATGTAGTGATCGAATATTAAGGTGGAGTGAAATGTTCCTCTGACTGCAACACAGTTCATAATGGCTGTATCACCACATACAGATGAATTAGATTAAGTGTATTGCCTAATTATAAGACAGTTAATATTTATTTAAATACAATTAAATGTGTACATTCTGCAAAGGTACATTGTATATGACAAATAAATCACCTGGCACAAATGATGTTGAGATTTACCCAAAATTATGTAGTAATCAAATACAGAGGTGGAGTGAAAAGGAAAAAAAAATGTATGTAGTGTTTTGGGGTGTAATGTTTTTGTTTGTTAGTTATTGTACCATTAAATGATTAGAAATGTGAGTAGGAATGTGCACATAAGTAGATTCTGTAGTTTGTGTGTTTAATGGTGGAAGTGGTGTTTCCTATTGTAAAATTTCCCAGGATAGTTGTGGGATAGTTGCAGTACATCACTAGTAGAGACATAAGTGGCTAACTTGCTGAGGCCTCATTATGTGAAAATCTAAAATCACTACCTTATTTTGTATATATAGTCACCTTCCAAACAAATTCCACTCACCAGTCATAAAAAGTACTTTATTAATTTCAATTTGACTTGTTGTTACCATAGAATAAATGTTTACCTGTTGATATAGAACAAATACAGTTGTACATGTTGACATAAAAAATATAAAGTATCAAGTAGAGAAAAAGACAAGACCTGAGGTTAAGGTGAGGTTCTCTTTCTACCACCAAAAAGCTCTGATTAAAGTCAAGAAACAACATATCTTCCACCACCAAGCTTTTCATTCTAATGGAGGCTTTTTGGAACAATTTCCAGTACACAGATCCCCATCCCTCATTGCTCTTGAGGTTTATCTTTGCGACTACAGTACCCCGCCCCTCTCCCCCACCCCCGTTGTCACATTGATGGTTCAGTCCATTGGTGGTTTAGGCATAATGACTACGTGAAGCAGTCTCCTTCAACTCATGGTACCCCTGGTGGTTTGGCTCTGTAAAGAGACAGAGAGGGGAGTTAAGAGTGGGAATAACCTGACAATTTACCATTTCCATTGTTGTTAAAAGCCTCCTTTAGAATAATAGGCTGCTAAAGTTCAAAGCAAGTAACACCCAAGTCTGTTATTCCGAACTAAACATTGCCTACTGGCCTTGCCTCTTTTGTGAGCAATTAACAATATTTATGTATGCTAAGTGCAAAGAGCATATACTGTATGTATCACATTTATTTAAAAATCCAGTATATTCTGGTATTTTCTAATGACCCCACTGTGTTTGCACATAGACGATTGAAAGTTTCTGCCAAAACTGCTCCCTCAGAAGTCCATTTCTAATATTGCCCCATTCAATATTCAGTAAGAGTAGGGTGGCCATTCAATGAGAACTGCTTACACTGTCCAATATTCAACATTCAGTGAGAGTAGAGCCGCTTGCTATTCTATTTTAATTTTCATCCGCTGTTTCAGAGAGAGCTCACTTAATAATTTTCTGAACATCCCAAATGATATAGATGAAAATGCCCACTAGTAGAATGCGTTTCAGAGTGTAGATAAGAGTTACGGTACCGAGACCCATATTCTCCTCCACCAAAGGCCTCTGCTCGCTGCAGTTCACCGCGTTGCCACGGGCCGCTCCCAGAATAGTCATGATATCCACCAGGTTGAGCTTCCCTTCCTCCCTGGCTTCTTCCACTTCCTCCTTCAGCTCCTGTGCCGCCTCCTCCCTCTCCTCATACTCTTCCTGGGTTAGCATTCCGTTCCCTACCCCCTTCCCGCCACTACCCCTCCCAAGCTGTGGGGGAGCCAGCGAGCACACGGCCCTCAGCCTCCCATAGGACTGCAGGTGTGCTGCGTTAGCGCGCAGAAAGAGTAACAGCACGTTGAGGTCATTTAGTGGGCAGCCCAGCTTGCGCCCACTGATGAGGCCCAAAGCAGGAAGCACCTCATACACAGACAGGAAAGTGGTGTCCCAGATGAAGAGGCGGACCAGGCTGAAGAGGACGATGGGCGCCAGCAAGAGGTAGATAGCTCCATTAGCTACGCTAATGACCTGGAAGACCAGCTGACCTGTCATCTTGCACTGGACTAGCTCAGGGACCCAGTTTTGGTCACGCAGTAGGCCCGTCCGGACGAAGCAGCTGAATTCATCCTGGAGGAAGGCAGACATGTGGAAGTAGACCAGGTAGAGGCAAGAGGCAGACATGAAGGTGAGTAGCAGGAAGCCACGCAGGAAGAGCATGCTAACCAGGAAGTAGGAGCCCTGCTTGCACTGCATGTATCTCTCCAGCAGGGGATACTCAAAGTAGCGCTTCCTCTTGGCCCTGACAGAGTCAATGGAGAGATTGTGTTAAGTTAAAGAAGAAGTGTTAACGCTTTACTCATATTAATCAATGAACCATGTGTGACTGCATTGCAAGTGAAATGCTAGTCAGGACATACACACATAAATAAAAACCTGCTTACTTTCAGTTAGCTCCAAAATCCCATCTACCTGTTTTAACCATTCCCAGCCACTCTCACCTCTCCAGCTCAGCCTGAAAGGTCAAGGGGTTCTCTGTATTCTGCCGCATCTCAAGGATGCTCTGGGCTAGGCGGATGGAACGGTTGTAGGACTTATCCAGCTCATCGATGATGAATAGCAGGTCAGAGCCCAGGGACGGCATGGCCAGGAAACGCCAGATCAGAGCCGGCAGGTACATCATCATGGCCATGGCCAGGAGAGAGTAGGGGAACATCTGAGAAAGGGAGAGAACATATGTCACAGAAAGAGATTTAAAACGTTTGGTGCTCTTCATCACAACAATTAAATAAACACCTTTCATTAGAAAGGAATGATTATTACAAGCTAAGGGCACACGTCTCAGCTCAATATCAAGCACTCCCCAGCTAAAATACCATCCCTCTACCTAACCCCAGTCACTCAAGCCCTAATCTCCCAAAGCCCATATACAAAACTGACACTCAAACACACAAATATCATAAAATGCTTGGAACCAGGCCTTCCCTATCTGACCTATCTGCTGCCAAACACAGAAAGCAAGAGGGAAGCAGAGAGAGACTGGGAAAGACAGTGAGGTGAAATGCACAGCTTACTAGTAACCCCTAATTATACTCATGAGGTCTGTGTTACCGTGGCTGAACACCATTTATAGAACCGCTTGTTACATATTTATAGGACAAATCTAAAATGTCATGGTTTATTATTGGAGTGGATTCGCAAATCATCTCAACAATAGAGTTGTCCTTAGAATGGGCTGGTCAACCACATCTGGCCCAAGTTTATGTTATGACTGTAAAAACATTTGATTTACTTTGTGCACCCAGAGAGAACGCTCCTCAAAGTTTCCATGAGTGTCAAACTCGTGGTGCATCAGTGAGTCCCAACAGTAGGTGTCCACATAAGCGGCCTGCTTGGCTGTAAAGTTGTTAGGAGGGAAACAGCTGATCTGTGGGCCTGGGAAAAACACAAAGACACCTGTCTGTTACTATGTATACACACACACACACACACACACACACACATACACATACACATACTCACACTCACACATACACATACACACACTCACACACACATACATTCTGACATAGCCACAATTGCAAAAAAAGGTTTTCCCTAAGAGTATGCACTTTAGCAGCAGAAAGGGTTAGGGTTAAGTCATACAGTATGTTTCTGAATGGAAACATGGGTTTTAAACCAGGGTGGTATTACTCTCATAATTTGCGGGTCTGTTTAAGGAATTGGCCTGCTCCACCATACAGATGGCTCAACCACACAGCCAGGGGTCCACACCCTTCAGCCAATCTCCCTCATAGTAAGGAATGATACGAGGGCTCACGGGCGTGCCCCTTACGCTTCAGAGTTAAACACAGAGCTCCTATTTTTATACATGTGGACAGCCTTCACATCTGTGACAGTCTTAAAAGTACACATAACCACCAATTTGCTGACAGAACATGGATATTATCCACTCCCACTGAAAAAGTAGGAACACGGACTGAAATATGTTAACATAATTATCAAGACAGGGCATGACATGAGGGGATATACAGTAGATTGCAATATAATTCTAACTGTTACTTCTTTCTACTATGGACAATTTGATATGGCACTTGTGCCACCATCTCTCTCCCTATCTTGCTCATTGCCAATGCGCAATGCTGTCTTTTCACCCAGTTACAGTATGTGTACTGTAGTTGGGCAGAAATATTGGGGGAGAAACCAGGTGCACACAGAACAGACACAAGACTTGAATTGTAATCAAGAAAAGAGGAAGCAGAACACACAGGAAGATAGGAGGCCAAGATCAATCAGCCAACCGGTACGGCGTCTTACTCTACGCCCTCCAGTTAATTAACATATCCTCTCATTTGACTCAAATGGAGAGAGCTGAAAAATGAGCAGCCTGCCTGTAATTACAGAGCTGTGGCGTCGGTGAACGTCGCTCTCAATCATCCCCCTGCCAATTAGCATCTGTAGAGGCTGATTGCAGGCCAGCTCTGGGGAGAGGATCATTAGCTCAAAGTCAAGGAAACAAGCTTGCCACTCTGTGGACCTTTACTGCAGTCCGTTCTGTCTACCACACACAGCCAGTGTCTCAGTGAACCTTACACAGTATACAGGCACTATAAAGGTGTTGAGGTCCTTTCCATGTTATTTCACATGGAAACATTTATTAATTGAATTCATGAATTGAATTCATGAACATGAATTGAACAATTTTTGCTTTTGCATGTAGTGAAAGGGTTTTTACATACTGTGGACAGATCCCTTCTGTCCTTTAGTCAACCAGGCCAAGTCATGGTTGAACAGTGCACATAATAATAATAATAATAATAATAATAATAATACATTGAATTTGTTATGTGCTTTTCATTGGAAGACTATGCTATAATGAGTAACCTCTCTGCTCATTCTTGGAGAGGTTGCTCAGCAGTATAACTAGTGATACTGAGAGACAAGGAGAAAGGGACAAATAAAATGTGATGATGTACGTTTCATGAGTATCTATTTCATGGACATTTTAGTGTACATTTTAGTGTGCCATGGATACTAGGAAAACATAAGCTTTAGCTTGAAATAATCATTCCTTTCTCATGAAAGGTATTTATTTAATGTTGTGATGAAGAGCACCAAAAGTTTCAAATCTCTCTCTGTGACATACAGTACCAGTCAAAAGTTTAGACACAAACTTGCCAAGAGTGTGCAAAGCTGTCATCAAAGCAAAAGGTGGCTACTTTGAAGAATCTAAAATATAAAACATATTCTGGTTTGTTGAACACTTTTTTGTTTACTACATAATTCCGTATGTGTTCCTTCATAGTTTTGATGTCTTCAATATTAATCTACAATGTAGAAAATAATAAAAAAAATAAAGAAAAACCATTGAATGAGAAGGTGTGTCCAAACTTTTGACTGGTACTGTGTCCATAAAGAGAGACTACAATCACTAAAATCATTACTAAAATGATTACATTACTACAATCAAAGAAATCAGATCTTGCAAAATAATTCAAGGCCAGAGACAAAAAAAGAGCAAGATCCTGACCTGTGGAGATTTCACGAGCAAAGGCCATGGACACCAGGAGCAGGGGGAGTCCCACAGACACAAACTTGATGACCCTGTCGAGCGGCAGCTCCAACTCCAGATAACCCATGCGGTTGCCACCTCCCGCACCCTCACGGAGCAGGGCGTCAGACAGCATGGCCTGGGCGGCCGTGTTAGCGATGGACATTTTGATGCCTGGCGAGTGACAAAGAAAGGTATTCTTTTTATCTCATCAGGAGTATCTGAGTGTGGCTTTACAGATGTTGTTGTTTATTCGCAAATCAGTCTACTGTATCCAAACAAGTTTTTTTTTTTGTTTGATTGTTTGTTGAACATAGTGACACATAGCAGAGTTTCAAATCTGTGGGATTCATTAAATAAATAATCAATAATCATTAAAAGTGTATGCACAATTACAGCAAAGCATGACGCCGGTGTAATGGTTTCTCTGATAAACCACCAAATTACATACTTCACAGTCCTTGCAAACATTGATATTCTTCTCAGCCAAACACCACTTTATTTGCTAATATTTCACAAAATGTCAACCGTTTTATACATATCTATTCCACTTGCTCTGAAACATAAAACAGCTTCCACATTACCTTCAGTCCTCTTGCTTTTTCTAGTGACCGACTGCAGACAGGAAATCCACTGTTTAAATGAGCGACACTCAGTAACCCTCTGAAGACCAGAGCGTTGTTGGCGAGGGCCTTAAGTAGTACAGGATGACCCGCTAAATGAGAAGCTGGAACTGGGCTGGACTGGGCCTGGCCTGGGTCTAATTAGAGAGAACCTTTGCTTGCTGGAACCCAGATGGTAGTGGCTCGAAACTTACAGGGCAATGCTGGTGTGTGTGTGTGTGTGTGTGTGTGTGTGTGTGTGTGTGTGTGTGTGTGTGTGTGTGTGTGTGTGTGTGTGTGTGTGTGTGTGTGTGTGTGTGTGTGTTTCACTGCCTTACCACTCAACTGAGGTCCCAAACATGTTCGGGAGTGCCATGGCAGCGCCCCACTTCAAACAAGGCCCCAGCTCCAGTGGCTTTTTCTGCCTCTGTCATTTCCCTCCTATTTATACTCTAGTGTGGCTCCAAAGCTGAAGCTAACATACAGTATGGTGGATGGTAGTTACAGTTAGACCTTGCCTGCTTCTGATTGAGTAGTGCATATAGGACTGCAAGCTAGCTATGAATATTAACTAGTGCTATCAGGTACTGTGTGGTAACTAGTATGCAGGTCCGGTAATCAGTGCTATGCAGGACTTGTAACTAGTGTCATGTAGAACTGCTAACTAGTGCTTGTAGTTCCAGATCAAATCAAAAATCTATATAAATAAGATGGCCTCATAAGTTGGGTGTTCCAGTGATCAACTGTAGAATGGATGAAAAGGTGAGCTAAGGCCTTAGCTGAGGAATTGCATGGGTTGAGTTCTAGAAACTGCACTACAACTGCAGTGTTATACACAAGCAGTATCTCTCTCACTGGTCTTGCAAAGCCAAGATAGTTCCTGTCAAAAATATATATAGTGACTAATTATGTTTACCTATAATCATAAAGTTAAGTAAAAGATCTAAACGAGCTCCAACTAAAATGTTATGGCCCTCTGCAGTATCACAATATTCAGCATACTGCTGAATATGCTATACTCTGTACTTACGGGCCACAAAATGAGAAGGAGGGAAGACATGGGTGGTAGGCAAAATCATAGCCTTGATCAATAACCAATGGGTGGGAAATAAGAGATGTGACACAAAAATAAAGGAGGTAGGACAACATTGAGACCACTGTATCTTGGAACCCAATCTGTAATCTTAGGGTTATTTGGGGGAGGATTAAATATGGAGGGGCTATTGCTCTGACAGCTAGTTTAGCATAGTCATGCCGTCTAAATCCAACAGAGACGCACTTACATAATTTAAACTCACAGTTGCTTATTCGGGTCTATGGTTTACCACCTCACTTTCCACTAGGGGTCAGTGGAATTGCGTATCAGCTGAAACCATCTAAATTGATAGTTTATAGAGAGTTTAAGAGAGATTCTAAACTGATTATAGAATATAAACCACTTCATTTTGATACACACAATACAATGATATTTGAAAACATTAATTGTATAATATAAATAATCATATAAATTAATTCATATAAATAATCATTATCTATAACTGGCATGATTTTATCTGTGAATGTAATTTTCAAATTGGTAATTTCACTGTTTTGCCATATAAGGTGATGCTTTTGTGTCTACGTAGCTTTTTTGAGGTCCATAATAAAAATAAAACCAATGACAGAATGGAATGGTCATTTGAAATTCCGTCATAGTTGGTAATTGGAATCAGGTTTCTATGTTGAACTATAATAATCAAGTCACCCAGATCAGATTACTACCCCAGGCAATATGGAAGTTCTAAAGGACCGTGTCCTGATCACTGATCTACAGTGCCCTGCATAAGTAATGGGACAGTGATTTTTTTGTTCTTCTTTTGGCTCTATACTCCATAAGTACAGTATGGATTTATAATCAAATAATTACTATGAGGTGATAAATGGGGATTTGCTATTAGCAGGGTGTCATATTTCATACTCCAACAAGCTATAAGAATAGAACCTATTGCTGCTGTGTGTCTTTAAAATGGCATTGATTGAATCTATCATGGGATATGTTGTACTAATAAGCCACTTGATGTTGATGCCTCTGGGTGACCCGTCATACAGCAGCATGTCAGACAGTAAAATGAGATTACCCTCTAACACTGCCATGATGTGGAGAAATAACACATATGTTTTTGTGTTATTAGTTCAACCACTTGCAGGTTGGTGGAAAAAACACCATAAACTTCAGTATGATGTACTGTATCTTATGCACACAAATGATGATGAATACAATTTGCTGAGTCATTAAAGCCGAAGTAGCAGATAATGGACCCAATCAAATATCTATGTAATTGGTGCTGGATAAAAAGTAATATACCTGGTTTCGAACATTCCAATCTTTTAGTTAGTTTATAGTTGTACAATTAATGCCCGGCATATAAAAACCACAGAGACTGCATGAAAGGCCCGAACGCAAGATTTTCATTTCTATGACTCACACGGTGAGGAAATATTGCCTACTGTACTTACTGTACATGGTAATCTGGTGCGGACCGAGTGGCTCAAAGCGGTAGCTTTAGCTCTTTTATTTATTAAAAATTGTCTATTGAAACACAATAGATTATGACAACAGTGTGTACAAACAAAATAAAAATATTCCCTATCGTCCTGGATGAACAATTTAAAAAAGCAATAAAGAAAAACAATCATAATGAGAAACATATTTCACAAAGAACAATCTCAATGAACTTTCAAGAACAGGTTTTTCTTTTCTTTTCTAGACATGACATCGGAAACAGGTGATTACATTTTTGTTCATTTTTTTTTCACACAGTTTCTTCAAATCCTTCACATAAAATAGAGGGAATCATTCCAGAAATTGGAACTAATTAGTTCTACCATTTGAGGACTCTGGTCACTGTCTCTCCCATGTTTGTGTATTTTTTCCTCTCCTTGAGATGCTGATGATGACAAAAGAAGCGTTCCTTCCGTTGATCCTCTAGATAGGTGACATATTTTTGCCCAGTCTGATGTCTTACCAGCAGGCAGAAAGTGTCCCTTTGTGCCTTTGACAAAGAAGCTGCTCCTTGAACTGCCTTTTAAGAGCAAGTAAAATCAACGGAATAAATATCAAGCCATCTACAAGGTAATGCAAACATTGAAAAAATTCTAATATACATACTTTGTGCTGTCAGTATACACTGGTTTACTGAAACTGTTTTTGCTCTTGGACGAAAAAGAATCAACCATAAAAAAACACATCATGCCTAAAAACATCAATTTTGTTGCGGCAAGGATTCACCATTAACATTATGACAACAACATTTATCTGGAACACTGAGAAATGAATTGTCGTGCTTATGGGGTCAACCTGAGAACCAAAGAGTCATTGGAACAGACTAAGGCGTGGATGATACCAAGCAATGAAACCCCAAATATGAGGCCATCATATGGCCATTGATTACAACCAACCCACCTACAGCAACTCATTGTGTCCTTCATTGTCATTGTCATACATTGTCTTTTAAACATAAAAGGAACCCACTAGTCCACATAGGCTCTTCATGCCAGTCTTAAGAGTTCTATTGGGAAGGATCAACAGATAGCCACTGTAGAAAAGCAAAAGGCTCATTTGAAGTGTCGTTAGCCTGCTAGGGCTGGCGTTAGGGCTGGTCAGGGTGAGTTTGAATTGGATGGGGTGAATGTGTGCATTGTTGTGGGGTCATAGAGGTCAAAGGCAAAGTTGTCCTCTTTTTCTCTGTTACTCCAATCCCTCTCTGTGATCCATTCCCAGATCTCTCTTTCCACTTCCACCAGACATCTGTCTCCCTCCCTCGCTCTCCTCGTCCTCTTCGTCCTCCTCTTCTTCCTCCTCTTCCATGCCCTCCTCTTCTTCCTCCTCCTCCTCTTCCTCCTCCTCCTCGGTGCCGTCCATGGAGTCATCGGGTCCCCCCAGCATAGCTTGTTGCATTGCCAGGGTGGCAGAGTCAGAGGACAGGGGGTGGAGGTTGTCCATGGCCAGGGGGTCTGCATTGGGAGGAACAGTAGATCAGTTCAGCAGAGACCAAAAACATCAGGAATGTGATATAGTTGTGTTTGAGTTTGACGTAGAGAAACACACAGTATTTGAGTGGTTGAGTGACGTACTGTCTGAGTTGTTGGCAGAGTGAGGTCCATGTGCCTGCAGGACTCCAGCCACAATGGAGTCAGGCCAGAAGCGCTGGGTTGGACGGTGTTGGGACTTCATCTTCTTAGCCTTGGGGACGGGGTCTGGGTTACTGGCATCCAGCATGGGCTGGAGGATGCGCCTGCGTGCATTGATAAACCTGTGGAGAGAGAGGGAGTGTGGGACAAAATAATGAGAGAGGAGATAAGGTAAAGAGAGAGTATAAAGATGATCTGGACATGCACACTGCTCGTAAGTGTTTTGACCAGTAGATGGTGCCAGTATATTATGAATCAAGCATGTAGCAGATGATGAAAGTTTGAACTCCTCAATAGATTCATGTCAACATTGACTTGAAACTCACTTTTTATAGACCATGGTTGGGTTTTCAATTAATTCCATTTCATCTCGATTTGACTGAATTGCAATTGAGTTGTCCCCAGGTTTTAGCAACCATTTATCAATTAACTCATAATAATTGCACTAATAGTCTGGGAGCATCTTACCAGTTGTTCACCTGTAATAAGGTGAGATTTGTTTGTCCTGCAATCTGTCTTTTCTCGTCCTCTGTTGGATAGGGATGCTACAAAAAGAACATAAAAAGAACATTAATCTTACTATGCATTACTGTGAAGACAACTACTCTACACCTTTACCACCAACTCTTAAAACCTGACCCCAAACCTGTAATACCGTTCACACCTCTCACTCTTGCACCTCCCCCGTCTTAACCCTGCTTTCTCACCATGAGGTGCTGGAAAAGCCAGGAGCGCATGATGTTGGTGGCGTGCTTGGGCAGTACCCCTCTCTTGTTCTTGGACTTCTTGTCGTCGCTGTCCAACAGGGCACACAAGTCCAGGTTTACCTTTGGATAGAGACCATAGAGAGAGGAAGGTGGGGGGTGTTATTGTTGCCACGGTAACAAAGGAGACTGCCAATTACCGTCTCTGTCTTTTGCAAGGGCAGAAACGCCTTCTTTGGCGTCACCATGGCAACCCAAATTGAGTAATGATACTTAAAATAAAAAGAGCTGAGGAACGTACATCCGCTACATACTAATTCTACAAATCTGATCTATGTGAAAGAGTGTTATGATAAAAATCAGTCACAAAAACTAAAAACAACAGGAAAGTAACACAATCCTGTAATTAAAACTCTGAGTTTGATAAGACTCTGTGGGTGGTTGAGAAAATGGTGTTGATAAAAACATCACTGTAGCTTCATTAAATCTCTGCGCACGTTGGGATGTTTGGATTTAAGTTATCAGTTTTAATGGGTACACAGTATTCAAAGATAATTAACTGTCCCAATATTCTAGTTTTAAATTATAATGTTCAAAGTCCCTCGGAAATGACAGTCTCAAACTGCATGTGTGTGCGGGTGTGCGTGTGTCTGCGTGTGTGAACGTTCAAGGGTAGATCAGAGGAGCTCAACAGCATCGTATCATGCCTCTCTTCTCAGACACCAACATCTGCACTGGCCTACAGTAAATAGTTTACAATGGACTAGCAAGGGAACATGCATGCATGCATGCACGCACGCACGCACACACACAGCTTCAGACAGTATCCATGGGATGGCCTGAGATCACTATGGATTAATTCCAAAGATCTTTCATCTCTAAATTCACCTCTACTCCCACAGAAACAAATCTTTCTGTGTCATTGTCACAGGCAGTATATGTCGAAATAGGGATCCCTCATTCATATTTATTCATTTGCAATGGCTGAAGCCCTTCAGAAGCAAAAAATATGAAAGTTTCATCCGGAGCGTGCATAAATTGGCAGGACAAAATGAACAAATAAATAAACACTACAGAAAAATGCATCTGATTAATTTAATGCAGACACTGGCATTGGAAAGTCATGAAAAAGGAACACCTCCCAACTGACTCTGAAATAGTTAAATAAATAACAATTGCAAACACAAACGCATACGCACGCACGCACGCACGCACACACACAGCTTGAGACAGTATCCATGGGATGGCCTGAGATCACTATGGATTAATTCCAAAGATCTTTCATCTCTAATTTCACCTCTGGTCCCACAGAAACAAATCTTTCTGTGTCATTGTCACAGGCAGTATATGTCGAAATAGGGATCCCTCATTCATATGTATTAATTTGCAATGGCTAAAACCCTTCAGAGGCAAAAATATGAAAGTTTCCATCCGGAGCGTGCATAAATTGACAGGACAAAATGCATAAATAAATAAACAAATAAATAAACGCTACAGAAAAATGCATCTGATTAATTTCATGCAGACACTGGCATTGGAAAGTCATGAAAAAGGAACAGCTCCTGACTGACTCTGAAATAGTTAAATAAATAACAATTGCAAACACAAACACACACACACACACACACACACACAGCTTGAGACAGTACCCATGGGGTGGCCTGAGATCACTAAGGATGAATTCTAAAGATCTTTCATCTCTAAATTCACCTCTGGTCCCACATGAAACAAATCTTTGTGTGTCATTGTCTAAATAGGGATCCCTCATTCATATTTATTCATTTGCAATGGCTAAAACCCTTCAGAAGCAAAAATATGAAAGTTTCATTTGGAGCGTGCATAAATTGGCAGGACAAAATGCATAAATAAATAAACAAATAAATAAACGCTCCAAAAAAATACATCTGATTAATTTCATGCAGACACTGGCATTGGAAAGTCATGAAAAAGGAACAGCTCCCGACTCTGAAATAGATAAATAAATAACAATTGCAAACACGCACGCATACACGCGCACACACACACGCATGCACACGCACACACACACACACACACACACACACACTGCACAAAAAAGCCTTATTATAGTTGCAGCTGGGGTGTCACGTGAAAATCCCTCCCCCTATCCCCCTTGGCCCTGGGTATGCGTGTTCCAGGGAAAGCAGGGTTGAATTAATTGGCGGCACCAAGCCGGGGTATCATTACCAGGAGCTTGTCGGTGATGTAGCTACGGGGCTGCGCTCTATTCCCAGCCCACGTGTAGCGCACCGCCTCGGATGGATCCTGGGTATTCGCCGAGACCGCCGCTGTCTGTCAAACACAGAATTACCTGCCTGACACTAGGACTGCCTAACTGCCTGTCTTCTCACAGGCTTTAGCCATAAGCATGCATAGGGGTGATCTGAGTCAGACATGGACAACCTGTGTAAGGCTCTTTAGGGGGATTGGAATTTGAATATCATGAGTATACCAGATAATGACACTTTGCAGAATGTGCTATTACACTGTCATGACGCATGTATCACTGGTTGTGGTTTCAGGTGACATTACATGAATAGAAACAAGGTGGGGTTGTAACATGTCCTGCTTAAAGACAATGTTATTGTTCATCATTAGCCATTATTAGGCTACATCTTACACACGCAATTGCATTGTCATGACAGTGTTGTGACATACATCTCCAATAAAGTGCCATGAGTTTATAGAATGAATGGCAGTTTGCCTGAGAGCGGGTTTGTTTTGAAGAAACATTGAAAGGATGCCCAGCGGTGTCTAACTTAGCGTGAAGAGATCCTTTTTAAAAAAAGTGAATTGCAATGGCTGGGGAGTTATCTTCGGCAAATGGATTAGCGGTCGACAGCCTCACCTGTGCATTCTGAATCTGGATGGTTCCTTGGGGCAATGCCTGGGCTAACACCTGCCCTTGCGATGTCACCATGGTAACTGGCTGGTACAAGGTCCCACCTGAGGGGATAATTTGCGGTCATGAGAGTGGAGTGGGCTTCTTCAATGTTAAAGCAGCCGGGCCTCATGACATTCCTTATTGTCTTACCCTACCACATCAAAACACATAAACAAGGAAAACCATGCCAGCATTGCTCAGGAAACATGAAACAAAAGGTGTATTCTTTCTTTAACCCTGAGTCCTGGAGGAAGGAGTTGTTGTTTTGCTTCTAATTAGTGCTAATTTAGACTTTAATCATGGGTTGTTAATTTGAGCTTTGAGTGTGTAGCAATCAAAGAGAAGCCTGAAAGAGATTGATTATTCTGGGTTAGGAGGGCTCTGGAGGGCAGGGGTAGCATTTCACCATACTAGCTTTACATAATAACAAGATACCGTATCATGTTTATGAGTGATGTAGATGGAACACCTTTATTAACACTACATTTACATTAATCAACACAAATGTCAACAACTGCAGTTTCATGCATTTAGTGAAGAATTATAAATCCAAATATAGTGAATGTACAAGATATTACTTATTCATTTTGCTAAGGCTTTACAAGAGCACAAGGGACATAAACCATAGAGGGTGAGGTAGTGGTGGGGATAGGTGTGCTCACCTGACACCACCTGTGAGTTGATTGTAGTCATAGCAAGATTTCCCTGTTGCAGATTCCCTACGGGCACCACAATGCCAGAGGAGTTAACAGAGCTGGAGACTGAGGTCATGGATGGAGAGGAAGTCTGAAGGAGATCCTGGAGAGGGAAGAGGAAGGGAAGGAACCAGTGAGGAGATTAGGGGCTCCAATTTGCTGGAGCAAATAGTGTTGAGCAGAGCAAAAAAATACAACTCTGAATACTCTACAGAAAACAGAATAGTCTACAGCATGATTGTTATCACACCTTATCTTTAACAATTTTTTTTGAGAAATTGTGATTATTCTACCCAATTTTTAGTAAACAGTCTGAAAATGCATTGCACATCATACAAATGCAACTTTCAGTATTTGGATTCATTCATCTCATCGCGTCTATTTGAAAGATTACGGTTAAGATGGCCAACTTTGGCACTTTTCTGCACATTCAAATTTGGGCCCTGCTATGAGTGATTTGAACCTGGTTGAAGAAGCGTTTGATATCGACTGCACTTGAGAGACTCAAGTCTCAGTGTGTGTGTGTGTGTGTGTGTGTGTGAGTGAGGGAGAGAGAGAAAGAAAGAGTACGTGTCCATCTCTGACCTGCTGCAGGCTGAGGGAGGTGTGGGAGGGTGAGTAAGGGCCACCCAAGTCATTGCGGAGCAGGTTGTCGCTGTGCATCTTGGTCTTGAGGCAGGTGATGTAGCGGTTGCAGAAATCCTTGCAGAGCTCATTGACCTTCTCCAGCTCCAAAAGGTGGATCCGCAGCACCTGGATGGCTTTCACCATCTAAAAGAACCAGGGGCAAGGCCAGCATGGTCAAGGACTGGGGAGTAGCTACATGCAAGGCTACAGGCCACATGCTACATGAGGGTAGTTCACCTTAGGCTAGCTCATGCATTCTACAGCTCCAAAAGGTGCATCCATAACGCATGAATGGCCTTCATCATCTGAGGGAACCAGGGGCTAGGCCAACATGGCCATGACTGGGGAAATGCATGCTAGGCTAGCGCCACATTATACTTTGAAGTCTGATGTCACATTCTCTGCTGATTAATCACCATTATTAGACCTTATTTAGATAACCTCATATTGTGCATTACAGATTTGTTGACCTCGGTTCCTCACCATTCTCAGATGGAACCCTTGACATGCAGTAGCACTTGTTATTTGAGAAAGTCAAGCCCTGTCAATAATTTTCTAAACTATGATCCAAACTTGCATTTTCTGTCTTTTCTCTTTCCAACCAGGCTTTCCTCCCGGGACTCTCACTCAAGGTCAGCACTCAAGGACATGGGAATGGGTGGAAAAGTGCTTGGCCAAGGAGGAGATAAATCTGCCAATTACCATAGTTTAATAAGGGGCCTCATACTCATCTCATGCCCTGGTGTAGCGTTACTGTCCTGTGAAAGAGTTAGTGCACTGCGTCTGGGAGCTGCCCACGACCAGTGCCTCGTAAAGCACACAGATGCAGGATTAATTGACTGTTCACCACTTGTCAGACGAGCACCCCTATAATGACGAGAGCCGACCTTCTATCTGTATATGTGCCTCTCTCACTCTCTGCCCCTCTCTCTCTCTCTCATTCACTCCTCATCCCCACCACTCCCCTCCTCCTAATTGCTAATTACAGCTAGCTGTCAGGGAAGGGCAAGAGGGAGAGATGGGAGGGGGTGGACACATGACTGGGGGGAGAGAGGTTAGGGAGATTGAAAAGAATAGAGAGGAAGGGAAATTGAGAGCAGAGAGAGGGGGTGGACAAAGGTAGTGACAGTATAGAGAGGGAGAGGAGAGAGTACACTAGAGAGAATCATGTACATGAGAGAGGTTGAGAAGGGGGGGAGAGTGAGAGAAAGACAAATGGATAGAAAGCTAGTCAGAGAGAGGGAGAGTACTTGATGTGATGACTGCCTCCACCAGCAGGGGGAACTGTGAGTGTAAGATAGTGTATAGAGAAACCCCACTGCAACAGAAGGCTTATAGGCCTACATCTCAATAGTCTTCAGTGCCTTCCTATCTTCCTCTCCTTCTGCACTGATCTGAAAACATGGGACTTAGGAAGCAATAAGTCAGACGCCTATCAGGTTTCACCCGTATTTTGTCACATCAGTGCAGACAGGAAAATTAAGTAATTGACAGTTGAATGGTGAGTCATACTCCAGCACAATGGCACTCTGAGTTTGAGAGAGTGCAAATCATTATCATGAATACCAAATCACTTAGTGTAGACTATTGAGATGCCATGTCGTCAGTGTAAATGAGGCATTCTTAACTTGACATACTTGGTTAAATAAATAACAAATAAGTAGAATAAAATAAATTACAGAACTCACCAGGTTGTCAAGCTCGGGGTCTTCGCTAAAGAAGGGCTTGTGGTCCTGCTCCTGCTGGTGGACAAAGTTCTCAATGTCCACGTCGAAGCTGGCTGAGGTGATGCATTCTGAGCCCTGAGTGGCCTGCTCACACTTCTCAAACAGCAGGGCCAGCAGAGGGAACAGAGGATGTCTGGGTACATGGGAAGACAGGGGGAGGTGGTTGGAATTTGTAATGGACACTCTTTGTATCAGACCTGGGTCATATGTCAAATACTCGCTTTTGGAATTCTGTGACATTGCTTCCATTGTACTAGGAAAACGCAGGACTACTCAGTACAGTATCTCAATCATCCTTATTGGATGTATATTGGAGTATCAAGTTTACAGACTATATGAAATATAAATGTGTTGTGGATGAAGTGGAATCTTTGTTGGGTATTTCACTGCATGTCCACTGTGCTGTAATGATTAGTTTCATACCTTTTCATACAAAGAACTTGTTAGCAGGCTAACTTGAGTGCAACAGACATGTTATGCATTGTACCTGAGATATAGTGTTTTACAGACCCATGAGATATAATACTCAATGTCAATGGAAAACGTTATATCATGTTCACTGGGACATTTTGAACATAAACAGGTCTCCTTTGAAAAATAGATTTTATCTCGATGAGACTAACCTGTATAAAAAAGGTTAAAAAGGGTTTGAAGGTATGAAGGTCAATATGACGACCCTTAAAAGGGCAATGTGGGATTGGTACATCCATTTTTTACTATTAAATGAATGATATATAGCCATTGATTCTTGAAGAACATAATTTATAAATGCCTAATGAGCTTAGTTCAACTGCCTTACCCCTTTAGAACCAAAAATACGAGCTTGTTTTACTCCATTGTTTGTAAACAAATACAACTTTAAAACACAGTTCAAACTATTATTTTGATGTCATCGATGGTCAGTCCTTGCATCCATAGCTCCGTATTTTAATTTGAGAGTGTTTACATTTCTCCAGACCCATCCCTCAGCTGTTTACCAAAAAAAGTGGCGGGGAAACCGCCTTATTGTTGTTTGAATCTCATATTGCCCATTTAAGTGTGTATGATATCATCCAGAAGATTTCTATGCTAGTGAATATCACCTAAATATCACCTATCATCTGTCTTTTATGGATGATGTCACCAAGTTCACGTACCTCAGTAATGCGGTTAAAAGATCCATCAGTACAGCCCCCTCGGTTAATACATAGTTATGATTAATGTCTCAGATTTTGTTACAAGAATGTTTATTGGAGTGTGTATATGTCATTGTCACATAAGAATATTGCTAACTGAAAAGTGTACAAAATGTTTGTTGATATTTTCCCCGAAATGGACTTTGTGTGTCGGACATTAGCTGTTGTGTTTCTGCATGCACGCACGATTCGAAGAGGCAGCCAACAGAGAAAGAAAGGTGAAAATCGGTGAGTCCATTTTCCTAGAACACCTCTGGCAGTAACATGTTTTTATATAAACCCGAGTGTCGGGTAGGACACTCCATTTTAGAAAGCGTTTTTTTCTGGACCAAAACAGTGTTCATAAATGAAATATTTCATTCAAGGGATCTCATTCCCTGATCGCTACCAATGAAACACAGTCATTACAACCATTAAGAAGGTTTTAGAAAGCTTTATTGTTACATACTGGACCATATGTTGTTGTTGGTGTTATTGGTGTGTGTGTGTGTGTGTGTGTCTGTCTGTCTGTGACATGGCGGAGATTGAGGGAGAAGTATAGGGAGTGGAGTAGCACACAGGGCATGAGGGAGGAGTATAGGGAGGGGAGTAATACACAGGGCTACTCTAGGATGCTGGTAGTGGGCCTCTGTTCTGGCTCTAACCCATGGCTCTCATTTGCAGCCTTTAATAGCCCGCTATATTAGACTTTAATCTGCCTGATCCCAATTTAATTCGGCTCCCTCGCCCAGACGTGAGAGGAATACTAAACAGACGGCCATGCGCAGAGCACAGAGCTGTAGTCCCCTCAGCCTCGTCCAGAGGGTGTGTGTGTGTGTGAGAGAGAGAGAGAGAGAGAGAGAGAGAGAGAGAGAGGGAGGGGGGGGGTTCAGAACAGGTGCCAACCACTTCCTTCCTCTGAAACAGTGTACAGAGGAAGGGGAGAAAGGGAAGTATGGAGAAGATTGGGGGAGAATGAGGGAGAGGAGTGGTTAGTAAGGGGGTGACTCTTTCTATGAATAATATGTCTAGTTTGTAGTGGAGGTCCTGTAGCACCTGATCACCTTATGGTGGTTTATCCAATACAACTGAGTCTTGTATTGTTAGTGTTCTCTTGTTTTTGAGCAAGCAATAATTCTGTAGGTTTACAATTGCTGAATGTGTAAAAATAAATGTAACCATTTAGTAAAAAAATATGTAACAATTTCTCAGGCTGTTGATTCCATTCATCTTTCATTCTCAGTGGTGAGGACTTTCAGTTTTGGAGTTGAGTGTTTGTTCTTCCTTGAGTCCAATCTTACAGAGCTTACAGAGACTTGTCTCTCAGTGGTGCATTCTGTAAACACACACACAGGGCTGTTAGCATGCAGTTATACCATAGGGCTTCTGGGACGCAAGGGCATTATGTATATGGCTGGAGTGTACACAACATAGTTATTGTCTGACTCACCCACACCTCCAACACCAGGTTAGAGAACAAATAAAAAAGGAAAGCAATAAACAACAGCAATTAAAGGATTTCATAATCCAATAAGACCCCAGCTCTAGCAAACATGGTCGTTTTTACCAGCTCAATGGATGTAAATGTAGTAGAACATAACTTAACTTCTATTCAAATGAAATATTCCTCAATTAAATTTGATAGACTGAAGCTTCACTAATTTTGAATATTTTAGCAGCTCTGTTTTGTCTTGGATGACATCTCGGTGTGTTGCATCGGCACCAAGCTGAT
Source organism: Argentina silus (assembly GCF_951799395.1). Classification (NCBI taxonomy): domain Eukaryota; kingdom Metazoa; phylum Chordata; class Actinopteri; order Argentiniformes; family Argentinidae; genus Argentina; species Argentina silus. The sequence goes on along the minus strand of NC_139656.1, from coordinate 12,227,455 downwards.
CATTGGTACCATTTGTTGTTTACACTCAGTGATTGAATGAAGGCTTTACATGACCAAAGCTAGTAAAGCATGCGTGAGTGTGTGTGTCTCATGTCAGTCAGTGTGTGTGTGTGGGTAGGTTGAGAATGGGACGCGTGAGTGTCTGTCTGTCTCTGTGTGTGTGTAGGTTGAGAATGGGACCCCCCCACCTCCACCGTGGGTGCTAAAAAGCCAGGTTCTATCTGCAGTGCGACGGAGTGGAGACGGGCGACCAGGGAATCGTTACAGGGGCCATAAAAGAGGAATTTACAGGACAAGAAGCGAATGGGAGTCAGCACAAAGTCTCCTCCTGTACTGGGCCACCAAAAAGCCCAAACTGCCCTCCATGAATCAAACCCACAGGGTATGTGATGACTTAAACATGAAGGATTGGGAACAGTTATTTTATATTGCCTCCTTCTATCATATCGTAGGCGAATTGAAGGCATGATGTGTTATTAAAGTTATTGGGCTTGTCATCATTTGCTGAGTTTTGACACTTTGCAGAAATGTACATGTAGGAAATGTAAATGCATACGGCCTTCACAACATGCATACTGATTCAATATGAAGTTAGTTACGCTATAATGTGATCTTATTGATCATAAATTCAATTGTGTTATTTCTTTCCAAAGTTATTTTTAAAAATGTGTCCTTCAATGTTGAGAAACACCGATCATCATAACTAACAAAGAAACAGTGACTCTCCATACGGTAGTAGAACAACTACAAGTGTTTTTCATAATCAAAGCATTTTGGAGATTTTGAGTCCCTCAAAAGAGCAAGGGTGTTTGCTAATCCACATTTTCTGCCACTGTTGTTGTTGGGGAGCTTTTGGCAGAGCCCACCCAGAGGGCAGAGGGGGATGGGTGGGGGGAGTAGTGTGATGTGGTGGTGGTGGTGGGGGGGAGGGATCTCTCTGTGTGTTCACCATGTTTGCCATCCTAATCAGTCCTACCGTATGCCTGGGCGCTTTATTAGAACCCAGTTTGTGGCGGAACCACGCTGTTCCTGCTCTCGACAAGGCCCTCTCCCCCAGGCTACATGTCTGAAGCACACCCTGCGTAGGGAGCATATACACGCATATACACACACACACACACACACACACACACGGAGCGAGTTTAACACCAGACCGCCCAACTGTGCATCTCAATGAATCCTGTCCTTTTTTCTCTCTCTGTATCCCCCTCTTTCTTCCATTCTCTTTGCCTTGTCCTCGTCCCTCCTCCATTTCTCTCTCTCTCTTTTCCTTCTTGCCGTATACCCCCCTCCTCTCCTCTATTTTCTATCTCTCATACTCTCTCGACTTTCATCCTCACCCCTTCTGTCCACCACACCTTGCCTGCAATGCGAGGTAGATGGGCAGTGTTGGCATGGGGGGGTACAGTATCTATCTGCTGTACAACCAAGCAGCAATATGTTACAAAGGCCCAGTCAAGATAGATGGTACAGAGCAAAGCAGGGACCCTTGGGAGATGGAGGCAGATTGGTTCGAGTATAACCTTACTTTCATCAGAGCGTGGCACACTCACTGATCCAGTTTTGACTACTCTTTTTGTGCGACAAGCCTCCGCATTGTGACATGAATGGCCAGTAAGAACCACTGAACAAATTAAAGTTAAAGTACTTCTCGCCTCGTTTCCAAGTGTCTCCAAGACACTTTGTGCGCCAGGTTGTTATAGCTTCACTTAACCTCCTGCAATCTGATTGGTTGCAAGTAGTGGAATCAATTGCCTTGGCTGCTAGTCGGTAATTAACATCCTTGTTTGAATCACCATGCGTATTTTGAGCCACACCTACATTGGATCCAGATTCATCAGTAGGAGTAACCACTCATCCCCTGAAGGTTTTTGATCTTAAAAAAATCTCAACAGAGCTTCTTTATGGCCAGGCGTCTCGTCGTGGCAAGACTAAGTTACCTACTGACATCATCGAAGACGCACACGTTCCTCATGATATTAAGACAATATCAACTTTTACATATACTTTGAAGTAAACTTCTCCAACCAAATAATATCGGGACACGACCAATATCAAATTTCCTTTCTCATCCCAAAGTCTACTTGAGTCAAGCAGTGAAGCAACTCATAAAAAACAGATATCTGACAGAGACCAGCCCATGAACCACTCATCTTTAACAAAACTTTTCTCTTCCATCCAGCAGCACTTTAGCATTAACATGTTGACCTCTTAAAGGGAAACCTTTAAGCCATCAAACAGTGCAAGTCATTAGGATGTCGGGAGCTGAAGTCTGTGAGCGTAAACCAACTTTACACAGGCACCCCCCCCCCCCCCAATACCCCCACACACCCCATCTCATCCCCAGGCCCTGTCAAATTAAAAGCGCTCCTGCCGGGTATGATATGGGATGCCTGCCTCTCTGCTGCGCCTCTGAATCTTCGTTTTATGGTAACCCCCTACACACACACACAAACACAAACACACACAATCCTCTCAATCCTCATCTCTCTGTGAATTCTTCCACCCTCTGGAGTTCAATAAGTGTCAGACTGAATATGCATCCCACATCCCCACACACACACACAGTCTAAAATCCTGTCTCAATGCAAAATACCAGCGGACCAACATGAGAGAGGCTTTCAGCAAAGACCCACTACAGAAAAGAGGGAATTATAATACACCAAATACAGAGCTTTGCACTACACTATGGGCCCATTAATGAAAGGATGGAACCAATGTCAATGTCAGAAATCCAATTTCTTTAGACTCAGATAGAAATAAATGCATTATGGCATGTAAGACTTTTTGCTCTCCATTTTGAGATTTAGTGTGCCTGACAAAGATATGGTTGTGACAAATGTGGCTGAAAACTGGAAAAGTTGAAAAGGTCTGCCTTGGAATATCAGGTAGTGGTGTACGACTCCAGGATTATGGGAGTCGACCCCTACTCAGACTATTACTTTCAGAGTCGATGGAATCATCTCTCTCAACTCTGACTCTAAAATAACAAACTGTCCCAAAATGACTGAAACTGCAATGTCACGTGTGTGCATATGTGCTTAAAACGATTTGACTGGGCTAGCGATGCATTGGTAGAAGATTACCATTCTCTACAAGACATTATCTATCGTTTTTGTTGTCTCAGAAATGAATTAGCAGTGGAATTTGGAGTCACAGTCATGACAGTCAACTCCAGCGGGAGTAAATGTTTCTCCCTTTCAAAACTGGAGTCGATGCTGACTCTGGAGACTTCAAAGAGTCGAGAGTCAACTATTTTGGGGTCCACTCCCTACCACTAATATCAGGTGCTGTACACGTCTTAGGCTTCAGGTTAAGTAGGCCTATATGTATGCCACCTGCTCAAATGTATATGCACAAAACTAGGGCTTATACAGAAAGATACACTTCATCATTGTTTATTTCATATATATTTCACATATATAACATGTTTTCTATGCATTTCACTTTTTTAGGCTAAATCATAATGTACAGTGCCTTCCCTAAGTATTGGAAAGAGGAAGGATTTTGTATACTTTTAACTCCAACAGTTTGGATTTAAAATCAAACAATTACTATGGGTTCAAAGAAGAGATTCTCAGCTTTAATTCAATGAGAGGTTTTTTCAAATTGGGTTCACCATTTTGAAACTTTTTTTTTTTTTTTTTTTTTTTTTAAACATACTCCCCCCCTATTTCAGGGCTCTGAAAGTATTGGAAAAATCATATAATGTCCAAATAAAGTACTCATGTCTACTATTTGGTCAAAAATCCTTTGCATGCATGCAATCACTGCCTGAATTAACGGATTCAAGCAGAATTCAGAGCATTGAATGCCATAACTCATTAGGATAATTACGCTATCACACATTGATTCCATTATTTATTTATTCATTTGTATCCTTTACTTAACCAGGGAAGTCACATTGAGATCTCATCACTTTTACATGTGAGCCCTGGCCAAGAAGGCAGCATACACAAAAATTACACAGACACAGAAAACACAACACAGTATCTAACATTTAGTACAGCATAGAATAATTTAAAAGAGCTGGCTTCCTTGTGATGAAGGGTTAAAAACATGGGTTAAAAGCATGTGCACTCCATGGCCAACAGCCCATCAATCTTGGCCAATCGAAATAAAATGGTCAAGTTTCAAATGCTTTTGTAAAATGTTCCGGCAGTATAGCTAAAAGCACTCTTACTAAATTCAGTTTGTGTGTTTGGAATGTTATATAAGATACTGTACAGTTCTGTGATCTCAGTCTATACTGACCATGTTAATAATTAAGCGATTCGGCGAAGAGAATAGGCAAGACAAAACATTCTTCTTGCAATTAGCAAAAGAACTGACGTGTGCACAAACATTAAAGATGAAACCTGACTTCCTGAGCAAAATTACAGCGATGCTAATTCCAACTCTCTTCTGCTTTGAAATTTTCCAGCCCCTGAACAGTGTGCAGAGGCAAAGACATGGGAGGAGCAGCCCTTTTTTTGGACTGAAAATGTATTTGTTTACTTTGCATCATCCCACCGTTGTGGGAGACAGTGGCTTTGGAGCTAAATTTGAGTACAAGCTGATTTAGCAAGAGCTTTATAGTTGTGTCTCAGTCACTATAGTGCAATATTTACTTATCAAGGCCACACAACTATAAGACAAGTAAGAGGAGAACTATTTTCCTATTCAAGTTGAGAGGATCGATTGATTCATCAGATTGTGATTCATCATAACAAATCAGCTTTTTCTATGATTCACGTTTTTAGACATTAGCAAGATGGTACTGTAGTAGCTCCACTTTGCCCTCTTAATAGGCTTAATAGGCCCTCTGGAATACCCATTATCTTAAACTAGTCTTGCATTTCCAGACTAGTCTCTTTAGCACTCGTCTTTTGGAAGTCTGAAGGATTGATAGGAAATTGAAAGGAAAGTTTGTTTGAATGGAGTGCGGGCTGCAAGCGGTCACATTTAGATTGGCTTGAGAAGAGCAAATTATTCAGCGTTAGCTAACATTGCTAGCAAGCTACATGTGTTAAAATGGAAATATCAATTGGTTGTTGGAACACTACCCAAGTGGGGACCAATGAAAATGATTGGTCTGTTTTGAGTGTGGTAATCACATTACAGGTCTCCACCCATCTTTAACTCATTTTCTGCCTTGAACTTCGCCAGGCTTTCTGAACAAGGTGAAAAGAAAAGCTGGGAGCTGAGATCATGCTTATACCTACTGTGCTGAATCCTTTCAGATCAACCAAACTGTTTATGGCATCAGGGTTAAGGGTTGTTTCTGGACAAAGCCTTGGTCTTTAACCACAAATGGATATTCATATTCAGTAACTGCAAGTTAACTTTGAGCATTGCAGTGACGTGTTGTGTGCTGTGCTTTAGCATGGCGTGAGAACTCACCAGGAGATGATCAATATAGACAGATACAGAAAGCTGTACACTCTGCCTGTGGATATTTAGAACATCTATACTGTCAGAGAGGATGAAAAGACAAATCTGCCCATTTCATACCCTTCATGTGCAAGGGTTTTGTGTTTGTTTGTTTGTTTGTTTGAGTGTGTGCGCGTGTGTGTATATTTTCAGGAAAGGATAGAGGGAATGGTAGGAGCTGTTAACAGGCAGTGTGGGTCTGGGGCTGAGTCTGTCTGTTTTACACCGCCCGCAGCCACCCTTAGGCTGGCTACTCACATCAAAGGGAGCCTTGTTTCTCAGAGGAGCTTAGAAATTCAGCCCCAGGCTTGGCGAGGCCTTCACAGCAGCTTGCCTTGGGGGCTGCGCCCAGGCAACCATGGGGCTAGAACCAACTCAGACAAGAGTAGCGAATAACCGTAGGGAGACCCGGGGATTCAGGGCAGCAAGCTGAGCAAAGAATGTGCAGTGTCATCACCGTTAACTGTACAGAGGATAATGTTGGAGGGTAACTTAGACACAACTAGCGGTTTGTTGCTGTTGTGTGAGTTAGGGATTGCTGAACATATTAAAAAGGTCTGTATTTGGTGAATAATTTACTTCATAAATAGATAATATAAGACCATTATGAAAGTACATTAATATTCAAGTCGATGAGTTGGAGAGGAGGGTGTTTTTCAAAGATGTTTAGTTTTCAGTGAGCAGCGACTATCTAATCCATATATCACTTTCATAAGTGCTTTGTATTGCACTTGCATAGAGCATTTCTAATGCTGTGTAACATGGCTTATACAAAAAAGTGCCCACAACTGAAAAAGCTATATATATATATATAGAGATAGAGATATATATACACACACACACAGTACCAGTCAAAAGTTGACACACCTTCTCATTCAATGGTTTTTCTTTATTTTTTATTATTTTCTACATTGTAGATTAATACTATGAAACTATGAAAGAACACATATGGAATTATGTAGTAAACAAAAAAGTGTTAAACAAACCAGAATATGTTTTATATTTTATATTTTTCAAAGTAGCCACCTTTTGCTTTGATGACAGCTTTGCACACTTCTGGCATTCTCTCAGATTCATGAGGTAGTCACCTGGAATGGTTTTCAATTAACAGGTGTACCTTGCCAAGAGTTAATTTGTGGAATTTCTTGCCTTCTTAATGTGTTTGAGACCATCAGTTGTGTTGTGCAGAGGTAGGGTTGGTACACAGTTCTATACAGTGAATAGCCCTATTCGACTACTGTTCTAATCCATATTATGGCAAGAACCACTCAACTAAATAAAGAGAAGTGACAGTCCATCATTACTTTAAGACATGAAGGTCAGTCAACGCGGAAAATCTCAAGAACTTTAAATATATCCTCAAGTGCAGTCGCGAAAACCATCAAACGCTACGATGAAACTGGCTCTCATGAGGACCACCCGAGGAAAGGAAGACCAAGAGTTACCTCTGCTGCAGAGGACAAGTTCATTAGATTTGGGATGGACATGGTCAGCAACAATACTCAGGTAGGCTGTGGCGTTTAAATGATGCTCAATTGGTACTAAGGGGCCCAAAGTGTGCTAAGAAAATATCCCCCACACCATTACACCACCACCACCAGCCCGAACCGTTGATACAAGGCAGGATGGATCCATGCTTTCATGTTGTTTACGCCAAATTCTGACCCTACCATCTGAATGTCACAGCAGAAATCCAGACTCATAGGGGGTTAGGGGTGGGGTGATCAGTTGAGCAGTCTGCTTATGACCTGTGGGTAGAAACTGTTCCGTAGTCTGTTGAACCGGGTCTGGATGCTCCGATACCTTTTGCCAGAAGGTAGCAAAGAGAACAGGGTGTAGTTGGGGTGGCTGGGGTCCCTGATGATCTTCCCAGCCTTCCTTTTGCACCTCTCAGAGTAGAGGTCCTGAATGGCTGGTAGCTTAGTTACTAGCTTGCTTAGTGACGAGCTTGTAGGGGACAGTGGTGTTGAATGCTGAGCTGTAGCCGATGAACAGCATTCTCATGTTGGTGTCCCTCTTGTCCAGGTGGGATAGGGCGGTGTGCAGGCTGTAGGCGATGGCATCATCTGTGGATCTATTGTGGCGGGATGCAAGAAGAGGGTCCAGAGAGGCAGGTAATGATGAGTTGATGTGCGACTTAACCAGCTTCTCAAAGCACTTCATGATGATTGGGGTGAGTGCAACGGGGTGGTAGTCGTTGAGGCAGGTTACCTTGTTCTTCTTGGGGACTGGGATGACAGTGGTTGCTTTGAAACAGGTGGGGATTACAGACTGGGACAGGGATAGATTGAATGTGTCAGTGAAGACATCTGACAGCTGGTCGGTGCATACTCTAAGGACACGGCCAGGGATGGCGTCTGTTTTTTGCGGGTGTTGATGCGCTTAAAAGCCTTCCTCACGTCTGCCACGTGCACATTGTCCTTGCGAGCAGCGAGAGCCTTGATGGGAGGCTGTGTTGTTGCAGTCAAACTGAGCATAGAAGTTATTCAGCTTGATTATTGCGGCATCAATACCCAAGCTGTCAGCTTTCTGTTTGTAGTCTGTAATCGTCTGTATAGTGTTTAGTATATGTTTCGACCTTGCCTCTGTAATTCCTTTTAGCAGTCTTGATGGTTAGATCATGAGCAGATCATGAGCTGATCTGCTATAATAAACTTGATTTTGCCAATCTAGCTGACAAGGCAAAGCTCTGCAATCAAAAACCATTCTCTCATTTTTATTTCAGTGATTATTTGACACCAATAATGTCAGCACTGTCCATAATTTATACCAACAGAAGGATGAATCTTTTCAAACATCCTTCACAGCTCTTCTCACCACCTTGTGGTGGCTTTAGTCAGCACTTCACAACTCATGTCTGCTGTAGCAGCGGCATTGAGGAAGCCCACAGTTGCGATGGCAGTATGAACCTTTTAAACACTGGCCTACTGTAGCAAGCTCGAGAATGGGATCTCCATTATGGTCTGGTTCCTCTAAAGGTTTCTGGTACACCTGGGGATTTTCCTTATCACTTGGCTTAGTTTTTAGAGGTATTTCGTCTAATGGATTAATGGACCAGTAACCTTGTACCCAGGCAACCATGCCTTGCATTACACCTTGACAAAAATCATTTCAATTGTGGCCTAGAGGGGGGCGAACCCAACTGAGTAAGGCATTTCCGAGGGAAGGGGGGTGTGTGGGGGTTTCTGTGAGGGGCACTGGTTGAGAGAATAACCAATGGCTATGCGCTGCTCACTTTGGACAGCACTCCTGTGTAGTGAATGAAGGCCAACTTTGGGGAATTGTCAAACCAGAGTCAACGAGTAAGTGAGGAGATTCTGGTGTTGTGTATTGATGGACCATATACATATAGCATTTTCAGATTCATATGAGAGCACTTGACATTACAAGGAGGGAAACCTACCTCGTTTGCCCCAAGTATGTACCACTCATACAGGTCTCTTTGTTTAGTCCATAGGTCTCTTCAATAAGAAATGTCTCTTCAATTAAAAATGCTTTATTTCTGAAGTGAGACCACCATCTTACCTGTACACAGCCCGCTTGTCTGACTCCAGCTGGGCCTGGGGGTCAAGGGTCACACTGACGGGGGTGTTCCCAGCTGCTGAGGCTGCTGGGATGTGGACCTGCGGGGCCTTGGAGTTCTGTTGACTGGTGCCCGTCATCTGAGGAATGATAAACCAAGCCCACAGTGACCTACAGATACTAGGCTTTCCTTTCAGTCACTATCAGGTTTGGTTATTCCCAACAGAAATAAAATTTATTATTTATTTATTATGAAGTCTTGTCATACTATAGACGGCTCCAAGTTGCTCTCGCTTCCACTTGCAAAGTTAACACTGGCACCCAAGATCATACCCTCTTATCAGATTCAGCATGTTCTGCAGTTGTTCAAGGTTGTTATTTTTTTGTCAGATTGTTGTTGTAAATGCATTGTTGATGGTACTGCTGTAGGATCCGTGATTGAAAAATAAAATAAACATAAATTAACAGTAAAGAAAAATGTACAATAACATGCTGAGTGTTATCCAAATACAAACTGTAATGCTGTCAATGGGTTTTATATCCCTTAAATACAAACAGTAGCAACTGAATCTCACTACCCAACTGTATGAGATTGAAATCTCTTTCATGGTTATTTGAACCATACACACCAAACTGCATTAGAGAAGATTGGAAATTAGCAGATGATGGCCTGCTTGTGTACAAAGCTTATTTTCAATAAAGGTCCCCCACCAGGGACATGCATAGACTTATGTAAGGGCAGGTGCTTTCCCCCCCCAAAAAAACGACCCCCCCCCGTGCACGTCCCTGTCCCCCACCCCCATTTCTTCTCTCTTTCAGGAAATGAGAATCCCCCCTCCCCCACATCTCTCTTCCCCCTCTCCCCCCGTTTTGGGGGAGGAAGCTTCAAGTCTTAATCCCGGCTCCAAATGGGAAATAAATGAGCTTCTTCACACTTAACTAGCTCTCATTTGCATTTGCCGAGTGCTGACTGCAGCTCGTGAGCTCTCCCCTGGCACTAATCCTCCGGGCGGAAGGAGACGGTGGAGGAGACCTAGAGGGGGAGGGTGGGAGGAGCTCTGACTAGCCTGCTCTACTTCCCACCACTGCATTGCTCACCACAAATTGGTCTAAGGTCAGTTTTGTGTCTTGTTTGTTTTTATACAATTGAATATATGCAATGCTAGCCAGGCTAAGAATTACATAATTTTAAGAATTAACTTCTTTGCTGGCTCAGCGGGATACTAGCTTGGAAGATTCACTGGCTCTCGCCAGGCCAGCGGGCAAGTGTCATTGTCAAGTCCTGTATCGTCAAAGTAGACGTGGGAGGCACAAGGCTGCTACAATACATGTGCAAACTTGATCAAAGTTGCCTTGATGTTACATCACCTAGATGTAATACTGATACTGAGTGCTGAACTGAACACTAGTGGCACTGACCTGTTGGCTCTCCTGGTACGATGGTGGAGGAACGCTCTGAGTGGCCATCATTGTCAGTGCTGCTGCTGGGGACACATGTTGCATCATTGGACAGCTTCACATGGAGACCTGGAGGTTCAACACAAACAGACAGGACGTTAGTAACATCTGTCATGTAAGCATCATGGGCAACACAAGGCAAGACACAAGTCAGATATAGATATGTAGATTGACATTGATATTACCCAGGCACAGGTTCACTGACAGCCTGAAAAGAATGCAGTGTTTTGATAAAGCTACAGAATGTGGGACCAATAATCCAAAAAAATATTAATATCAACAATAATTAAATTAAAAGCCCATACTTTTGGGCAATTCAATTAAAATAGCAAAACATCATCCACTCATGTGCTTTATTTGTGGTAAAGCCAACAAAATTCCAACTTGCTGTAGGGAAAGTTAGAATTGAAATGCATAGTGAGCATGTGAAACAGAAAGTTGTTGCAAACAGTAGCCCGGCAATTCGACTTGCTCTGACCGAGCCTAGAAATTGCGACCTCGGGCTTGCCAACACACGTGACCGTCTCCTCAAATACCAGACGTTACCCAGCTACGCTATCCAAAAGCTAGCAATTCAATAGCACGGGTGGGGGTATTTGAATTTGAGTAGAGAGTATACCATCTGAACTCGGTTACACTCAGCCCTCTAAACTCACAACACCACAGCAAGTCCAGCTGCGGATCCGGATCCGGATCAGGCACCAATGAAACAGACGTCAAGTTGTTGCAAACAGTAGTTCCGTAATTCGACTTGCTCGAACCGAGCCTCGAACTTGTGACCTCTGACTTGCCAACACACGTGATCGTCTCCTCAAATACCCGACGTAAACAAGCTATGCTGTCGAAAAGCTAATAAATCAACAGCGCAGGTGGGGGTATTTGAACTTGAGGAGTGAGTTTACCATCTCAACTCCCTTACACATGTGAAAAGTGGTTCTCCATTTTATTTCAGCACCAGCCACCAGGTGGTGCTATGATTAAATATTGTAAGAAGGGAACAATTCTGAACTTTCTTCTCTCTCTCTCTCTCTCTCTCTCTCTCTCTCTCTCTCACTCACTCACTCACTCACTCACTCACACCTAGTGTAGCTCTCACTCACATGCTTTCTTCAACAGAACTGTTAAACTGCATTATGTAGTTAAATACAGTATAACAAACTATGACACCAAAATTGCTGAAACAGTGCAAAGTAACGTATATGGCAGCTCAGGTGACATTGAGCTAAGACTACAGCACACACAACAACACAGCCCATAATGAGGCACCGCAGAACCCTAGTTTCCCTGGTTGGTACTACCACCTAGCCAATCAGTCGGCTAATTAAAGCTCCTGTCACTGGACTAATTGCCATTGGCCAGAGCTGGAGGAGTCCCACAGGGTTGTGTGCTCTACCCTATGGAGCCCCCTAAGAGCTAATTGGCTCTGGGTTAGGGTCCCTGGAGTTGAGGACACACACACAGTCGCAGGCATAGACACACACATACACACACACACACACACACACTCCATACCTGTATCTAGGCAAACACAACAGGCAGTCCTCAGTAGGTTACCTGTGTAATGGTCTATCCATGTAGCCCATCGGCTATATGTGTACACTGTCTGAAAGTGTCTTATGTATATAGTATCTGAATATTACACCATAATAGTCTGTGTATGAATTCAATTGCAATAAATATCATACACCACTCACTTAGTAGTGTACATATGTTCACCAACTACCTAGTGACCATATTTACGTACTGTACACTCAATCATTTCATTTACTTAGCTCTCACTTTCTCATGTCTCTCTCACTAATACCTCACTTGCTGACCAAGGCTATGTGCTCCTTGCCCAACAGGATCTCACGCTAAATTCGTATGAAGTCTTACGACCTGGTCCGTATGAAAAGCTTTGAATGTGACTTGCGTGGTGGTTAGGCAGTATTAGGCATTAACTTTAAGTGGTTAAGGTTAGGGTAATTTGTCAGGGAAAGCCATTAGCAAACATGAGCAAAAAAAAATGAACCAGCAACGTTGAGATCGTCCACTCGCATTCGTAGCTTTTCATACGACCTGGGTTGTAAGACTTCATACGAATTAAGAGTGAGATCCCCTTGCCTTGTCTCCTGTTAGTATGCGCTCACTAGGATGACCCCTCAGGTTTAGCCTCTTGGCAGCTACACTCAAACACACTGCTCTCAATCACTTAATCATATAGCCTGCACAATATGAGTCATGGTAATTGCCAGTGTCATTAAAATTGGGAGGGATACTGTGATTGATATTTATCTTCTGTCACAAAATGTTTGGACTAGAGAGATTATTGTTAGCAGTCAGAAGTGAAGGAGTCGACTGAGTTTCTGAGTTATAGCAAAACCTGTCTAACAAATGAGTCCCTTTGGACTAAACCATGTCATGTCATTGTGGAGTGGGTGAGAAAGGGCTAGAATTTAAAAATGCTGACAAACCAAACAAGTCTTTTCTTAGCTTGGTCAAAAAGTTGGAGGTTTTGTTTATATTATTTGTGGGGCATGATGAAAACCCAGAAAGCTTATGATGGTAGTTGTTGCTTGTTTAGAAAGATTGTATGTCCAAAAATACTTTGGATCGAAGTGACAATCATTGACAAATGAGACAGATCTGAGATATGGCCTTACCATGTGTTCATTCTTTACCATACCATACTGCATGCAGTAATGATAGTACAAGGCCACCACAATGTGCTCGTCAGATTAAAGTGTGGAATCTGTGAGTTTCCATGCAGAACTACTAAAGGACAAAAAACAACACTACATTGGCAATGCAACTACGTAGTATTTTGACTTACATGGTGGTTAGGCAGTTTTAGGCATTGATTTTGAGTGGTTAGTGTTAGGCATTAACTGTAAGTGGTTGGGGTAAGGGCAAGTTGTGAGTGGGAGGTATTAGCAAACATGACCATTAGGAACACGAATTAGCAAACAAAAACACTTTTACTATCATTACTACACACTGCCAGTTACTACTATCGTGTGCAGGCACACATATCCTATAAGTGACTGGCCTGCGTCTTACAGCCCTCCCAATTGGATCCTGACTCCGAAATAGCATATTTCATCAAACGAGCTCTGGTAAAAACTGGACAAATTGTGTGTGTGTGTGTGTGTGTGTATATTGTATACTGATTGCACTTCCTGGTTTGTGTTCTCATTCCAAAATGGTATCAGCTGAAAGGCATCTTCTCTGTTATCTGTCCTCATTTTAATTGCAAATGCAGGGAGCGAGTTGGTAATTAAATGGAAAATTGCACATTAATTGATGAGACTAAAGATAAAGCAATTCCAATTATTGCATAGTATTTTAGGCGGCCTCTCAAGTCTCCATCCCTCGAGGAATGCAGTACCTAATGCCGTATTGAAGCACATAACCATGATACGTGCACACATAAATACGCGTAAACACACACACACACACACACACACACACACACACACACATTTTTCACATGCGCACAGAAGCACCACAATAGACCCAATTAACAAGATCTGACTATAACAACAATTTGACTATAAAACTACAATTCGCACTTGACCAACACATAGGTACAGTACATGGCTACAAAGTGAGCCACATAACACCTGCCTGCTTTTATTTTCTTTATTTTTATGTTGCCCCACAAAAAGGTGAGCTATTCACTGTAACAAAAGCACACTTCAAATGTTACAGAATGTGAAATTCATATCAGTGGAGAATTGCCTGTAGTCAATACCAAAATTCAATGTCAAGCATTTACAAAACTATATAAAGTGAAGTTATACCTTTATTACAAAAAAACATCAACGGATTTTGTGAATTTCCATAGTGTCATGGACAAAAATAAACAATTTAACCCTTTTAATCTGATTCAGGTTTGTGCATGTTGTTAAGAAACGAAAATAAATTTCATTTTCCAACCAGTGTTTCCATTTTTTTGTAAAATCAACCTACAGCACTACATACTGACTTTAAGCCAATCAGTGGCCTTACTATGATTTGACCCCATTTACCTCTTGATATTGAAATATAAATACATATTCCATCACATATGGTGTCATCACATCCTCTCCTGTCCACACATGGCCTTACAATGTCTCCCATATCATGTGACCAGATATGTTTATACATTTTTGCTGCAAAATGGCCACAATACATCTTATGAGGTGATTTTGCTGTAAGTCCATTCAAAGTCTATGCCACAGTATACACTTGACCTCTGTGATGATCACTGTAGATCTCATAAGACGACCGAACATACCTGCAACCTACAGTAAGTAACCACACTCTCTAACTAAAAGCAAACAAAGCCTTCTAGGCTTTACCAAACCTGAGCTCAAAGACCATATCATTTTAATTTGTTTTAAAGTGGTTGTGCCCATGTTGTGATTTTTAGGGTGGAATGCAAAGGAGTTGTGTGCCGGTGACATTATACTGTCTGTGTTATGTGCCAGGAATGTGCAGTTTGTTCGATCGCTCCGCTTCCCCACTGGGTCCCGCTTCTTGCAATTCCTGGCTGAGAAAAGGCTAAAGATGTCATCGATAATTCTCGACATGACCCTTGACCACAATCGTTAGCTTGTCTGATAACAGGGGCTAATTTCTACAAGCGCCTGGGGGGCTGAAGCTATTGATGAGGCTGGCTGCAGAGAGAGAGCTCCATAGTGTCTATCTGCTCCTGTAGCTATCTTGCTTTGTCTTTCTCAGTTTTGCTGTCTGTCTCAGTTTCTCCCTGTCTAGCTTATCCACACACCAAATCTAATCAAATCAAATCAAACTGTAATGGTCATTTATACTACACAAATCAGAGACCCTATAAAAACTAATATATTAATTCCAAAATCACATGAACTATTATCCTTGCATTTAGATGGACTCAAGTCAACTTATTGAGTGACTTGTTGATGACATTTTTGGATTTGATTTTTGCATCATTGTTAAGAGTGTCATACCAAAAGGTCTGAATACTTACGTAAATGACATATTTCTGTATTTCAATTTGAATAAATTTGTTTACAGCACACATACACACACTTCATCAAAATACTCATGAGCAGATTTACAAAGGAAAACATCTGTTTAACAATGTTTTGTCAATCTATCCAGCACACATAATGTATTGACAAAATATCAACAGGATAACACAGCTTTAGTTAGAAATCCATCCAACATATGACTGTTTCATGCTGCACAACGCAGGACTTTGATACAAACACCCATTGACTTGTGTGAAGAACATGTCGGAATGTGGTGCTTTTGAACTGATTCTGAACTTCACTTCTCGAAGAGAAGTGTGTCGATTTCAATTGCACATTAAGGAACATGAATGAGAAAACCACCCTGAGAGGTTTCCACCTCTGTATTTGCTCGAGCCAAAGTGCCATTTCCGAATTCCCCCCGATCCCATTTAGTCCATCCTGTTTGAGTTTCCTGGTTACAAAGATGACCTGGAAATGCAATGAATAACATTTGCGGTGGGTGTGTCATGCAGACCAGATATCATGCATCTTAATGTCCTGAGTCATAGCATTAGCCAGGATGAATAAATAAATTGTGGGTCCTGAATATATGGATCCAATCATGGTTCATTGTTATGCAGATTTGCAATGCAAAATATGATGGTTCGTCAACATGAGAGGGGAGGGCTTAGTTGTAATGAGGTTTGGGGAAGGGGGCACTGTACACACATGTACATAGTGACACACACACATACACACACACACACACACACACACACACACACACACACAAGTACCCCCCCCATCATACACATACACACACACACCACACCACAGCCAGAGGCGAGTATAGACCCAACAGTGGTCTGCGAGCCACATACCCCCCAGGCTAGGAGGAGCCCAACACAAGGTGGAAGCCTAGCCTACATCTCCCAGTCCACCTCATTAACCTCTACTAGTAGCAGGCACTGTAGAGATTCCCACTATCCCCTCTACCCACCTCTCTGTCAACATCACTACTCCTCACCTCTCCTTAGTTAGCATTCATGTTATCATTCATTCATTTACTCATTCACTCACTCACTCACTCACTCACTCACTCACTCACTCACTCACTCACTTTGGGGGGTTGTACTTCGGCAATGAAATGGAGATGGTTTTGATGCTGTATTGTAGCTTGGTGAAGTACACTGAGATACATAAACATTAATAGCCATATGTTTCAGCAGAATTCACTGTATTGAAACTGAGCTTCAGGGCTTCACAAGTGAGAGATTTGATGTTGCTTGATTGACTGTAGGCTCACCAACATATCGGCACAACGGCTACAATGCTTATATTGTATCAATCAATACAGAATACACTTCTCATTGGGAAAGTGAATTAACAAACAGCCTGCACTCAAATGTTAGTTGAATATGTTAGTTCCCCACTTTGCTCCATTGCTTTCCTCACGAGACACACCAGTCAAACTCCCAGACAAAATTAACTTTCTTCAAAGAATGACCTCTCAAACTTGTTCTTTAATATTCAAGTTCATAATAATGAGAATGTGATGTGAACGTCCTTCATACAGCAGATATGCCCCACAAACATAATGAACACACTGCGATTTCCCTGGGGTATAGTAGTGTGGAACACACACCGCTTTTTCGGTCTGTACAACAGCATCACTCGTCCAATCTGACTCCAATTCTTGTTTTCTTTGTATTTATGCAAATTATTGTTTGGATATTACAGATTCGGATTTTATTGCATTCTGTCCTGCTTTTTAAAATTAGATTAGAGTCTTGACTAAAATGGGTGTTGTTGAAACTACAGTGTGGTGAAAATGTCTCTAATTCCCCAAAGGCGGAATGGTTCGCATGCAAATAACCTTATTAGCATAGCTAAAAGCTCTTATTATAATTAGGTATGTTCTTTTTCTAAATAGACAAGAGGGATACACATTTCACACAAAAATACAAACGTTAAAAACATGTGCATGAACAGTATAAGGTACTGGTTTGACCTTTACCCTTAACCGACAATGCACGGCCCAGGACAGGCGAACTCTGCAAAGGGTGGTACGCCTGGCAGAAAAGACCATGGGAGCTCCAACCCCCCCTCTCCATGTCCTGTACACCAGGAGGTGTAGGACCAGAGCATACAGGATTATGAAGGACCCTCACCACCCGAAACATGGACTGTTCCAGCCGCTGCCGTCAGGAAAACGCCTCCGCTGTCATGCAGCAAAAACAGAGAGGCTAAGACTGAGTTTCTTCCCCCATGCCATCAGAATTGTCAACGATGACCCCACCAGTGCCCCCCTCAAGTCACTCACACATGCACTGTCATTCTAACACATATGCACACACATAATCATCCATCTGCTATTTATATTGCTTACTGGCTATACTGTTCATATTGTTTATACTGTTTATACTGTCCATACTGTATATTTTTTAGTACTTCTATTTTTATTTTATTGTATTTTAAAACTTATTGTGTTGTTGCACTACTCTGTGGCACTGTCACTTTTGCATTTCACTGTATACTTGTATGCACGTGACAAATAAAGAAATCTTGATCTTGATCTTGATCAATGTTTGGCACTGCTTGTTTGACAGATTGTGTTTAATGCCTGTGCCTGCATTGTGCTCTGCATTGGCAAAACCTTGGATGAACAGAGTAAACTATACTATATATCTAACATGTGCATCATGACTAGGTATATGATTTAGTGTACAATGAATGACCTGATGATGTAATGCCCTCTGCTATTTAATTCCTTCCAAATTCCTTCATTTTTAGGCATTCACATTTTACTCCCTTATACACTTTCAAATCCAGTTAAAATAGTACTTTCAGGGACTTCCATTTTCAGACCCCACTGCACACTGTATGCACTGCCACATAACTTTCATTCTGTGAGTTGTGTTAACTCTGAATATAACAGCATCTTGATGTTATTAGCTGGCACGGGGTCTCCCTCTCTCTCTCTCTTCTTCCGCTCTCATGTTTGGCAGTGATATGGCAGGGGGACATTGTGTGGCTTATCTGCTAAGAGATCTGCAAGGCCTTTTTTAAATGGATACCTCCTTATCGCAGTGTGAGTGAGCATCGTCTGTGTCACTCCGGTTAAACTTTAGGTAGTGGCATGGTACTGTACGTGACAAACAACTGGATGACATAGGGACTGGACTATATTACCAATGAGGCCTAGCTCAGGTAACACATGTACTGTGCTGGATCAATCTTAGGGTTGGAGCTCAATAATCCAATAACTCAGAGAAAATCCACTGTACTGTGTGCACCATTCATTACATGAACATATTGAACAGGCAAAGCATGCACAAAGACTACATTTTAAACATAGCATACACAATGACACATGGCGCAATTGTCTCATGGACTGAACCATGTTGACTGAACTGAGTTCACTGCTTTGTATGAATTGCCCTGTGCACTTATTAATACTGTCTCTTTTTAGACCAGCTCTAAGAGACAGTATTATGTGTCCAGCACACAACATTGACACAGAGGGTAAATCTCACATTGACTAGGTTGGCACCAAGACTTCCCATGCCTGGTACCCCCTGAAGGGAGAGGGGCACACAGTGTATCTGTCCTTGGCAGGCACGTGGCACGTGGAGAGAGTGGGTGCAAGAGGAGGGGGATTAAGGGGACCAAGTCATCTGCATGCAGAGGATTCCACTCCTCTATCCCTCCCTCTATCCCTCCATCCCTCCATCGCACCCTCTGTCACAAGGAACAGCCGAGGAAGTATTTGAGGAGACCGGCAGGGGGTTAATGAGAGGGGAGATTAGCAGGTGGGTGGAGGGGAGGGGAGGTTGTGGTGGTGGGGTGTAGCGTCTGGGACGGGCATCCTTTTTGATTGTCAGCAGATTCCTGTCGGAGGGGTGGGGGGTTGGGGGGGAGGTTTGTGGGGTTCCATTTCAAAAGGGCGCTGAGAGCCTAAGAGGGAGAGAGGAAGGGGGGGACACCCAGGTCGGCACGTATCACAGCCCTGAGATGAGGCCCTTGGTCAGGGCAGGGAAGAACTGCCGACATAGAGGGGTGGGATTATTATAGCATGTGGAGCTTTGGGCGAGACAGGTGACATGTGGGGAAATGGTTACACAGAAGTTTGTAACGTGACAGTGTTCCTTTACACTCTGAGTTAGTGACCTGCTTGGTTGTGTTGAAGAAGAGATGGTGCACACATTCTGAAATTAAGCTCCAATGCATTGGTGCTCCTTTCAAAATTATTGGAAAGTAAATGACTAATTGTCCATTGAAATCACTGAGACCATAGGGAGTTTCGGGGGCACATGGTGAGCCAGGAGAATGGGGAAGAAACAGACGATAAAAAAGTCTGCTGGAGACCCAAAATAAGAAGGGGAATAATGAGGCTGACGCTGCTGTTTGCTGCTCTTGGCTCCGACAGCTGATGTTTGTCTTTGTCGGGGCAAGAGACCCGCTAGCCAAGCGGAATCCTTGGAAACACCAAACAATCCAATATTAAATTTCCTCTCTGAAATGCCACAGGGAGAGAAAGAGTGAATCACATGTTGGGTTAGAGAGATAGAGATAGAGAGAGAGAGAGAGGGGGGGGGGGGGGGGGGGGTAGAGATGGAATGAAAGAAAGAGTGACGGAGAAACAGAGAGAAAAGGACTTGAAGACTATCGTAGACTATGATCAAAAAAGGAAGACAGAAAGGGAGGGTGAGAAAGAAAAAATGAGTTATGGCGAGAGACCACTGCACCACAAGAGAATAGAGAGAGACATTGGGGACTCCAGTATTACCCATGCTGTTTTAAATGGAAAACTCCAATGGAGCCTCTCAGCTATCATGCGCCAACGATCAGCTCTGCCGAGCTGCAGGTGCATCAACAAGTGAAGTCCCTCAGTCTGCCTGCCTCCGTCGAGAATAATGTCTGCAAGCCAATCCACAGGAGAGTCCAACAAAAAAAATATTCCCCCCTCAAGTCCGCAAACTCAAAAGTCCTACATATTCCGACAACTCTGAGTATTTACTTTGCACAAATGCTCATCAAGGCTGGTATGTCTGTGTTGAGAAGATCCATGTGATCATGGTAACATGTGTGCATGCGGTACGGGTGGGAAAGGCAAAAAGCACAACACTGTCTGAAATTACAGTCAAAAGACTCATGTGATGGGGAATGGGGAGATGAATTAAATCAAGTCTGTTTCTTCATACATGGCTTAGCGCTAGTTTTTTTTTTACCCTCTTGTGGGTCTGCAGAGTTGCCGAAACAGGGTCTTCCCACCAGCGAGCTGCTTCTAGCTTCTTCCCCTTTTTATCCAGAAAACAGGACATCTGGAGTGCATTAGAGCACTAAGGACATTGGATCTCCCCTGAGCGGACTGCTGGATGGGTGGCCCAACGTAGCCCCCTTTCAGCAACAAGTCCAACCCTTTGTGATTGATAGAGGGGCCTTCCTTGAGGAGTCTCTGCACACTTAACACTAATACACAACCCGCATGCCACACACTGAATACAATTAACACTCACACACAGACACAGACACAGACACAGACACAGACACAGACACAGACACAGACACACACACACACACACACACACACACACACACACACACACACACACACACGTAACATACAGTACCATACAAAACTCACACACCACATGCACACACCACAAATGGCACACAGCACACACTTTCTGCTCACAGGCGGATACAACCTACATACACCACACCACACTGTAAAAACATGTAGTATTCATTTACTCATGTCTCACAATCGGCACAAATCACATACTTCACACCCATCCACATACTACACATTGCACACAGTACACTCTTAACACTCTATATAGACAACACAAATAACATAATCTCTATACCCGCTCTCACATTATTTTGGGTACTGTCTGGGTACTGTCTGGCACAACATTCACACATCAAGGCACTTGACTGAGCTGCCAAACTTGGAGTCAAAGGTTAAACACAGACAATTAACTAAATGTGCTTGACTAAAAGTTTGAGATTATTATTCTCTACACATGAAAACAATGTGAAATCAAACATGCCACTCTGAAGACAATTGCAACTGTACTTTCAGATCAAGGCATTGCTTATATCCCTGATACTAACATAAAGGGTAATCAAAGTGCATCTTGCCTTTTAGATTGGCAATTCAAGTATGTAGAAATGCCTTACTAAGTTTTCAGTATCTGCTCGCCAGTGAGAAAATGAAACTTTTCCAAAGAGGAAAGTTCAAAGAATCCGCTCATTTCAAATAAATTGCATCGCCTGATTTGCCATTTCAAATAAATTGCAGCGACTGCCCAAATTTGCAATTCACAGAAAGTTCTCCCCGGCGTGCCACCCCTACCGCGCAGACAAGGTTAATCCATATTTCACGTTTGAATATAAGATGGAAGGGAAAAAGGAAAGGGAGGGTAGGTAGCTCCACGGCAGAAGATGAGGACTGGGGGATGGATGTGTGTTGGGTGGGGGGGTGTAAACCGAAAGAAAATGAAGAAACAGGAGACATTTAGAGTAAATGGCACCCAAAATCCACTCCAATTATCTTTGCCAGCCACGCCAGCGAGACTGACTTAATTAAAATGACTTAAGAGGGAGGGGAGAGAGGAAGGGAGCCGCCAGTGATTGAGGGGGCAGGCGCCAACGTATCAGCGGCTAGCACAAAGCTGAGGCGTTCGTGAGCTGTCGACCACTCTCGCCTTTTCAATTCTGACTTCAAAAGAAAATAAAGAAATAATAATGAAAAAAGAGGGACCCTTTCTGTTTGGAGCCGTGTAATTGGGCTATTCAAATCCAATGTTTTTATCATCATTGGAATTATTTTTTAAGAAGAAATGCATAAAAAAAGAGAGAATAAAACTGATTTTATTCCCCTCCAAATCCCCCCATAATCCTCTTGTGCCTTCTCTGAGACTGCCTCTGATGGTGACCTTTTCACAGGAAGCCTGTTACCATGGAAACCCATGGTGCAACCCCTCCATTCTTCCTGTATATCTGTCACCGTTTGGGTAAAAGCGGTGACTTGTAGGTAAATAGGAAGCACCTGATTTTGCCTTCTTATGGGAGTTATGCAAGTTTTCTTTGTGTATCTTTACGTGCTGTCCACTTGGGGAACTACAAGTACCTTGGGGGGCCAAAAATTGCTTAGACAATCTTGCCTACACATACAGTACTGTATTACACACTTACATATACAAATATTATTATTTCTGTAAGCATATTGTATACTGATGTTACTAAAGTGTAACAATAGATGGTACAATTCTCAACTTTATTTTGCCTGACTAATTTGCATACTGGATATAATTAGAATGTCAACAAAACATGCCAAGCGTTAACCTCCCCCAACTTAAATCTGACCCCTGTTCAGCAGCTAAGGTGTCTCAAGTGTCGTAGCATCAGAGCTAACACCTGTGCTATTGTCTCAGAGTCCTGTTGTGATTGGAATCCTAAATACTGTATGTAACACAAACTCGGATCATCTTGCTAGATAGGTTTGTACATAAGGATGGTGGGTGGGTGTTGAAATGTGAAATGATGCTCAAATTCAACAGTTGATAATGGCTATTGTGCATCTGCTGTGTAAATAGATTTGATATGCTGTGCAGTATGAGAAAAACTGGGTAGGTACAAGAATATTCAACAAAAATACTTTTTAAATCTAACTGAGAGCAATAACCTTGATGTGGATACATAAAAACCTAGTGTTGCATTCTAGCTACAACTAATGAGAGATTGTGACTTCTCTGGGAACAGAGAGATTATGAAAAACATTAAATGATTTGGCAAAGGGAGGGCTTTTGTCCTTAACACCACTCAATGGACACCAAATAAGAGAGATTTAAGTCTTTAGTATAGTGTTTCACTCGCTCAAATGCTGCCTGAGTTTCTGGACCCTGGAGATAAGACTCCAACTTCAGCCCCTATCGCTGTTGGGACTTAGTTAGGTGAAGGAGAAGAGGAAGAGAGAGAGGGAAGAGGGAGGGCTGGGTTAATATGACAACCACTGTTTTGTCAGGACCAAGCCCCCCCCCCCCTCTTCTCCCATCCATCCCTCCCTCCCTCCCTCCTTCCCTCCCTCCCTCCCTCCCTCCCTCTCAACATCTCTCTCTCTCTCTCACTGCTCAGGGAGGGCCACATTCCCCTGTGTTGAGCTCAGAGGGCGAGTGAGCAAAGCGCTCTCAGTGGCAGGATTGTTCTCCATGCGAGGATCCTCCGCCGGTTGCCACGGAGACCGCCATTCCACAGTGCTGACCCTGGAGGTTTGGGTATGTTTTTCCCCCAGCAGGAGCCACTGGCAGCTGGAGGACAGCTGTTACTACCCGGCCAAAGCCTGCCCTCGGCCTAGCCTTAAACCACCCACAACAAACATACAAACACACACACACACACACACACACACACACACACACACACACACACACACACACACACACACACACACACACACACACACACACAC
The DNA here is from genome assembly GCF_951799395.1 of Argentina silus. NCBI lineage: Eukaryota > Metazoa > Chordata > Actinopteri > Argentiniformes > Argentinidae > Argentina > Argentina silus. The sequence goes on along the minus strand of NC_139656.1, from coordinate 12,203,629 downwards.
ACACACACACACCTTGTCTACTGGTGGTAGTCATAGGGCTTCAATTTTCATGTCCAAAAAAGTGAGAAAGTTGGCCATCTTAACCGTAATATTTAGAATAGACGTGCTGAGACATAGTGTAATCCAATGGGAGTTTTGAATACTGCAACCAGCGTTATATGCAATGAATTTTCAGACTGTTTACTAAAACTCTGGTTGAATAATCTATTTTTTCTCAAAAACATTGATAAAGACAAAGTATAATAAAAATCATGCTGTAGAGTATTCCGAGTTGTTATGTTTTCTTTGCTCTGCACTATTTGCTCAACCAAATTGGGGCCCAAAGTCTATGTTAAACACTGTTTACTTTATCAAGCCTATAATATTTTTGTGTGTGCACCCTGATTTTTCAGCCTTTTATTTAAACCAAAGTCAATCACTGCAAAAATGCAATTACCTTTTCACTTCAACAGGCACGCTTTTTGGTGCATTTGTCCTTTTTTGTAAATGGTGCATTCTTGCTTGCTATACCCTGTTAATGAACTGAGTAGGTACTCAGTGGCCACAGAATCAAGTACAGTCAGACAAGTAACCTATGCTCACTTTACAGTACCCATCATACATTGGGTCTAAACACTCCTTGTAGGTGAACACTTTGCTTTATTCGGCATGTAATAGATTTTGGCAGGGCCCTCCTTATAGAGGAGCCAAAAATGCCTTTGAGCTGAATCCCACAGCAGGCCAATCATGTCGGCATTAAGATGGCACACCAGATTAAAGTATGGGCAACTGATCCGCAACCGCGGCTCTCACAATGTAGCTATTCCTATAGGAGCAAAGGCGGTTCTCCAAACTGATGGACTAGTTTCCCTTGCATTTGAAGGCCAAAGTAATATTCAAGTGTTGATTGGTTTCCAATGATGGAGTAGATTTGTAAATTTGATAAGGGCTTTGTTGCATTTCCATGCCCAATTCATGGATAAAACTAACCAACATACATTTTAAATTATGTGCAATCTCTCTACCTGTGTGTTAACTCTTGCACCTAAAATCCCTATCTGCACACTGAGGGAAAGAGCTTAGAAATATAGACTATATATAGAATATATAGTCTATATTATATATATAGAATATATAGAGTACTTAATAAAGTATGAGAACCAAAAATGTTGCTGTTGAGGTTATTTCTGTAGCATTTGTCTGCCCTCTCTGTGTGGTAAGTACTCTCCTTGTGCCCTAGCACTTTAAGCACTCCAATATCTCTTACTACTAGGGTGACATACAACCTCAATCTCAGTAGCACTGTTGTGATTCAGCTGTATTAAAACAATTCCATTCATACAGAAATTCAGATTTTTGGACACACACACACACACACACACACACACACACACACACACACACACACACACACACACACACAAACCACACACACACACTCTGCCATACTAAGGGTTAATGATGCTAGACTGTGTACTATGTTTATATTTGTCTGTTAGAAATGTGTCTGTTTAACTTGAGACTATGTATAGTGCTTGAAGCAAGCTGAGCTATCAAATGAAAGACATATGAATGTAACTTCACCCAGTATCAATGATTAATTTGCTTGAAATCAAAGAATAATGTTTCTTCTGCACACCGCAAAAAAAACAAGATTGGATTTATTCATTGTATAATAACATGTACACCTTACCCAACTAAATCCATGTAAAATTGATTTAAAAAAAATCCCATTAGCATTTGAATAATCTTGGCTATTACACTAATTAGTAAATGCACAGACTTCCTATAAACTTTTCCACACACCAGATCTGCCTTATCTCTTTACAATGCTCAAAATGTTTTCTCTATCTATTAGTATAGACAGTACTTGGAATGGGGGGAGTAGGGTTGAAATGTTTTGCTTCCTCTTCACCGGGGTAGAAAAAAAGAGAGAAGCCGTCGACAAGCTGTCGTTGGCTCTTCCCCTGCATCTGTTTTGTTTTCCTTCCATCTTCCCTTTTTTGATGAGCTGGGTCTTCAGTCCCCCCAATAAAATCCCATTAGCTCTTAATGAAGTCGGGCTTGCAGCCTCTCGGCCTCACCTCATTTAGCACGATTGTCTGGCGGCCATTAGCATGGAGGCAATTACAGCCGCGCGGCGAGAGTAATTGGAAATGCCGACAGGGACCCCAAGAAATGGGAATAAATAAATAAAATATTCCAACTAATAAGCTTCCATTCAGATGGAGGAGTGTGGTGGGGGGGCTGTGGCTAAGTTAAATCAACATAATTAGAATTAGGGTTGGTGGGGTAAAGGGTGAGGGAGAGATGGAGATGGAAGGGATTGGGGGGATGTTGGTTGAGGTTGAGGTGGCAAGAGCATAGGGAAGAGGGATAGCATGCTGACGCTAATGACAAAGTGCATGCCAGCGAACCCCAAATTGCCCAACAAAAGGTCGTGGGCATATATCCGCATTCGCCAATTTATTTCCTGTTCCATTTTGCAGACATTTTATGTTTTTCGGATCCATTATCAAAATGAAGCCTAAATCATTTAATTGCTTAGAAAATGCCCTTATCCCAGGTAACACCCTAGGGCTTACGGTTTGTCAAATTCTCCACAAATACAGCTTGATATTTATTGAGGCAGTTCAGGCTAAATTACTTGCTCTGGGGTTTACATTGGGGCTTCTTGTGGGATTTGAAATGGCAGCCAACACAATTTTGTGACTGTAAAGACAGTGGGAGGTGCAAGGTTCTTGGAGTGTGCACCATTTGTGCTAAAATAAGCTTAGTGCTACACCTGAGAAGCAGCATTGCCGATATAATCCATTCAATGAGGTTGGCTGGCTTTTTAAAATGTCTATGCTAACCTTAATGCATATGCGAGAAAAAGGAGCAGGGGACCCAAGTTGGTCAATAGGATATGTGAGAAACTCATGGGACTCCTAATAGCATTCCAGAAACATTTGTACAAACACATATAAACCTAAAACCTGTAGTTTTGATTCCAGTGATGCCAATTAGCCTCAACAAATCTAGCCTTGAGATGGTAGTTATTAGCCACATTGATAATGCTCATTCCCTACCAATATTACCTTGATAAATCAGGAAAAAGGAAAGGAAAGGTCCAGAGTATTGGAACACTGTTGGCACATGGCAAACCTGGTTCGGTGCCAGATACCAGGGCATCTCCCCTGGTGCCCCTCCCTCCCCCTCCCTCCATAAGCTGAGCGACAGGTGGCAGAAACCTGATCAGCACAGGCCTTGCACCAAGGGGGGCACCTCTGCCAGGAAGGGGCAGCCTGCCCGTACGTCCACAATGGGGGGCAGAGAGTCTGGATAGAACCAAATCCAATGCAGGGAGGGGAAGGGGGAGTTTGAGAGAGAAGGAAGGGGGATTACAATATAGCCTTTGGCTGGAGAGACTGTGCAGCACTGGCATTTGGGTATCCAAGGTCCAAACGGGAAACAGGAGGTCTGCTCCTACAATAGTTGGGGAGAGTCTCCCTGAGGGGGCATCCACAATAGCAGGGGTGAACGGCTGCTGTCAACAATGCACTCCAAGGCCAAGTCCTCTCGTTTCAATGAGACAGCCACACCCATCAGTACTTCCCCTATAACTCCATAACGTAGTGCTACACAATGCAGGGATACTTCTTGAGATATAGACTAAACTAGAACGAATAGGGTCATTTTGTCCTTGAAACACCTTTTAGTGAATACAGTTAAAAAATGGGTATTTCAGTGACTGTATCTCTGTAAGGCACTAGAAGAGGGGGAAAAGTGCTTGCATTCCAGAGCATCAGTCTAGACTATAGGTTGTTATCATTAAGCGTCACAATAGGCTGTGTGAACCTTCAATTTGATAGAAACGCATTGAAAATGTTGTGGTTTATATCAAATAGGGACAAGATTTTCCACATCCACATAGCTATTGGTCAATAATACACTGGCATCTCTACACATAAATTCAAACATATTTAATCAATGACACATGAGGCCACATCAGCTGGAAGTTCATGCTGTGGATCTGTTGGGATACAGTTACCATACATTCGCAACAATGTTAGCCAAATCTCTGCTACGATAGTTGAGATATATCAAACCACTTGGCCAGCTAGCATGTTTATATGTACCTATGTCATGTTGGTAGGTGCATTAGATAGTTACAGTTACTGAGAAACTTACCTCATGTTTATTGCAAACCCTTACTGTCAGATGGTTTAGGCAGCTAATTACTGGTGGTTGACAAGGTTTGCTCTCTGCTGTTTGACAGACGATGAGAAAAAAAGTATGAAAAATAAACTGTCAATAGACGATTTGTCTGTTATCACTGGCTGGTACACTTTTATTTCATATCACCCATATTTCTCGTCACCAATTTATCTTGTCGTCAATTTATCTTGTCGCCAATTATGATAGAAAGCTGTTTGATTGAGCAGGGCTTTACATTAGTGTGGATGAGAGAAGTCTGTCCTTGTCCTCCAGCTGAAAATGTGTTTGCACCCCATTATGACGTTTTTAATGATAACAACCTATTGCAACCGGATTAGAGGCTAGCACTGTGGACTACAACCAAAATCACTTGAGGCATGTCTTAATTTTTCAGTGTGTCTATTTTAGAATGGGTCTCTACCCTAAATGTTATTAATGTGCACTGAAAGCATACAACAATGTCTAATGATGTAATGGCAATCCTCAGATTCAGACTGGGGGGAATGCTGTGATGTTTATCCGAATTGTAGCTGCATGGTTCCAACCAATTCATCAATAACACAAAGTGAGAGATGATATGAGGAAAAAAGGGAGAGAACCTTTAACAGGACTTCATAAATGACTATCATCTCATGGCAGCCATTTCATTGAGAGGAGAGACAGTGGTACCTGGTTGGATGGTTGCCTCTTTCCTCACACAGAATGGGAGGTGAAACCTAAGGGCTATCATCAGCCCAGTCAAGCAGCTAGGTGCGAAATAGAAGAAGCAGGGCAAAGCACAGGCCTCTCTTTCAATCCCTCCTCTCTCCCCATGCCTTCGGAATGAAAATGTTTATTTGTCTAAAAAGATCTACAAACAATCACTCCACGCAACAGGAGAGAGAGAGAAGAGGCTCCAGCCAAGAGGAGATTTAATTAGCAAGATCTCGTTAGGTCTAACAAAATTAAGCGTAAAACAATCCTCGGCAGGGTTTCCAAGTATCCAGGCGGGAGATGGAGCAGGAGAAGGAACAGGGGCTGGGAGCGATTAGAGGCTGGGAGGATATGGAGACGGGCAGAGCCACTCCGCTGGTGTGCGCAGGGGGGAAATGGCTTGGAATACCCAGCTGCTTTCACACTCAATTAAAGAGACTTCCCTCTCTTTCTGCCCCCCCCCCCCACTCCCCCTCTCATCTTACCACCCTCCCTGGAAAAAAAATTAGTTCACTTCCCCGCTGCCTGTCATTACAGTGTCACAGCAAAGACCTCATCTCTCCCGACCCCCCCCCCCCCACACACACACACACACACACCCCCCAACCTCCTTACTTCCCATCAACCCCAGTCAATTCCATCCTGGCCCACTCAACCATTAAATACATAAATAGTGTTTTGGAGTGAATCAAAGTGCTATTAAAAACATGACGAAAAACGTGCCATCAAAACTTGGTGGAAATGAACTCCCCGCAAGAAGTAACAAAAACCGCAAACAGAGTTGGGGAAAAGGCCTAAATGATTGTTTGCCCGGCATTAAGCTTGCTCAAGTGAACCAGAGTTTTACAAATAAAAGAGACTGAACTATTCTTGCACGGCAGTTTGCTTATAGTATGCATTGCACGAAATCAACATCTATGAGACAGAGTTGATAGACTCCTATTGAAGTCAACATTACTGCTACACCAGCACATGCATGAAGCATAGATGTTGAGCAGCAACCTAAAATTAGGATTGGATTTCTCTATTTGTCTCTGATTCATGTGCGTAAACCCCATACAAAGTGCCTGAAATGATAGGTTTCCATGCATTTTGGACGCTTACAAACATATTCACTTAGCTTCATAGTATGATAATATAATAGAAACATTAATATTAGCAGTACAAGCATACATTTGTAATACCTGTTTGAAAAACGATAAACTGAAACACAGTCCTTGTTTATATTTGGAGGTATAAGAAAAGCTCCAACTCTGAAGATATTCAGATTTGACAGGGCTCTCAACATAAAACAACAAGTGCTACATCAGGAATTGGTACATTTGAAGTTCCATGCAAAAACAGACTGGGAGGGCTATTTATTTTGCATCCATGCGTATCAAACACATGCCTAAAGACTACACTTAAGGGTTGGCTAAATAAACCTCTTCTCAAATGACACTGTAAACAAACAACAAATACAAACAAACTATAGCTAAGTAAAGTTTACAGTTCTTTTTTTTACTACGAAAAAAGTTATTTGAGAACTTACAGTTAGTTTGCTCTCAGCAGCACAGCAGTCAATGTTGTTGTCTTCTCCACTGCGTAGTGTTCAGTCTGTAAAACATCAAAAAATGTTGCTGTGTGGGTAAACAAGTTAGCATAAAGTCACTTTTAACATGGAACCAGGTACCACAGATGATAATTAGCGATGTAGCTAACCCTGGTGCAATATTCATGTTGTGCATGGTCCTAAGTCGACAAAGTAATACAGCCTTCCTTTAAAAAGCATAGTTGATAATGATTTTTTTGCGATAGTGTGATTATATGATGACTTGTCAAACTTGGCTGTAAAGGAGCTGTTGTTGGATAATGTTATAGATATGCACATGAAAACTATCGACAGTGTTGCATATGAGGAGAATCATGTAAAATGTCTTTGTTTTTTTGTATTTTTGCTAACTCTCCCTCAGACTCTCAGACTTATTCCTTTGTGCATTCTCTTTGAATCTCAACAGGCTCCCTGACTGTAAAGTTTGAGAGATGTTCTGGTGCATGGTGGAGATGTAACAGATTTAAGTTAAATCATCCATTTAGAACTGGACACCTGATCTTTCGCTTGACCGCCTAAACGTGTTTTGAGTCAGTGGGAATGCGTTAGGCCTCTCAGCAGGCTAGTTACTGCCAGCTACCTGTTAACACTGAAGCTTTGAGTCTGAAGGCCTGTGTTTACCAAGACCTGCACGGCTCAATGGGGACTTCTGTGTGTGAGGTAGTCAGTAGGGGAGCATGGAGAACATAACATACAGGGGAGGTTGGAATGGAGGCTGTGTCCACATAGTATTGTAGTAAGTGGCCTTCTCTCCTTTTTACTTTAGGACAAGTGAAATATGACAGGACTGGGACTTCCTCCATTTCTCTCAAGCCTATTTCAGTGCAGAGTAGAAAGGCCAAGATTCTTCCTAACCATGTGACTTATGTGAATAAAAAAATACTCTCTTCCCTTGTGAAAACTTGGGCCATTGTTATCACATATAGATGGGAGTTTTTCCTGTTCATGTGGCCAGGAAAAAACTCAATGAGTCCTACTCATAGGGGAAAGGATGAGAGAATGTTAGGATGCTTTTTAAACATTGGGATGTAGGCTAATCCTTCACCCAATCACCCACAGAAGATGGGGTGTCGAAGGGAGCATTTCTCAGGTTTCCTCAAGGTTTCCAGCTACAAAGAAAACATTTTAGCCTCTCTGTAATCCCTCTAGAAGCCCTCCTTAAGCTCTAGAGCCCTGCAGCGACCTTCCTCCTTCCTCCTCCTCCTCTGCCGTCCAGAGGCCCTGAGTCCAGTCGCTCCATCCCTCCACGACCCTCCCGGGACCCGGCCAGCTTTCCTGTTGACGTCAAAGTGAATTCGAGCGGGGCCATGCGGCTAGCGGCTCCCCCCGGGGGGCTGGAGGGCTAATCACCGTGTTCCTCACAAACCACAGAGGAAGCATTAGCATTCCTGGAGCAGCAGACCACCGCTGCATCAGCCCACTCTGGCCTGTCAGTCTGGCCCGCGAAACAAACACCAAGGCCCATCCTCTGCATAGGGAAGAGGGCGGACAGAGAGGAGGGAGGCAGGGGGTCCTTAGAAAGTATGGCATGTCTACTCGTGTGAGCCGGACTGAACACACATACATACATTCATACACACACACACACACACACACACACACACACACACACACACACACACACACACACACACACACACACACACACACACACACACACACACACACACACACACACACACACACTCCCCCAGTGAAGGTCTTCTTCATTAAATTGAACAGTGGGAGGATGGTGTGCTTGTCTTGCCTTGCTCTCAGGTTACGTTTTGACTTGATTAATGCTGAATGAATTGGACACTGCAGCAATACTCCCATGACAAGTTGTTGTACTGTTGTGCTTCCTGCGAGTGGAGTTTTTATTGCGGCCCTCATGTAGAACATTTGTTCTCAAATAATGGGATACGCTCAACTGCTTCGACTCATTTGCAGCCAAATGTTATGAGAAAATCCAGCTCATTTGCTACATTTGTTTCTACTGTTAGCGTTGTTGCCCTAGCAGTTTGTTTGTTTTCATTTCAGGCAAACAGGTCCAGAAAGGCAGTGTCTGAATATTCTCTGAATATTCTTTAATCACATGAAATTCACTGCAGAAAGATTCCAGATGGACTTTCTTAAGATCCAAATTCCTCCTCTACGGAGGAGGAAGGTTCAAGGTGAGGAGGGAGGACCAAAAGACTCATTTCCCACAATCCCTTGCCAGTGATAGCCCCCCAGCTGTTCAAAGACTGCCATAACAACAGCTGCTCAGAGGTTTATTGCTTCATGTTACTATGACAACAGTAGGACTGATTCTGTTCGTATAACGAAAGTGACATTATACTGTAATTTCATTTCCATAAAACACAAGAAAAGGTTTTTCTACACTAAAACATAGGTCATGAAAGAGGCTTATTAATTTTGGATAATGGTAAGTTTTGTTGGACAAAACTCAATCAGAGCAGAAACTTGACTAACCACCACACTATACACAACAAACAATATGGATATGTGTATTGGACTCAATAATTAAATTGTTGTAAGTGTATCCGCACATGTACACAATGCAACCCATGTCTCCTTTCATGCCAGACAGCTGTAAAGCAGAATAACCCACAGATCAATGTCAAACAGGATGTACAACAATTATAAAAAGTTTCTTTCCTCTGGCCAAACAGGATGTGAGGTCAGTTGGCTGTCTCTACCGTTAGGGCTTTGACACTAGGAAAGCAGCATACACGTCCACAGGAATAAAGGATATGACAGGAACATTATGAATCTCTAATTTTGAAATATGAGCTATTGGTGGTATACATATTATTATGTTGGAGGTATACATTATTTTACATTGAATTTAATATTCACTCATGAACTGATAACATCTTCTAAAGAAGGGGTTTGCAGGGTTCATGGGTGACTTCTGACCATTGTTTCAGATTCCTCATGTCTTAATCATTATCAGGTAGGACTTTGGTCCAAATCGGATTTGGATGAATTCTATTGAATATTATATGAATCCCACAAAATGAAAATGGCCAACTTGGGTACAATCAATTAGCTTATTTCTCAGGGATGAAACTATATTTCTACAAAACAATGATGCAGGAATACTTATGTTATCTGTTTTCATCAACCATTTCAGAACAATCTGAACAAACAATGAGTCATTTACAACATACATGACAGAACACTATATTGTACTGTAGCTCTTTATGCGTAAAGTCACAGAGTCGCAAATATCAAACACATTAAGGAATTCTCTGCTCAAAATATCCAGAAGCGAGTGATGAGTCAAGTCGGTTTGAAAATAGCTTCCTCCGTAGCTCTTATCGTCTTTATAAAGCCCACAAAACACATCCAATCATTTTAAATGACATGATGCACTGCCAATGGATTCCTCATGTCATGGACGAGAGATATCCAACATTTTTTAATTATTCAGTAACTCCAAACAACCACATCTGTGATGTACAATTTTTTTCAAACAACTGTAAATGGGAAGTAGAGACTAGAGAGACATTTTATTTGGGGTGTTTTGCAATTGTGTCAAAAGGCAATTAGTTATGTTCAATAATGGAAATAAAAAGATACTATGGTAGAGTGTAAAGCCTTGTAATCTCCAAAGTAAAGTTAACTCAGGTAGCAATATGTTGCTACATATTTCAAACTAAGGGACATGTACTATATGTGGAGTGGATGGCTAAGTACAGTAAGTATTGCACAATGGTGTTGCTTTTGTGACACTAATAAGACCAACTCTGTGACACCTTGAGAAGTACTGTCGCCCCAGACCCAGAAATTCAATGGGTTTTCTGGGTCAGTGATATTGATGGTGATTTGCAGTCAGAATATGTTGTGATGTGGGTTCGAATCCTGGTTCCATCTGTGGCAGGGATGGACCACACTACATGTTGGATGCACCTATGAGTCTTAAATGTCTTGACGGGAACCTATTGTGAGTAGGCCCAAACAACCCAAACCCTACATCCCTCTCTGATGATACATATGTATATGTTTCCCTTCTGTTTCAATCACATTTCATCTGTAATACAATGCTTCATATATCATATCCCTCTGTATCCATACAATATGCTATCCCATCACAACCTGCAGAATACTATAAAACTAAAGTAGCTAGCAAGCTACTGCACATAACTGGTATGAACTGAACCATGCTCCTCTGCCCCTAGGATCTGCTGGGGCTGGCTCATAATACTCATATGCTCTTTCGCTTACACCAGAGTAACGAGTGACCTGGCGGATAGCCAGCCCCATCTCCAAACTCAGCCCCAGCCCCAGCCCCAGTGTCAGAGCAACCTAGCCCTTCACTCCCCTCACCCCACCCCCCTTCTCCTCCCCATTCAGACATCTAGGCCACTCTGTGAGCTTCCTGTCTAAGGACTGCGGGAAAGAGTTCTAGGGATGGTGTGTGTGTGTGTGTGTGTGTGTGTGTGTGTGTGTGTGTGTGTGTGTATATATGTGTGTGTGTGTGTGTGTGTGTGTGTGTGTGTGTGTGTGTATATATGTGTGTGTGTGTGTGTGTGTGTGTGTGTGTGTATATATGTGTGTGTGTGTGTGTGTGTGTGTGTGTGTGTGTGTGTGCATGCGTTTGTGTTTGCAATTGTTATTTATTTAACTGTGTGTGTGTGGGAGGATCAAGGAGGGGGAAAATACACTAAGCTTTCATCAGATTTCTCTGTGTTGAGACGAATTCAGCGGGTGCTCCTACAGTATAGCACATGCTAGCCTGGCTGATCTAACGCACACAGGAGAACACTAAAATGTCTTCCCCTGATAGACTTTTCCCTCTTTTTGAGCTGGGTCAGAGACAGGCGGTTCTGTTTTATATCCCTACAATGTACCAACGTTCTCCCAGACGCTGTTGTTTCTGTGTCTAGCAGAAGAGAGGAGAGGAGGGAACACAATGAACTTGGCAACGAAAGGTCAATGCCCTGTAAAGACAGTGAGGAATTCCCCGTCAGTGTCTGAAATCAAGCTGACATTTAGCCAGTTTTTTCCAGCCTCCTCTCTTTGAATGGGGAGGAAATGGTTAACTCGTTAAAAAGACCATGCAAGGGTTCTTGTCAGGCACTTGTAATGGTGAGAGATCTATTCCACTAGTTTTCTTTATGGTTCTTTACATGGTTGGATATACACATGTACTTTTTCCAGACTCTTCTATTTTAATGGGAAGGTAGTTTAACCCTTCCCAATGTGAGGAATCCTTCTCACTCCTGCTGCTTCCTCCACTGGTCACCAGTGGCTGCCAGAGACTCCTTATTGTTTTCCTTATTCACCTCTTTTAGTTTATTTACCACACCTGTGCCTAGTTAAATGTCCAGCTTATAAGCCTGGCTTTTGGCTGGTTGTTCAGTCTTGAACTTTCATTCAATGGATGTTTCCCTGCAAAGCTAAAGTAAAGTTTACATTTGATTTTTGCAACTCTGAGTCCTGCCTCCTTTCTGCACTTGGGTCCACTTAAAACCACCCGTTACACCTAAAGCCTATGCAATGGTCTTTAGGTGAGCACATTATATTGTAGATATACAGCTGCACAGGCATAATCTATTTTACTTGTTTCCGGGAGAAAATGTAAATATCTGGTTAGATCTACTGCAGGAGTATGTCCTTTTTCCAGACTCTTGTCTTTTAATGAAGGGAAAAGGTTAACCATTTGAATGCCCATGCATAGTTTTTTACCCAATGCTTAAACAGGTGCGCATACATAATCTATTACACTGGTTTTCTATGTCTGTGAATATTTAGTAAGATGTATGTACAGCACTTTCTGTATATTTTTGAGGACACGATGTCTGTAAGAGAGCATGGAAAGCTGAGAGGTGTTCTGCAATCTGTATTAAATGTCTATAACAGTTTATAAATATCTCCGCAGCAGGGCGTCAGCAGGGAGCGAGGGACATCAGCCAGGCTGTTAAACAGCTCCCCCACTCCAGTCCACAAACACACACACCACCCCCCTCACACTTGCATGCATGCACACACACACACACACACACACACACACACACACACACACACACACCACACACACACCACACACACACACACACACACACACACACACACACACACACACACACACACACACACACACTCCTGCGCTTTACTGCATTCATCTTAACTCCTGCCAGGCTGGATTGACGGCCGCACCTAATAGGCTGCCCTCAGATCAGCTTTCCTTGCACACGCTCCTAACCTTATCCATTACGATTAAACAAACAAATCTGACCTTGGATCAGCAATCTCAGGCTACAATGTCCATTTTCCCCATGTTGACTTGCCAAGTCTACCCAGGGATAGGCCATGTGTACACCACAGGGGGGTGAGACCTTGACCAGGGCAGGCAGGTATTGGGCAGGAAGACTGTCTCCTGCTTGTGTGTGTGGACAGGCTTCCATCCTCAATCTGCTAGGCCCTTCTCATTCTAGCTGCATGCAGACATGACAGCGGGCCACATCTCATGGTGCCGCATTTAAACCTGTTGTGTGTGTGTGTGTGTGTGTGTGTGTGTGTGTGTGTGTGTGTGTGTGTGTGTGTGTGTGTGTGTGTGTGTGTGTGTGTGTGTGTGCGTGCGTGCGTGCGTGCGTGCATGTGTGTGTGTGTGTGTGTGTGTGTGTGTGTGTGTGCGTGTGTGTGTGTATACACTGCATTTATACCCTCACACTGGCGCAGCAGCAACTGCTTACATTTCACTTTTAGCACAGAGGCCTGTCATCAACCTTTTGAGTGGCAGTGTTATGAAGTTATGTATGTGTGTGAGTGTGTCTGTGTGTGTCTGTGTGGGGTGTGGGGCAGTGGAAGAAGGGGGTCACCACCAGGTGATATAGTTCGTTCTCTCTGTACTGTGGCGGATTCTGTGTGTCTGGCGTGCACTTAACTGAGTTGTGTTTGAACTTTGGCTGCACAATGATGCACATTGGGTAACTTCTTCAGTCTTTCAACTGTGGTTATGACTCTGGTAAAATTGTTGGGTCCACAGAGATCATAATAAAATTGTTCTTAGAATTATTTGGTTGGATCAGTTGGTCATTAAACCATTTCATGATAGCCTCAAGGCATATCGGTCTTGCGATTAAACTAGTCAAGTGTATGAGTCAGTGATAAAGCAGGTTGCAGAGAGGTTATAAACAGCTGTTCTTACAGTAGTCTCTTATGACCATTGAAAAGGCAGGAGTTGCTCAAATAAGCATCCGGCGAGAGCTTCTGTACTCAGGATACTGCTTATCAAGGTGTATGTTATGCAATCTGGTCATCCCTACATTGAGGGAATATGATGAATTAAAAGGGTTATGGTGAATGTTTTTATCACGTTTTTTATTTGTTCATATATGCTTTCATGCATGCATTAATGACAACATCAGGTTTGGTCTGAGAGTGCAGAAAAATAGCGTAACAGGAATCTTTCTGTTTTCAGGTTGTCAGAAATACAGAAAATATTCCAAAAGACTACACTGCTACATTCTATTGGTGGCCCATAGAAACAACCAAAGTTATTATTTTAAAAGTGCTAAGCCACTGGACTCAAACTTGGCAATTGATTTCAAACCTGTATGAAATAATGTAGCTAGCTATATATCATAGTAACTTCAACAAAACCAGAGTGGAACTGTCAACACATCAATGATCAAAGCCCCTTTTCCTTCTGAGTGTATTTTAGCAGATCTGTGTTTTAAATTGACTCTCTATGGTTCTCTCCGCAATATCTTTCTTGAGTATGCTTGTTGTATTTTCCAGATCTTCAAACCATTGCAAAGCATTGAGAATGTTTTTATGATGAAAAATACAATTGCTTAGGCTAGTTAACTGTGATGATATTTTATCTGAAACTCTCACTTTTCAGGAACTGCATGAGCAGTATGATCATTAGAAAAGCAAACCTAATATCGCAGCACATATCCTAACATGCTAATTACCCTGCACACAGTTTGAAATCGTTTATTATGCATGCAATAATCTAATATGATGACTGCAATAATTATGCACACACTGAGATAAGATAAAAGAGTGGTAACCAATTATGGAAAGAAGTTGAAAATGTGATTACTTTTTGTAGTGTGGAAAGGCTCTGCTGAAAATGACTACCGTAGTCTCCACATAATATAACATAATCTACATATACAATTAACACATAAAATATGTATATTCCCTTATACAAGAATATTTTTTATTTATTTACGAAAGAGCAACACTGATAAGATTATGTTTGAAGGCTTTTCAGGGACTTCATACAAAAAGACAATGGTAAAATGTCCAAACATTTGACTAGTCAGAATTAGGCTAATTCCTCTTTTGAAAATATATGAATAACTGGACAAAATAGGCACTGCTGCCATTGTTTTAAGATGTACATGTAGATTCAGTATAATCAGTTGCTGCTCAATGGGCGAATAGAGGACAGGGAAATCCAAACCTAAAAAAATAAAAACATTCCCATCCTTTTGTTGTCAACTGCTTTGTGCTCACATTTCTTTAAGATTGTGTCTGTTATGATCATTCTAAGAAACAGGCTATTTCCCAGAGCCTCTGTATACACTTGATACATCTGCCAAGTATACATTCTGACTTGAAAGGCAACAACTGGATGCCTCTGGTCCAATCACAAGTAACAAATGCAAAATGAAATAAAATGAGGAGTGGCTTGTAGTACAGATGTGTGTTGTTGAGTCGTAAAACGTAACCAGTTCCTAAATCAGAACTGACGTGTGGTAAGCCTAAAAACGCCTTACAAACACACTCCACACACAGCTTTCATTCACAAGTGGCGTGTGCCACTAATAATCAAGCCAAAATAAAGGACAGGAGTCTCCCATATCCATACACAGACATTTAATTCATCATTGATTGTTTACAGATTGGATTTCATATTGAATCACAGATTTTATGGAAGGTTTACTAGGTTTACTACTGAAGGTTTACTAAATCCCTGGGTACAAAGTTCAATGAGGTCTCCATAAAAGTGCCACTAAGCGTTTTCTGTAAAGGAGCTAAAACCTGCTGCAGCTAAAAGTTCCCTTCAAGCACAGATCTAGAATCAGCTTATTGTCCCATAATTGTAACCTTAAAAGTGCTATATGTAACATTTAAGCTTTCTAAAAGCTTCCTAATTGTTGTTATTACTATAGTTAATCTGTAACGATCAGGGAATAAGATTAGTTGAAAGAAACATTTTATTTATGAACGCTGTTTTGGTCCCGAAAAGCACTTTCTAAAATGAAGTGTCCTACTCAACACTTGGTTTGTATACAAACATGTTGTTACTGACCAGTGGTGTTCTAGGGGAGTGGACCTCAATTTTCGCCTTTCTGTCTCCGGTGGTTGCCTCTTTGAATCTTGCGCACATGCAGAAACACAACAGCTAACATCCAACACTGCAAGTCCATTTCGGGGGGTTATATTAGTATTCGGGAGGATGTTGTTGTTTGGAACATCAAATTGAATTTTGACGCAGTGGCCAGAGGTGGGAGATTTCCAACATACTTACACCCTGCTCCTTTAACCCAGCAAAACTGACCTTGGATCTGCATCAAGGGACAACTTCATCCTACAGGTACTTCTAAAATCTTGCTCCCAAACCCCCTTGGACTCCAGAACTACAGTACAGGGCCATGCTCTGATATGTGCTTTCTCGCAGGGAGGCTGAAATAACACAAACTAGGGCTAAACATAATTCTCTTGGAGAAGTGTTGAGAGAGCATCCAGACATCCACAACCTAAACAATAGAGCAACCACACACAACAACACCTGAATTTTCTTTGAATGACAACATCACTAAAAAGATCTATTATAGGAATGGTGCATACACACACTTTATGGCAAGGCAAAGGTAGCAGCTGTATAAAATCTGAAAAACCTTAATGAGGAAAACAGCAACACAATCCAGCATTTCTGAAGCATAGTGCTGATGGATTGATTCTCAGTGCAACCCTGTAGCTTTAAACTTAGGTAGAGTGACATGAGTATTTTTCTTACTCACCCCATTTTCTCACATACCCTTACCAACTGCCAAAATCCTAATGCTCTGAAGCTAATGAGGTGAGGACAGGGGAAGAGAAGGGAATATGACAGATATGGCAATCTTTATGTATTGTGCACTTTGTGAGTTGAGTCTTGACAAAGGCATAGGTCTTCTTAAAATGGGTTCAACTAACTTGAGGGAAAAATAATGTAAAAGGAACCAGCTGTTATCTGGTGTTGTGTTTCTCCTAGCTGTGAATCAATGTTAATTATAGTAGAAAGAAGCTCCACAGCTTGAGAGGATATTCTTCTCCTAATTAAGTAATCTACTGTGTTTGAGATTTAGGGCAATGTCATAGGAAAAAGTCCACAAACTTCAAATGTAGCTTACATTTTGGATACTGCTTAGACATTAGCATTTATTGGAATTTAACAAACGTGAATGGTGAAGATAGTACACTGTAATCCACACAAATATACTGAAAGTCAAACAGTTTGGCTGAATGAAACCATCATTTCATTTCGAATCATTGGCTCAAGTGCTAGAAGAGCTGAAGAGGACCTACATTTTTCAGAGAGCTAAGTTGCCTAGAACTCTAAATCATTGAATATATCAAAGCCAAAGGAAAGCCAGGAGCATTACAGTCTCCCTGCGGCCAAAATGCCTTAATGCATTATATGGCATGGATAAAACAGTACTCCTTGAAGTATTTTGGAGGGTAAAAGTCTTATAAAACATGAGACATAACATTACCAGGGAAAATAAAATGCACCTCCTCTATAGTCTACATTGACATATAATCAATGTCAGTCAGGGAAAAGACCACATTAGGGAAGTCATTTGTGGTTAATAAGTGAAATTACCACTAAAACGCATTAAGATAAATGATTCTGTTCCTTGAATGATCCTTGCGGCTAAGCAATGCTTTTTCAGGTTGTTTATGCACTGCTATCAAAGCCATACAAAAAGCACTACAAAAGAGTTTGTATATCAAATGTTTCATCTGGTTTTGCATAATAAACCAATATGGCCCCATACAGAGAGAAGGAAACTCAAATATGAATGTAGACACATGTCAAAACTCAAAATGGTAGGTAGTATGGAGTGAAAATATTGTTACTGTACACAATACACTGTGTAATCTACTGTACATGAAGTATGAGTGGCAGAGCCATTGAAAAGGACTGTGTGAGATGGTAATTTCTTTTTAACAAAATGGCACTTCAGTCAATGTAGCTTTGGATTTCCTTTCAAATTAGGCCCACAGTCTACCACACTAAAGTGCCAATCATCAGAATGAGGCCCAAAAAAAGACAAGTGAAGATGGAAACTCTCAATGTTGACACATGGATGGCACTAAGGCTAAACTTTTAACGCCCTCTGTGTCTAGGCTAACTCTGTGTAACACAACTGGTCAAAATGTACAGGAAACATGACAACAACACTTCACACCCAAAAACTAATTGCAATAATATGAATGGTTGCCACAACCCTCCGTCAAACTAGATTCTCACACCAGGGAATGATGATTATCAAGGAATAGTAGGGTAGGGGTTGCCATTTTTGCCCATACATTTACGCATTTCTGAGGGAGTACAAATATGTAGCCATTGCACTTGGTGGGGATTTTCTCTGCTTTGATCTGCTGTTGAATCCAAATCAAATATCTGTAACCTCGTCCTGCTCAGCTGTTATTAGTGCTCTTGAATATAATACATTCAGGATTTACTGGCAGGCTTCATATTTCTCTCTGTGAGGCTGTATTAATTTATTAGGCTTATCTACATTCCATGAGAGATAAGAACCAAAGGAACAATGAGGTTCACAGTCTTGTTAAAGGTCTTTAAATGCAGAATTGATAATAAGCTGTTGCTACTTTGATTTAGCGTTTTCTCCTTGCATAATAAGTAATTGCAGTATAAAATATGATTTTTTTTTGCGTAAATAATAATAATAATAATAATAATAATAAGAAGAAGAAGAAGAAGAAGAAGAAGAAGAAGAACTTATTTTCAATTATATGCCTTTGACAAAAATGTAGATACTCAAGAAAATAGCAAAAAATGGTTGTATGTACAGCTGAAGATCTACATATTTGTTTCATTCTTGTACACTACAAAAACATGCACTTAAACTAGTAAACTATTTTTTAAACATCAGCATTCTGTTTCATGCTTGGCTTCAGAAATGTTTCCCTGCTGCTTTTTCATTTCCTCATTTTAAAGGGCAGTATAATCAAAGTACTGATGCTAAAATCATTAGCAAATGACTAAAACCTTTGTTGAAGTTATTACATGCTGTGCTGTTCATTTTTATAGACTCATAGTCAGATCTCCATCCATGAGAGTTGCAAATTGTCTGTCACATGAAGAAAACACATTCACAACTGCTGTAGGCTATACAGCAGTGGTGGTTTAGAAACATTGTCAAAACCAGCTCTGAGTAC